>NC_080717.1:11120668-11764001 GCF_019097595.1 Hemibagrus wyckioides | reverse complement strand
CAAAAATGCCACTGATCAATTTAAATACCATTGTTTGCAGATTTTTTATAAAATTGAACATCAGGTTAAATCTAGGGTGTGGTAACTTTATTCATGTAAAATCCCAGTAACAATACTCAAATTCAGATTTGTAATGAGTGGAACCAGTGATTATTTGAATTAGGCCAGTAATGATAAGTTTCTTTCTTGTTCTTTGACAAGCCGCATTAAGTTAGCGCTGGACCTAATTCCCATAGGGGATGCATTCCAAACAAAACTGAGAAAAGGACCTTGAGGTTAAAGGGGATAATTATACAGAGTAGCAGTGTTTGGAGGCAGTGTGAGTATAGGCCTCCAGTGTAGCTGTTTGGGCAGGAGGAAGATAACGAAGCAAACATCTTTTCTTATATCAGGTAGTAATACAGCAAGAAACTTACTGAGACCTAATAAATATACTTAAAGCAATGTAGACCTGACTAATGCCACTTTTGGCAAGCACACTCCACAGGTGGGACAGCCTAAATCTTCTCTATTAATTGCTTAGCATGCCAGGGGGCTAATTTGTTTTGGTTAGCGGATAGGGTCAACTGCTTTAAAAACACATATTACAAGACTACCACAAGATTGGATTACATTATTTAAATAAATACAGGGCAATTTGTCAATGTCACGTTAGAGGAGCTGCACTCCCCCCCCTTATTCTCATTCCCTCATTCCCTCTGGCTTCACGCCCCTCTGGCCAACAACAGGAAATGGTAATCTTGATTGCATTAACCTCTGTTAAAGCATGCTGACCTGTATTCTCTGCCTGGCTATAGATAATGTTCCCCAAGCCTCATTTATCAATCGCCAGCATGTGCATGTTAGATTCTTAACTTCATGCTATGCATATCGTTGAGTGACACATCAGAGCAGTAAAGGCAGCAACATGGTAATTTTGTTTTTGTTTTGGAATGTAAGACAGCAGGCTGAAGTCAGTGTGTGAATTTCACATCTCTGCTATGCATTAAGAAACATCAGGTAATTGATTAAAGCTATGCACTGATTACATTATCAGTATAACTCAGAATGGGATTATAACCTTTTACTACATAAAGCTAATATTTTTCACTAAAACAGTTCAGTCTTTTTTTCAGAGACCTCTGTTATTTTGATACAGCTGCACAAGGTTAATATATTAAATCAACTTTGTCAAGTGTTGATAATTACACATAAGGAAAAGCATTTGAATAGAAATGCATTTTTTAATCCAGAGCATTGGGTATTTTTGTACCAGTTTCACATTCTGAAGTTTTTCAGTTTTTCCAAAATTTTATGTCAGTGTGAAGTTGAAGAAATATACAGTATATTCTGATATTTGCTTCTTTTGGAATGTGTTCCGATGGGAGAGTCTGCAAAGGAAAGGAAAGTTTTAAAAATGTGTTTCATCTCTTCTTTCATGAGGTTTAAATTTCCTATCCAGTTATTTTTCTTGGCAAAGTATAGCTGATCCACAGAACTGTAGCTGTCTATAACAGTTATACTGTATATACCTTTAAAAATAAGAGGAAAAATCTACAGTAAATGATTCTGATTCAGTTACACCAAGCTTTTGGAATACTGTTCTTTTTATTTTGTATTTTATTTATGAACATATATATTTATATGAATATTTAATATCACTTTGTATTAAAGCTGTATGTAGCTGCATAACACATCAATACAAATTTTAAAAAGCAATGCTAGAGAATTGTCCAATATGTGGAACTCATAGACATTTTCTAAAATAAAATTTACTGGTTAATGAGTAAATACAACTTATTATACAAAAGTATATTCATCAAACATAATATTGTTGCATTTATTTAAAATAGTAAAAGGCTTCATCTTATTTTGACAATTGAAAAGCATGCTAGTATATGTGTTGCATCTGCTCAAAACAGTTGGGTCAATAAAAAAAAAAAAACACTGTGCCCAAAATAAAAAAGTAGTAAGTCTTTTTTTGTTGTCTTGTCTCACTAGTCATGAAACAGATTAAGGAGATAAACATGTTAGTTGATTAGCCAGCAACTGCTAACATGACTACACATAGCAGTTAACAAACCAATACACACAACTTTTCTCCCACAAAATTAAAACTATGGTATTATAAAATCCGGTACAATTTGGTTTTATTTAATTTAGTTTTCTGATATTGCATAATAGATAACATGAACATATTCGTAAACCATTCACATTAAAGCCTTTGACATTTCGAATTATTTTACTGTTAGCCAGCAGTTTGTGGCTATCTGGGGCATTAATAGTTAGCATGCTGTAAACTCAGAGAACATTTTATTAGAAACACCAGATATGCAGATATGAGCCAGAGATTTCTGTTAATGTTCACATCAAACATCAGAATGGAGGGAAATGTAATCTCAGAGATTTGACTGTGGCATGATTGTTGGTACCAGAAAGAACTGAGGCTCTTCTTAGAGCAATGGACCCTAACAATGTTAGTACAGCATTATTAAAAATGTGTTCAGTGAGTGTATATTACAATAAATAAAAGAATTATGTTCCAACAACACAACACTTGAGTTAAGTGAGTCCACTCTACAAAACACACACCCACACTCACACCCACACACACACACACACAAATACACACACAAATTCTACTGAGTATACTCAAAATTAATAATCAAATTTCTGCTCAATTCTTTCAAGTTATAAGAACTGGACCTTAAGAAACCATCAAACCTTAAAAGTCACTGCATGGACTTAATGCAATTTCAAAAATGTATTATTTGTGCCATCAATAGACAGAGAACGGTTGAAAAGCCAAAACATTCATATATTTATTTACTTTTTAGTTTAGTTACAAAACATTGTATTATTATTGATGATAGTCTGTAGATAATGCATATATATAATTAACAGTTATAACTATATGCATAAAAATGTATGAGTCTAATTGTGAAATATTACACATTTTGAGTAATATTAATTTTGGAACATTTTTGGATTTGTAAGAGGTGGCCAGTTGATGATTGACTGGTGATTGATTGGGCTACCATAATAACAAATTAGATATCCATATTCAATGTCCTGCATTTTTCTAACCCTCTGAAATGAAGTGGGTTTGTTTTTTAGTGATTTGTTTTCATAATGGTAATCTGGTTGTTTCTGAATCTAAATGTTCTTTTATTGACAAATAATGACAAATTATTGACAAGAAAGAAAGAAATAATAAAATATACGTTGAAAATAATAAATGTAATAATTGGTTTGTGGTTGAACAAAAGCATAGATTGTATATACAATATAAAAATTTTACAAAATGATACCAAGGCAATTGGTTGTCTGGTAGTAAAGACTTAAAATATACAGAGCAGGAAAAGGCGATATAATGATTTTGCTTTGATTTGGGGAAATTTTTTTATGAATTAATTGGCCATTAATTATAATAATAATTAATAAACTATAACTAATGTGTAAACTTTAGGGGCCTTTAGCGAAGGTGGGCCTCCATGGATTGGACTTGTTTGTTCAGCACATCCCACAGATGCTCGATTGGATTGAGATCTGGGGAATTTGGAGGCCAAATCAACACCCCAAACTCGTTGTTATGCTCATCAAACCATTCCTGAAACATTTTTGCTTTGTGGCATGGCGCATTATCCTGCTGAAAGAAGCCACAGCCATCAGGGAATACCGTTTCCATGAAAGAGTGTAAAACAATGCTTAGGTAGGTGATATGTGTCAAAGTAACAACCAAATGGATAGCAGGACCCAAGGTTTCCCATCAGAAGATTACCCAAAGCATGACACTGCCGTCAGCTTGCCTTCTTCCCATAATGCATCCTTCTGCCATTCTCACCCGGCCATCCACATGATTTAAAAGAAAATGTGATTCATCAGACCAGTCCACCATCTTCCATTGCTCTGTGGTCCAGTTCTGATGCTCATGTGCCCATTGTTGGCACTTCTGGTGGTGCACAGGGGTACCCAGACTGGTCTGGGCATCTTGACTGGTCTGCCGGCTATGCAGCTCCATACGCAACAAACTGCAACACACTGTGTATTCTGACACCTTTATATTAGAACCAGCATTAACTTCTTCAACAATTTGAGCAACAGTAGCTCGTCTGTTGGATCGCATCACACGGGCCAGCCTTCACTCCCCACATGCATCAATGAACCTTGGCCGCCCATGACCCTGTCGCCAGTTCACCACTGTTCCTTCCTTGGAGCACTTTTGCTAGATACTGACCACTGAAGACCGGGAACACCTCACAAGAGCTTCAGTTTTGGAGATGCTCTGTCCAGTCATCTAGCCATCACAATTTGGCCTTTTTTTGGCTCAAATCCTTAGGCTTGCCCACTTCTCCTGTTTCTAAAACACTCATTTTGAGAACAAAATGTTCACTTGCTGCCAAATATAACCCAGCCACTAACAGGTGCCATGATGAGGAGATAATCATTGTTATTCACTTCACCTGTCAGTGGTCATAATGTTATGGCTGATTGGTGTATATAGCCTATATATGTGATACAAATCAGGCTGACTCCTTTTTAAAAATTGCTCATATATCATGAATTGTCAGACATCTGCATTTGTCCAGTGTTGATAATTGTAGAAAGAGCAGACCCAGTTTTGTGGACTTTCATTAAGATATGAACTTGCAGTATGCACTGTTTTCTCAACAGCTTGTAGAACATTTTGACATGTCCTCTTTATTAAGCTTATTCAATTTCTTTTTTAACCTGTACATTGCCCCTCTGTGCATGTTTTTGCCTAGCCACAGTGCCATTTTCTACATACCACCTGCCCTCAAAAGTGTATCCTGAAAAGAGGTCTTAGGTGTTTCAGCTGATAGTTTACCATGATACCCCTGTGTATCAGATTAGACTAAAGGAAACTTTCACAAGTGGCTTGAGAGGAAGGAGGTCTGAGAGAAGGTGAGGGATTTGATGTAGACTTTCCTGACAAAGGGATATTCAATCTGCTCTGCTGAGCTGTAGCCAATTCCTCTCTAGCTTGTTTTGCTTTTCCAGATGAAAGGGTAACCAGAGACGCTGGCAAGAACTTTCTTTTACTCACCTCCTGCTTGTGCCCAGGAAGTGGCACAAAGACATGTTGTTGTTGGGATGTCTTTTAACCTCCTTATTTCCCGCAATTGGCTTAGCTTTCATTTAGAAATTCCCCCTTTGGGAGTAATCAGTTGACAGCAGTCCAAAAATACAACACTGACGCATCCACATTTCATTTACTCTCAGCTTCCCATATATTAAGTATTATTATACTTTGACCTAATAAATACAATTAAACTATATATGGAAAATGAACAATTATTGCATATAGCTTGCACAGTTATTTATGGTCTGTTCAACTACAGGCAGTCCAAAACATGTGTTCTTGCATATGGTATCTTTAGATTGTAATTGAAATCAACAGGCCATCACAGGTAACTGGTGTTTTATGAACATGGTGTTTTATGAACAAGGCTAAAAGGGGGAACGAGAAGTGCCATAGAGCTGAGTAGCACAGAGCCAAGTGTGTGTGTGTGTGTGTGTGTTTGTATGCATGTGTTTAACTGGTTTATAAAATTAAATGGCTAAAAAGTAAAGAATATAGTGAACAAAAATAAAGGGCCCTTTAAAATTCTTGCTTCCCATCTCCTCATTTTACAGTCCAGCATGTAAGAGTGCCACACACATAGTTTATATAACTAAAGACTAACTGGGAGGTTATTTAGATATTATCACTGCACTCACTCCACTGGAAGGGGCAATGTTGAAATTATATAACTTGGAAGAGGTGTGCCGTGGTGCCCAGATAGCTTTAGAAGCATTGTTTCATGGCTTCGTGATTACCTCCACCTCGGCTCTGGGAGCTCGCTTTGCGATTTCTCCCAACCTAGATGAGAATATAATGCTAAAAAGGAGCGAACAGCATTCAAATTGCCACCACATTCTGTGGTGTTTGAAAGCTCCTGGAGGTGATCACACATGCTATTGCTATGCTTAGCTTAGTTTGGCATGATGAAAGGTTAGTGTTGTCCGCTATGAGCTTCACACCGCCTTTCACCTCCATGCAGGCATCTCCCATTTTTTTTTTTTTTTATTTATTTATTTATTTATTTATTTATTTATTTATATATATATATTTTTTTATTTTTTTATTTCCATACCTCCACACTGAGGTGCCGAGGTTGTGGAATAATCCTTATTCTGCCTGACTGTTCTCCTCAGCCATTGCTGACTATTTAGACATTGTGAATGAACAGGGGTATGCGGCGATGCCTAGGACTGAAGAGACACTTGCAGGCTATCTCTCCCCTTCACTGGCTGCATGGAGAAAGTCTGCATTTCCACTGAGGCCTTGTCAGGCCACATAGGGAAGGCTTACAATCCTGCAGGTTAAGCCGTTGCAATGCTGCACACAATGGCAGTTGTTCCTGCTAAAGGAAGCTGTGGGAAGCAGCTCCTCAATGAGGTCAGATTTAGTCCTCTGTGCCACAAAGCAGATGGCCCATGCCATCGCCCGTTTCATGACTAAAGATGGCGCTGGTGAGGTCGGCTGCCGTCACAATTGCTCCGACCTCTTTTTCTTTGTTTTTGTTTTTTAAGTTAACTTCCAGTAACTTAAAACTGGAAACTGATAAATTCTTCACAATGGAGTACATTAGGTATGATAGAGATACTCATATTTTTATTGGTATACAACATACTCACAATTTGATGTTTTTAACCCCAGATCCAAGCACAAGATCCGAACAAAAGACTCGACCCGAAGCAGTGGCCCCGGGGAAACAAGCTGGCATCAGAAACAGGCTGACAGCCCACGCACACCGCACACCTTTGCCTAGCATCCTGCCCGCCAATGTCCAGTTGCTGGAAAACAAGCTCGATGACCTCAGGGCCAGGGTAAAGTTCCAGAGAGACTTCAGGACTGCAATCTGGCTGGCTGATCCCAGCGGTGCCAGACCACACAATCCAGCTGGGCCGAGTTCTTCTGGGTTCATCACATGGACAGAATACTGGAATTGGGGAAGTCAAGGGGAGGTGGAGTGAGTTTAATGGTGAACAGTAGCTGGTGCAACAGCACAAGCATTGTTCCTCTCACAAGCTCCTGCACACCCAACCTGGAACTATTGACTATCAAATGCCGTCCTTTTTACCTTCCTCAGGAGTTTACATCGGTCATAATCAGCACCATTTATATTCCACCACAAGCGGACACTGACACTGCCTTATGCAAGCTGCATGAGGCACTCACACAGCAGCAGACACAACACCGGCATGCTGCACTTATTGTGGCGGGGGACTTTAACAGTGCCAACCTCAAACGTGCAGCGTCGAACTTTTATCAGCACATCACCTGCCCCACCAGGCATGAAAGTACACTGGACCATTGTTACACAACAATCATAGACAGCTACAAGGCACAATCTCGCCCCCCATTTGGGAAATCCGACCACGCCGCCATGTTCTTCATGCCAAAATATAAACAAAGGCTCAAGCAGGAAGTTACGGCTTAGAGGAAGGTCGAGCACTGGACGGACCAATTGGTGCCTGCTCTACAGGACGCACTCAATGATGCAGACTGGCACATGTTCTGGCGCAGACATGCTAAAGCTAATGCTAATGGCTGCAGACAGGAAGAGAATGCCAACACCCAGAAAAATCTCCGAGCATGACGTGAGGAAAGCCTTTAGAAGAGTGAACATCAGGAAAGCAGCAGGACCAGATGGAATCTCCACATGCTTTAAAGAGCCCATCATTGTTCCTGTCCCAAAGAAACCCCATCCTGCTTCCCTCAATGACTATCTTCCTGTAGCCCTGACCTCAGTAGTGATGAAATGCTTTGAGCGGCTGGTCAGAGACTTCATCATCTCTTCACTACCTGACACACTGGATCCACTACAGTTTGCTTACCACCTGAACCACTCAACAGATGATGCCATGTCACACCTCCTTCACACATCACTCACTCACCTGGACACTAGAAAGGGGAATTATGTTAGAATGTTGTTTGTTGACTACAGTTCAGCGTTCATAATTCCCTCCACACTCAACACTAAGCTGGAGCACCTGGGACTCAGCACATCTCTGTGTCAGTGGCAAGACAAAGGAGCTGATCAACGAGAGCCAGGTGGAGAGAGTGGACTGCTTCAGATACCTCGGTGTTCACATCAAGCAGGACCTGTCATGGTCCTGTCACATCAACACCATGGTGAAAAGGGCCTGCTAGTGTCTCTACCACCTCAGACGCTTGAGAGACTTTAGACTGCCCTCTAAGGTGTTTCAAAACTTTTACTCCTGCACCATAGAGGGCATCCTGATAGGAAACATTGCAGCCTGGTGCTGCAACCAGCTAAGCACATCATCCGTACCAAGCTCCCTGACCTGCACTCAATCTAAAAGAAGCGGTGCTCGACCATGGCCAGGAAGATTGTAAAGGACCTCAGCCACCCCAATAATGGACTGTTCTCTCTGTTGTGGCCATGAAGGCCAACACAGAGAGACTGAGGAGAAGCTTCTTCCCGCAGGCTATATGGACTCTCAACCAGAACTCCACATAGGACTCACCTGATTGGACTTGTTATGTTTCCTTCACACATGTGTTGGAACACACCAAAACCAACCATTCTGAACATTTGCACATTTGCACATTGCACAGGACTGAAATACACAAAACATATACACTATATTGCCAAAAGTATTCGCTCACCCATCCAAATAATCAGAATCAGGTGTTCCAAACACTTCCATGGTCACAGGTGTATAAAATCAAGCACCTAGGCATGCAGACTGTTTTTACAAACATTTGTGAAAGAATGGGTTGCTCTCAGGAGCTCAGTGAATTCCAGCGTGGAACTGTGATAGGATGCCACCTGTGCAACAAATCCAGTCGTGAAATTTCCTTGCTCCTAAATATTCCACAGTCAACTATCAGCTGTATTATAAGAACGTGGAAGTGTTTGGGAATGACAGCAACTCAGCCACGAAGTGGTAGGCCACGTAAACTGACGGAGCGGGGTCAGCGGATGCTGAGGCGCATAGTGCGACGAGGTCGCCAACTTTCTGCAGAATCAATTGCTACAGACCTCCAAACTTCATGTGGCCTTCAAATTAGCTCAAGAACAGTGCGCAGAGAGCTTCATGGAATGGGTTTCCATGGCCGAGCAGCTGCATCCAAGCCATACATCACCAAGTGCAATGCAAAGTGTCGGATGCAGTGGTGTAAAGCACGCCGCCACTGGACTCTAGAGCAGTGGAGACGCGTTCTCTGGAGTGATGAATCGTGCTTCTCCATCTGGCAATCTGATGGACGAGTCTGCGTTTGGCGGTTGCCAGGAGAACGGTACTTGTCTGACTGCATTGTGCCAAGTGTAAAGTTTGGTGGAGGGGGGATTATGGTGTGGGGTTGTTTTTCAGGAGCTGGGATTGGCCCCTTAGTTCCAGTGAAAGGAACTCTGAATGCTTCAGCATACCAAGACATTTTAGACAATTCCATGCTCCCAACTTTGTGGGAACAGTTTGGAGCTGGCCCCTTCCTCCTCCAACATGACTGTGCACCAGTGCACAAAGCAAGGTCCACAAAGACATGGATGACAGAGTCTGGTGTGGAGGAACTTGACTGGCCTGCACAGAGTCCTGACCTCAACCCGATAGAACACCTTTGGGATGAATTAGAGCGGAGACTGAGAGTCAGGCCTTCTCGTCCAACATCAGTGTGTGACCTCACAAATGCGCTTCTGGAAGAATGGTCAAAAATTCCCATAAACACACTCCTAAACCTTGTGGACAGCCTTCCCAGAAGAGTTGAAGCTGTTATAGCTGCAAAGGGTGGACCGACGTCATATTGAACCCTATGGATTAGGAATGGGATGTCACTTAAGTTCATATGCGAGTCAAGGCAGGTGAGCGAATACTTTTGGCAATATAGTGTATGTTGCACATTTCTGGTTTTGTTTACATATAAAAGAGGACTACTATTACACTACTGCACTTTAAAGATGGACAATACCACTGCTGCTCATCATTTCATTTCACACTCCATGACCACCCCATACTGCTGCTATCTGCACACTGCACATTCAACATACTTTATATAGTTTGTTTATACAGTTCTTACTTTTTACATTTTTATATATTTTTTTACATGTTTCTACTTTCTAATTTATTTTATTTTATTTCATTTTATTGTAACAAAATTGTAGATTTTATATTTTATTCTTGCCTATTGGCATTTTGCCTCCTTATTTCCTTTTTCCTTTTCAAGGTCACAAACAGTCATGTAAGCATTTCACTGCATATCATTCTGTGTATGGTTGTGTGTGTGACGAAAAAAAATTAGAATTTGATTGCATTAAGTTGCCACAGAGAGGCAATCTGACAGAGATAAAAGAAAAGGACAAACCTTTCTTTTAGACATCCTGGTGTCTCCTAAGGGTCTGTTCTTCCTTTGCCACAGTAAGGAGCTAGGGCTAGGCCAGTACCCACCAGCCTGGCCTGCTGAGGCAGGAAAAGAAGGCTAGCGCTGCAGCCTGAATCACCCCATTTAAAATCTGGGTGGCTGGCCAGCGCTTAGGGACAGGTCCCCCAGGGAAAGAGACAATCCATCTCCGCCATGTGGGCCAGGAAGGAATCCTAATTCCCGAGGGCTAGGGTACTCAAGGATGGCCCTTTTTATTGCCATTTCCACTGCTGCCTACCCCGCCACCTCCGTTGCTTCAGAGTTCAGCAATGACCACCCATGCTCCTTCTCCTTATGTGTTGCCACATCCTGGGTTAGCCCCTGCCAGCTTGCTGTTTCAGGGCACTATGCAAGGTGAGAACAGCAAGAGGCTAACACCTCTCTCAGATTACCTGGCAGTGTGGAAGCTTTTGCCAGGTGCACCACAATGGGTTATGTGGAAAAAGGCTACCGAATCCAGTTTGCCTCCCGTTCTCCTTCTTTCAGAGTGTAATGCCCACTGTTGATGCCACAGATTGAACCTTGTTTTTCAATGAGGAACCTCTCTCACATCTGAGAAAGGGGCTGTAGAGTGCATTCCCCTCCCAGATCGAGCTGGCATGTTTTGGTTAACAAGAAGGACGGGGGCTACACCGAATTTTAGACCTGTGTGCTCTGAATTGTATGCTGAAACATCCAAGTCTGGGATGTTAACACTCAAAGTCACTGTTTTGCAGATCAGGTTGATTTGTGATGATAATCCCGGAGGGTGCATATCTTCACATATGCATCTCACCAGAGGACAGGAGACTCCCCTTGTTTGCCTTTGGGGTGAAGAGTACCAGTGCCGGGTTCTCCTTTTAGGCCTAGTCTTATTGTTCACCCTTACAGAGTGCATGGAGACTGCTCTGGCATCATTGCACCCTGGAGCATCTATGTACTCAATTATCCTGATCCTGGCTCAGGAGCAGGGGTTTTCACCCACGCAGACACCCTTTTTAGAGTCACAACGGTTACACAGCACAAGCTTCGTACCCTTTTTATGTGGACAGAACCCGGTTTCTCACCTTGGGTCCCACTTTTAGGGTGTGTCCTTGTTGCAGGAATTTTTCGACAGACACCCCCCTCTTGGGCTGGGGAGACCAGATTTCTCTCGCTGAGAGCTTTTTACACTCCAGAGCACATGATCGGGAAGCACGCTTCCTGCTGAAGCAGGGGCTGAGGCCTGGGTAAAGGTATTAGGTTTAGAAGCTCTGGTCTGGCCCTTGAAGGGGACCAGTTCCTAGACTCTGTTCTCCCAACTGAGGTTCACCTCTGGTGTAATCGGCATCGTTAAGATGTAGTTCATTGCCCTATTTGTATAGTGCTAAAGTTCCTGTGGACATGCCTCTTTGAGGGCCGATCACCTTCTACATTCAGGTATACATGGCAGCCATTGATGCGAGTCATGTGCCTGTTCTCTGGTCTCTCACCTCCTGCATGGTGCCAGGGGGCTGAGGCTTTCCTGTAGACCGTGTCCCCCCTCCTAGGATGTCTTGGTGGTCCTGGAGGGGCTTCTCCAAGTGGTAAGATGTGGTCTCCATAGGTGATCTTTCACTTACCTGTGATTCCAGCTCCCCCGTCTCTGAAACCATTGTCACTAGAGCCACAAGAAACTCCAATGGAGTCAGCCTCTGAGGAGTTTCTGACCCTGAACATGGCTATGCTATAAGCCGGTCATCCGGCCTCTCTACAGGCCTCCTGCCCTCCGCCCCATGAGTTGGGGGAGCAGGAGAGACTACACCTGCTGTGCCCAGTTGCTCAAATGCAAGGCATAGGTCCTCTCCCTTTTTTTCTGCCTTGGTGGCCGCAACAAAAGAATAATAGGCCCCAAGCAGCACCTTGTGCTTGGCAGTGGTGGCTATCTCCTAGGCCTATGAGGTATGCTGTGTCGCCTCATCTCTAGGGATTACAGCTAGCTCCACTAGGCATATCGCCTTGTCCAGCACCCTGGCTGGGGGCATTCCCCCCAGGATGTTGGTGCTGCGGCAGGTTGGTCCTCTCACACACTTCTAGGTTCTATAACCTAGACCTGGAGCTCATTCCTGTGTCCTGGGTCACTAGCCACACCCCGGGTGTCCATTTGTGCTTCCTTTAGACAAGTAGAAGCTGTAATAATGTGATGTAAATGCCCATTTATAGTCTTGCTGGTGCACTACGCTTTGTCACATGACCTACCCAAGCTGATAAACTGGTGTGATTTTACACAGAGCTTCAGACAAACTTCAACATAGAAGCGTTCCCACAGCATCAGCCATAATGCAGCATCTCATTCTCTTCTCAGGGAACCGGGTTACATACGTAACCTGGTGTAGTTCAGGTGAATGAATACAAGCAATTTTGTCTTACAAGACAAAAACTTACAAGCAAGTTTGTCTGAATTATATTTGACAATGTATGTCAAATATAACACCTCAATCCTCTAAAACAATGGAGAGAGGAGTTTCTTGTGGCTCTGGTGACAATGGTTTCAGAGAGAGAGGAGCTGGAATCACAGGTAAGTGAAAGATCACCTATGGAGACCACATCTCACCATTCCAGAGAGTACAGGTTGCCAGGTTCCAAAAGGAATTGTTGAAAAGGATGTTTTCACCTCTACCTTGGTTTCACAGACATGTGTGCACAAAATGTGGTCACATTGTGCACCACATTCAGACTTCTCCAGGTGTGGTTGTATGCAATGGAGTAACAGACAGAGCTGGATCACAGTGGGCCATGGGTGCAGATGTTCTGGCTGAGAATGCCTGACTCAGGGTATCATTCCATGAAATGAGACATTAGATCTTGCTGATGGGACGAGAGAAAGGCATCCCATTCATCAGCATTATTAGCAGAGTAAACCATGGCCTCACTGGCCATTTGGGTGGCAGAAACAGACCTCTGTGACCTGTAGTTTTTAACCAAGCCAAGGCCACCATCAGACCTTGTGCCACCTTTGAGTAGTTGTGCAGGCACCTTGAGAATCCATGTGCAGGAAGTTTCTCAAACTAGACAAGCACACAAGTCCAAATCTCTAGGTGGAAACACATAGTCAATGTTCAGGGCAGTACTTTGGTAACCAGTAAACAGTCCAGTCAGGCAGAGGAGACAAAACTGTAATCCAAAAAACTGATAATCGATAAATTGATAATAATTGATAAAAGAACACTTTGTAAAGCAGGGAAAATGTCAATACATCATAAAGAAACAATGGTAAAGCATAGCTTTAAATACATGAGTCAAACAAGTGGCCTGCCCACATCTTGAGTCCATCATTTCGTTGATCACATAGGTGCTGCCTCTCCAACACGGAAGGAGTCTCATGATCCATGGTGCCCAGCATTGGGTGGACCAGTTTCAGTAGGGACACATGGAAAAAGGGAGATATGCTGTAGTTAGCAGGAAGCTATAATTGGTATATAACTGGGTTAATCTGTCATAAGATTAATTGAGATGGCTAGACAAAAGAATCATAGCATCACCAAAACTGCAACTCTTGTTGGGTGTTCCTGGTCTGCAGCGGGCAGCATCTATCAAAAGTATCCTTTAAGTCCTGAATTTTCTTAGAATTTTGTCACTAGAAGCAACTCTTTGCAATAAGAATTTTCATGAATTCGGGTACAGTGCGTGTGGAGCTATATGTCACCAGGGCCCCTGAGCTACATCTCATCCTGAACTTGGTTGCGGCAGCATAACTGCTAGATAGATTGGACCACCCACCTGCAGTGGTTATGGTCTTCTCTAAACTATAGCTGGAATATTATATCACACCCTCAGGGCAGGAGGTACTTTGTCATGCCCTTCGACCTAATGAAAACTCCTGTGGTCTTCCAGTGCTTTATAAATAAGGCACTCCCTGAGACACTGAACCACTAAGCTTTGTCTAGCTTGATGACATCTTAATCTTTAGCAATTCCCTAAAGAGTCACAGGCCTCTGAGTGGTCCCACATTCCGCCCGGCCAGCAGGTGTGACTGGCAACTAAAGATCTGCCATTGTGGGTGGAGACTATGAAATTGGCTCATTATTATACTGGGCCTTCAAAATGCAGAGGAGAATAATTTGCATGGTGTACTCTTGGAACATCCCCATTCTATGAAGATCAACCCCACTTTCCATACTGGGCCCTGCCCCTTCCCTTTATAATAGGTGGAGCCTGGCCCTTATAGTATGACAGATTTTAGATTCCTGACATCATGGGATTGGTGTCCAGTACTTGGGTCCCAACATGACACATCCTGGACCCTAAGCTACCATGGCCGCCTGCATGCTCTTTTATAGTGCCTTAGCCCCTTGCAGGTGTTCCTAGCTGACACATGGCACCTGTGCATGCTGCTATTTAACCACAGGGTTTTATCAGTTGGTCTGTGGGCATAGTCTGTGCCATGTATCAGAACGGTAATTTCTCTGAGAGGTTTCCCAAGAGATTTCCCTGTACTTCCCCAGCATAGGATTAAGAGAAGTTTTACTGAGTTTCAGACCTAGTGATAGGTACCCTCCCCTCTATTTTCTCTGCACTTTCTAAGCTATTGTTTTTGCTAGTAGATTACATAGCTGGTTGGGTTTTTGAGTGTGGTATACAGCCTTTAAATTATCTTTATTATTAGAATCTTAACTTTAAACTTTAGAATTTTTTTCACTCTCTGTTTCTATTCTATTCTATTCTATTCTATTCTATTCTATTCTATTCTATTCTATTATTATTATTATTATTATTATTATTATTATTATTTAGGTTGTGTCTTGGCTAGTTGCGTTCTACCTTGCCTACTGTGGATTATTCATCCAGCTTTCTGTTCAAATGTTTTACACCTTTTTATCCAATTGGATAAGGGGGCCTGCTCTGTATTCTCTTCCACTCCACTGAGCCCATCTCCATAACAGATAAATAATTAAGTCATTTATATTTAGGCAGTGATTGGGTCAAGTAACATATTTTGCTTGATGTTAATAGATAAGAGCTAATAAATTAGCTATGGTATAGTCTCCACTGTACAGAAAGAAAGAAGAAACTACTTTTATTTTTATTTTTTATTTATTTATTAATTTATTTTTTTTTTTTACTATTTTAAGAGGTTGCCGGCATGTTTACAAAGTACATAGTAAGAAAAAGTAACAGTAGCATTCTGGCCTTGCTGAGCATCCAAATAAAGATGAGACATAGCTAAATGTCTGGGCTGCCATGCCACCTTGGTTGTCCTTGCAAACATTTTTTAAATATAGTATATTTAATGTATTTGCAGTATATTGTGCTCTCTCAGGAGTTCACATAAAGACTAGCCTGAGCCATTCTGGCCACTGAAATGCTCATTGGCTGTCTGCATATTTCCCTGATAATTTCTCTCAGCTCTGCAATGATGAGATGGGCTTCACAGCATGGGAAGGTGCATGTGTGTGCATGTGTCTACATGCTGTGTTTAAATGGAACTTTGTATTCCCTGCTGAGAAATGGAAATCTGACAGTTCTGATCCCCCATCCACACAGCCGCTCAGATACTGCCTCACCTCACATGGCTATTAATGTCCCTGCCATCCAATCAATACCCTCCCCCATACAATCTCCTGGTCCAAAATTACCTGACTGAACAAAGTTGTGTATTTTTCTCTGATCACTGTCACTTCTATAATTACAATGACACACACCCATCCATACCCCCAAAGCAGAATATTTCACATGCAAATAAAATGCACACACTGTCCTGCAGCAACATTTACATGTGGCATAGAATAGCTTAACACAGAAACATATGAAAAACCAAAAAGACCCGGTTGGGGTGGGGGGGTGCAGGGTTCTGAATGTCAAAACGTCTTGTTAATTAGAAAGGACAAGGGAAGGCTATGGTAACTCAAATAACTACTCTTTACAAGCATGGTGATCAGAAAAGCATCTCAGGATGCACAAAATGAAAAACCTTGAAGAATCTGCGCTACAACAGCAGAAGACCATGTCTGTTTCCACTCCTATTACCCAAGAACAGGATTCTGTAAATACAGTGCTTGATGCAAACATTAACTGCTTCTGACCTGTGTTTACATAATTTTATGCATTTTGCTACCACATGATTGCCTGAATGTTCAGATGTTTGTAATAAAGTGGGTGGTAAGTGTCAATCCACAAGACCTCTAAAGGTGTGCTGCGGTATCTGCTACCAAGACATCAGCAGCAGCAGATGCTTTAAGTCCTGTAAGTTTTGAGGTGGGGCCTCACTGAATATGACTATTTTGTCCAGCAAATCCCACAGATGCTTACATTTTATTCTCCCCACTGGCCTGATAGTGAGAGCTGAAGGCTTGTGAAGAGTAAATGATATATAATGTTGAGTTTTTGATGAATGAAAATGATTCTGCCAACTTAATTACATTGTAACCTCTCAATAAAAGCAGAGCTGTTACACTGTGTAACTAAAAGTAATTAGGCATTGATTGATGGTTCTTGGGTCTGCTGAAGGCTGGATAAATAAATGTTTTGCCTTTAGCCTCTGCTGTGTCTAATTTATGGATGGAACCCCTTCTTGCCTGCCCAGTGGACTGGCGTGAGACATGTGACTCATTGTCATTGTCAATGTCCCAAGACAGGAAAGGTGCCCATGTTTGGCAAACACAGTATGCTGGAGTTGGAAAGGAAAGCAGATGGCAATTAATGTCGGGTGAATCAGCTGTGACGATGGTGTCATGACTAACTGCACTACATTTAGACCATTAGAAACTGGGATTAAGTGGTTTATAACAGGAAAAATCAAAACTCATTATTTTTGGCCTGTGTCTTGGTTTGATGCACAAATACTGTAAATTATGATGATGCTAATAATAAGAGGCAAAATGATTATTCAAATATTTACCTGTTAGTTTGTTTTACTATTCCACTAATCACTTGCCACTAGGTTTCTAATCCTTGCAAAGGCCTGATGTGGAAAAAGAAAGAAATATAAATGACCTGCTGCATACACGTGTTGGATGAGTGCACACAGAAAAAAGAGACAGAGTAAAAGATGGGATATGAAGGGTTAGAAGCTGGAGGTTCAAGTTTATGCATGTTTTTGGCCATCAAATGCATCAAAATGTTGTGAATGCAAGAACAGTTGGGAAAAATGGCACATATATGTTTACAATTAATGTGTATGAGAAAGGAAGGAAAAATATTGACTACAGAAAAAAAAGACAATCATCACCCACCACCCCATTGGTCTAATAAAAAATGAGTCAGTCAACCCCAATACCCCCCCACCACACACACACACACACACACACAAACAAACAAATACACCTGCCCCTCCTCTCTCTCTCTCTCTCTCTCTCTCTCACGTGCGCGCACACACATACACACACAGACACACACACACACACACACACTACACACACACACACACTTGGACTAGGGAGCAGGAGAGAAAGAGTGAAAATGAATGCCAAAGTGCACATCTGTCACGGCTGTCAATGCAAGCCCAGAATGGGTGACATGCCCTCTAGTCAAGGGTAAAGACTGCCCACTGTTCTCCTTGGAGCATGTGGAGGAGGGTTAGTGGGGCCCAGGCATTTGGTCCACTAATTTTCAAAACGATTTAAACATGATTCTGTTTTTGTATGTTTTGCTTCCTTGGGTTCTATCTATAAGAACAAATATTTTTATTTCATGATATCTTCTATAGCTCATAGAAAACTTGTCAAAACCCAACAAGAACATCACAGATTGAGAGGACATAAAATTACTCTTGGGTAGTTCAAACAAGCAGAACATTTTCTTATGATGAGAAACAGGACACAGATTTTGGTATATGGTGTCAGATATTATAGAAGGATGCAAGTGCATAAAAATGGCTGGCAGACAAATCCATATTGTAAGACAAACACAGTATAAAAGACAGGCAATCCTTTATAGAGTGTATGGACTAGTATTGTGAGTGTTTGTGTTTGACTAGATTCAGGTGTGTGTGATTAAAACAACAGAGAGGTTGTGATTACTGGGTATTGTAGTTTCAAGCAGCCATGTTTGTAGGCCTCACTATGTTCTGGGAGTTGTTAGTTGTTAACTGATTCCATATATAAAAAGCTTGGATTTGATTTACATTTACATTTGTTTCACTGGTCTGAAAACAGAACAACATAAAATATCTCACTGGTGGTGGTTGATCTCTTGTCAGGTAGTAAATGAGACATATGACATAGACTGTCTACATAAATGTTAACACTATGAACACATGTTTATTTTTTATCTTATCTGCTTCAATAACAACTCATTCACTTTCCAGTATTCAAATAATGTTTAATATATTATATCTATTTAATTTCATAAGCACCTGCCTTATTAAAAAGTATTATGTGAAAAGTCTCCTCCTCCTCTTTCTTCCTCTTCTTCTTCTTCTTCTTCTTCTTCTTCTTCTTCTTCTTCTTCTTTCTTAATAATAATAATAATAATAATAATAATAATAATAATAATAATAATAATAATAATATACTTATTGTTTTATTATTATCTAAAACAATTTTTGGTGGCTTAGTGGTTAGCATGTTTGCCTCACACCTCCAGGGTCCTGGGCTTGAGTCTTGCTCCTGCTCACTATGTGTGTGGAGTTTGCATGTTCTCCCCGTGCTTGGTGGGTTTTCTCCCACAGTCCAAAGACATGCTTCTAGGCTGATTTGAGTCTCTAAATTGTCTGTACTGTGTGATTGCGTGAGTGAATGAGAGTGTGTGCCTTGCAGTGGGTTAGCACTCCGTCTAGGGTGTGTCCTGCCTTGATGCCCGATGACGCCTGAGATAGGCACAGGCTCCCCGTGACCCGAGTACAGATCGGATAAGCGGTACAGACAATGAAATGAAAAAAAAAAAAAAGATTAATAAATGTTGTTTAGAAACAACTATTTCTACCAATCTGGCTTTAGAGATAGACAATCACATAAACTACACAATTTAGTTTTTTATTCACAAATTTCATATTAGTAGAAAAAAAGGTAATCACTTCAATATAATATCTCTATCTTTAGGTGTAGGGCTGCACATTTAAGATATTAAAATATTATTGTACACAAAATTAAATTCAGAGACCACATCCCAATACCATACTCATTTTCCATTTGTGCTTCATCTACACCTTCATAGGTGACATTTCGAAATTTATTTATTTATTTTTTTTTAAAGGAAAAATTATGAAATTATGACCTCTGTCAGTGAATACAGTTCATCTGACATGCTGACAACAGCATAGAAACAATGTTTTGGGTAACATCAAGAACTGTTCAGTGATGCAGCCACATAATTCTCTGAGACTCCAAAGAAGAGGAATTAGCTGCTTTATGTAAGCTGAACTGTCTGATGCTGATGCCAGTGGGAATGAGTGCATCAAGCAGACAATAAATGATGAACACGCACATGCTCTGCCAGTGATAGAGATATCCACAGAAAACCCTCTGACAATGGCACTATCATTTTCTTTCTTATGACAAGTCTCTCAAAAGGAAAGCCACATGATCCACTCCCTGCTGCAACACTTCGCTCCAACAGGGGATGTGATTGCTGTTTTTCTTCACAATGAGGTTATTTTGTTTTGTCAGCTAATTCTTTTTGATGAAAATTAGCCTTTCTCTCTGTCTCTCTTCTACTATGTCTCTCTTCCCCTGTCTCCCTGTGCTCTGATTGTTGGTGCCATCATATTGGTGGCCCAACTCTATTTTCATGCAGATCCTCCTCTTTTGCCTCAAGCATCCAGAAACCCACCCGGCTAAACAGCTGGCCACATTAACATAAGAATAGAAGAAGATAATCACAGGCTTCCAAAATAAGCAAAAACAATGTGGCTTGGTCACCTCGCTTAATCCGAGAATATTGAAATATGGGTTTTTTTCCTGGAAACTAGAGCAATTTTGCTAGGTCTCTCATCAAATGACTCAACGTTTTATGCTCTAATGCATTTTTTGAGCTGATAGTGACAACAAAAGAAAATAGGTGTTGTAGATTTTAATGTGATGAATTCAGTTACCTAAACAACAGTAATTAATGAATTGATGAATAATGCAAAAAGTTTTTGGCTCAAAGTTCTGAGGGTTTTAATTTAATCAGAAGACAGTTCATTGTTTCTTAAGTACATTGCTAATATCAGCTCATTCTGCTGTGTTGTACTCTTTCACTGAGTCTTTGATTCTACTGACTTGAATTGCTGGGTTTCTTTCTTGAATAGGTCTCAAAAGAGACAAAAGCATTTTATAATAAACAACAAAAACCATATAAATAAGAATACTGTGAGCAGTATACCAAATCCACTTTATGGGCATGCAAGACCTATTTTTTTAAATGACACCGTAAGAACAAGACTGATCTGAACAATTATAAGAATAAAGCTTAATGGAAAGAAACACGGCTGATCCCTTCTTGATTGGACGGTTTCCACACAGCTGTGTATTTGCACTGTATCATTCAATTTTAGTACCCATTAGCCATAGAACATGGTCTGCGGATGATCTTATCATGACAGCTGCACCACTATCTGTAAACAGGTACTATTACTTCATGTATAACTCTTGTTCATAACCTTCTTAAAATATGCATGCTTTTCTGTCATGATGTACAATACAAAATTTGTCCCATTTTTAAGAAAGGAACTTCAGGAATCATGTTAACTTGTACCACTGAAATGATCTAATGAAAATTTAGATAAGCATCAACAAAAATTTGCTTGTCTCCATGTAGATATTTTAGGACTATATGGACTGTGTAATGGGTGGCAGAATACACAGACAAAAAGAGAGGGGGTCCAGTCCATTTTTTGTTTATGTACTTTTTTGATTTGTTTTTAATTTGTCTATCTAATGTTTGTTGAGAACAACATAAAGATGGTAATTAAGAAATAATTACGGGGTTTAAAGAAATTTTTATCAAGCGTGGAAGATGCATGAGTAAATGTTAATTTCTGTCAGAATATGTTAATGTATGCACAGACACTTGTTCCTAGTGTTCTGCATGCCAAGCAAGTTGCTTAGCCTTTTAGTGTCGTTGGGTTTAGACACTGTCAGTTAATTTTAAATTCCTATTTTATTTGTTTTTTTTTCTGCCACCTTTTGATGGATATGTTTTATATACATTTTCCTTTCTGTGTGAAAGTGAGTTAATTAATTTTCCCCTTGCTCCCTTCTTACCTTTCAGGGAAATATTTGTTTCATTTAAACCTGGCTGAGTATTTCTCTTGGCTACACATATTAAGCCATTTCACTCTAGCACATTGAGGATTATTTAAAATTATTTAAACTACAGGAAGAACCATTTAAGAAGAACTTTTTAGCTTGCCCTGGTTCATCAATATTCTATGGTTGAAATGAGGATTCCTATGTTCCTGGTGTTTTTCATCTGGTCAGTAAGCAAGAAATTGTATTGAAATTGTATTGTGAATATTTGCTGTGTATTCAGTTGATTTTGGACATTAAAATCATCCTGGATTTTCATGGTTTCATTTATACACTAATTCATCTGAAGAAATGCTTAGTCAAAGTCATAATATTTCTCCATCCATTATTTTTTCTAGTCTTGTCCAACTATTCATTTATTTATATTTTAAGTGGTGTAGGAAACCCATGCAAACCCATGAAAACTATTTATTAGGCTTCAACAACTGCTGATTTTTGACTGTAAATTAATTAGCTGTTCTGGGGATCAACTGAGGAGATCCTATGGATGGAAATCTTCATTTGCTATTTATGCCAACTTTCTGCAAATAATGTATCATGTCTTTGTCAGGTTAATTTCCCAAAGACATGGTCTACCTGCACCTTTGCTGCTATATGGTTTTTAACTACCACTTAATCAATTCTGCTTATAGAAATACACAGAAGACAGGGCCCCTTTCACCTGATCATCCTTTTGCTCTCATCTGTTTGAGTAGAGATTAGAGGGTATAGGTGCTGGGGTTAACAGGACGTAGGAGAGGAGGGAATGGGAATGTGATCCCTGCCAGTGCTTTGTGTGAGCCTATCTGGGTTAATGTACGGACAGTTAGTCAGTCATGGATAGTGTACACATGCCTTCTTGCTTTAGATTATTCCAATCCCTCTTTTATGCTGCTTAGGTAATCCTGCTAATTCTGTAGAGGAAAGGGCCATATCAGGAAAGCAGCTTCAGCTGCATTTACCGTCTTTCCTAACATCTTTACTTATTAACTTCATAAACTTAATACTCTTCCAGAAAGCACATTTCTACAACAGGAATATTTACAGGAATACAAGAACATTTTAAGGAACACAGGAAATATTTCAGGAACATTATCTGGAAATTTATGTGCAATTCCAGAGGAACCAAGGTACAGGATCTATTGGGATGGAGCTTGCCATACTTAATGCTGCTGATTGGTCAAAATGGTTCACAGAATGAATTATAAGCCCCATACCTAGCATTTACATGAGGATTGCACTAACAAGCAAGTCTTAAAATTTAATATTAGTGTCTATACAGCACAACTGAATCACTGCTTTTATAATATTGGCACACCATTCAGAGAAAGCATCAAAAGGCTTTGTATAAAATTAATCAAGAACAACTCATTTGAATTTCAGTCTTAAACAACTGCATGTTTTCTTTGTTACTGGGCTTGTTAAGTTTTGGCTCAGTCACATAGTTTGCCTGACTTCTGTTAATTCACTGTCTCTTTATTGCAATGGAAGCACAACCAAGGACCTCGACAAGTCCTCAGTTGGGTTTGCACAACGATTCCTTATATAGCCAGCTGGGAACTGCAAAGTAGAAGTGGGATATCTCTCCATTAAATTGAAAAAATGGCACCCATAGATGTGAGAGTCAAATAAAAAACTTAAAAGTGCAACATGTAAATGAGGAATCTGACACTTATTAAGCACTGGAACACTTGCAATGACATGGAGACTATGTAGAAAAATCATAAACTTTTGTGACACCTATGTGCAAAATGCAAAAGAAATTTCTTTTTCTTTGACTCAAATATGCTTGAATTAGCCCTCAAATCCTGTATGACAGAGGAGAACAAGGGTATAACTACTACTACTACTACTTCAGTGTTAGAAAGTATAATAATAATAATAATAATAATAATAATAATAATAATAATAATAATAATAATAATAACAACAACAACAACAATAATAATAATAATAATAATTATTATTATTATTATTATTATTGTTGTTGTTGTTGTTGTTGTTATTATTTGTTACATACTAGTAACTTTCTAACACTGAAGGTCATTGTAAATTCTAGTAATACTAGTAAAAACAGGAAAAGGAGATTATTTGTATGCTTTTTGTATATGATGTCTTCTGACTCAATAAAATATAAAATCCCTATTTTAAAAATATTATAATCAGCTAAAAAAGATTTTTCTAGACATCATCTGGGCAATTTCGTATCAAATGAAAGTCAAGGTGCGTGGACATGCCACTCGTCTAAGGGGCTTCATCAGTTCAGTTAGATAGGAGAAATCATATATCGCTCTTAGCAAATGGCATCAAATCATTTTTGCAGTGCAGTTTAGTGATTGTGCATGGCACAATCTGCGCTCTCAGCGGCTGTGTGATGTTTTTTAATCGTCTCTGTGGCCTGACTTGCAGCACCGAGGTGCATCTCTGGAGTTAGTGGAAGGCAGCCACTCTGCTGAAATGTGCAAATGGCTTTGCGTGGATTAATGAAGTGGAAAGACTGTTAAGCTGCATTGTAAATGAGGTTTACTCCTAGCTCTGCCTCTCTCTTTGCAAAGAAAAAAAAACATATTCCCTATTAACTTTTCTCCCCACAGTATCCAAACAAGTAAAGATGTGTGCCTTTGTTTTAGGTTTGGGGTAAATAAATGCTTTGTGTATACCATAAGGGTAACTTTATCAAGTGCAGCATGGGGGAGGAGAAAAGTGGTGGGTGGCAGGGAAGGCAATTTCCATACAAAAGTAGATGTGTCGATTTGAGAATTATGGTATTATTAGTGGGGCAGGCATGTAGCTAACAGGAAAACATCTTGATTCATTGTATTTCTAGGGTTGCATTACCTCTTTGCATTTTTTTCTCCTCTAACCAAGGATGTTGATAGTATTTAAGTGCAAATCATATTGGGCTTTTAGTGAGCACCACAAAAAATGTATGCACTTAGAGTATTTTACTTTTTTAAGCAACCCCCTGTGCTCAGTAATTACTTCCTAATGTAGGTGAGACTGGTGTAACTGTATCACTAGTTTTTCAGTTACACTCGCTCTGTGGATTATTCAAAAGCTTTGCAAGTGTAGTCAAATAACTGTACTGCAATGGTTGCAATATTAAATCGTATACTATGTTGTACAATGTTTTTAGAGTTAAGTTTTTAAGCAATTTTAACAAGGTTTTAAAATTTAATATAATGCTGGTCTAGCAGAGTACATAGTCAAAGCGTCATTTAAAATAGAATTTTTATCTTTGGTTATGTTACAGATGTTTCTTGTAAACAGAAAGTGTTTTAATGTAATAATAAATAAATAAATAAGCACATTTTAATGATGCTTGGGTAACCCTAATATGTAGTATATATGACTACTTGTACGTGGGAATGAGGAGAAAATAGGGACATTTGAATTAATAGGGATATAGATAATGTTAACTTTCATCCAAGCAACTATAAATTTAATTGTCTTTTATTGCATCCCTGTTCCTTTTAGTAGTTAAGCTGACTAGTTAGTAAGTAGTTAAATACAGTTAAGTGTATATTATTATTATTATTATTATTATTATTATTATTATTATTATTATTATTATTATTATTATATCAATAACAATTATTAAAAATCTCTAATAAATCGGAAAGGCAATGGTTCCTTATATTACTCTTGATTATGTTCAAATATAGCTAATCTTCCAAGAAATGTGCAACCAAACTGCATGTTTTGTCTCTAAAACATCCAAAAAAAATGTCTTCAGGTACCAATTCAGTGATTGCTCCCAAACCTGCAAAAAGGGGAAAATATGCAGACCTAATCATTCCAATCTACCTTTAATGAAAAGCTGGCAGTGATGACAGCAATTACAAAAGCTGGGTAGAGAGAAATCAGCAAAGGGAGTCAGGGACTGAAAGAAAGCGAGCATGTGAGTGAAAGCACGAGTCGAGAGCCAGAAAGCCAGTGAATGATAGGGACGTGGACGTGGATCTCCTCTAATCAGTTCAAGCTTGATGGAAGCTCACTGTGTTGCATGTTAAAGAAGCATGACCAGGGGAAGTGCATTGCATGAGAGTGCTGAGCCGTAACCAATGACCATAATGAGAAACCTCATTGTACACATTCTCAATTGTATGTCATAATATTCTGGTTAGCCAGTCTGTGTTGTAGTAATATTGTTCTGCTTGATGTTAAAGGTCATTATTCCAGGGTCAGCAGGAAAGAAGTGACATAATTCTCTTCCCTTAAAAGAGCTGAGCAACAACATGGTGTGGTAATGTTCTCCTCTGACCATGCTGAAGTTTTTAGAATTATGTAATACCCAACATAGATTAGCTTTTTAAAAATTGTTAAATGAGCTAGTCAGAACAAAACTAGTAACTATAAAACAATAAATCATATTTATCAAAACAGTGTACACACTAAAAGTACACTTTTTGGTAGTATAGCTGAAACTCTTACTGAATTCTCACTGAAAAAGAAATAGTATGCAATTATAAACATAGTGGTTTTGTGACTGTTTCCCTTTCTCTATAATCTATTCAAAGTGTTATTGTGGCCACTCTCTTTTCATTCCATTCACCTTCGCCATTCCTGAACATCTCAGGCTTTAATAGAGCTATTTTGGTTTCATAATGCAATTTCCCCTCTCTGCTCATTCATCCTTGATGCCGGTGCATACACCTCGCTGTAGACCCTCAGACATTTGAAATAAGGCCCCACAGCATAATCACTGTCAAGCCAAATAATGGCCTACATTTGTTTACAGGTTTCCAAGCTGGACTTATTATTGGCTGCTTTTACCAGTTTTTACTAATGCCCCAAAGAGTCATTTAGAGTCAGACAGGGTTAATTTGCAAATCATTAGGTTATATTATTTCTACACTGGTGTATAATGTTTGGCCATTTTTTATCACGTTCACTAGCAAGCTAAGGCCTTTTGTGATTTGTAACAATGAAGTGATATTCTTTTTGTTAGTACTGACTGGGGGTGTACATTAGAGGTTAATTAACAATCTCTGACAAGCTGTACTGGTGGGTAGACACAATAATGGTGGGTAATGTTGGTGCTATGTGCATGTCTGAAGTGTGAAATTTTGAAACATGCAGCAAGCACCGGTATATTTATCAACACATTTTGTGTATGTTATGATTCCAGAGGAAGTATAGCTGTGAATTCAAAATAAAATACAAAATAGAAGTCTGAGGTATATGAAAGCATATTGCAAAGTTGTAAATATTGTGCCTAATTTGCATTTGTGGAGTCTAAAGTGGTTTGTTTCAGCCATGTGGAACAATAAGGCCCCCTATTGGAGACTCTCTCCTGCTATTTACAGTTCATAATTCCACAAAAGAGACCTTTTATGATCAAAAGAGTCAATAATATGATGATGTGAGATAATGACTGTTCCTTTAAGTCCTAAAAATTAATAAAGGTATTTTTAAATTGTGAATTGTGGGTATTCTATTTACAGTTATCTCTCCTGGTAGAGAAAGTGAATATGCAACAGTACATTTAGCTCAGCAGTGGCCAATAGGGACCTCATGATTTGAGCTGATTTTGATTCAGGGTGTGTTCATATTTTTTCCAATAAGAAAAATGATATTTAGGTTATTGTATCAGAAAACCTTTGGCTGTGTTGGGTACAGTGCCTTGTGTTTAAAGTAAAAAAACACTGGTTGTTATTGTTATTCCCCTTTATTTGGCAGTCAGTGTTTGTCTTACTGTTTTTAGCAAGCCATTAAGTAATTGTGAAGCTCTGCTTCAAATAAGAATAAGGCACTAAACTATCACTGTTTAAAATATTGCCAGGTTCTTCTGAAAAGAATATTTTCAAGGGAGAATCATGAGGCATATAAGAGCTGTTCATTCATATTTTGTTCTGCAATGAAAATGACCTCATCTATTCAAATAAATGCAAGTTCTTTTACTTTGGACCACATACCCTGAAAATACAGTCCCCTTATTACTTCTGTTTATTACTATTTTTATTAGTGAAAACTTACAATTCTGTTGATTAGTTAACAGCTGGGTTATATGATACAGTTTCAATTAATAGTCATGCCATAGCTCAAAACATTCAATCATATCTTGACTGATCAACATCACTTCCACTAAGTGGACAATGTGTGTCAAATAGATTTAATATTTAAACTAACCTGCATAAAAGTATACTCCAAAATTTTTCCCAGTATATCAAGTGATTGTGTTATTCTTTGTCACTTGCTATAAGAGCCCCATGACTTCAAAGTTGAAACTCCTGCCTGCATTAATTATTCACCTCTTGCCACAAACATCCTTCAGGACAGTGTGTTGTGTCAATTAGCATACACAACGGAATTATAATTACAAAGGTGCCAATAACAATTACATGGCATGTTGAAATGCTTCTGTGACCCTGCTAGGTAGAGAGTGCTCCATTCATATGTATATTGATGTGAGTGCACATGGGAGCACGAGAAAATCGAGCATGGGCACATCAGACTGTAAGAGGGTTCATGAAGCTGTGGTTCTGTGAGTGTGCATATGTATTTGGTGTGAGAGCCTATTAAAGGCAGCTCTTCAGCCATCCATTAGCATGCCTTTCATCCTTTTGCAAGTTTGATCGCTTGGCTTTTTGAAGAACATGAGAACATTGTTTTTCCTATTTTTTAATGATATTTTAAAGATGATGTTTTTTGATTTGGAGTATTAATTCACACTTTGTTCAAAAGTGTTCCATAATAGTAGACTCAGTGCCTGATGGTTTTTAATATATTGTTTTGTTTATTATGTTTTTTGTTCAGTAAACTAGAAACAACAGTACATCTCAACCTCATTAAAATGGCACAAACTAGCAATTTTCATGAGTATGCAAATGCCTCCATGTTCTACATAGCTAGATTCTAGCTAGCTATCCTGCTAGTAAACTGGCTTAACCCTTGTATGGTGTTCATGTTTTTGTTACTCAGCCAGTGTTCGTGGGTCTGGTGGACAAGCTGAATTTTTTGGGTCTTTAATTCAACACAGTCAAACATTTTATGGTAAAATACTCAACAGATGTTTACTTTATCCCAATTACAAGCAGTATAAACAACATATATGGTTAATATTTGCCCTTTCCCTTTGTTAGACCACATTAATGAAATCAATTGCTGCTTGTTTTTATTTTGATTTTTTAATAAAATGTAATAAAAAAAAGGATATATGATGTTCTTCACAGAAAATGACCCAAGGCGAGTTTGAAAAAATAATTAATCATATCATTTTTCTTTTGAAAAAAAATGAAAATGGGTCCCACAGACCCGAACACCATACAAGGGTTAATTTTGTCACGAGATGACATAAATGGAACTGTGACATTTGTTTTGTATTTTCATAGTATTAACAATATATTTAAGAGCAGCTAAATCTTTACATTTTTACTGTAACACCAAATATTGTGTTAACTAGCATTAATAGGGTTAGCTATTAGCTAGATGACTACTGCACAAATAATTTAGTAGATAAAATCACCAGAGTAGCCTTCTTGCA
Source organism: Hemibagrus wyckioides (assembly GCF_019097595.1). NCBI lineage: Eukaryota > Metazoa > Chordata > Actinopteri > Siluriformes > Bagridae > Hemibagrus > Hemibagrus wyckioides. The sequence continues at coordinate 11,734,942 of NC_080717.1, read as the reverse complement.
TCTCAGAAATATTGCTAAGATAAGAAATATAATGTCATTACATGATGCAGAAAAACTAATTCATGCTTTTGTTACCTCTAGGTTGGATTATTGTAATGCATTACTGTCTGGATGTTCCAGTAGGAGCTTAAACAAGCTCCTGTTACTCCAGAACACAGCAGCTAACTAGTCCTAACTAGAACCAGAAGATATGAAGGCATCACTCCTATCTTAACCACACTGCAAATTTCACATTTATTATAAAATACTACTTTTAAATTATGAATGATCTCATGCCACAGTACCTGAGCAACCTTGTAGTAGTGAAGGCTACAGCAGGAACAGCCTTCCAATTAATGTTTGGGACACAGTCTCAGTGTATAAGTCTAGTCTGAACACACATTTGTTTATTCATGTTTAGTCTTATAAAAAGGAGCAGATCTGGAGGTTCCAGAGAGTTTAATGAACTGTGTTGTTTGCAGTGGCGGGCCATGTATTTTACACCTAGGCCTTCACTGGTGTCCTTCCTGAATTAATCCACCTCTATACCATCATTATGATGCCACCATTGGCATCGCTAGGCCATTTTCTACTCAGCCCTCCTAAAATTCTGCGATTCTCCATAAACTGTACACAAATTCGTGATCACCTCAGTCCCCTTTAAATTTCATGTGAAAACGGCGGCAGACTTCGGCTCTTCCCCGTCTTTCAATCTTTCGTTCTTCAATCCGCAGACCGAGGATCAGAGGGCAAGTGTGTGTGTGTGTGTGTGTGTGTGTGTGAGATCAGGAAGACTCATATTTGGCTTGTTCAGTACTCAAATGTTATACACATCTATGCAATACAGTGGAATGATGCAGTCAGTTTACCATCCTACCCTGTTAGTCAAACCTTAATTTTATTTATTTATTTATTTTTTACTATTATACCCTCATTGGTGGCTGAGCCCCCCTTAAATGAAAATTCTAGAATCGTCCCTGGACGCCACGGCAATAGATACTAATCAACCGTTAAATAGCAAAGTAAAAAAGAAATTAGTCTACAGTATTTCACACCTCACAAGGAATAGTCCATTTTATTACAGTTACTTTTCTCAAAAAAGACATTCTTGATGCCGTATGCAGCAAACTGCAATCTCTGGAGGATGTAGCATCCGAAATGAGACACAGAGAATAGTATAACTCTGAACACTGTATATGGGCGGGTTGGGACGGGAAATCGCTGACGTAATCATATGCCTGCTAGATGGCCCCAGTGATGCCAACTCGAAATCTGATTGGTGTAATGGATCAGTTTCATTGCCACTTATTTTAAGCTACGGATGCCTGCATTATTATTTCTGAAGGCCTTACGGCTGGGCAACACATGATGTCAGCCACTAGCTGAAATATGATTGGATAAATACTCTTATCATAAATATACACTACTGAAAGCAACGCAACCGAGAGAAAAGCTATGAAATGTAGAGAATAGACTATTGGGAATAATTTAATACACATTCATTGAAAAATATATTAAATATATTAAAATACAAGTCAGTGATACAGATTACTGCTGTTTAGGCCAGCAGAGAAGGCCTTGCTGTCCACCACTGGTTGTTTGTATGCTGATGCAATACCACTCTCACATGTCGCTCAGGTTTGCTGACTGTGAAGTGGTTGGGCACTTATTGTCCCAGGATGCCCTCACCTTCTGGCTCTCCCTTTTAGTTATGGTGTCACAGCTAGTCTTGCCAAAGTCCCTGCCTGCCCTTTGGACATAATTTTAATTGTCTTTAAACATCACATGATTACATGCATACCTAATATTCATTCTCTCTTTCTCTCTCTCTCTCTCTCTCTCTGTCTCTCTCTGTCAAGCTACACATACTACTCCTGAGCTTCTAGTATTCTGAGTCCTCAGTCTGATTTCCTCTACTCTCCTGACCCACCTGATCCATCCTGATACCCTTCCTCTGGTTGGAGTCTTGTAGTTGGATGTCACACTGCTGCTGGAGATTGCTTTGTGTGGACAGCCTGGAGACCCATGGGACTGCTGTGGATTGAACTACAGTATGTGGAGGTTATGGCACTGATTTTCAACTGCTGTTGCAGTGATCAGTTTTGTGCTCGATCTCCATCAATGAACATTTGAAGGCTTCTGCAGGAAGGAATTAGTGTTAAATCTATAAACACATAAAATATTATGTTGACCTGTACGTTGCTCAGATGCTCTTGGTTGCACACAGTAGTAGGTGTATCAAAATTTACCATAAACATCAAAAGTGCTATGATCATCTATAGCACAGGTTAGATAAATACACATATCACTATTTACCAAACTTTTTTCATGTAATTGCAAAAAGTAATGGACTATTTCATAGAGGTGAGGCAAAGGGTATGGCTATTAGGTATGTATCAGTAAAAATATATCTACAAATAATGTAGATGTTTTAAAAAAGAAAATGCAAAAACATACGCAAACTTCTGTTATCAGTTTTTTAATATTTTTTCATATTTAGGAGGTTGTACTATTTATTATGATGGCAGTGTTTATAGAATGCCATTAAGTTCTATACTGTTGATTGAGAAGTGTGTGTTTGGTGGCTCACAGAGTTATTCTATATTTTATGGCAAGTTGTATGGAGCATTTCACCACCTCTATAATCTTATTTAGTGGGGTGTGGTTATTTAATCACTATTTAATTCAAGAGCTTACATATATAGCCTGTATATAATGATATGAGCATTAGTATGCTGCCTGTAGTGTGTCATAGCCTGAGAACCATCCAGTTCCAGTATCACTCACTGTTATTCAGTGCTTTGATAGTGTGTATTGCTTGGCTAATCAGAATGGTTTGAGTTTCTCTATTTACAGTATATTGCAGTTTCTGCCTTGCAGTAGCAGTTGTTGATGCAGTGGGTTGCTGGCTGTTTTCCCTCAAGTTTGTCCTTCCTGCAGTTTGGTGTTTTAGAGTGCAAGAAATTTTTGGCCTCTGTGTGTCTGCAGCAGGATTTACATCTGTAACAAGCTGCAACAAGATGCAAGTGGAAGAGACTTTTGCACATAATTCACTACATCATAAATTACATAACCTTTTCAATTAACCCTTCATTGATTCTTGTCAACCTTTCACTGATAATAAATCAGGAAACAAGACTGAAATAGAATCAAATCTGAGACAAGATGTATGCAAGACGCCAAAAAAACACTAAAACTTGAGACGAATAAATAAATAAATGAAACAAAATTAAAATAACAAGATAAAGACTAAATAAACATAGTTATCATCAATTATCAATGGAATTCTCAAGGGATAAACCGACAGAAGAAAATAACCAGGAACAGAATGTGACAGCAGGAAAATCTCAGTGACTAGACTTATACCAGGTATAGTGTCAATGACTGTGTTGTTAATGAAGGAGTTGATACAGACAAAACAAATGATGATAAACAGAAATTGGCAGAAAAAACACTCCATGTAAAAACAACCAGAAAAAACACTGCCTGATCAACACTTATGGCCTGAATTCTCTGTGGCATTGTTTTGATAAACTTATACAATGGTGCAACATTTATTTTCACCTAGAGAATTAATTTCTCACCAAGATCTTGCACTGATGATGGGAGAGACGGACAGCTGTGTATCATGCTGTCTTTAAACTGCCATTGCATCAGTCAGCTTTCGGCAGGAAGGAATTAGTACTAAGTCAATAATGAACTCAGAAATTTCACTGACCTATTAGTTCCTCAAGAGCTCTTGGTTGCTGTTGTAAAAAGGACATTATCAACAGTTACATTATTTACTGTCCAGTGTCACCCAAATGCCATCCCAAATGAGGATGAGTTTCCCTTCTGAGCCTGGTTCCTCTGAAGATTTCTTCCTCATATCATCTCAGAGAGTTTGTCATCAGGCTTGCTCATTAGGGATAAATAGTAATTTAAATTTAAACTTTATATTTTTTTACTATACTTCTATAAAGCTACTTTGAGACAATGTCCATTGTTAAAAGAGCTATACAAATAAATTGAATTGAATTAAATATAGTCTTCTCCAGCACATCGCAATGAGCCCAGTGAATCCCTGCATTGTCATCTTAAAATATGCCCATGCCATCAAGAAAGAAAAAAAATTAACTGGTCACTCAGTGTATTCATTAAGTCAGATGGCCTCATTTTTGGGCAAATAATGCTGAATCTAGATCTGTTACGGTAGGCACTAGGCATAATGGGTGCATCTCTTTATCCATTTCTCTTTTTATCCTGATGGATATCACTCTGGAACAGGATAAATGTCAGAGTGAAGGTGTTTAGTCTTCAATTGTTTACATTGTTTGCTTGGGTTTCAGTATTGTGCAGCTTTCACTGAATCACAAGGGATTCACTTCTTTTTCAAGGTCATCTGTTCATGACAGCTGTAACAGAGCTGTGACTGTGTGTGTGTGTGTGTGTGTGTGTGTGTGTGTCTGTGTGTGTGTGTGTGTCTGTGTGTGTGTGTCTGCTGTGCTAACTGACCCGAAGCATGACAGAGCTGATTATGCACATGAACAACCACAATCCATAAAATGCCTTTTAATGCTTGCATTTTTTTGTGTTGCTATGCAAATAATTGAGTTGAATCATTTTACATTTCACCCCTTCAGTTTAGTCCAAGTTATGTGGCCAGCAACCCCCAGTGAACATCAGAGGCGTTGGATTTCTCTAACATACACAGACAGTGCCATAAAGTAGATAACTGAACATTTATCAAAGTATTTTTTTTCTTCTTCAAATTTTTAATTTTGAAGTTAATTACATAGTATAAATGGTTCTGTAAATGCTATGCTGTCTCATGCATCCCAAATCTGCCACCCCATGTTTATAGATCAGATTGGCAATGCTGTTCTCAATCACAGGCGACTGTTTGTGGGCAGCATATGTGTAAATATTTAACATATGAATATGACAAAGGAATATACATAGGCTACACTTCAAAAATATTGTGTTGCCATTTATGGTGCAGAAATAAAAGGATAATTGCATGTATGTTTGCACAGAATCACAGTGTCCAGTTGGGCAGACAGAGACCTAATTCAGCTATTCAAATTAAAAGAAAGGAAAATATATAGTAATTGACTTTTCATTAATGTCATATAAATGTTGTATATGACAATTTATGTTATATAAGCACAAGTAATCAATTCAGGAGTTCCAAATATCCCACCTAAACTTTTTTTTTTCTGTTTTCAGAAAACCAAAAAGGTTTTAGTAGATTTTGCGATTAAAACTCTTCTTGTACAAAAAAAAAAAAGAATTAAATAACAATGTAAATTGGTGACTAACTATAATGATTTCAGTTACATAAGTTAACAATGCAGGGCTCTTTTTTGTTTGATTGATTGTTTGTTTATTTAAATACAAAAAAGTCTACTTTGTGTTTATCAAACATTTATATGTATCAAGCAGAAACTGTACAAGTTGCAACATCAGGATTCATTTTGCTCCTTAATCCAAATTTGAGCATTTTATTACATACACTTGACTCAGTCACTGTCTATAAAAGCACACTTCTTCTTTAAATGTGCTTCTGGAGATGTCTTCCTATGCAATAGAAAAGAATACCAGAGAGAAGTATCAATGGTATACCAGCCACTGCAACAATGAAGGACCAGCCATACTGAGCTTCCAGATGGGCATCAGGACAAATTCTTCCTCTCTCCTGTAGAATATATTGTCTGACATCCACCAACTCCTTCCACAGTATGAACAGACCCACCAACACCAAGAAAAGACATGCTGCAGATAAGAAAAAAACACAGAGCAGCAGTAATTAAAAATGCTTTTTTTCTATGTGGTGTCCAGTAAATATACATTTTTCAAGGCATGTGAAGGCAAATGACCAAATTATATGTCTGGCCAATGGCATTTCACTATGACAGTTATGTGGATACAGACCCCATTTGCTCTATTCAAGCTTTAAATGATTAAGTATAATTCTTTTTTTTGATTGGATGTTACAACAAAACCACGAACATGCAACAAAAACACCACAACATATTCTGACCTATATTATAAGGATATATCAGCCTTTCTTCTTCCAAAATTAGTTTACCCCTAACTTCATCCCAGGTTGATCCTCTATTTTTTTTTTTCCAGTATCCAAACTCATAGATAAACCTGGTGTGATAAGTTTAACCATAGTCCAGGATGAATATGCAACCTAGGCAGCTGTAGTAAGTCAAGATATTGTCTATTATTCTATTCTATTATCTGTAATGTTCTATTTAAGTGCTGGTAGAAGAGAATAGACTCACTACAGAAGATAGAAGGAGAAAGAAACTTTTAGATATAACCAAAAAGTCAATGTACAAAACAGGATTTGACTACTGTACATTTATACACTAGCTTTAGTTGGCAATATTAACATAAATAATACATATAACTAGCTATTACCTAGATTCACACCTTGAAGAATCATATATCCTGATTTCGGTAAGATTTGTAGTTTGTGAAAAATTATTTGGTGTATACCCAATGTAATCTGTGCCAGTTGACATCATCCTGGAAACTAAAGGAGTCTAGTTTCAGTGATGTGTGTCTATTAGCATTTTGAGTGCTCTTGTAATGTGGACTTTTATTTCTGTTGGCTCTCAGATATGTACTCATGCACATGCTCGAGGACATGATGTTGCTACAAAAACACAGGCAAACTTTTGCAAACGTCTTAGCACTTTGTACCTGCTGTGATGAGAAAAGCACCACCCACCCTGTAGAGTTTGTGGCTGATGAAGGGTACTGCACATACTATCAGGAAACCTCCGGTCACACTTGCTACAACGGCCAGGACTATAATCATAGTCCAGAATCCACGAAAAACTAACCATGCACACACACACACACACACACACACACCATGTTTTTATAGACATTATACACAATCTAGATATGCATGATCACAAACGTATGTAGGTTGTATGTATTATTGAAGCTTCAAAGCAGTAGCTGTCATTTACATGATTTATGCCCATCATGTTTGTTATTTTGTGACATTTGCTTTAATTATAGTAAGATATAGCATAAAAGCAAGAAAAATACAAAAATACATTTTAGAATATCATAATACATGAATGAGAAGTACAAAGATACTAATAATAATCTAATAATGTCTCATATTGACATTTTACTGATGTCATGTCTACACCAGATTATGTATTGAACTACTCACAATGCACCTCCCCATACAAACATGGGCACCCTGGACTATAAAACCAACACACCATATTCCTTGTCATGTTCACAGTCACCCGATTACTGCACACACCTGGATGCAATCAACTCCACACACATATAAGCACGCTCACTACATGTTCACTTTGAATAGTATTTGCTCAGCTCTCACATTTCACCTGACATATGAAGCTTTTCATCTGTTTGCTATTTCTGGTTTTGACTCAGTGGTTTTCAATAATAAGATTCTTTGCAATTGTTGCCATCCCTGCCATCTGACAAAATACTTTGCCTATCATATTAAGACAAAAGGAGTGTTTGACTATTAATAGATACAACCAACTATTAAAGGAACAATGACAGCAAATTGTCATGCTCAATCTCAAGCTTGAGAAGTTAACCTCCATTCCAGCTACATTGGTCTCAACAATAACAGCAACATATTCCATAGCTCCCTCTTCCAATTTACGCCCAAAGAGATAATCAGGATACCTCCTCAATGCTTTCTTTACTTCATCATACAAGTCAGAATGTCAGACCAGTTCAAGGTGGCACAGTTCATTAACCTCTTCTCCAACAAAGCACTCACCTGGGCTCTTGATGTATAGAAACAGGGTGGCAAGCATGTTTCCTCATACAACTGCTTCACAGAATTGTTCCACCACGTATTTGATTATTCTTCAGAGGAAATGAAATTGAAATTGGTGAACAGCTCCTAGCCACAACCCAGAAAAATACCCCATGTTTCATGGCCAAATAAAGACTGGAATTCAAGACCCTCTCTGCTAAGAGCGGCTGGAACGAGACCACTCTGAAAGCTGCTTACCACTATTATCAAGACAGGCATGAAGAGGTTAAAATGGAAGGCTGACCATGCTCCACTATCTTGAAGACTCCGATTACCACCAGCCTAATCCTCAAGCATCCATATCCTGTCAAACCTTTCATTGTGGAAGTGGATGCATCTGGCACGGGCATCGGCACAAATGAGAGAAGGCAGAAAGATATGTTGAACCATAAATAGGACATGTTAATGCCTGCAAGGACACTGGAAATAGGGGAAGTGAAGGTGCTTCAGCATGCCCTGTGTTCAGTATTTCTTTTACAGTACCTGTAAATAAAATGATAATTTTATAATAATAATAATAATAATAAATAAATAAATAAATAAATAAATAAATAAATAAATAAATAAATAAATAAATAATAACAATAATAATAATAAAGATAATAGATACAGAGCACATATTACAAATATATGACACATGAATTATGTCATATATATGACACAGCACCTAAATTTGAAACATGTTTCCACATTCCTAAAAGTATTGAATTGCTGGTGGTCCAATCAGCCTCTCCATCAATTCTTTGTCAGCACACTTTTATTGTTCTCCCTGCCAGAGCTGTGCAGCCAGGGAAGGGATATGCCAGGGAAACACTAGAAGACACCTTCACCAGTGCCATGTCAACACATTGCCAGTAGTCATTCTCCCTGGCAGATTTGTACAGTCCATCAGGACCAGATTCTACTGTCTACTGTTATTTAATTTAATAATCATTTAATACAGGCTTTAGCAAATAGGCCAGCAAGATGACCCAGTGCTGCTATTACTAGTTATAAGCACTGTGGCATCTACCAGCCTAGCATATGTGCACTCCCAAATAGATCATAAGATTTGGAACCCATAGCCAGGTCAACTCTGCCTGTAGACCTGGCCCCTCAGCCCTTACCTAATAAAGTGACTTAGCACTCCACGAACACTTCTTAGAACCCCTAGCACTGAGATTCATATGCAATTAAGTAGATGATGCTCTATGAATGATGTTTACACCTCATTGGCTGGACCTGGTGCATTGTGCTTTGTCCTAGTATGTTTGTTTTTGTTAGTGATCACTACAACTGAAAAAGATTTACATGCTCACCTTGCACCTTGCATAAATTGATGGGTAGATGTCTGTTGAGTGACCTTTTGGCAGAATACAGGATTTCTTGCAAAGGTCATATCACAGAACTTTTTCAATCTATTGACCTTGCAGCTATCAATTAATGAGAGTCCACAGAGTATTCCTTTCTCTGCCTGGTACATGCTCTATAATATTATTTGGATATCATCAGTCTGGCACATAGATTTTTGGTGCCTATCCAATACTGTGACATGCCACTCTATGACTATTGGCTCCACCTTATTTAGAGTTGCACTACACAAGTACGTCTTTACTGTTTAACCCCAGCATCACAGCTCAGATTCTACCCTGGAAGTTATCCAGGATTCATATACCCCATAACTAGTATTTTATATCTTTCCTCAGTGACTCCTGTCCTTCCACCGCAAATCTCTCCCCCCTCCTCCATCAGGGACATCTCCCAGTCCCACTGTGTCTTCAATCAACATCACCACAGAGGATGTGAGGAGAGAGTTCAGTTGCCTTCGCCCCCATAAGTAGTATTTTGCATTTTTCTAATGGATATCAGGGGAAAATTAAACAAAATGTAAATATTTAGAGTCTACTTTGTGACTCTTACCTGCAGTAGCATCATAAATTTGATGAGCAACAGGACCAACTGCAACAGGCAGGGGGAAAAGGTATCCATGTATACATTCTTTCTGTCTTGGCTGATTAGCTGTGATTATAAGCCCAGAAACAGTAGCATAATTACAGTCACATAAAAAACAATTCTTTCATTTTAAATTTGTGAATTTGAAGCCAAGATTGCAAAAAAACAAAGCCTCTCAAACTTTCAAACTCAATTCAAATAAAATATAGTCCTTAAGACATCCTGTGAATAAAGTAAAAATTAAATATTTGAAATTCAACAAAATTGCCCTCAGTCAAATTTATTATTAATCTTGAGCAAGACTAGTTTCAATAAAGTAAAACCTAATATAAAAAACTAAACATAAGTTCATTTATATATAATTGATAGATAATACAAATAATGGATATAATTGATATACATATAATCTAATAGATATAATAGAGACACTATAATGACATAACATGAGTGGAAAAAAGTAATGTCACACCCATCATGGACACCACACCACCCCCTGAATTCTGCACTATTTATTGATGTATAACCTAATTTCCTGTATGCACTTGATTTTTGCTTACCCAAAAAGTAAAGTAAAATGCATATTGGGACCTTGATTCTGAACCTGGAGTTTGGATTTGTTATCTCTGAGCACATTTTGTGTATGGCCCAGTACTTTTATTGATTTGTAGAATGCATCTTATTAATCCACCTGCACATTTGAGTTCCCAGGGTTATGAAATAAGTAAATAAGTATGTACAAATAAGAACATATATTCTTAAGAGGAAAAGCAAAAATAAGAGGAAAGCAAAAATAAGGGCATAAAATGATTATTGCAAAAAGAACATAATTAAAAGTTTCAGTTAGATGGGTTTTCTGTTTTTTTCAGGACAGACAGATTTGAGTGATTTCACGTTAGCAAAGAATCAAGCACATAAAAACAGTTATGTCCTTCAAAGTGTGCAGAGTTCAAAGAATCATCAATCCAGAACAAGAGGCTGAATTTTGCAAATAATGTATGGAATCTTTGGAATCTTTCACCTTATACACCAATGAACTATGAAGTCTATGAGTCTACAGTACCTTTGCACAAATTCAAAGTATTCTCATCATTTTTCTTTTTGATTTTGTTTATTAAGAGAATCCTGCTTTGTTCAAGGGCAATACCCATCGTTATTTATTAGTCTTTTTACAAGGCAGTGGCAGGGAAGGAACATCTTACGGCACAAAGTTATGCTAGAGTTCATTGGAAAAACTGTCAGAAAAGCATAAAATGCTTGGGTCTTTTAACTTCACACATTTTGAATTTATTGCTGAACTTCAGACCTTTTGTTCATACTTGTACCCCTAGACAACACTACTTATTTTGTTCTATGGGACAATGTAACCAATGTAACCACTGCACAATATATAGTATGTCAGTAAATAGTTCACCAGCCATCCTTGTATCAGTGTAATCTTTCTTCCAGTAGATTCTCCTTTTCTTTAGGAACATAGTGCAGACTGCCGCACTCATGAGCAGGTCTGTCTACTGCAGTGAGCGGAACAAGCCTGCAGTGAAGTTGCTGTAAAAATTTGTCAAGCATGGATCTGCTATGCAAAAAATGCTTTCCCTTACTGCTTGGCCAAAGAGAATGTAATTTTATTTATTGCATTTTAGGTAATATACAAAAATTCATAATATTGTTTTTGTATATGTGAACAATTTGAATATTGATTATTGTTTATGTCTTATTTCTAAATGGTTTTGGTGATTCATTACCTTTTTCTGGGCGCCGATGCGAATGGCAGCCCATCCAGTAGCTCTGTCTGTGTGTCTTTTCTTCTACATTTCTTTGGTTTATATTGCTTGTTTTGTTTTGGTTTTTTTTACTTTTTTTCTTATTCGTAAGTTTTTAATAGTCTATCCTATGGATATGGAGCCCATCTCTGCACAGTCCAGTTTTAATATTTTCATTTATTTTGGAATTTCCTATCAATAAAGTATCTATCTATCTATCTATCTATCTATCTATCTATCTATCTATCTATCTATCTATCTATCTATCTATCTATCTATCTACTTTCCTACATTTTAATAGAGTTTTGACACAAAGCTGTTTTTTTCTTTTTTTTTTCAAATGAATTGTTAGACTCAGATACATGGTTTAATTGTGTGGAACTAAAATGAGTGTTGCACTTTTTTGCACTGTGGTGTAGGAATTTGCAGATGTAATATTGTGATTTTTGTGAAACTGTTGAATAGCATTGACAGTTGTTAGCACCCAAAAACACTGTCATATCAAACTGAAATTTGGGTTTCACTCACTGAATAGAACAGCCAGTAAAACATGTTGGCTTGGGTCACTCTGGAATAGACAGCGCCAGAAAAATCCCTCATGATGGAGAGTGAGAAAGGAAAGGCTCGAATTTGTCACCTCTGAGGCCTGGAAGAAAATAGAATGAGAGTTGAAGTGCCTTGTTGGAAACCAGACAACTTTTAAATGTGCATTTTAAGACAACTAGGTAAAGTGCATGAGATGATGGAAAATGTAACAATCCATTTTCTTTTTGTGTAGTTCTCCTCATATTGACACTATATGAACCAAGTGGAGAACCTCTGACTGGCTGGAATAATTTGAAACATCACATAATGTCACAACCTTTCTAAAGCTCTTTGAAGTTAACCTTTAGTTTTGAATAAATGGCTGCATTTTTGAGGGCATGGATCTGAGTGCTGTAAGTATGGGCCTCTGCCAATCCAACCTTGTGAGAAGCTGTGGTCTGTGGCTCCTTAAGCATACATATGAAATGATTCAGCACACAAGAAGCCGTCATAAAATGATTAATGAGGCAGAGGAACCATATGGTTTTTTTAATGATTTGAAAGGAGGACAGATTTGCAGCACTGTCATGTCTCAATGATGTCTTGTTAGTACACAAATTACCATGCTGAGAGCACCAGGTAGAATTATGTCTGGTATTAGGTTAATGGCAGAAAAGTGACCTTTCAGCATAGCAGCGAGTTTGTTTGGGTCAAACTGCCTTCAAGACAAAATTGTTTCATTTTAAGTGTACTGTACGTTAGCATACTAACACTGACTAGCATATATGTAACTAATGAAAAGCCATAATCATACATTGTTTGCTAATATTCATAATAAAACCCCTACAGTTAAATCACAGAAAGAAAGAAAGAAAGAAAGAAAGAAAGAAAGAAAGAAAGAAAGAAAGAAAGAAAGAAAAAGTGTTCAGTGCGCTGCTTTGCTAATGAGATTATGCAGTTTATGAATGTTGTTGACAGTTTGGAACTAAGATGGAATTTGCTTGTATTTTGGACATTTGGTTAAGAATAGCAGGTCTGTTTTTATGGTATGCACACTTTCTTCTCTGTGGGGAGTCACACTGTACTGCTTTAATCCGATTGTTCTGAGATTAGCTATTGGTGAAGAGGTACAGTGTTCGTGTGTTTCAGTGCAGTGCTGGTGTACTTTTTGTGCAATGTTGGCTATGCTTTCAGGACCAACTCAATGAAGGATGCTTCTTCCAATGCTATAATAAATTCAAAAGTCAATCTTAACAATGCACAATGCCCGAAGTAGTCTTTGTACAACAGTGGTTTAAGAATTATGCCACTGTTTATACTCTTAAAAGAAGGTTTTATAAGTGATTTCCATCATAAGGACCATTAACTATTCTCTGAAAATGTTACAAGCTGAGTGTTTCAGAAAATAGAACCCTTTTAAGGAAAATAAGAACGCTTATTTAGTCAAAGAGCCCTTAATGAACACTGTGAGTGTAGATATCAGTTGCTGCATTACAATAGAGATCTGAATTCTGAAGCACTTTTCTTTTCTTAATTTTTATAGTATAGTTTTCTCAAGAAGTGTCTATTTGGCTCAAGACTCTCCCCCATGCAACTATCAGCTGAGTTTATTTTAAAGGTTGTTTTCAGTTCATGCAACATTTTTCTGTCTCAGAGTGTTGTTTATAATGCTGGGAAATATATAAGTTGTATAACTTTCTAACCAAATGTACCAACGAGACTACGAGACAACTACAGATTCCTGACTGAACATTTTACATAATTCTATATATATAGATGTTGTTGCTAGATCCTTCAGAGCTTCCTAATTCAGCAGTCATTCAACAAATTCATTAAACTAAGCCATACTCTGTAAATGCTGTTTTGTCTTTTACTAAAACTTCTGTAAAATGATTACACATTTTCAAACATAAGGTTTATCCAAAAAAAGTACATTACTTAAAATATGAAGCAAAAGTCAAGTTAACTTCAGTTATTTAAATACATATATCAAATTAAAGCTGTCACAAAATCACCTTTACATTTACAATTCAAATTTGTTTATCTGTCCAGTGTCTTATTTTTTTTTAGAGAGACTCTGTGTATTACCTCTGTGCTGTTGGTTTGAACTACAGTGTATGCTGTTGACCTCAGCTGTTTGAACCACCCGCAGTCATCACTCGCTAGGAGCCAGTAATCCGTACCAAATGCCAACAAGAAACATAGAAATCCTGGAACCCCAAGCAAACCACCAACCAGAGCAGCAACCCCAATCTTCATGCTTTAGCTAACCAAAGTGAGTGAGGAGGCCAAGGATAGTGGTTTGTCACTGTACCAGGGCAGTTGTCTATGTCTGTGACTGGGGGGTGGAGGGGTGGAAGTGTGTTCTCTGGTCACTGGCTATTTTAGGAGGTGGGCAAAATGGGCACTGTGGTTCTGGTTACATTAGGCAGGCTAGAGTTATTCTCAGACAAGGGCATGGAATGCTATACTGAATCTTTTACATTTGTTGAATTGTATTTATGTTCGATAGAAGTTTTCAATTGAATCCAATCTAAGCACCAAAGCTGGGTTAGGTATCCCTGCATTTGTGTTGAGCATGTTTTGCAGACTGTGTGAAATGCTCTAGAATGGAGGCAGCTATTAGTATGTTGGCATCGTTTATTGATCAGATCATGGTAGCTCCTTAGTGTTACAGTTAGTCTAAAAGCAGAGAACAAATTAGCCACTGCATGTCAAATGCCTCTCGAAAGAGACGGGGGCAAAAAATATGAGAGGTTTGTATGTTGCTGTTGAAAATGGCATTCCTAAAATTATAATCTAGTATGTACCATTTATGCACAAAATAATCTGTATATTAAAAAAATTAACAAAGAATTCTGTGTTTTCGCACAGTGTACCTTTTAACCATTTTTAATCATCAAGAATATATACACTATATTTTCAAAGGTTATTGGACATCAGACTCTTGTCCTCAATCTCTGGCACATTTTACACAAAGCAATTTTATTTCATGAACTTTATTGATGACTGATGACTCTCACCTGTCAGTAGTGAGGCCACAGACACGCTTAAATTGCAAAACATGGATAATACTTCCCCTATAATCATGAAATTATATAGTTTGGCAAATATAATGTTTCAGTATGTTTTTTTTCCTTTAAGAATGCTTTGCCAGAAATTGTATGCATACATTTAAAATATTTTCAGTGTAGCTGTTAGAAATGTATGAATATTCCAGAAGAAGGTTGTGCTTTATATATATATATATATTAGGCAGCAAGTGAACATTTTGTCCTCAAAATTAATGTGTTAGAAGCAGGAAAAATGGGCAAGAGTAATGATTTGAGCAAGATTGACAAGGGCCAAATTGTGATGGCTAGACGATTGGATCTTGTGGGGTGTTCCCGGTCTGCAGTGGTCAGTATCTATCAAAAGTGGTGAAGGAGAAGTGGTGAACTGGCGGTAGGGTCGTGGGTGGCCAAGGCTCATTGATTGACTGTTTACTCCAAATAATGAAATAATTTGAAGCCTTATATTGCATGCAAGCTTGTACTTGTGATTGACCATAAAGTGACCTACTATGTGTCACAGGTCTACTATTTACATTACACATAAAAACATTTTTAAATTAGAGCTAATGTGCGAATGTGAAAGTTTATACTGCCCTCTAGTGGGTACTTTATATGTATACAAAATAGACCTCAGGCAATATTGTAATAAAGACAGTAAGCAGTAGAATGAACACCCAGTTGTAAGATAAGTAGATGACAGGGAGTTCCGAGTAGACTTAGAGGTTAAATCTGTAATTGATCAACTAAACAATTTAATCCATAACTGTTCAGAACAACAATTAGAAAGCAAATGAAGAAAAACATTAGAGACTAGCTAATTTGTTAGAAACACTGTAGGTAAATCTTTGATGGACTGAGAGATGTTTTATCTGCACAAACCATGTGAACAGACTGACTCACTATATTGGTGGTGACTACAAAGACCTCTTTAGGAAAGTCCAATGTAATAATAATGTAATAATAATGCAAATAAGGAATCTACTCAGTTGTACTGTTACAGTGACAATGACTACTGTGAGAATATTTACACCTAAGAAGTTTACAAGAGTACAAGACCACATGCATTATGTTGCCAAAAGTATGTGAACACCTGACCAGCTCTCACACAAGCATGTTGAACATCCTACTCAAAAATCCATGGTCATTAATATAGAATTGGTGCTCCTCTTTGCTGCTATAATAACCTCCACTCTTCTGAGTAAGCCTTCTAGAAGACTTTGGAGTGTGGCTGTAGGGATTTATCAGTTCATCCCAAGAGCATTAGTAAGTGAGAGCAATGATGTGAGAAGGCTGGCATGCAGTCTGCTTTCCACTTCATCCCAATGGTCTTCTGTTGGGTTGAGGTTGGGGCTCCTTGGGAAGCCATGTGTTTATGGGGTTCACTTTGTGAACAGACCATTGTCAGGCTAGTGAGGTGGACTTCATCATTCCACAACATATAAAGACATTATAGATAACCGTGTGCCTCTACCTTTGTGGGAACAGTTTGGTGAATCCCCAGTTGTGTACTTCTATATATAGTGTACCTCTGAACTCAGAAACAAGATTTTAAATTTTTTTAGACTTTTGTGGAAGCCTGAATAAATTCTATATATTTAAAAATCAAATAACAAAAAAAATAATGTAATAATAATAATAATAATAATAATAATAATAATAATAATAATAATAATAATAAAGCAGATTTTCAGTACTTTTGTGTAAAACTAGGTACTTCGGTTTGTCAGGAAATACTACTACTACTACTACTACTACTACTAATAATAATAATAATAATAAAAATAATAATAATAATACATATAAGACATAAGACATAATCTGATTAACATAAGCCAGATAACAGAAGGCATGCTAATTTAGCTAGATAGTTTACCTTCTGTTAGTAATGAACAAAGACTTGGGTATTTTGGAATATGTTGATGGGTTTTGCTATTGTTACGTGAATATTTAATTAAAAAATTCTAAGAATCACACCATGTAAATATTAAGTTAAGGAATCTTAACACTATCCATTTGTGTATATATTTTCTGCATACATGAAAAAAGGTGGCAGCAATAGGCTGTACATTAAAACTGTACAAAAATTGTTTTTGTATTTAAAAATAATAATAATTAAATCCAGCAAATTTCTTTGCAAAGTTTAAATATAAAAGATACAAAAAAAGAAATGTTAAGAGTACTAACATGGCCTGCATCCATTCAGGAAAGAAACTTGCATAATATAGGAAGAGGAAGACAGCTGGTCTCCCATATCCTGATTCAGTTAGAAAACTTACAGAATGTGCAATCATACTTCCTCAGCAGAAAACCCACTGTGTGTTTGAAACAAAAATTGTTTATTAGATTTATGTTACTGCAAAAGTGTTTGTGACTTCATGTAACATAATGACAACGAATAATATTTTGGGACCACATATTTTGTCTCTGAAAAAGCACACAGTTCATAAAATGAACAATACTCATAAAAGGGCAGTTGATAAATGTAATGACGCAGGAATTGCTATGCTTCTGTGATACCTATTTGCTATAATCAATGCAAAATGCAAAATTAAGGATTTTATTATACTCATTCTTGTATATTTGTGTGTATGTTTGCGTATATAAGTTTTCTTCTCCCACTCACAGATACATAAAGTGCCTATAGGCTTTATGGGCTATTCTGCATTGGAAATGCGCAGTACTGGGGAGCTGAAGTTGGAGCTGGCCTGTTGACTGACAGCTCCCTGACTTTGTCTAGTCTCTGGCTCCAGACTTGAGTCCATGTTTAGTGGTTGGCTGAGGTGAATAAGGCTCTTCTGCTGAAAGGGATGGAGAAGACTGCAATCTGGTGAAGATCCAGGATATGTCAGCCTCTCCTGCAAATACTGGCTATAAACTTCTTGAAGCTTCTTGTCCAGGTAACCGTTGAGCATGGAGTTAGTTGGTGGCCCCCCATTGAGCATAATGCTGCTATCCATGACAAGGTAGCCATCATCAGGGATGTCATCCTGCTTGAGAGGCACTGATGCTGGTATGAAATGATGCTGCAGGGGGACAGAGTTAATCGGGTCTGAGATGTGCCATTCTCGTGGTTTTGTTGAAAGAGGATAAACCTGCTTGCTGTCTGTGATTGTATTCAGTTGCAGGTCTAAGGACAGATTGTCAAAGATAGCATTAGACTCCTCAGGTTGACTCAGGCTTACATAGGGCTTTTCATCATGATTTGAGATGTAGAGATCAGATCTGTGGTGAGGAGATTTGGACTCAGAGAGTTTCTGCACAGGCCTGACAACTGATCCTGGCACGAGAGATGATAGTGTGTCTGTTAAGGTATATTACAAGGAAGCATTTTATGACAATAGTGTATGTGCTCTTTGTTAAAATTTGTTCTTTTAGAGAGATAGAACAGGACTCACCTTTAAACTGTGTAAAAACACCATCAGCAGAAGAAGAGAATGATGTGCATGTAATGTCTGATGAACACACAGCCTCCTCTCTGATGTTTAACATGAGTATGAAGCTCTCCCCCAACATTTCTAATCAAACCTCTGACTACAACAGAACACTGTGCCAAAGTAGCAATAACGTTAGCATAAAAGCAAAGCAGTAGAGATGTAACATTATTTAAAGTCAAGAAATTCTGCAAAGAATAATGTATGTAATATAGCTATGCACATCACTTTATTTTCTTGCAAATCCATATTTTACCTCTTTAAGGTAATGTAGCACACAAGTAAATTACACATCTTGTAGGTGTTAATGACATTTTCTCTATTGTTTTCTAACATAGAAAATATAATCATAAAATATAAACAACTGATTTACAGCAGCAGACCATGTGTTGGATTAAATAGTTTATTTACTGGAGTCTTGTCATAATTTCTGATCCTTTAAAATGCTAAAAACAAAACTAACTAACAAGAGTCACTGAATGGAAGTTCTGGCAATCTAACTGTAGATATTTAAGATCATAGTAATCAATTTTAACCAGATTATTGCATTATAAAGTTTGAGAATAGCATGTTTTAATTAATATATTCACTGGAGCTATTTCCATATTGTTGGCACACCTAAAAATAGAGATTACCCAGTTACCCAATCTAATACAAACCAACTTCAGTCCCTGCATATGACAGCATTAAAAAGACTAGCTGCTTACCGAAGTAATAAAGGTTTTACAAGGGTTTGGATTCAAGCACTACAGGTATATCCAAGAGTAAGATGGCGTACTGATGGTGAATCCTTTGTTAGATTTTTCTCAAAAACCAAACCTACTGTATATCCATACATGCACTTTCTGGTATCTGAAAGAGGAATTACTGCTTAGTTCCCGGAGATCATGCTTTGAGTGAAAATTGTGGCAGGTTACGAAACAAGCAGATCCCTTATTTTGCATCGAGTGAAAAAAAAAATCTTCCAGATTTAAGTAACTTCTTTTTATAGAGTGTTATTTCCATGCAGGCATGACTGCAAATCATTTACCTATAAAGATTTAATACAATACTGCCATGTCATATGAATGATCAAACCCACAACCTTGATCATGAGCCATTTAGAAAAGAAAAAAAAGAAAATATAAATAAGAAACTGCAAGAAAATCTACAGAGAATAATGGCATAACAGAGAAAGAAAATTACCAAGAAGCAAGAATAATTATGGAATATATGAAAAAATATTAATTAGACATTGTTGTTAAGCTCATCCACAATACATTGCTTAAAATGACTTTCAACAACTACAGTTTAGCTGTATTACATACACTGTTCACTTTATTAGGATCACCAGTACACCTGAGCACATTCATGCAGTTATCTAATCAGAAAATTTTTGCAGATATAGAAATTGGACAGTGGAAGACTGAAAAAATGTGATTTTTTTTCTAGTCTTTAATCGTCTAGTCTGGGTGAGTATGTGTCCATGACAGCCTCAGATTCCTGTTCCTGGTTGACAGAATTGGAAAGCAATGTGTTCTTTTGCTGATCCACCTCAAGGTTTTGTGTACCTTACCGTATACCCTTCCTGGCAGTTTGAATCTCACTGTTTTCATCTGACATCTCTTATCAACATTGTGTTTTCACCCACAGAACTGTTACTCACTCAATATATTTATTCTTTTTTTTTTAAACACCAGACTGTGCAAACTCTATACACTGTTGTGTGTGAATTTCCCAGTCTCTGAAATACTCATATCGGTCTTGTACCATTATCCATGATACCACTCAAAGTTAAAGGGATCATACTTTTTCATAATACTTCCGTTGTGATCATTAACTGATGCTCTTGGCCTGTATCTGCAGAACTTTTTACATGGTGCTGCTGCCATATGATTGGCATGAACATGTAGGTGTAATAAAATGGACAGTGAGTGTCTACCTTGGCTTATATGAAAAACCTACATATAGATAAGTTTTGCTAATAGAAAGAAAAATAAAATTAAACATTTTTATTTAAAACAATGCTTTATTGACCTGCCCCCTTCAATAATACAATTCTTCAAAATGTTTTTGGCATATTTTCTATTTGCTCATAAAATAGAAAAAAATGTACACTATTAAGACACTCTGAGAATGAGTTAAAGGTACACTAAGTAATACTTATGCTGAACAATACATAATAACAAAGACTGCAGTTGGTATTAAGACCTCACATACGAAATGGGGCATAAACTACCTTAAAAGACACACATTACTGACATACTGAGACTTCATTACCCTTTCATTACCAACAGACTCTTGATTCTGAGGAAGCTACTAAGAAATTACTAATTTTGTACAAGAAATGAAACTAAACCCAACACTGAATCTTTATATTGTCATACTTTGTGTACCTTTAAATGGTCTCCAATCTCAAACACTGAAATACAAAAACACATCTTTGACACAAAATAGCGAGCTCAAAGCTAAAGCACTAGTGACTACACTTTATGCTAACAGAGACTAGAAAAAATGTTTACTACCTAATGTAGCCCTTTAACATTATTTAACAGGGAATATTTTTTTAAACTCAAACATGAATTTACAGTAATAATTTTGATGAATTCTAAGTGCAATCTGTGATAAAATGCAGCCACTAATCAATCACTTGCTTATGGCACATCATAAATGAATACCACCATACAAATGTATACAACAAAAAAGACAGTGGAATTCTTTTCCAACTTCACAATCAGAGGATGGCAGGTAAGTAATTCCAACAAATAGTAAAGAGCCATCCACAGTTGTAAGACCTTCTCACAGTCTGTAAGATACAGGATCAGGTAATACCTGAATGGGTTATCTAATTTGATTGGGAGATTGATGAGTAATATGAAGATGTAAAATCATAGACTTGAAACAAGGTTGAAAACAAAATAGTAGCAGTTAATTGAAAATGCGGTGGCTACTGCTGCTCTTTTTTGGCTAGAGCCTCTGCTTCCTGAAAATAAGCAAATACAGTATTTTAGTTTAAGCAAAGCAACAATAACCTAAAGATATTTTAAGGTTTAGCCATAACATTGCTGCTATTCAGAAACATGAATCAAACAGACAACTTCTGCAAATGATTTCATATACAGTCAACTCTATTATTGGCACCCTTCAAGCAAATGGCCAAGAAAGGTTGTATAAAAGAAACTTTACACAGAATAATTAAAATTTCTTACTTAAGCAAATATAGAAAAATTTGGCCCTTGTCAAATTTGCTCAACCTTGCCCATTTTTTCTGCTTCTAACACATCAAATTTAGGGCAGAATGTTCACTTGCTGCCTAATATATCCCACCCACTAACAGGTACCATGATAAGAAGATAATCAGTGTTATTCTCTTCACCTGTCATTGGTCATATTGTTATGCCTGATTGGTGTAGTCATTTCACAAATCACTTGCATAAAGTAGACAAAAGTCTAAAGTATTCACCAGGTTCTAATCAGCACCACTACAATATTTATAGCATTAAACCAAAAAATATACAGCATCTCCATTTATTCATTCACTGCACACAATTTTGCACACAATGTTTATAATGTATGCCAATACAATACTCTAGCCTGTAGGTAAATATTTTGAGATACATCAGCAACATTTATAACCATCACTGAATTGGGAGCATAATCTATTTATACTGGGCAAGTAAACAGGTTAGGTAAAAGGTAAAATGGGTATGTCCAGTGTGCAATTACAGATGCATTCAAAGTACATTATTAAAATCAAAATGACCTTTATATCGACCAATAAAATATCCTGCTCCTTCAACAGTGGTTAAAAGCTTTATCATGGTGGTTTATGAGGGGGAATACAAATAAAATGTGTACATTCCGACCCACCCAGTTCAGTTCTTCAAAAGGCAGCTAGAGGAGGCTATAGCATCAAAAGGGAGCTTTACCTTGGAAAACTATTCATCAGGATCCAGATTATGGCACTGACTTTAGATCAGTTATTATGAGAGGGGAGATTGAGCTAGACATTTGGAACAAAGCCAGTGATTCTAGACACACTCAGGCATACTGCTGGCCTTTAGTGGGGCAGCTTAATTAACACCGAGGCTGCTGGGAATTTGACAGAGCCATTACTCTGCAGGGTTGCACCCGGCTTGCCAAATCCAATAGGGTGGCCAGACTCTGTGCCGTTATTGTTATTTGCTTGAGTCAGATTCCATTGTGTGTGGTTTGTTAATCATATGCAAGGTGGGAATAAAGAGCCCTTTTTACAGTTCTGTTCATATCATTCATATTCAGCCCGAAATGCATACCTTAGAACCGGGGGGAGCAGTCAAGCCTAGAAAAGCATACACAGCATTCTCTTCTCGTGCATCAAAGAAGGCCTCATAGTTCTGTGGGAAGGGAGAAGTTTCAAATTACACGAAAGCATGAGACAAGAATCAAGAATCTGTTCAAAGATCCAAAGAAAATGAATGCGTAATATCACATATTATCTGCTGCAGCACAGACAACCCCAGATTAGCACACTAAAACAGTGATTGGAAAAAGGACTGACCCCACAGTATCTCTCCTCGTTGAAAATTTGAGGTGGGAGAGGATTCCCTGTGGCTGGTCGGGAATCTACTGGTACATTTTCCCTCATCCATTTCCTGTTCTCTTCATTGGCTGCAATGTCACATTCCTCAAAATCAATCTTATTGGCTGCCAGGAACCCCATGACATCCTGTTGCTGTTTCTTGATCTAATAGGGAAGACAAGGAATGAAGATCAGGCCAAGGCCATTATGATGAGTGACTGACCTCAGTGCTGTTGTAATCAAAACAAGGCGTTCCTTTGTTTAAAATACACAGAGCAAAACGTTTTGTTTATCTCACTTTTCTCTAACATCTGTTTACTTTCCGTACTTAAAGTCTCTTCTGAAAATCCATATAACACCTTCATAGGTCTAGAGGAGTCCACTTTACTGATATAGAAATAAAAATGTGTTGGATTGGTAGTCAGCTTTTAAAAGTTCACAGAACAAATGTAGTCTTTCAGAAGAGCTACTAAAATTAGCATGTGCGTAGCATATGTTGTTGACCAACCATGACTGAGAGAACAGTTCCCTAGAATGAAAATACAACACAGCAGCATGGACTGATCTACCAAAATGATGTGTTAAACAAAATAGTGATCCCGATAGCTTTTCCACCTCTAGGTCTCATTTATCAGGAGCTTAATGTGTACTGTTCCCCATTCAACCAATTACTATAAACTACTTAGATGCAGCAGTTAGATACACTTAATTCATATCAATATCAACATTATGTTGCCAGTTATACACTATATGGCCAAAGGCATGTAGATAACTGACCATCATACCCATGTGTGGACCTTACCCAAATTGTTGCCATAAAGTTGGAGTTACACAGTTGCCTAGAATGAATTTGTCTGCTGCAAAATTTCCCCTTCACTGAAACTAAGGAGCTGAAGCCTGCATAGCAATACTGATGTGCACAAAGTGAGGTGTATGAAGACATGGTTTGCTGAGTCTAGGGTGTAGAAGAATTTGAGTGGCCTCAAAAAAGTGTGAACTCTTACAAATATTGTAACATGTATGCTGTTCAGTGGTCTCCGAGGTTACCCAGCTACGGCTGATGAGATCCCACTTTGTGTCCGAGTAGCATGCCACATGGCATTCCTCTTATTCCAGAGCCACTGGAGATACAGGAGATTGCTGTGAAAGTACCATAGAGACCATGGAAATAGCTTTGAACTGCAATTGTCACAATTAGTTTAACAAGTTCAAGTATCCATCATTGAACATTTGCTAAATTCAATGGAAAAACTATAATGAATATAGGGTTTATGCTTTTGTTCATATTCATAAATTGCTTAAAAACTGCCCTTGGCTATGTATTGTACAGTTATCAATTGCCCTATATGGTGCAATGATAAGGATGGAACCCTTTGAGTCTGGTTCTTCTCAAGGTTTCTTCCTAATATCCTCTCAGGGAGTTTTCCTTGCTGTTGTTGCCTCTTACTTGCTCATTAGGAATAAATATAAATTTACATTTAAAATAGTTTAAATTTTATTCTATTTTTTTTTTTTATTCCTTTAAAGCTGCTTTCTGACAATGTCCACTGTAAAAAAGAACTTTACAAATAACATTAAATTGAGTGTGTTGGACACTGACTTGGGGTTTGAGACCTCTCTTCTTCCTTGTCAAAATTTAAACTCCTCCCAGCTTCTCCCAGGCTTTCAGGCTTCTCCCAAGAATGTGCTTAGTCCACAGTCAACACTGAGAATCGATGAACAAGCAGTGGCCACAAGATGCATAGGAAGATCCCGTTCTAATAAATCCAAGCCTTGAACTTGCCCAACATCCCTGACTTGTCTACTATGAGCAACAATCAGTGTTCCTCCATGGAGGTTTTGTTTGACTCAATATCCTTTACAGAGCTGTTCACAGGCTTCTTTGTCAGACACAGCAAACTGGCACCGATCCACCACTATACCACATTTGAGCACAAGGGATTTAGACTTCTTGTGGGTTAAGCTCATCATTGCCCATGCAATGAGGTGCTCAAGTCCCCACAGAATACATCTACATGCGGGAGGTCTTACTTCTGACTGTCAGATCATCCATGAGTGCTCTTATAGGTAGTTGTCAGATCTCAGACTTGGTTACAGGTTGCCTGCTTTCCACCTCAGCTGACTTCACTACCATGTTCATTGCTAGGGAGAAGAGGACATCTGAATACATCCTGTGACATCTGTGAAATCTGATGACACTTTTAGGCTCAAGTCTGTTTAATAATCCAGGATATCGTTGCTGATGTTACTTGGGACATGGTGGTGTTCCAGGGCGACACTGTTCTCACTTGTCTTTTTTGTTTTTCTAAGCATTCCTGGGTGGGTATATACACACACAGACACCAATCGGGCATAACATTATGACCAGTAACAGGTGAGGTAAATAACATTGATTATATCCTCATCATGGTACCTGTTAGTGGGTGGGATATATTAGGCAGCAAGTGAACATTCTGTCCTCAAACTTGATGTTAGAAGCAGGAAAAATGGGCAAGCATAAGGATTTGAGCGAGTGATTGTGATGGCTAGATGACTAGATCAAAGCATCTCCAAAACTGCAGCTCTTGTGGGGTGTTCCCGGTCTGCAGTGGTCAGTATCTATCAAAAGTGGTCCAAGGAAGGTACAGTGGTAAACCAGCGACAGGGCCATGGGTATTTTACACTTTTAAATATTCTTAAATTAAATATTTTATTATATAAATCATTATTATATAAATCTACACAGAATAGCTAATAAAATTTTGTTAATAATAATCAGCTAATAGCAGAATATTTAATAATAAAAAAAAAAATTAAAAATAAAGAGTGAAAATCTTATGACTGCAAAAGTATCCATCCTCAGTGCTGTGTAATATCTAAATAAATTGCATAATTAGCCTAGCTAAAAGCAGTCCATATGTGTATTGTGTGATCTAATCATAAATACACCTGTACCTCAAAGGCCCCAGAAAATATTCACAACAAACCGCATCATGAAGCCCAAGGAGCTATAAAACAGGTTCAGGGCACAATTCTGCAAAAATATCAATCAAGGTTTGGTTATAAATTTGTCTGGGGAGAACCCATTAAATCCACTATTTAAAAAAATGTAAAGAGTATGGCACAACCGTGAGTCTGCTTAGAGGAGGCTGTCCACCAAAAGTCACTAATCTAGAAAGGAGTGTATTAATTTTTTTGCACTTTCAGATGTTAGACACATTGTGGAAATGAAATGGAAAATTAAAATTTTAGGTTCTAATACATGCACACATAGAAAAATACATGCATACATAGGTACATAACACAAACAATAACCTGATCAGATAACTTTGGCTGACAGCCTTTCCTTTCAGGCAAAAAGAAGGCAGCTCTGATGAGAAGTAGAGAAGAATGACCCTAGAAGGGGAGACTGAAACCACCAGATCTTTTGGGACTAGGCTAAAGGAGGGAGGAGTCAGTTTAACACAAACCAAATAAGGCCTGCTGTAGGGAGGTTAGCAATATCCTGCTTCTAAATAACTGAATGCCACCAGAGACATGTAGTGTGAGCAGGATAACAGCATTCAGTGAGGTTCAACCATTTGAACAATCTACTGGAATGGGGTTCATAAGTAGTTTCAATATGCAGATACATAAGCATGACAACACAAAAAAGTGTTTCTGCTACAAAAAAAAGCTTCATTTGTTACAAATCTGCTACTTTGAACTGAAAATTGCAAAGTCTATTTGCCTTTTGCAAAAAGCATGTCATGAGTTGAGAGCACTCAGGATACACTAAATGACAGCAGTGTTTTTCCTTGGATGGTTATGGAATGTCTGGAAATGAGTTGCAGCATGAACTCAGCAGTTGTTGCGCAAGTTCAAGCACTCCTTTGAGAGTGTAAGAGGATAGCAGCCTTCCACCTTCAGTTCAGGCTTTGGGTACAACCACTCACAAAATGATCCATTTTACTTATTCCAAGGTGAATCCAGGGCCCAAGGCCCATATTTAATTTCACCATTTTGTAGCCCAGTGTATAATATGAGCTGTTATAACATGTCTCCTTGTCCATATTTCCTCTTGAACATGAGTAGCAATAAACAATCACCACAACTTCCCTGTTATTTCTTACAGCATGCAGCATACTGGAAGCCAAGGGAGATAAGGGCTTAAATATATTAAGCATAAATATTTAAACACCAAAACAAACCATGCAATATAAAAATTCCATCCTTAGCTGTTGCATATGTCTAATTCCAAATGGTAAGCACTATTCTGACAGAGCTTTTCTATCTACTAAACCAAGAGTGCAATTTAAATTACCCTAATCTTACAATGTTAATGATTGATTAAGGTCATGACTGCTCCCACAGAACAGTGGTTTGTCTGTTTACTGTAACCATCGTCAATATCATATAAGATAACAGTAGGCATTTTGATATGCTTTAATTTCAGTATTTGCTCTGGCTGAGACACTTATTCTGCCTGTGTCATCTGTTCAACTTGTACAGGAAAAAAAACTGAACCAATATCAATAAAGCCTCTGTAATGGCCTGCAGTATTGACCCTCTATACTTTTAAGTCTCTGTATCAATAACAGGAAAAAAAAGACTCAATCATTATCAAAGTGTTGAGTGAATACATGTGTTCGTCATACAAATTTACAGTATATGGTGGTGGTTGGTTTAACAGTACCCACAGAGTGTTAGAAAAGAAAATTCCAGAGAGCCAACCTGGTCAATCCACTAAATTGACAGCCATTCTTATAATCAGTCTATCCAGTGTTACCCACACGAGGATGGGTTCCTCTCAAGGTTTTTTCTTATATCGTCCCAGGGAGTTTTCCTATCCACTGTCACCAAAGGCTTGCTCATTATGGATATTTATACACTTTAAATTTATATCCTGAATTTATACATTTCTGTAAAGCTCCTTTGTGACAATGTGCCATTGTTAAAAGTGCTATAAAATGAAATTCAAATGAAATGAAATTTACTGCATTATGCAAATCACTGTGACTGACACAGATAGTGAGTACCCGCTCACTTTTAGCTACTGTCAGCTAGTCAGTCAGCAGTACCCATGCATAAACCAAAGAGTGACAGTGATAGCTAATAACAAAAAATTATGGAGAAAATTCTCTCACTAGTCACTAAATCATAAATATGTTAGCATGACTAGTTTACAAATACAGACTGCACAATGAAGATAAATTATGTATAAAATAACAGTGCACGTTCCTGTATTTCTCCCCGACTCAAAAATCACTCAAAGAATATTTTTCATTCTGTAGGTAACTGACTCCTCATTCACAACAAGCTTCACCAAAGCTACTGACTACCCAAGGATTCAAGCAATACCACTAGTCGATGGGTTGTCATGTGACAATATTCTGTAAATTGTGGATTTTTCAGGAAGATAACAAAGGAAAATGCAAATTGTTGCTCAGTTACTGAGGTTAAGCAATATACCAAACAGACATAACACAACAACACAATCTTGAGAGTGTCAGGATTAAAAGTATTACATTTTTGCAATATTTGGTGAAACATTAGATTTCTTTCCTGGCACTTCCTAATTTATGTCTAAAATCAAATTCTGTGCATAATCAAAAGGAGTAAAACCTTCTTAAACATCCACTATAAGTGTAGATAGTAATAAATAGTAGTTATGGTTACAGTTTAACATTAACAATAAGTATATGTAATTCTACATTAGAATGTTTGCAGATTACTGTATGAGTACAGCCACATATGCACTAGCAATGCATTGATATAATTTAAAGTTTCATATATAACCTCTCAGGGGAACCAGGAATTTTAAGAGTGTTCCTAGGAACTCATCACTGCATCACTGTAGTGTGGTGAGCATAGCACATTTCATGACCTTAGAACAAAGTTTTATGCTGAACAACTGTTTAAAAGTATAATAACTGAAAGCCAAACACTCATATGCTAGTATAATCAGGTGCATTCTTGCTATTCTTACTGCATATTTACCAGTACAATATTCACATATTTACATACATATTCTTCATATCAATGTTCCATTTAGATAACAAAGAATGACACCTTTGTTATTTGACATTTACATTAGTTCTGACCACATTCAGTTACTGGACAGAACACTTCCTCTTCCTTTAACTGTATTTAACTGAATATGATTATATTCAATGACAAGTACATTTAAGTTTAGTGTTCATCTTTGCAAGAATTTAGCTCAGATCAGCCTTACTTTTAAGGTTGCTTGACCTGCTTTAGTATAAAACAATACAATATTTTACATTATATACATTATAACTCAGTTTAGAGTTGACTACTATACAGAAGATACATTTATTTACACACAAGACTCCCACTGTTTTGTTTGCGGGTTTGTTTCATAGTCTTTGGCATTATATTGTAGCTTTTTAAGCCTTGTGTTGGTATATTTTTTTAATAATTATTATATTCCGTTATATTACTGCATAAAGCTGCTAAATCTACATAATCATCTAGAAGCCTCTCCATTTGACATTCCATTTGACAAACCCAAAAACAGTAGTAACAATTGTGTAATCAAAGCAATTTTTGTTCATTTAGAAAGTGTTTTTTTACTATTATACAGTCATTTAAACCTACTAAGTAGCTAGCTTGCTAATTAGCTAACACAACAAAGTAGGTCATGTCAGATGCCAAATAGATGGCTTGTAAATTTTGCCTAAAAGCAAATTGACTGAGACATATGCATAAGCAAATGTGAATTTACATACGCCTCACCAAGCAGAATTAGAAACATGCTTTTTTGTTTAATTTGTTTTAGTCATGGCTGCCGAAATAAGTAGCCAAAAATAATGTCAAACTAACTTCTTTAATTCAAATCATGGTAAGCCTGTACTCCAACAAAAGCTTATACACCGAACAGAGCAAGGTTTTAAATAATGTAACCACTCTGAAACTGAAACAACCGTGGTTCTATAGATGAAGCTTAGCTGTAATTAATAAGTCCATTTTGGTGTACTGTTCTTGGTATTCCCATGATGTAATTGGTAGGTACACAAACAAAAATGCTGACAGGGCAACTCCAGATCTATCCTAATGCTACAGAATTGATTCAATTTAACCATAGCACTTGGTTCCCATTATCATGCGTGTGAATTTGTTCTGGGTTAGCACAAACTGTTACTGCATACATTTTGCATGCATATTGTATACATGAGAGTTATTAGTAAAGGCCATTAAGATGAGAGCTGATGAACAATGCATAATGGAAAGCATCATACAGTATCATACAGTATCATCATACAGTACTATAAAGCCCATGTTTAAATCAATAAATGCTTATTTTAGTAACACAGTCGACAATGTTAGTATGCTACAATGAGGGCTATATTAAAGTAAAGGTTTTCTATTAAAATTTCTCATGTGGTTCTTTTATACAGGTTCCTTGAACTATTATTACTGTTCACACAGCATGTCCATAAATGGCCAATTTGAAAAACAAATCAGGTGACGCATGCAAGGGTCAAATTTCATCCAATCTATTCATTCATGTCCTGATTGCCATGTTTTGACAGTGGGCCTCACAAAACTCCCATTTGGTCAACTCTAAAAGGTGTGTCTTAATGTTACATAACTTCAGTCGTTTTAGCTTAACACGATTAACTGACCAAACTACGAGGAGCTAGCTAAACTCATCACGTCTGAAGCCTAGAATAGCAGGTCATTGTAGTATATCAATATGTATAATAGTACATACTTTCAATTGGTTTATTATTTTTAAGCATTTGACATATGGAAATCCCTCGATGTTAAACCTCCATATATCTAATTATTGCTATTATACCATGCCATCATATTGTGATCAGAGGTGGCAATCATGACCACG
The DNA here is from genome assembly GCF_019097595.1 of Hemibagrus wyckioides. Classification (NCBI taxonomy): domain Eukaryota; kingdom Metazoa; phylum Chordata; class Actinopteri; order Siluriformes; family Bagridae; genus Hemibagrus; species Hemibagrus wyckioides. The sequence continues at coordinate 11,704,087 of NC_080717.1, read as the reverse complement.
TCGAAAGGATGAGAAAGCAGTTCTATCACTGCACACACACACACACACAAAAAGCTGCTACAACGCCATATTTAAAGCGGCATAACAGCTTCATTGCCATTACAGCATATAAACTGTGATACATAGCCACTTTGACAGATCAGGAAGTGGCTGCATCACTATGTATCTCTTCAGTGCCATATATAGAGCTATTTATCTCGCGACTTCCTGTACTGTTCAGAAAGAAAATTAGCCTCATCTAGCCTCAACAGCATCCTGTTCTACATCTATTAAAAAAAAAATATATATATATATATATAAACGTGTTCATGCTTTACGATGAATAAAAGAAAAACTGTAAATATTTGAAAATCAGCCACTCTGTGCAGCTGAACGGTCCTGGAAAGATTTTCAGATTTTTGAGCTGCAACCTGATATCATGCATGGACGCTAGCTGCTGGTTCACATGCACAGCTTTCAAGTATTGCTAGTAAAGGATCAAGTTCCTTTCACCAATTGGCATCATTAATACACGACTTTGAAGCTTACTGAGGTTGATCCGGATGACGACGCGATGTAAACTTTGATCACCATCGTGCTCGAAATTCTTCGCGACGTGGAAAACAGAGATGGCTTGGGCTGCTGAAATGTGACGGAGTGCGTCCTTTCCTTCTCAAAACTGTAGACCAGTGTTCTTGCCTACGGAAGAGTATGTATGACTTACCAACTTCCCCGCCCTCTCTCTCTCTCTCTCTCTCTCTCTCGCACGCACGCACACCCACCCACCACTCCCCCTCTGCTAACAACGCCGGAACAATACACTGTTAACATGTCAAAAACAGTACACAACAAGCTATATTAAACCTACAAATTACTGCAGTCTTTAAAACACATGCATAATCTAGATTTAATGCTTTACATAGGACTGTCTGGTTCACGCTGAAACTAACTAACTAACTAACTAGATAGATAGATAGATAGATAGATAGATAGATAGATACACATAAATGTGTTTGAGTTTATTGCTTGGCCAAAGTAGACACATTGATTTTTTTAAACATTAGAATTGATTTAAATGGTACTTTGTTTGATTTCCCCATTTTCTTTAGCTGATGATCCAAATACTACAGGTTCCCGTCCCTGGTCCGGCACAATTTAGTGATTTCCATGCTTCCAACACACTTGTTTTTTCTCAGAATTGTAGCAGCAACACAACCTTCTGCACCACCACGACAAACTGGCATTGTCACAGTGAAGACTTAACAAAGCTGATGACTAAATATGTTAGTAAATCACACTTATATTTTAACTGAGAATTTAGCTGATATAAGAATTCAACTGAACTGAAGCATCATATTATTTTATATCAGATAATGTTGCCAAACTCTTGTTATCCAGTCAGACTACTATATGGATACGATATAACTGCGATTACTGCATCACATACACTATTTTTTTAACAGAAATGATTATAATAGTAAGGCAGTTAGAATTCTCAGCCCTACAGTTCCATCCAAAGGTAATAGAATGGCAAGGGCATTTTTTTTGTTTGTTTTTGCTTTACACTGAAGACATTTGGATTTAAGATCAAAAGATGAATGAGAAATTACAGCTTTTGTCTTCTGATATTTACTAGATGTGTTTATTATATAGATGTGTTAAACACTTTAGAACATGGAACTTTTTATAACCCACCCGTTTTTCAAGCAATCACTGTTACCCAGGTCTGCTCTATTAGATTTAGTGTCTTAAAAATTAATAGCTCTGTATGTTTACTCTTGGTTTGAGCCCTGGGTTTCGCCTATGAAAGGAGAAACCAGCATGAAGATCAGAGAGCTGTCTGTGTGGTAAAAAAGCAGCCATTTTGAAGCTAAGGGCAAATCCATCAGAGCTATTCCACAAGCATTGTGCATAACCAATATAACAATATGCAATCTCCTGAAAAAGAAAGAAACCACTGGTGTTTTAATAAGCAGACAGACAGCAAATGGATCAGCCAAGAAAAGCAACAGTAGTTGATGACAAGCATTATGAGATCTGTGAAGAAAAACCACAAAATAACAGTCAGTCACATCACCAACAACTTCCACAGGGTTGAAGTGGACACAATACGAAGAAGACTTTGAATGCAGAAAAACAGTCATACCACAAGATGCAAACCACTCATCAGAAGTAAGAATTGAAAGATCGGATTGGAATTTGCAAAGAAATACAGAGCTGAACCACAAGCATTCCAAAGCCTTTAGATTAGCCTCTACCAGATCTAGATATGCTACACAACATTGTCTTGCTTGGTGTTGAACTTAAGAACTACAGAATTACACTGGATGCAGTTCTTACTTCTGATGCATGGATTGCATCTTGTGGTATGCCATCAATGGGTGTTTTCAGACCTGTAAATATGTGCTTTACTCCAAAATGGGGGACTACAAAGTTGCATTTTCTCCTTGGCTCTGTTTGCTTTTGCATACTGCATTTTCAAAGTCACCAAAATGTGTTTATACAAGACACACGCGAGTAAACTTTTCTCTCGTTGGTCAAAGACCTCTTTATGTTCCGGGGTTCTGCTCATAATGGTCAACAATCATGGTAGATAATCAACAGCCACACAAGCTTATTGTGGCTTTCTTTTTAGCTGCATTCATAATAATTTATCATCTTGAGCAGGAACTGAGGATTCGTCTAAACAACATTGTTTCAATTCACCTGTTTCAGAGAAGAGTAATTATACATCATTTCAAATTGAGGAGACATGTTTTGTTTTTTAATTGCCATGACCTGGTCACCCAAAATCTAAAAAAACATGTTAACCCACCATTTATGTTAGCTTACCAAACATGAAACTACTCAAATGCTAAACAAGAATTTGTCACTTTTAGGCCATTTTAGCCAACATTCCAAGTAGTGTAATAAACTTAAAAAATATAGCTGCTTAGTAATTTCATGTTAAAACATGTTATATAACACAAATGCAATACTGTTGCCAGGGCGGATAACTACTCCAGGTAAAGCGCTGCATTGCTCTCACGGTGTTTTATTTAGTTTTAAACGTCTTCCCAGAGACTGGACAAGTTAGCGAGGGCGAATGATGCCACCTACAGGCGTCTTCACAGTCCCTCACACAATAAGTGTCTTTTTTTCCCCCGCTGTGAATTTGGTCAAAGAAAAAGACCGGCATGAATGCACAGGGTGAGGAGGGCGCCATTTTGGACCTAGGCTAAATATAAAGCACGGTGTAAAGCTATAGGAAGCCTTGCAATCGAATGGCTCTCGAAACAAGTCAGGCTTCCCTTAAATATCGGATGAATACAATGGAAGGGGACTATAAACTTATAAAATAAGTCGCCCTTTGTGGAACTAAGAAGGTGGAACTGATTAAGTGAACCACTTAGTGACTTTCTTCTTTCCTACTCTGCTGTAACTAGCTTTTGGCGCGTATGAGGAAAATACCGGCTGCGTTCTTCTTCTTCTTCGTACGCGGGTCTCTCTTCCCTGTGCTGATTGGTGGCAGCGGACATCAATCACCTCTTAGCCGCTCCCCTCCCCCCATTCAGCCACTAGCTGTAATGTTCCTGTGTGTTTACTACTGTATTTAGGATAAGGACACGGTCACGTATATGTTCTGAGTCCTCCACCAAAAGTCTTGCATTTAGTCATTTTTAAAGACACCTTTTAGGAGTCCACCATGCCCAAAAGAAAGGTATGTAAGTCCACTGTTTCTGTTTATAGTTTAACTTGAAAACAGTGAAGGAGTTAGCTATTAATGTCTTGCTGTTTATTGTAAAGCTATGTACACAAGACTTGGCTTGAAGTAAATTCCCTTTGTTTGCAAAATATCTAATTTTCCTAAGTATTTTCAGCAGTTTTACAAAGTGCTGCAGTATAAATCTACCAAAATTTCCATTATTTTCGAGAGTGCACCAGTATTCAGTTTCTCCAGCAGCCTTGCTCGGTGGAGTCTGAAATCTAGTTTTGGTCTCCATGCTGGTAAACCTCAAGCAGCCATGCTTTTACAGTTCACTGTGAAAATGGCTCGAGAACAAACGCTGTATTTTATCGCCTTAAACCTCTAAATGGGCTTCAATAGGTGTCGAAAAATGGCGCGTGAAATTTCTTTTCAGTTGCACTCGACAAGGTCTACTTTAATGGCGGCGAAAAGATATATTTGTTGTTTTTTCCCTTTGTTCGTGCTGCCAGATGGCTGCAATTGCGGTCATTTGACGGCAGATGGCGCCTTGGATTTTCGTGTCGGCCCCTCCCCCAGGGCTGGGAGTCGAGCGCAAAAGAAGATTCTCCGATTCCAGGCTTTGGGTACTTAAGAGTCGACTCTGAAGCTTTGTGGTCGATTCTGCAAAAAAATAAATAAATAAAATGATTCAACTTAACTACACACAGCTCCTCAGGACGTAGATTATGTTGGGAATTCAAAGCATTACCGTTAATATAGTTAATATTAATATAAATTATAATTCTTAAAGCAGTGGACTAAATGGTAACATCAGCTGGTGTACTGTTTACTAAATTGATAAGATCAATTTGATGCTGAATATATAGACATATAAATTAAGTAGCAGGTGGTCAGCATGCTATGTTTATATGTCAATGACTATTATTATTGTTATTATGCCTCATAGTTTGTTATTTTAATCATGCTCATCATGTATGTTTTTTTTATCTTTTTCAGCAACAGGGTGCTGAGGGTGATGCAAAGGAAGAGGTATGTAAAAAAAAAAAAAAAAAAACCTTATTCTGCTTACATTCTCCAGTAAATATACATCCAAGCTTCTAGTTCCATTTGGTTAAGTTTTTTTTTAATATATGTATTTGTTCATATAAATTAAACGTTATCAAGTAATTGGTCATGTAGATTTGATGTTCTTTCTGCCTTTTCAGCCTCAGAGAAGATCTGCACGGTTATCTGCAGTAAGTCACCAATAACATTTACTGGAGTATTTTAATCCATTTTTGGTGGGCAGTTTGTAGTTAACTGTGTTTATTTCACAGAGGCCGGCTCCTCCCAAACCTGAACCAAAGGCAAAAAAGCCAGCTAAGGTAAATACAAGTTTTAATACAAGTTTTCAGTAATTTATGCACTTCCTCAGAAGGCAAGATGGCACTGGATGATTACTTGTAGGAAAAAACAGCAGCATTACACACTGAATTGTGAAGTGTAAGTTTAAATGTAAATTTGCCCATGCTGAGATTATCCTGGGGCAGATTTAGGTGGGATTAGGTGTTTCGTAGTACTCAGCAAAAGCAGTAACCCAGAAATTCCCATGTATCACAGAATTTTGGTCAGTTCTTACCATATGTTTATGATTGATAGGAACAGTGAAGTTTGATAGCTTTATCTTGTTTACTTAACTACTTCTACATGAAACTTTGGGGGGCATCTGTGGGCCCTTAAAAGATTTTTGAAATTGTATTTAAAATATTAAACATTTTAGTATGTATTGAATTATCCTGAAGTTGAGTGCTCAGGTTATTTTATTTTTTAAATGTGTTCCCCTGTCTCCTGTGGAATCCAGTTTTGGAATTACTGAATGCTGAAAATATGTTGCAATTTTTTCCCTGACAGAAAGACAAAGTGGTTAAAGACAAGAAAGAGGACAAAAAGAACAAGGGGAAGGCTAAGGAGTCTACAGAGCCAGAGGCCAATGAAGAGAACCACTCAGAGAACGGAGAAGCCAAGAGCAATGCGGTATATATCGCACATACATTTCTTTTATCCATTAGAAGTTTAACTGAAATTTAATGATCATGATGTTTCTGATTTCATGATGACAAATCAATACTAGCTCTATTAGCATTCTAACGTACTGGGAAACATCTTTACTTGAGGATGACAATTTGACAAAATTATATCATGATAAAGTATGCAGTTTGTTTGCATGTTACTGATTAATATTGCATTGTGGGTACTTCTGCATCTGTCATAAAACTCATCAACCAGTTAAAAGATCTAGTTATTACTCTGAAAAATATAATGAAACTAAAACAAATATAAATTATATATTTGTAATAATGGTAAGAATAATTTACAATTCCAATTATATAAAGAATTAATAGTTTATTATACAATATAAAATATGCACTTTCTGGTGTCTGATTTTCTTTTTTTTAAAAGTCACTTAATCTAATATTTCTTTGCACAACCTTTTACTTTGATTATGATATGTAGTCAACATGCCATTGTTTTGATATGCAATGTCGCAACTTTTACCTTCATCCAGAGTTGATGATGGGAGAGTCGGACCACTGTGTAAAGTCTTCTCCAGCACAATGCAAAAACTTTAATATGGTTACGGTCTGGACTCTGTGTTGACCAGTCCATATGTGAAAATGATGTCTCATGCTCCTTGAAACACTCTTTCCATTTGAGTCCAATGATTCCTGGCATAGTCATCTTGGAATATGCCCATGTCATCAGGGAAGAAAATATCAGTTGATAGGGGAGAAACTTGGTCTTTCAATATATTCAGGTAGTCAGCTGACCTCATTTTTGGGCACATAACATTGCTGAACCTAGACCTGTCCAATTTAAGCAACCACAAATCATAACACTGCCCCCACAGGTTGTACAGAAGGCACTAGACATGATGGTGCATCACTTCATCTGCCTCTTTTCTTAGCCTGATGTACCCATCACTCTGGAACAGGGCAAATTTGGACTCATCAGACTACATGACCCTTTCACATTGCTCTAGAGTCTATAATCTTGATGCTCCTTAGCAAATTGAAGCCTTTTTTTCCAATTAACCTCACTGATCAGTGGTTTTCTTAAGCACAGTGGTTTTGAATTCATCGAGTTCTCTTCACATTGATTGTGTGGACATGCTCTTACCTTAATCATCACACATAGCTGTAAATTCTGCTGTATGTTTTCTACAATCTGATTTCACCAAATGTTCAAGTGATCACTGTCATTCAGGGTTATTTTTCCAAACACGTTTCTGTTTTTGAAAATGGCAATTCTTCAATATCATTCTAGGTCTTAATAATTTAATTAATTTTAATGTGTTGAACATATCTTAACCAAATTTTAGTAGTTTCAGCAGTGTTCTTAGTTCTTCTCAGAGTCACATCTTTTTCACCACCACAGGATATGTCTCAGGATATGGTTATAGTTAAATACAAGTTATTTAACTATAACCATATCCTGAGACATATCCTGTGGTGGTGAAAAAGATGTGACTCTGAGAAGAACTAATGCATATTAATCACTGTATTAATTATTCAGTGGAAGGTCCTTATTCACTTGCTTAGTTAAATCCAAGTGGTGTTTTTTTGGCCAGGCAGTATATAATATAATGTATTATAATTTATATGATGATATGTAGAAAATGTAATCAAATTTGTAATTGAATATTTTCTATTCAGAATCAATTAAACTTGAAAGGTTTAAATATAACTTTATTATCTTGGTCATTTATAAACAATGTACAATTATATACTCAATAAGGTACAACTGAGCTGTGAAAACACAAATAAATAAATTATTAAATAAATCAATAAATAAAGCTGCATGCAGCCAAACACCTCAGGGGCACCAGGTAGACAAATGAGTACATGAACACTTGGGTGTTTAAACCTGTTTTTTAGTAGAAGCGGCCAAATTTCACTAAACCTGGTGTGTGCCATTTAGGCCCATGCACTTTTTTGCCAATGAAGAAAAGCATTGCAGAGATGTCAACTTTTCTTTTATGGCACCTTCAAGGGTGAATTTGTGGGTACACCGCGGCCCTATTATTCAGCCTGGCAACTAGCCTTAACAAGTCCTAAATACAATGGTCCAAAGAGGTAATGCACAAATCCTCCTTGTGTTATAACTCAAGGAGGAGATGGTTACATGTAACAAAATCACAGATAAATAAAACACTGACATAGATCTACATACTGACATAGAATCTCTGTTGACATAGAGATTTGATAAGTTCCCAGAGAGAATCCTTGACTTTATTGAGTTAATAATATGATGTTTTTTCCTTTTTAAAAATACAATACATAGGATTCCTGAAGCGATTCAGGGTGAATAAGCTCTACTGAATAAGCAAAACTCTAGGACAAACGGTTCAAAAGTTCTAAGCAAAAATGTACCTTAAAGGTTGGCTTGTGGTGCTACAAAAATGAATGGATTGACTTCAAATTTCAGGCCTGGTTACTTTGAACCGTCCTCCATCAATGTACCAAATTTCATACAAATTCTCTAAGGGGTTCTGTGGTCTGCCATAGACTCCCAGAGGAGTAATAATAATTGTGAATTATTTCATAGAAGGATCACACAAATTATTGGACTAGATTCAACTCATAATTGTGCAAACTACATCAATGTACATCACCAGTGAAATGCAGTTAGCATCTAACCAGATACCACCATTGTGGTATATACAATAATTAACACTAATACAAAAGATACTCTAAGACAGATGTATATACCCAGATGCAATGATTTCTGTTAAGATAAAGGTAGAGCAAATTATTTTGAGGAAGAAGTCATTTCTATATGTGATGAACCCTAACCCATGAACATCTCTTTTTCTCAGGTTGAGGAGACTCCAGCAGAAAATAAGGACGAGGCAAAGTCTGAGTAGCACCACTGCCTCAACGCAGCTGTCTCTCCCTGTTCAGTTCCCATTTTTTTTCCACCCATCAAAAAGCGCTCTCACTCATGCTGTTGCCCCTCTCTTCAAGGCATATTGTTAACAGAGGAATATTTTTATCAATGATTTTATAAGTATCAGTACAGATTTTTAGCACAAACTAAAGCTGAATGCGGCATACCTTGCAGATTTACAGCAGTAAAATTTAGTTTCTGCAAGATGAACACACTAAAATCCTTTTTTTAAAATGTCATTTTGTGAGTGTTGACAGCTTGTTTGGTCTAGTAAGTGCATAAACGCTTCTACAGTTTTGAGTGCTTATCCTGTGGGTTTTGCCCCTCCTTCCCTCCCCCTCTTTATTTTTCTTTTCCTCTTTTACCCTGCACACCTGCCACCTTTCCTACCCCCTATTCTGAACTATATTCCTATATAACAAGTGATTTTATTTTTTGGCTGTCCTTTTTTTTTCTTTTTTTTTTTCCCCTTTTCTTTTTTTTAAGGAAAACCTTATATGTGCAGTGAGTCTACTTGCTTTTGTCTCGTGTACTAGATTTTTTTTCACTTCAGTGTAATTGTTCTTAGGATGGACAAAACAGGAAAAAAAAACATCTGAAAAACATTCCAGGGCAGAGATACATGGCCTGATCTTTTTTGACCTACCCTGCATTAGTTCAAAAACAATATTTTATCAAGAGCAGCTCATCCAAGACTATGCTGTTATGTGAAATTTTCTAAATGATGACAATTTTTTAGGATGAAATTCTAATCTTTACTGAAGTTTTCAGGTATTCCTGTACCCTAGCTGACGTTCTGGATGTCTCTTAATAAATGAAAATCTTCGAATTTTCCTCAGCTTGCTTCTCTGCATGAATGTCCATATGTTGATTCTAGTAAGTGATTTATTCAAGAGAGCTTGTGCCTTTAAAAAGGCATTGCATTGTAACTTCCTGTTTGTTTCATTTAGGTATTGGATTGTGTTTGTTTCTTGCTGATAAGAAGCCAATTTAGCCTTTAATAATTCCGATCTCTAAGTATAAAAGAAAAGGTGTTGGGGATTGCACACCTACTTGATAAAACATATTTCTATGCCATATCCCATGCTTTATTCCAGTATATGCTCATAGACAGGACTGTATCTGCTGATGTCAATTGGCCCGAGCCTGCCTGCCTGTCACTGGACAGTGCCAAAGCATGACACACAAACAAATGACCTCATTTCTGTTCCTTATAATCGGGGGAAAAATAGAGAAATGGCAAAACCCTCAGGCAAAATGGCCAGAGTGAGAAAGGATGACTGTCTTCTGTCAATTTTTGACTCTTGCTTAATATTACTTAATATTGTGAACAGAGGTATACAGATATATAATCCCCAAAATGGCATTATTTCCTGATGGTAATGAGCATACATTCGTTACCGTAAGTGTTTTTTTTTTTGTTTTTGTTTTTTTGTGTTGCTTATTATAGACATCTCTTAACTGACCCACACAAGATTTTCAGTAATCAAAATTTTGTAGATGAATTTTTTTCTCTCTCCTGAATCAGATTTTTTTTTTTAACAAATAAAAGTTGTAGCTTCTTTTCAAAGTCATTTTCTTGGACCCTAGTGTGTGTTGCCTTAACAAAATTATCTGCTTTATATCCAAGAGATCATCACGTTAAGTTATGTAGAAAACTATTGATTTATTATTATTATTATTATTATTATTATTATTATTATTATTATTATTGCCAACAACAACATTGGCAAATATTTGGATCTGTTTAGATCAGAATGTTAATATTGCTCAGTGACTAATGATTGGTGGCTGAAGCTAGCTTTTGCTAGCTATTGTGAAAATATTAATTTGTCAATAAGCAAATATTTATGGACCTGAATATGTACACTCAGTATCCACTTTATCAGGAACACCATTTCATTCATGCAATTATCTTATTAGCCAATTATATGGATGCAATGCATAAAATCATGAATATTCAGGTCGAGGGCTTCAGTTAAATCAAATGTGTTTAAATCAAACATCAGAATAGGGAAAATGATCTCAGTGACTGATAGTGGTATGAGTATTAGTGGTTTATCTCTCGATTTGCTGGAATTTTCATACAGAAATTCCTTATTGAGAAAGGTTGGAAGAGGATGGTCAGACTGGTTCAAGCTGACAGTAAATGAAATAAGCACTCTACAACCATGCTGAGCAGAAAAGCATCTCATAACACCCTACAAATTGAACCTAGAGGTCAGTGTGCCACAACCTACAGGGACCACTGTCTACCAAGAACAACTTAAGATTGCAAAAAGATTAGGATGTCCAGTTTGGGTGAACCTCTGATCACCCCAATTTTTTTAATAGAAAAATAAAACATTATAGGTAAAATCAAATGGTTTTGGCAATGATCTATGGTCTTCAATGCTTTTTAACTAGATAATTAAATACTTGTGCTCTTATGTGTCATATAGTTTCAAAATATGTACATATGATACTGTTTGAGATGTACAGCTGTTAATATTGGCATGCTTAATATCTAATGGCTTTAATCTCTGGTGATTTTAAAAGGCCCTACTGTTTAGAGGAAGCCTGTTAACCCCTCCACTTTTAAGACATAAAAGAGTGCATATAGGCAGGGACACACTAATGCACAGGCTCATTTAAAAGGAATGTACAAACCAATAGCTTTAAAAAAAATCCTTAAATTGCAGGTAATTTCAAGCTTGTAGAGCTTTGCCTTTAGATAAAGTAAGCCAAACTGGCATGCTGCATGAATCTCAAATGTTCCCTGAAGATCAAGATGGCAGCAATGAAACAACAAAACCTTTGGAAAGTAAACAACACTGCCATTAATATGAGAGAACATCTTTATACACTATAGGCCTTGATAATATCTGTAGTGTGCCTGTTCATTCATATGGGAAGATGTCGACCTCAAATAATTAATTGTGGAGTGAGGAAATCAACACAGCAAGCCAAGATGCTGATGTCTGAGATGCAAGCTCCCTATGCAAGATTGTTAAGGCAAAATAGACAGTAATGTGTAACCATACTGGGCCAAAAAGGACTAAATTAAACTTTTCACAAAATTTTTTCAGATGTGAACTCGATGGAGAGTGTGTGACCAGATAATGTGTTTTATATTCACCTTTTAAAGAAATGTTTTACTTTGCATGTAAGATTTTTGAAGACAAAAGCTCTGAGAGGCACTGTAAAGCTATGCTAACTTATATGCTGGAACCTGCAGAAAAAGGACAGGTGAACCTCTTTGAAATTGAGTGTGAGTAGGATGTACTGAGAGGGATGTTAGCAATTAAGTTTATTCGGCTGTTAGGACAGAAGGTTGTTTGTCATATGCTTAATCGAATGGAGATGCATAGGGAAACGTTCCCTTTTTTCCAAGTTTTTTCCGGTTGCATATAACATACAAGGGAATTTGTGCTGACAAGCACAACCTCAATTGTTGAGGTTAGTGTTATGATAATGCTGGCAACATGTCTACAGCTGTTGTAAGGGTTTGCAGTCATGTATCATAGAGATAAACCTTTTAGCTGAATGGTTACTGTTCATCACTCATACAGTTATTTAGGTTGGTGTAAACAATGTAAACTATTGCCTAGAAACAGAAGACTTTTTAAAAAAAAAAAAAAAAAAACTTTTGCTCAGAGACTTTTACTCGAGATCTCAAGCACGACAGCAGACTTTCACAGTCGGCTTTTACAAGACAAGCACAACCCCTTCAGACTGTTGATTTGTGTGTTGCCAGAGTTCAGAAATCAGTTTGACAGTTTTGAGGCAACAGCAAAACAAACGTCTCCAGCACCAAAGTGCAGTGATGAAGCCATAGAGCCATGCCACAACATATCAGCCCAGGATCTGTTTTCATCTAGAGTACTTATACTGGTGACTGACAGAATGTCGGCCAGCAATTTACTTCATATGACAATTTAAATCAGTCCTTTGGTTTTTTTAAAATGACATTCTCTAACTAACTCATGAAATGTTGCATTTGTCTAAAACAAACAGTAAAATAAAACAAAACAGTGATTTGGGAACGGACTTAGTAGATGAATTAAATTTTAAGCAGTCACCCGTAATGAAGCTGACACCACTGCAACAACACTTGTGAAGATAATAATAATAATCCAAAAAAATAAATACAGATATCATTTGTATTTCCACATATAAACATCACTCTCATTACTGGTATTGCTCATTGCCAGAAACAAATTCAACCAGTAAGGGACCATTCTCACAACTGGTTTGGTATTGGTAAGGAAAAAAACAGGCCAGGATCATTTCTGCCATCTAATTCTAATGTCTATCAAAAGTGCTGTTCTCCAAAAATCGGATTTTACTGACACTTTCAAGGGCTTTCATAATTGAGAACAAATTGAAATGTCTATGTGCTGACTAATGGCCTTGTGACATTTTTAATGGGGGTAGGGGGGCTTCTGGTTATCTAAAGGCATCTCATTTATCCAACCTGGCATGTTACACAACAACATTATTCCTTAAGACACATTAATTACTATTAATGGTTAGAATTCAATAAGCATATATTTGGTTGGATGAATACATGGAATGGTGCAACAAAACAAACAAGCAAACAAAACACCAACAACAACATTGAGGGATTGAGCCAAATACTTGGCAAGCTTAGAAGAAAACTTGTTACAGTCTGCAAAAAACTTGAGACTGCAGTGGAACTCTTTGGCAAGATTTGAAAATTGATGCTTACCAAGTCTCCATCAGATCTACCAGAATTTTCCAGAGAAAAAAGGTAAAAAATAGGATAGATAGATAGATAGACGGACGGATGGACGGACGGACACATACAGATACATACATAAATAGATGCATTAATTTACCAGCTGTAATTGCAGGCTAAGATGGATCTTCCAAGTATTAACCCAGGGGAAGTGAATACATATACCACCACCTACATTTTTTTTTTTAATTAGCGTTTGTGCCACAGTAAAAATATATATATTATGTAAATTGATTGGTTAAAAATCCAACTTCCAAAGTCCATCTAAGTTCTAGGTTGTAGTACTATAAAATATGAATAAGTTAGGACCAGTAGAAATATACACTCATATGATTATACATGTACGGCAATTACTGCGATTGTTTACCTAGTTATTTAACTGCTATTATCAGAGTTGTTGAATTGACAGTTGAATATAAGTGTAGAATTATGGCTAAAGGTACACTATATTGCCAAAAGTATTCGCTCACCTGCCTTGACTCGCATATGAACTTAAGTGACATCCCATTCCTAATCCATAGGGTTCAATATGACGTCGGTCCACCCTTTGCAGCTATAACAGCTTCAACTCTTCTGGGAAGGCTGTCCACAAGGTTTAGGAGTGTGTTTATGGGAATTTTTGACCATTCTTCCAGAAGCGCATTTGTCAGGTCACACACTGATGTTGGACGAGAAGGCCTGCCTCTCAGTCTCCGCTCTAATTCATCCCAAAGGTGTTCTATCGGGTTGAGGTCAGGACTCTGTGCAGGCCAGTCAAGTTCATCCACACCAGACTCTGTCATCCATGTCTTTATGGACCTTGCTTTGTGCACTGGTGCACAGTCATGTTGGAAGAGGAAGGGGCCAGCTCCAAACTGTTCCCACAAAGTTGGGAGCATGGAATTGTCCAAAATGTCTTTGTATGCTGAAGCATTCAGAGTTCCTTTCACTGGAACTAAGGGGCCACGCCCAGCTCCTGAAAAACAACCCCACACCATAATCCCCCCTCCACCAAACTTTACACTTGGCACAATGCAGTCAGACAAGTACCGTTCTCCTGGCAACCACCAAACCCAGACTCGTCCATCAGATTGCCAGATGGAGAAGCGCGATTCGTCACTCCAGAGAACGCGTCTCCACTGCTCTAGAGTCCAGTGGTGGCGTGCTTTACACCACTGCATCCGACGCTTTGCATTGCACTTGGTGATGTATGGCTTGGATGCAGCTGCTCGGCCATGGAAACCCATTCCATGAAGCTCTCTGCGCACTGTTCTTGAGCTAATCTGAAGGCCACATGAAGTTTGGAGGTCTGTAGCGATTGACTCTGCAGAAAGTTGGCGACCTCTTCGCACTATGCGCCTCAGCATCCGCTGACCCCGCTCCGTCAGTTTACGTGGCCTACCACTCCGTGGCTGAGTTGCTGTCGTTCCCAAACACTTCCACGTTCTTATAATACAGCTGACAGTGGAATATTTAGGAGCGAGGAAATTTCACGACTGGATTTGTTGCACAGGTGGCATCCTATCACAGTTCCACGCCGGAATTCACTGAGCTCCTGAGAGCGACCCATTCTTTCACAAATGTTTGTAAAAACAGTCTGCATGCCTAGGTGCTTGATTTTATACACCTGTGGCCATGGAAGTGATTGGAACACCTGATTCTGATTATTTGGATGGGTGAGCGAATACTTTTGGCAATATAGTGTATGTGGACTTCTGATCATCACACTCATATCTGAGCCTTCCTCAAACTTTGGCCACCAAGTTGGAAGCACACAATTGTATGAATGTCTGTATAGAATGCTGTAGCATTAGGATTTTGCTTTACATTAACTAAGGGGCCCCAGCATGTCAGTGCCCCTGTGCACAAAGTGTGGTTCACAGAGACATGGCTTTCCAAGCTTGTTGTGGTAGAACTTATGTGGCTTGCACATAAGTTCCTGTGTTAGAACATACGAGCACTGACCTGACCTATGGGATGAATTGGAGCATAAACAGTACACCAGGCTTTCTTTCCAAAAATTAGTACCCAACCTCTTTTTTTACACAGTGTCAATTATACGTATTGGAATCTGCCATAAGAGTTAGACCTTTATTTATTTATTTATTTATTTTTAAAAGTTTTTGGTTTGTACATTGTCTTGCTAGCTTTGGATAAAAACAAGTTAACTAACAAATGCAAATGTATGTTTGTAGAATTAGTGGAATAGTATTGCAATATGGAATTATTACACACAATTACAGAGAGTGGAACTATTGAATGCATTTTCTTTAAACTAGTAATGGGCCTATCCAAGCCATGACATGGGAACTTTCTTTTAAACATTGAATGTATAAAAGAAATTGCATTTTGCAATGTAATTTAAACAAAAACTATCAGAAAGTTGTATCAAATTTGAAAGCTGATTCTGTATTATTCAATACTTTGTAATACATTGCTGTGAAAGTATTAAACAGAAGAATTAAAAAATGAAGCTGGCAAGATCCCACAATAATATGTTGACACATGACATGAAATGAAATATCTTTTTACCTGTCTTGACCACAAAGCTGGCAAGAAATGTGTTTTGTATTTTTATGGTTGGCCAAAATTTATATTTTAAATTGCACAATCTGCAATCCACAAAGAATCTGTATAAAAAATACATTATACAATTAGAAATCTTATTGTACATGTACAAAGATACATCACAACTGGCAAAAATATGATTGGTTTTGCACACAGTTGATGAATGTCAATCTGCTGATGTGGTTTGGTTCAGTTGATGCTATCTGGTGTATAATTGGCTATTAGCTTCCTGCTGGGCTGTGGAATCATACCTCACATGCCCTGAGTGTTGGATGAATTAATTATTTCTATCCATCTTGGTGGTCTTTGACCACATTTTTTATGCCAATTTTGACAGATATGTTTGCCATTTTTTATATGTTAACAGAAGACTTGAGTATCTGTCATAGATGAATCACACGATTTTGGTTTCAGTTACTTCCCCTACCTAGATATTTGGTGGCATGGTTTACCCATTCTGTTGCAGACATTGTAAATCTGTCAGATATCTCTAGGTGGCAGCACAGTTCTGGCTGTAATTGCAGGTTAATCCCTCTAGTTGGCCTTTTAGAGAAAATGAGCCATCTCATGGTTAATGAAAATGCCTTTGACAGAATGGAGTCAACTCCCTTTTGTAATCTAATCTCACTTTGATTATGAGACAACATTAATCAGCATTCTTTACATCCTTTTTTCTCACCCACAGAGCTAAGTGTTTTTCCAAGTTCTGACACCCCTTGACTAATCTAGATTTGTTAAGCATCTTATAGGTGTAACCAGGGTGGACAAACAGGTTTGCAGTGATGTGACCCTAGACATTGTAGATTACTGGCATAAATGCAACATCATCAGTCAAATACATAAAGAACACTAAAGATGTCCATAAAAAATGTTTTAAGATCTTGTGGAAAAATTGATTCATGAGTAATGACCACCTTGTACTGAGAGCACCTTTTAGCTTTCAGCTAATAGATGCCTTTAATCTACCTCCACAGTGGGTGTCATTTGGAGAAGATTGATCCTAGAAGTGTTTATGAACTCTGCAGTGTCACAGAACAGCTTATTTTTTCCATTAACATTCTGTGTAGGTATTAATTATCCTGTTGATTTAATAGACATAACCATGATCAAGCTGTACAGCATTCTAATTAACAAATATAAGTAAAGTAAAACAGTCACCAGTGGCCAATTATTTTGAGTCTAGATTTTTCAGAAGGTCTTATTAACTAAAGGAGAAGGGGGAGTGCTGAAAAATGAAATGCCATCCAATAAGACTTTTGAGACTAGGACAGCACAACCACAAAAAGACTGAACAAGTGTGGTTTTATATATATACACACAGATCAAGCATAACATTATGGCCACATAATATGTTGGTCCCCCTTTTGCTGCCAAAACAGCCCTGACCCATCGTGGCATGGACTCCACTAGATCCCTGAAGGTGTGCTGTGGTATCTGGCACCAAGATGTTAGCAGCAGATCCTTAAAGTCCTGTAAGTCGTGAGATGAGGCCTCCATGGATTGGACTTGTTTGTCCAGCACATCCCACAGACGCTCGATTGGACTGAGATCTGGGGAATTTGGAGGCCAAGTCAACACCTCAAACTAGTTGTTGTGCTCATCAAATCATTCTTGAACCATTTTTGCTTTGTGGCACGGTGCATTATCCTTCTAAAAGAGCCTACAGCCATAAGGGAATACAGTTTCTATGAAAGGATGCACCAATGGTCTGCAACAATGCTTAGGTAGGTGGTACAAGTCAAAGTAACATCCACATGAATGGCAGGTTTCCCAGCAGAACATTGTCCAAAGCAAGACAATGCCTCTGCCGGCTTGCCTTTTTCTTATAGTGCATCCTGGTACCATGTGTTCCCCTGTTAAGCGACGCACACGCATCCGGCCATCCACATGATGTAAAAGAAAACGTGATTCATCAGACCAGATCACCTTCTTCCATTGCTCCGTGGTCCAGTTCTGATGCTCACATGCCCATTATTACCGCTTTCAGTGGTGCACAGTGGTCAGCATGGGCACCCTGACTAGTCTGTGGCTATACAGTCCCCATACGCAACAAACTGTGATGCACTTTGTATTCTGACACCTTTCTATTAGAACCAGCATTAACTTCTTCTGCAGTTTGAGTAACAGTAGCTCGTCTGTTGGATCGGATCACATGGGACAGCCTTCGCTAGCCACGTTCATCAATGAGCCTTGGCCTGCCATGACCCTGTCGCTGGTTCACCACTGTTCCTTCCTTGGACCACTTTTGATAGCTACTGACCACTGCAGACTGGGAACTCCCCACAAAAGCTGCAGTTTTGGAGATGCTCTCATCCAGTCGTCTAGCCATAACAATTTGGCCCTTGTCAAATTCGCTCAAATCCTTAGACTTGCCCATTTTTCCTGCTTCTAACACATCGACTTCGTCCCTGAAGTTCCTCAGTTGCCCTTAGTGTAAAAAGATGGATTTCAAAATCATATAGCCCCTGTTGGAAAGGATGTGCAAGACCTAAAGGATTTCTCTGAAGAACTGTGGGTAGTTTAACTGTTCAGGGCAAACAAAGGACTGTTCCAAAACATAAAAACGATCAGCCAGGAGCAACATATTGGATCATAAATTTTTTTAATTTTCATCTGGTTCATTTGTCCAAATTCAGTTAGTATCACCTAGTTTATTCAGGGCAGTACTAAATAAAAAACTAAGTGATTGTTGGTATGTGGATGCAAAATGAATATCCTCAAATACCAGTGAACTGAAGCAGGGGTGTCCAATCTCATTCGGAAAGGGCAAATGATAGCAGAAACAGTATTTCTCCATACCTGTAATACATTTGCATGATTAATTCCTGTTCCTCTTTGCAATGTTGAATGCAACTGATTGTTCAGTGCCACGTCATGCTTTTATGTGCACACGTTCTTGGATTTATCATAGCTTAAGGATCAAAGACTGAGTTGACACAAAAAAGTTGAGTAGCAGTGTCATGGTACCAGCAAAGCCTGATTGGATTGGTTTGCTTTTGTCAGCTAGAAACATATCCCCTTGCCCTGTTCCATCATGGACACAGACCCCTGGAGATCTTTATTTGTGTTATTGTTCACCTTTAATACCATCTATCATTTTAACTAATCTTCCCATGCAGGATTGCCACAGGCAGAGGGAATAAAGCTTGCATTTTCGCATTGCACCTCTCCTTAGATTATAAGCCAAATCTTGCCAGCCATGTCCCTAATACATTAAATATACTGTTTCTCTGGGGTCTGTCTTATTTCAAATTCCATTATTTCTGACCGCGTCCACTACACATGCATTTATATCTAGGTATGATGGATATCATGGTTTCATGTCTGACACTAGCATTCTGTCTGATTAGTTTTATAGCATTTATTTATATCTGGATGCTAGAATTTTATTAAGGAAAAGACATATTTAAAAAAGCTATTCAGAGATGGAGACTTTACAGAATTGCAGTCCTAATGCTACCAGTGGTGGGCTGTCAGGGCCAGCAAGGCCTTCTCTGGTGGCCTAAACAGCAGTGATCTGAATCACTGACTTGCATTTTAATATATTTAATATATTTTTCCATGAATGTGTATTAAATTATTCCCAATAGTCTATTCTCTACATTTCATAGCTTTTCTCTTGGTTGTGCTGCTTCCAATAATGTATATTTATGATAAGATTATTTATCCAGTCATATATTAGCCAGTGGCTGACATCATGTGTTGCCAGGGTGAAAGAAATCTGCCTTAATGCCTTCAGAATAAGTAGTGCAGGCACCTGTAGCTTAAAATAAGTGGCAATGAAATTGTTACATTATCAGATTTTGAGTTGGCATCACTGGGGCCATCTAGCAGGCATACGATTATGTCAGCAATTTCCCGTCCTTTGATTAGATAATTGGAGTAGTCAGAGGCAGCGAACCGCACAAACTAAATAAAATATATATATTTTAACTCACAATGGCTGACAGAGGAGAAGAAATCGATTTGGTCGCAGACATCCTTACAAATGCATTTTCAAGGTTGACTGTAATAAAATTGACAAAATCCTTGTGAGGTGTGAAATACTGTAGCCTAATTTCTTATTTACTTTGCTATTTAACGGTTGATTAGTATCCATTGCAGTGGCATCATAATGATGGTATAGAGGTGGATTCATCAAGGAAGGACACCAGTGAAGGCCTAGGTGTGAAATGCACGGCCCGCCACTGAATGCTACCATAGAAATAAGTCATTGTAGGAAAACCATTTGTAGCAATTGCAGTCCTAAACCATCATTAATGTAGATTGAAAATGTACATTATGTGCAGAGTGCACTCATGGAACCCTAGCAAGATTTGTTAGGCCAGCAGGACTAAGAGGTTGAGCCAGAAGGTAAAATGAACATGAGGGTGTCTTGGGACATAAAGCAGCATTCCCTCCAGATCTGCTCCCTTATATTAACAGAAAACATGACTAAAGTTTTTTTCAGCCTAGATTTAAACACTAATTGTCCAATAATCCATAACTGTGGGTGGGATCATAATAGACCAGAAGTTTGCTTATACTACAACACATGACCATTTAGTGCTTTATAGTTAAATAATAATATTTTAATAAAAGAGAAATTTAACTGGGAGCCAAAGTGTAGATATAATAAGGGTGATGTGGTCATATATTTAGGTTCTAGTAGGGACTCTAGCTGCTGAATTCTGGACTAGTGGAGCTTGTTTATGCACCCACAGGAACATCCAGACAGCAGCGTACATTAACTCACCCAAGAGGTAACAAAATCATGAATTAGTTTTTCTGCATTGACCTTATGATTTCTATCCTAGCAATATTTCTGAGAGGAAAGAAGGCTATCTTGGTAATATTATCTACATAAACATCAAATGAGTCAAGAATGACACCAAAGTCTTTTTTGGCTGCACTTGTAATCAAAAAGCTTCCAGCTGGTCCTATTATAAGTGCTTCTGTCTTATCAGAATTAAATAGAAGAAAGTTAATAAACAAGCAGTGTCTAATGTCCTTTACAAATTCCGAGTTTTTAAACTGGTGTCTCTTATCTGGCCATGCTGAAACACAGCTGTGTGTCAGTGGCACAGTGGAAGCTAGTACCATGTTTAAAAATACCTAATGACTTTGATGAGCTCTACATCTTGACTGATACATTTTATAATTTTTATTCCTATGTAGGTATGTGCACAAAAGTCAGTGCATGCATGCTTCTCTTTTATGCCACCAACTTCCTATTTCTAAAACAAACAACATCTAACCTCGACACAGGCAACACATTACTAGTCTATCACACAAAATTAGTTTACCGTTCTCCTATATTTGGCACCTCAATGTGAGGTTAACACAATAAAAGTGGTGCTAACACTGCTTCGGAGCAGGGTTTAATAACCCTGGGTAAAAGTGGTGCTAACTCCTCTTCTAAATTACAAGTGTGAAATGTTCCTTAACCCAGGGTTAAATGTAGGGTTAAGCACAGTGTGAAAAACCCTGAAGAAAGCCATTAGCTTCCAATTAAATTTTACTTTATTATTATTATCAGCAAATTGCCCCTAAAACAATTTCACTGCAGACACAATGATCTCAAGAGAATTTAAATGCACTAAAGTGAACTCAATTTGCAAGAACAACACACATAGTTCCTTTTTGTAGCTGTGCAAACTTTTCCTTAAATAAGAAATCAGACTGCTTCAGTAACAAATAAAAACTGACACCATTTTTGCCAATACATGTAGATATTCAAAATTATATGTTCAGAAATGCATAGTTATATAATGTCATCAATCAATAACCATACAATACAACAATACAACACCATATCAGTAACCTACACACACTCTGAAAGGCAGATATTCATTCATGATTTCTATTATTGTAAATGTAAAAGTCAATTTACTGGTGTTTCCTCTAAATATGAAGCATTGTGAATAGAAAACTAACACTGTTGTCTGTTCTTTGTATAATTCACTCCACCTTTAACTTGCTCACCTAGCAGTTTAGTGTTGGGCTTGGTTCTACAACGGCCCAAATAAGGCCCAATAAGTAAGACTTATATATTTATATAAGTCAATAAAACATTCGCTAACAGCATATAATCTCATGTGGTTGCCATAAACAAAATCTTACACTGATGTCTTGATCTGACATTGTGCATCCCATTGCTGTGAAGTAAATGTTTGTTCTTCTTTATATATGTATAGTGAAATACACTATATTGCCAAAAGTATTCGCTCACCTGCCTTGACTCGCATATGAACTTGAACATGCATATGAAGTGACATCCCATTCCTAATCCATAGGGTTCAATATGACGTCGGTCCACCCTTTGCAGCTATAACAGCTTCAACTCTTCTGGGAAGGCTGTCCACAAGGTTTAGGAGTGTGTTTATGGGAATTTTTGACCATTCTTCCAGAAGCGCATTTGTCAGGTCACACACTGATGTTGAATGAGAAGGCCTGCCTCTCAGTCTCCGCTCTAATTCATCCCAAAGGTGTTCTATCGGGTTGAGGTCAGGACTCTGTGCAGGCCAGTCAAGTTCATCCACACCAGACTCTGTCATCCATGTCTTTATGGACCTTGCTTTGTGCACTGGTGCACAGTCATGTTGGAAGAGGAAAGGGCCAGCTCCAAACTGTTCCCACAAAGTTGGGAGCATGGAATTGTCCAAAATGTCTTTGTATGCTGAAGCATTCAGAGTTCCTTTCACTGGAACTAAGGGGCCAAGCCCAGCTCCTGAAAAACAACCCCACACCATAATTCCCCCTCCACCAAACTTTACACTTGGCACAATGCAGTCAGACAAGTACCGTTCTCCTGGCAACCGCCAAACCCAGACTCGTCCATCAGATTGCCAGATGGAGAAGCGCAATTCGTCACTCCAGAGAATGCGTCTCCACTGCTCTAGAGTCCAGTGGCGGCGTGCTTTACACCACTGCATCCGACGCTTTGCATTGCACTTGGTGATGTATGACTTGGATGCAGCTGCTCGGCCATGGAAACCCATTCCATGAAGCTCTCTGCGCACTGTTCTTGAGCTAATCTGAAGGCCACATGAAGTTTGGAGGTCTGTAGCGATTGACTCTGCAGAAAGTTGGCGACCTCTTCGCACTATGCGCCTCAGCATCCGCTGACCCCGCTCCGTCAGTTTACGTGGCCTACCACTTCGTGGCTGAGTTGCTGTTGTTCCCAAACACTTCCACGTTCTTATAATACAGCTGACAGTTGACTGTGGAATATTTAGGAGCGAGGAAATTTCACGACTGGATTTGTTGCACAGGTGGCATCCTATCACAGTTCCACGCTGGAATTCACTGAGCTCCTGAGAGCGACCCATTCTTTCACAAATGTTTGTAAAAACAGTCTGCATGCCTAGGTGCTTGATTTTATACACCTGTGGCCATGGAAGTGATTGGAACACCTGATTCTGATTATTTGGATGGGTGAGCGAATACTTTTGGCAATATAGTGTATATGTATGTATGTATGTGTGTGTGTGTGTGTGTGTGTGTGTGTATATATATTATTATTATTGAGGTAGTAATGTCATGCAGTCTGACATTTCCCTCTTACATCAGAGAGGTGATAATAAAATGATTTATGTTCAATCCCAGCCGTTGGCTCAGATGTTGAAGTTTGTAAGGAATAAGGCTGACCTTTGGAAAGAGCATTTAATTGCTTATGTTCACACAATCACAGGCATTAATTTTCTTATCAGTATGATAATGAGTAACTGTGTCTGCATTAATGCTGTTGTGTTAACAAATAATTCGAGGATGCTTTTTAATTAATTATAACTCTACTTTTACCTGATTTTCCCCATTGCAACAGAGGTCGAGTATGTTTCCAAGGACATTGCCTTCAGCAAAATAACTTTTTATTGTTCTACCTTTCTTTAGTGACTACTTTAGGAAAAAGAGGAAGCTGATGAAGAGTGAGCAGTGTGTGCTCATCATACTCATTGCAGGAGGAGATGTCTTATCCCTGCCACACAGACAAGAGATGGAAATGAGTGGGTGTGAGTGACGTCAATCACCATTCCCCCTGGTAGCCCCTTATGTGTCATGTTCAGCAGCCACTTCATGACAATGACAACCTGGACTGTCCTTCTGTCCTAGACAAAACACTGCAAGACAAAGGTTGTAAGCATCCTTCAGTAGCTGGTCTGTGGTTTGTGTGTGTTAAGATGGAATTAAGAAATGCTGTAGGATAAATTGGTTTTTTTTTTTTGGAAATCAAAAACATGCATTCTCTACATGCACAATCACCATCTACTGATCACAAACACCAGGACTTAATGACTCCTGACCTCTATGTAAACATTCACAAAACCCACAGTTAATGCATTATTTAGTGATTTACCTATTAAAATACCATGTCTTTGTCCCTGTGTTTAAAATCTACTTTCTTGTTTTGACCCGGACCTTACTGTTGCTCTTCGGTTTTGTAATTCTGTCTGTCCTAATGTATACTGCTTGCTGATTACCTGACCTTTTGCCTGTTTTTTGATACTGTTTTCCTGTGTGTCTTGGAATTGTTTACCCGCCTGCTTCTTTTAATAAAAGTATCATTTGCATCTGCAACCACTTTCAACAAATAATTTAGATCCCATGCAAATCTCAGCCTATGAACATTATGCACTGCTTTGAGCAGAAGCTTTTTGGGCATCTAGTTTTGCTTGAATATTTTTTTCGGATGCTTTGGGTAGCACTTCATCATTCATACCTTTTCTCAATCACCACTTCATTTGTTTTCAGTATTTTCACTAGTGTTTCAGTGCTTGCTTGTGCAGCTGTTGTTTTGTGCAAATTGTTAGACATTTCTAAGTTATTTGTCCTGTTGTTTTTTGATATGTTTGTCACTGATAATTCAGCTAAATTTGTTATTTGTTCAATAAGAATATTCACTTTTTATAAGCCTTGATAATATTGCAGAACTCTCTGTTGATTGGTAAGAAATCATATAAGCTATATTTGGACTGTATATTTCCTGGTTCATTCCCTCTATATGGGATGTAAACTTAAAGTCACAAAGTAATAAAGGTAATGTGATCCTGGCAAGCTTGTGACCGAAGAGTTAACACAAGTTTATTCAAAATACAAAATCTTTGAATCTAAAGATTATGTTTGTCCAGTTTTTCTCAGTTGAACAGAAACAAGGCTTAATCACACAAGCATAGAGCATTAAATAACTAAAAGCAAAGAATAATACAGTAATGAGAAAAATAACATACACTCTTTAATGTTGTGTTTTTATTTATCAGGACCTAAATAACAATTGTGTGGCCCTCACCAAATTCTATCCATGCACTGTCCCTGGAAACACTGGAGACCACTGAAAATACAGGACATTATTCATTTACAGATTCTAAAAACAAACAGCAATTTGCAATATATATATATATATATATATATATATATATATATATATATATATATATATATATATATATATATACACAGCTGTGAAAAAAAAAATAATAGACCACTGGAATGCTGGAATGTCATCAAGAGGAAGATGGATGGTCACAACCCATGAAGCAAAGCTGAGCTGTTTGCTTTTTTGCAAAAAGAGTGATATAAAATTACCCAACAGCAATGTGAAAAACTGGTGGAGAGCATGGAGCAAAAACGCATGCAAATCGGGGTTATTACACCAAACCTTCTAATGTGACTGAATAATCAATCTAACCTTTAGGTACACTATATTGCCAAAAGTATTCGCTCACCAGCCTTGACTCGCATATGAACTAAAGTGATATCCCATTCCTAATCCATAGGGTTCAATATGACGTCGGTCCACCCTTTGCAGCTATAACAGCTTCAACTCTTCTGGGAAGGCTGTCCACAAGGTTTAGGAGTGTGTTTATGGGAATTTTTGACCATTCTTCCAGAAGCGCATTTGTCAGGTCACACACTGATGTTGGACGAGAAGGCCTGGCTCTCAGTCTCCGCTCTAATTCATCCCAAAGGTGTTCTATCGGGTTGAGGTCAGGACTCTGTGCAGGCCAGTCAAGTTCATCCACACCAGACTCTGTCATCCATGTCTTTGTGGACCTTGCTTTGTGCACTGGTGCACAGTCATGTTGGAAGTGGAAGGGGCCAAAATGTCTTGGTATGCTGAAGCATTCAGAGGATTCACTGGAACTAAGGGGCCAAGCCCAGCTCCTGAAAAACAACCCCACACCATAATCCCCCCTCCACCAAACTTTACACTTGGCACAATGCAGTCAGACAAGTACCGTTCTCCTGGCAACCGCCAAACCCAGATTCGTGCATCAGATTGCCAGATGGAGAAGCGCAATTCGTCACTCCGCTGACCCTGCTCCGTCAGTTTACGTGGCCTACCACTTCGTGGCTGAGTTGCTGTCGTTCCCAAACACTTCCACGTTCTTATAATACAGCTGACAGTTGACTGTGGAATATTTAGGAGCGAGGAAATTTCACGACTGGATTTGTTGCACAGGTGGCATCCTATCACAGTTCCACGCTGGAATTCACTGAGCTCCTGAGAGCGACCCATTCTTTCACAAATGTTTGTAAAAACAGTCTGCATGCCTAGGTGCTTGATTTTATACACCTGTGGCCATGGAAGTGATTGGAACACCTGATTCTGATTATTTGGATGGGTGAGCGAATACTGTTGGCAATGTAGTGTATGTCAGATTCCATAAAAAGATCAGTTTACTGGCCATGCTTTCATGATCTACTATAAAGCTGGGATCCACTCACAATGGTTTTGTGAGTAAAAATGGAGTCCTTTTGGAGTCCCAGCATTACATTAAAAAGCATGATTTTTGAATGGTTGTCAAATTGCACACTTTACCTGGTTTCCCTCATGTGCTGCATAGGACACCTCTAATCATTACTATACATTTTTGTCATCTAAATAAGCAGTGACATATGAACTGTATGACTGTGCTGCTTGGTCCATTAGCTTTTGAAACATACTCAGAATTTGGACTTTCATCATAAGACTTGAACTTAGGTGTTCAAACAACTGGCTGCAGACAACCACACTGTAGGAGATATGTGTTGTGTTCTGTTGTGTCTGTAAGGTGAGTAAAACAATGTTTATCTCCACAGTTTTATGAGACTGACATGATAAGTATGAGCTGGACATTTGGAGTAATATGAGGACTTTATCACTAAAGGCAAAATTTGAATGATAAAACTGGGAGTACCTATTATAAAACTGATTTTCATGGGGCCAGAAATCATTCAAACAGCCACTGCTTTGGTATACTCTGTCAACTTGTTCACAAGGTCTAACATAAAGCAATAGTGCCATGCTGACTGGTCTAATGGCAAGATGGTAGCCAGTGTTTTATATCAGTTCTTTTGGTGGGGATTGAAATAGGGGAAGGGGAAAAGAAGGCAAGAGTACATTTGGTTGGCCTGTGAAATTCATTGGTTGACATTTGCACATGATGCACACCACCAGTGCATCACTGTCCATGCCCAGCTAATAGGCCATTAACTTGTGTAATGTTTTATCCAACACTATGTGTCCATGCACGGGATTACAATGAGCACGTGGAAAAGCATTTATCTGATCAGTTCTGTTTGATTTTGTGTCTGAGTGCTTGAGTTTGTATTTTTATGGCTCACTCTCTGCAGCTTGTCATTAATAATAGGAAAGTAGGAAAAGGTCAGCATGACTCCAGCTTATACTGACCATTACAATGACTTTATTTAAATATTTACTATTTTAATATTATTTTATTTTTACCACTCTAACAGTAGCATTACTTTTCTGCTCAAATGTTTTACCATTAGTATAAAAATGATATTTTTTAACAACTAAAAATTGTTGAGTTTTAGAAAAGTTTTTTATTCATTTAAAAACAAAATACGACTAAAACAATTGTAGTTTCATCAAAAGGCTAAGAACAAGGCCATAAGAACCCTAAAAATCCTAGAACTCTTTAGGATGATTAAAATATACTGCAGAAGGATTTCCATGCTTGTCATGTGTGCAATGAACTCCAACTCCTGTTATCCTTTTTATTAATCCAGTTTATTCAATTGCTGAAGATCTCTAAAGCCAAATGAGAGATAAACACAAATGTTTCTCTGCATTATAAACAAGGTAAAGAAAGCAATTTTCAAAGATAATTTTTTTCCATTGTGTTTTTATACATGTTTATACTTAAGAAGTATACAGACACACTACCTATACTGCTATACTGCTCATTATGATATATTAAAAAGCTTTGCTCTGCTGTGACCTGAAGTTACCCCATAAAACTATGTATCCTATATATCCACAGTGTCGGTCAACTATATCACTACCCTTATCAGTATCTGTCTCATTAACCATACCCTGAAATATCATCCAGTAACCTCTATAGAACACACCTTTATTCATTTATATTGTCTGTAACTTGATATGTTACCTGTGCTTGCTACAGGTTGTGGACAAGGTAAAATTAGTTGTACTGCAATCTGACACTAGAGGGCGTCAGACACATTTTGGTTTTCCTTTAAACTGGTAACAAATTTTGGCCAGCATATCGATAATCATTGCTTCACCCTCACCCTCTGTTTTCTAGGTCCTTGTGCAGTTCTGCTGCTTTAGATTCACTGTCTTCAAATATATTGCCCCAGCCTTGCCATTATGAAGTTCTACTTTTACAATCTGACCATGTTTAGAGTGCATGTTTGAGTTTTGAAGTATTAAACTTGCATGGACCTCCTACTGCCTCTTGCTTCCAAGCATCTTATGCACTGTATAATTGAGATGCTTTATCATGAATATGCCTTTTGTGTTCATCCTGGGAGGCACATGGAAATGTTATTTAGGCTGGATTGTATGTGTGGCACTTAGTTCAATGCACTATCTGGGCCATTGGATTTAAAATGGCACTGGACCATGTAGTGTTGTATATTGTTGCTAACAGGCAGGGAAGCTGAAAGGCTTCTTTGCTCCTTTTCTCTGAGTAAGTACATTACCCTGATGGAGGCGAGAGGACAGTAAGTCTGTGAAATGCTGGTCTTTAAAGCCGGTCTAACAAGCTCATTATCCCGTAAAGGGAGCTGCAGTTTTTCATTTGCAGCTCAGAGAGTCTGTAGTCCTTTCAGAGACATCAGCAATATGGGATTCCTAGAGGGAGCTGTCATTTTTTTCCCCTCTGAAACATTAACTGCATGTGCTCCTATATCTGCCTTCAAAAGATATTATTTTTGCCAAAAAAGAAGTGATGCCTTCAGTAAAACTAGTATATTCACAGTTTAGCCTAGTTACAGTGAATGTAAGTATAAGTTTAAAAATATAAGCCTTAAACATCTGATTTACTGATATTATTAAAATGTACCTCATAATTTACTAGTATGTTATACAGCATTATGACTTGTATAGGTATCTACCTTTATTGCCCCACTTCTATAATCTTATTACTGAAAGGTATATTTATTAATATTTCTAAGGTAAAATTCTATTTATCTCTGCTTTTTCTAGCAGATATAAAAGAAACATTATGAAATGAATATGAACTGTCTACAACAAAGTGTTTACTGGTGTTATTGACTGATTTTCATTTAGGCAGTGAGGTCTTGGTGAAGAAATCAAAAAAGAAATCAAGCAAATTGTGAATAGATGAGAGGTTGAATGAAAAATAGTATTCCAGCTGTACAAGTCAAGGGCCCATCAAGCAAGTTGTCGTAGCAACCACATCTGAGTTTTTGAAAGGAGCTTTTAGCATGGACAAAACATTTTACTTTATGATAGACAGTAAACATCAGTTACGTCATTTAGTTTTATGTAAGTGGAAAAGTTCATTTTCATCCATGGCAAATAGGCATCATATCTGAATTGTGAATAAGCACTGACTTATTTTCTCCTCTTAATTAGAACTGCATATAGTTAGTAATACCTATGGCTAGCTTTGTTAAAACCTTTTATGCACTCATCCCTTAAGCAATGGAATAAACAAGAAATTAAGGGGTGAAAATAGAGGCAAATCTGCATTAACATCGAAGAGGAATTAAAGGGCTTGAATATGGATTTGGAATGCATTAGGAATAGTAATGTAGTGTTTTTTTTCTATTGTTAATTGCTTTCTTGCCTTGGTCTGTGTTAAATGGTTTCTTATTTCAGCACCTTGTTTTAACTGTGAATTTCTGGAAGAGTTGAGTCATCTTGAGGCCTGAGAACATTTTTGCATGCCAGGCAATACTGGCTTCACAGCGACAGATGCAGTTCACTTTTTTTATGTGAAAATGCAAAGTATAAGTTACAATCAGGAATTTCCATACAGCAATTGTATCCCAAAAGGAAAAGGTAGGTATTTTCAGTGTATATAAGAAAAGTGTATAGGAAATTGCAGTTACAAATAATTGTATAGTTTTTTTTGTTGTTGTTTTTTTATCAATATCGAATGAAACTCTAAAGGTCAATGAATAATAAGTTGTTTTGTACATTTGCAAGATTTTACAAAAGGGGGGATTACTGTCCAAAAAGAGACTAAGCCACATTAATCCTGTAGCTGTGGATAATCCCGTCTGGATACCTTAAAAACACTTTACAAAAACAGATAATGGTTTACTTATCTCCTTACAATAATAAGAAGAACATTTTGCAATGTGGTTATGCTGCATCCCTCTCCATTACATGGCTTAATCTCATGGCTTTCAGGCTAACATGTAGTACTGCCCAGTCAGTATAACGCCTACATATTGAAGACACCAATGTTGTACATACTAGAATTAGTTACAAAATATTAGTATAATATAACATTTGTGCAGTAGTATGTATGTAGCCCAAGTATTTCACTTCACTTCACTATCACTTTCTACTGATGTTATCACTGTTTCCTCAGTATTACAGAAGTGTTAAGTTAAATGATTTGACTATTATGTTTATTTAGTATTGGGTAACTGAAAAAACTCTTGCTTGCAGTAAGACCTTGTCTATTAGCTACAGTACTTTGTCTGTTTCTGTGGCAGTCTGCCAAAGCTGCAGTGTAAATGTGCTCATTTTGCAGAATCATCAACAGCATATAGTCTACAGAATGAAGTAGTCACATAGATAAAATATACCTTCTGGTTGTAGGGGGAGAAGGTTGTTCTGCTGAAAACTCTCAAAGGGCTATTCTGTTGTGAATGGGCTTTGTCTGAAGGGTCAGGCAGCACCAGTCCTGCTAAATCTTTTGCTAGCAAAAGCACCAACCTTTTGATAAACATACTCCTATATCTGCTTAAAATAGTAGACACAGATTGGTGGATGAAATGAGGATACCGATAAAGACAAAATATACATTAAAAATATACAGAAAAACACCAAATACAAAACAGGTATGACTGGGTAATGATGAAACTTACACAATGATCACAATGAGACCAAATAAATGCCTACATACTGAGCAGCAAAACTCTTTTTTCAGCTTATTATGGTATTATGTCCTCTTACTCTTTCCCTTGATTGATTGTTATAAAAAAAAAAGTATGACTGTCACCACACCCTTTCAGAAAGAAAAAACAAGGCAAATATAAGTTATAATTAACTAAGGATAAAAGTGTCAGCCAAATGAATTAGGAAAAAATAACTGGCAGAAAAAAACCCAAACATAAACATTCTAATTAAATCTCATGATAATGTGTCCATCCACTTTAAACTTCAGAATGATTTTACTGAGATGATGACAATTATACTTCCAGCAGAGATGGGGCATGTTCATGAAGCTTCTTAGACAACATACTTATACTTACCAACATTACAAATAATATTAATTAGTATCAAAGCCATAAACAACAGTTGGATAAAACCATGTAAATTTGTCTTTATAGGTTATTTCCAACATCAAATCTAGTGATCTTTTGTGCTGGGGTCCAGACGAGCAAAGCTAAGTGAAATGGCAGAGCACTCCAAGAGCTCAAAAGGAGGTGTCTCTTAGATGTTCCACAGAGGAGGTTTACTTGTCATCACACTGCCCACTGCCCTTCCTTTTCACTGAACTCTCTCAGAGGGAGACATCAGGGCACATTAATGTATATACAGATTATAATTCTGTCTGCTATTTCTAGGAGGAAGAAATATGTGAGTAATAGTGCCGTCCTTTAATGATCAACTATGAAACATTCAGGCAGATTGTTATGGAGACAGAAATTTGAAAATTTGCGTCATCACTATTTTATTTAATGTTCATACCATCTTGGATGTGTACAATTACCCTGGAACCATGTATTAACTAAGCCTCTAAACATAAAATGAATTCTGGCACCCTGAAATGATTCAATGGTTTGTTGCTTTAAAACCCTTATTGGTTACACAGAACCATACAGATGATCAGAAAAGGTTCCAAATAGTGCTACTGAAAAAAATAAAAAATAAAAAAATAACCCAGAAAAACTATTAACCCTCTAAAATCCTTGATAAAACCCTTTTAGAGTATAGGTGAAGGAATGTAACAGGTAGTATGACAAATAAATTCAGTTTCTGTCATGGGCATATCATTGGGTTGAATATTGGGGTGTGAATGGTTATGTTTTTCCCCCTAATAAAAAAATAATTACATAAACAAGCAGTGTCATTACATATTTTCCCTCTGCATATTTAGCCTTCTATTTATCTACTCAACCTTGCTGAGTAATGAGAATGATTTTAAAAAAAATGTAGCTAACATAACACAAGTTACTGTTGTTACACTGTTGTTTGTCAATAAAACTTGTTATATTGATAATATTAATTAAATTGCAGTGATTTTTTTATTATTTTTTACTCTCCCTCTTTAGCAAAATAGTCTGTTGGGCAGAGCAAAGCTACCTGTGGTCTCCCAGGCAAATGACAGTAATCAAGTGCTGTGTTGCGAGGTAATAGTTAGGCGTTATCAATTTACACAACAGAGGGACTTTTGTATCTGATTTATTATGATGCTAGTAATGTTTCAAAATAAATTACTTCTTCATATGTTTCAATCATCATTTGATTAAATTAGGGGTACTTTCTAGTTCTGATTATTGGTGGGTTAACTCCCCCTACCCCACGCTCTAGAAACTCATTTCTGTTGTGGCATTTTCATTTTGGTCCATAATTGCATTACACTTGGCAAGACTCTTCATAAGAGTAAAAGCATACGTAACTCTACAGAAGAGTAAAAGCAACTTACTAGAGGCAATGGTGGCTCAAGTGCTTAAGGCTCTGGGTTGTTGATCAGAGGATTGGGGCTCAAGCCCCAGCACCACCAAGCTCCACTGTTGGGCAATTGAGCAAGGCCCTTAATCCCCCCTGCTCCAGGGGCGCTGTATCATAGCTGATAGCTGATAGCCCCTGTGCTCTGACCCCAACTTCCTCAGCTAGGATATGCGAAGAAAAGAATAATGTATGTGTGGCGATAATAAAGCCCTCTTGCCCTCAGTTCTTCTAAGTGTTGGGTAAGAGGAACCTTAGAGGATGTAAATGCACATAAGATGGTGTTTAAAGAAGCCAAGCCAAACAGATCCAAAATATGAGGCAATATCAATGTCAGGGAAAGGCACAGGTCAGGCAAACAACAAACAACAGTATGAAAGAACAGAAATTAGGAAATACAGAAGCAAAGTCAAAACAGACAAACAAATGCAGCAGTAAGAGTCAATATTCATGATTTGGCTTTTGGTTGCTTAAACAGTGATGGTTTAGACTGCAATACCACAGTTAGATGTGCTAGATGTTGCCACTGCCAAAGAGTACCCTAAAGGTGGTGCAGTGTATCATAATGATAATGCACTAATACACACAAGAAGACTGGTTACAGTGTGGTGGGTGCCTGCACAGTCACTAGATCTGAACATTACATCACCTTCGGGTGTTTTGGAGGAGCGAGTCAGGAAACGTTTTCCTCTAACAGCATTACCTAGTGACCTGGCCACTTTTCTGCAAGAAAAATTGCTCAAAATCCTTCTGGCCACTTAGCAGGACATGTATCTGTCATTCCTAAGATGAAACGGTGCTGCACTGGCCACAAAAGAAAAAACTGCACCATAATAATAAATTATTGTGGTCTAAAACCAGGTGTTTCATTTTCCAACCACTGTTCTTCACACTGAACAGAATGACCGAAAGTCCTTTTAAGCTGTGGTGTGTGTGAGTGAGGCTGATTGAACACAGGTGTGTGATCAGTATTTCAGTGACTGTGAATGGAGAAGTCTGTTATGGGAAGTGGAATCCAGCGCTGCCATGTTTGTAGGCAACGGTGCATGGGAATTGAAGTGGGATGTGTCAGGAGTAAATACTTGTACAATTACTGAATTATAACAGTGCAGGATTTGTATGTGAGATGAGATGCCGTTGTCGAGGGGGGAATGACTCTTTTAGTAATTATTCACTCTTACAGATCTTTTAAGTAAAACACTAAAACAATGGGGGAAAACAGGAGAGAGGTCATAACTAAGACAAGGAATCACAGTGAGGGTAGACACACTAAAAAAGACATACCCCACTCCTTACAACAATAATATAATGAACACTGCAAACAATAATAATGTGTGATGTCATGAATCATGTAGTTAATATCATCCTACCCACTCACACCAAAATCTACAGTAATCAGCCAATGCTTGTTGGATTTCTCCATTTAAATACTGTATGTCTGTGATGTTTAAATCTCAAATGCTTTGGGATTTCATCAGCCAACCATTTTACTTCCAACATGAGCTTGCTAGGTAATGTTAAATGACTAGTTTTTTAAATATAGGTTGTGTTTATGATTTTGCATGTTAAACTAGAATGATAATGCTTCACAAAGTGCTCATTTGTGAATGATCTGTAAAAGTATAGATACCGCATTTCAGGTCAATGAAAAACCTTGAAATGCACAGACAGTGCTGTGTGCAAAATAACATACATGACACATGTATACATGAATACATGAATGCAAGAAAGGCCACAAAGGAAAATACTGCATTTTTTGTTAATAATGTCAGCTCTGGAAAATGACGCGAGCTAGTTATGATGAATGCATTAATCTGGTATTAATAGGCAAATTGTAATTCCATTCACAAAGTGCCTTCATAGACATCACTTCCCAGCTATTTTCTGTTTCTAAATAGAGGCAAGTAGACGTCAGCAATTAACTTTAATTTGTAGCCCCCACAAGCTGCACATCAGAGGTTAAGGAGAAGAGATCCAAAAGGTCTTCAGAGAGAAAAAAGACTGAAAGAATACAATAATAGAAAATAAAATAAAAATAGAAGCAGAAGATTTGAGAATGTCAGCATCAAGTAATGAATCAGAATTGACTGCATCACTGTAAAATGCAGTCCAGCTAGTGTTTAGATATTTTAGAAGTTGTTAAGAGAAAATAGGTCATATAATTGTGTTTCATATGCAACACTTGATCTGGTATAATAATAACATTAGCCAATTTTAGGGCAAATTGATGAAGGTTTTCTATTCAACCAGCATGTCCTTCTTGTAACAGTAACCATTTAATATGATTTTCAAATGGTGGTTCAAATTGCATTTCAATATGAGTGCTCAACATTTATCATGCTGCCAATGGGAATTAAAAAAGTATTTAACTTTAGCTCACAAACAGCAATAAGATTCATTCATCTTTTGTAACTGCTATATTTTGGTCAGTGTCACAGTGGATCCAGAGCGTATCCCAAGAACACAATGTAGGAAAAATCAACCTGGATTGGCTGCCAGTTCATTGCAAGGAAGCACAGTGTATCTGTGATAGACAACATGGTCAAGGAGATGTAATGTTTGTGGCACTAGGAGACTATGTTGTTATATGGCTTTGAGATTTGCTTTTTTCCTTCCAAAGGCTTTAATGTAGAGAGTGTAGCAGCTTGTGTCGGATGCTTGACACATGCAAAAAAAAAAAAAAATACTCATTGTCTCCAAACCTCCTGCTCCCCCATGATTATTAACATGCTGAACCATAATGATATTGTGCATGTAGTGCATAGTAGCACTATCAGCCAAAACAAATAGCCTGAGCCTGGAAGATTAGTCTGAAATACCAGATTTTCCCAGATTTTCCCATAGGCACATGCTTTGATTCAATAGGATCTTGCTGGAAATGACTATATTAGCATGGCATGGCCACCACAAGGTCCTGTTGCCCCATACTGGCAAACAATGTAATTCACTCAGCCAACACAGTTTGTCATGTTGCACAGAAAAGCTTGCAAGCATGTGGGGCCACCAGCGAGAGCAAGCTCATTTCTGTGGGAGTGGGAGTTCCTGTTTGCATATGCGGGTGAGCACAGTTTCATTTTTTAAAGGTGTGAGATTGTGTTGGTTCAATTACGTACATCTACTCGTGTGTGTATGTGTCTGTGCAAGAATATTTCTGTGTCTATGTTTATACTTGCTTCTTATATAGACAAAATTGCACCATATGTTATTTGTACGCAGCATCACCAGAGATAGGACACTTAAGAAAAGGATGAAAATCTCAGTTGTGCTTTTCAGCTCTCTGATGTCAGTGCTGCCATCACACAAGACTGAGTGAGTGATTCCTAGCAGACCCTGGTAAAGGTCAAAAGGTCTAATAATTACCCTTCCTTAAGAAGCTTCTCAACTCTGTCTCACTTTATTATTATTTTTTTAATCTCTTTTCTAAACCTTTTACGCTTGCTCTGGGTCTGTCTCATTATCTGTCTATGACCATTTTTTTCCCTTTAACTTGGCATTGCATCACCATGGAAATCATCTACAGACAAACCTGGTCAAGGTTCTGTGATTTGAGAAGGTCTGAAACTGTCCACGTTACACCACTTGATCTCACATTCTCATCCCTCCCTCACAAAGGCACCAAACACATATACAGATTGAGGTGCTTGCTCTTCCTTGGCTGACCATGTGTGGTATTGTTTCCAGTACGAAATATAACTTTCAGGTAAGCAGAGTTTTGTCCACTTACACTATATTGCCAAAAGTATTCGCTCACCTGTCTTGACTCGCATATGAACTTAAGTGACATCCCATTCCTAATCCATAGGGTTCAATATGACGTCGGTCCACCCTTTGCAGCTATAACAGCTTCAACTCTTCTGGGAAGGCTGTCCACAAGGTTTAGGAGTGTGTTTATGGGAATTTTTGACCATTCTTCCAGAAGCGCATTTGTCAGGTCACACACTGATGTTGGACGAGAAGGCCTGGCTCTCAGTCTCCGCTCTAATTCATCCCAAAGGTGTTCTATTGGGTTGAGGTCAGGACTCTGTGCAGGCCAGTCAAGTTCATCCACACCAGACTCTGTCATCCATGTCTTTATGGACCTTGCTTTGTGCACTGGTGCACAGTCATGTTGGAAGAGGAAGGGGCCAGCTCCAAACTGTTCCCACAAAGTTGGGAGCATGGAATTGTCCAAAATGTCTTGGTATGCTGAAGCATTCAGAGTTCCTTTCACTGGAACTAAGGGGCCAAGCCTGAAAAACTCCTGAAAAACAACCCCACACCATAATCCCCCCTCCACCAAACTTTACACTTGGCACAATGCAGTCAGACAAGTACCGTTCTCCTGGCAACCGCCAAACCCAGACTCGTCCATCAGATTGCCAGATGGAGAAGCGCGATTTGTCACTCCAGAGAACGCATCTCCACTGCTCTAGAGTCCAGTGGCGGCGTGCTTTACACCACTGCATCTGACGCTTTGCATTGCACTTGGTGATGTATGGCTTGGATGCAGCTGCTCGGCCATGGAAACCCATTCCATGAAGCTCTCTGCGCACTGTTCTTGAGCTAATCTGAAGGCCACATGAAGTTTGGAGGTCTGTAGCGATTGACTCTGCAGAAAGTTGGCGACCTCTGACCAAAGTCAGCATCCGCTGACCCTGCTCCGTCAGTTTACGTGGCCTACCACTTCGTGGCTGAGTTGCTGTCGTTCCCAAACACTTCCACGTTCTTATAATACAGCTGACAGTTGACTGTGGAATATTTAGGAGCGAGGAAATTTCACGACTGGATTTGTTGCACAGGTGGCATCCTATCACAGTTCCACGCTGGAATTCACTGAGCTCCTGAGAGCGACCCATTCTTTCACAAATGTTTGTAAAAACAGTCTGCATGCCTAGGTGCTTGATTTTATACACCTGTGGCCATGGAAGTGATTGGAACACCTGATTCTGATTATTTGGATGGGTGAGCGAATACTTTTGGCAATATAGTGTATGATCCATCCACAACGGTAAATTTGCTCTATGACCAACACAACTGTTTACTTTAGGTTAGCTTCTGTCAGTTTCTTTGCATCTTTAGTGATCTATATGTCTGTAGTTTTCAATGTTTTTTTTTTTTGATACTTTTACACAGTTTCGCATACATTTTTAATATTTGTTTCTTTTGTAATTGTAATGTGCAACAATTTAGAATTTACATTTACTGATTGTAATGGCATTATCCTGCATGTCTAACAGCTTGGATATTATTAGATAAATGAACAAAGGGCACATTATACTTATAATACAGTGCACAAGGGGAGATGAGTTGAATGTGCAGAAGAGTATCACAGAGCATGATCATTAAAAAAATTCTGAGAGTCACATACACACAAAGGTATTCAGACAATCATTCTACCATCCATTCTCCTCTCTAACTGGACCTCCTCAGACTACAGCTACTACTCAGCATGAAGCCGGGGACTTTTTTTCTTTTTTGTTTGAAAACATGGCTTCAGGATAGCGTTTTGGACGTAACAATTCAGCAAGCCAGGCTAACTGCACATTGTGCCAGGAGGATAGCAACACTGTCTGGTAAGACTCACAGTATTAGTCTGTGTGTTTACACAAACAACAAATGGTGCAGGTATGCTGTTATGGTCCCAAGCTACTGCTCATCACTGCTGGAGATTATGATGATGAATGATGGCCATACTACCTACCCAAGAGTTGCCATGCTTATTTTTGTGTTGTACATTCCACCTATTGCTAATGCAAGGGAAGTGCGCAGTAAACTCTATGGGGTTACTTACAGACAGCACATCTTGATGTATGAGGATCTGCTGCCAATGGTTGCCCTGATTTCATTGTTGCCGGGACTAACCCTGCCAATCTGAAATAAAAGCGCATGTGGCAAAGCATTCAGACCATCAAAGACTACAATGCTATACCACTTGTTTACGATGGTGGCACCTTGCTCCTAGATGCACTGAACAATTGCTGTACCTGTACTTGTATGTCCTGCTTGTATGCCCTGCTTAAATGACTACTGGCCGGTAGCACTCACACCTATTATCATGAATTGCTTCGACTGGCTAATCATAAAATGCTTAAAGAGCAGTTTTCCCACCACACTGGAACCATCTCAATATACCTACCATCCCACCTGATTAACAGAGAATGTCATAGTTTTACCTTCCACCTTTCTCTGACCCATTTGGGTAAAAAGGACAGTTTTGTAAGGATGCTGTTCCTAGACTTTATTTCAACATTTACAAAATCATCCCACACCCCTAATAACACCCCTAAGCCTGCTGGGTTAGAGAGACAACCTCTCTCCTGTTATCTTGTGGTACAGGAACTGCATAGTGTTGCATGCACACAAAAATGAAATCTACTCAAATTCATGCAATTTTCAATTTAAAAAAAGTATTGATGAACCCACTTGTTACCATGATTTCATTCATTATTTCTTTCATTCATTCATCTTTTATTTTTATCAATTGGCTAAATGAACTGTTGGAGGATGTATGTAATGGTAATGTGCCTGCCATAATAAGCAACCAAGCTTTATCATATGGAAGCCAGTCAAGGTTTAAATATCTATAGACCCATTTTAAAAGCTTATTTCACCCAGCACAGTGGAAAACTGCATGCAGACTACATTTAGATATTAAGTTTGCAACGTTCTTGTAATTTGTTCAATTGCTCAGAGCAGTAGAATTTTGTCTCAGAAGTGATCTTACAAGAGTTTCATAATAAAGGCTGTGGGATTACAATATAAATTCTTTTTTTTCTTTTTGGAATACCAATAAAGACTATAATTTATTATGCTTTTTCAGTTACACATATTTTGTACATCTTTGTGAAATTTGACAGTCCCTACTACCCTAGTAAAAACCTACCACCATAGGCCTGCTGCTGATCAAATATTGCTGATCCTCAAATGCTTACATGTTTCAGGAAAGGGGTGTCTGGCTTACATGTCAACCTTAAGGGGTCTCTCAAAATCATATAAACCATATTTATGACAGGAAAGCACTTCATGGGAAATTCCAGCCTGGTGATTGAGTCATGGTTTTACTTCTGATTCCTGGTTCATCTCTGTCTGACAAATTTTCTGGTGCATACCAAGTTAAGGAAAAACATAGTGACACTGAATGAATCTGAACTCCTGATCATATATACAAGATCTGTTTCTGTCACATTAACATGCTAAAAGCTTACATGCTTACCATACTTTTGAAGATCTCTCTGGTTCTGAATCCAAGGACACTGATGCTGATCACAATGAGGAGTATTGTTGCCTCTGAAGATTCAGATGGGTATGTGGTACATGTGCCACAAACCTTTTGCAGACTTTTAAATTCTGATAGGTTGTCCAATCTGTCATCCTTCCTAGGTGCCTAATCACCAGGAAAAAATCTAAAAAAATATTCCCTAGCATTTCCAAGATGTTCCCTCCCAGATAACTGTCCTGCAGCTTGACATACAAGTTACCACAACTATACCCATTAAACAACATGCTTACCATATCAATACAACCAAGAGAGTCGTCAGAAAAAAGATACATATTTGTTGAAGCATGGGTTAGTTAAACACACCTGTAGCTCATGAAGCTCTCCTTGTTTACTGGTCCATAAGGCTGATCATTTATATTGACTACGTACTTACTACAGGTGTGTTAATGCTGTTACAGTCCCATATTCATATATAGTATCTCACAAAAGTGAGTACACCCCTCACATTTTTGTAAATATTTTATTATATCTTTTATATTTTATTATACAATGTAAAGTAGTGAGTGTACAGTCACACAGCCACAATATCTAAACTGTTGGCAACAAAAGTGAGTACACCCCTAAGTGTAAATGTCCAAATTGGGCCCAATTAGCTATTTACCCTCCCCGGTGTCATGTAACTTGTACAAGGTCTCAGGTGTGAATGGGAGCAGGTGTGTTAAATTTGGTGTTATCGCTCTCACACTCTCTCATACTGGTCACTGGAAGTTCAACATGGCACCTCATGGCAAAGAACTCTCTGAGGATCTGAAAAAAAGAATTGTTGCTCTACATAAAGATGGCCTAGGCTATAAGAAGATTGCCAAGACCCTGAAACTGAGCTGCAGCACGGTGGGCAGGTTCCACTCAGAACAGGCCTCGCCATGGTCGACCAAAGAAGTTGAGTGCACGTGCTTAGCGTCATATCCGGAGGTTGTCTTTGGGAAATGATGTATGAGTGCTGCCAGCATTGCTGCAGAGGTTGAAGGGGTGGGGGGGTCAGCCTGTCAGTGCTCAGACCATACGCCGCACACTGCATCAAATTGGTCTGCATGGCTGTCGTCCCAGAAGGAAGCCTCTACTAAAGATGATGCACAAGAAAGCCTGCATACAGTTTGCTGAAGACAAGCAGACTAAGGACATGGATTACTGGTACCATGTCCTGTGGTCCGATGAGACCAAGATAAACTTATTTGGATCAAATGGTGTCAAGCATGTGTGGCAGAAACCAGGTGAGGAGTACAAAGACAAGTTTGTCTTGCCTACAGTCACGCATGGTGGTGGGAGTGTCATGGTCTGGGCCTGCAGCACTGGGGAGCTACAGTTCATTGAGGGAACCATGAATGCCAACATGTACTGTGACATACTGAAGCAGAGCATGATCCCCTCCCTTCGGAGACTGGGCTGCAGGGCAGTATTCCAACATGATAACGACCCCAAACACACCTCCAAAACTTGGTGATGGACTGGTCAAGCATGTCTCCAGAGCATCTGTGGGGCATCCTCAAGCGGAAGGTGGGGGAGCGCAAGGTCTCTAACATCCACCAGCTCTGTGATGTCATCATGGAGGAGTGGAAGAGGACTCCAGTGGCAACCTGTGAATCTCTGGTGAACTCCATGCCCAAGAGGGTTAAGGCAGTGCTGGAAAATAATGGTGGCCACACAAAATATTGACACTGTGGGCACAATTTGGACATTTCCACTTAGGGGTGTACTCACTTTTGTTGCCAATGGTTTAGACATTAATGGCTGTGTGTTGAGTTATTTTGAGGACATCAAATTTACACTGTTATACAGGCTGTACACTCACTACTTTACATTGTAGCAGAGTGTTATTTCTTCAGTGCTGTCACATGAAAAGATATAATAAAATATTTACAAAAATATGTGAGGGGTGTACTCACTTTTCTGAGACACTGTAATTTGCCTCTAATAGAAGACCATATGGACAATGTTAGTCTAGCTCATTTTGTGCCAAAGTGGGACTTGCTTAAGGGTTACTGGTAGGTACCACTGACTACTCGTACATCAGAAATTTCTGCTTTTGTCACACCTGACAGTTTCCTTTACGTCTTCCCAATATCCCAACTTTGGAAGTGGTGGTCAGAGCACAGCTATGATACAGTGCCCCTTTTATTTAGAGGGTTAAGACCCAGCGGTGGCAGCTTGGCAGTGCTCCCTACCAGTACAAACCTACGACACAGAAATAAAGCAAATAAACAAGAAAACTTCTGAAAATGTTGTTGCTGACTCACTGTCACATACATAATATTGATCCTGTTTTATTTACCTTTTATTCTGCAAGCATGTTTGCTCTCGGGGGAGGGTGTGTTATGTGACAGTTGACAGTTGCATTTGTGTGGGTCTTTTTCTCTGTTTCATTTTTTTCCCACACTTTGTTCTTCTGTCTTTGGCTGTTCTCCTATAGTTCACCTATGTTCACCTTTAAATTTGTGAAAGGACATGACCAATGGGAAGGCAAGGAATGGACCAAAAGAGGTGTAGCTGTCAGTTTAAAAGCTGCACATGGAAGGCCTTGTGTCATCTTCTTGTTGCCTGTAGCTTTGCTGTTAGCCTAGTTGTTAGATATTTAGCTCCTTGTTACCTTTAGTTAGTTTTTAGACTTGCTAACCTTGCTGTCTGGTAGCTTGTTTGATGTTGCTTCTCCGATGCACCCACATACTAGCTCCCTTGGTTAAAGAACAGGAAAGACTGTGTTTTCACCTACATTCCACCATATAATTTTTCTGTGAATGTCCAAATACACAAGGTTAAGAGATGAGTGCCACCCCCTTCTTTTTTATTAGCTTAGCCTTGTATAATTAGCTAGTTTTTCTTTTTTTGACAGTCAGGTTAACTATATTAAATAGAGCCCAGGGATATAATATGTTTTACTATTCTTTTTACTATGTTTATTCTTTTGGCACTGTCCATGTTCTCTCTCCTAGGTGAGATTAGTTTCTCTGTTGTCTCGGTTCCATTGTTGTCCCATGGTTACTGTCTGTGAGTGCCAGTCCTGCAGTTGTGTGTTTTGGCAAGAAAAGCTATCACTACACTTTCAGCGTCCTCTCCTGCTCACACCCATCATCACTAATCCAATCAACCTGCAATCTTAAATTGTTGTCATTCTTGCATTTACCCTACCCATTTTCCTCCTGTGGAAATATAACAAGTAATAAGACAGGTTTCTTCAGTATTTGTAGGTCACTGCTTAATCAAATTTGTGATATTGACCATATTAACCCCTTTGTACAGTCCTGTATATTCTATTGAAGTTCAGGATGTATGTGGATCTTCAGGTTTTGGAGTCCATGTGCGCAATGTCATTAAAGCAAAACATTACAGCTACTGGAAAATTCATGTAAATATTGCCAAGTTTCTACTTTTCACTCAATCACTTGCTTGCTATTTTATATTTAATTTGAAAAGAATGAAAAAATTAAGCATTTTACTAGTGGTTACAGAATTTTGAGATTTTTTTGACCCCATCGTGAGAAAAAAACAAACAAACAATAGTTCCAAAATGTTTAACATTGTTCTCAAAATGAAGCCTTCAAACCCTAATACCACACACTTTGTGAATTTTTTGCAGTAATACCAGGCAATACCAGGTGAAGTGAATAACACTGGATTATCTCCTCATCATGCCACCTGTTAGTGGGTGGGATATATTAGGAAGCAAGTGAACATTTTGTCCTCAAAGGTGATGTTAGAAGCAGGAAAAATGGGCAAGCATAAGGATTTGAGCGAGTTTGACAAGGGCCAAATTGTGATGGATAGATGACTGGATCTCCAAAACTGCAGCTCTTGTGGGGTGTTCCCGGTCTGCAGTGGTCGTTATCTATCAAAAGTGGTCCAAGAAGGAACAGTGGTGAACCAGCGACATGGGGAGTGATGGCTGGCCCGTGTGATCTGATCCAACAGACAAGCTACTGTTACTCAAATTGCTGAAGAAGTTAATGCTGGTTCTGATAGAAAGGTGTCAGAATACACAGTGCATTGCAGTTTGCTGCGTATGGGGTTGCATAGCCACAGACCAGCCAGCCCATGCTGACCCCTGAGAAGGCAAGCCGGTGGAGGCAGTGTCATGCTTTGGGCAATGTTCTGCTGGGAAACCTTGGGTCCTGCCAGTTTTGTGGATGTTACTTTGACACGTACCACCTACCTAAGCAATGTTGTAGACCATGTACAGCCTTTCAAGGAAATGGTATTCTCTTATGGCTGCAGCCTTTTTTAACAGGATAATGCACCGTGCCACAAAGCAAAAATGGTTCAGGAATGGTTTGATAAGCACAACAATAAGTTTAAGGTGTTGACCTGGCCCCCAAATTCCCCAAATCTCAACCCAATCAAACATCTGTGGGATGTGCTGAACAAACAAGTTCAATCCATGGATGCCTCACCTCACAACTTACAGGATTTAAAGAATCTGCTGCTAACATCTTGGTGCCAGATACTACAGCACACCTTCAGGGATCTAGTGGAGTCCATGCCTCGATGGGTCAGGGCTGTTTTTGGCAGCAAAAGGCGGACCAATACACAATATTAAGCAGGTGGTCATAATGTTATGCCTGATCGGTATAGTTGGGTGAGGAAAGGGGCATGGAGAGTGAAAGAGAGTTCAGTAGAGGGACCAAATTTATTTGACGATGTCCTAAACCATGTTTTGACCACAACATTGCTATAAACAACATTTTATAGCACCAGAAACAACATTGCACTTTCTTGTGCTTTAGGACAAATCCCATTTCATCCATATATTTGACAAATAAATATATAA
This sequence comes from Hemibagrus wyckioides, assembly GCF_019097595.1. Classification (NCBI taxonomy): domain Eukaryota; kingdom Metazoa; phylum Chordata; class Actinopteri; order Siluriformes; family Bagridae; genus Hemibagrus; species Hemibagrus wyckioides. The sequence goes on along the minus strand of NC_080717.1, from coordinate 11,659,088 downwards.
ACATTTAAACATTATATGACATGTTCCTGTGGCACTACAACAGGCTCCAGATGCATACTTATTGGGACTTGGTTTTTGATACAATTATTTTCATCTAATCCCTGCCTATGCACTTCCTTTCATCTTTAGCACTCTAATTTACTCACATGCTCACATACATGAATCCGCCCCCACAAATACTCATGTATAGACAAAACATTATACAGGTACAGATGATGAACAGAAAGTATTTTTATTTCCAGGTATACAACATGTTTTGTCATGTGAAGACTAATGCACACATGTACACATATCTATGAATCACATGTTTAAATAAATATGTAGCTTGTGCACATGCCCCCCTCCCCCACACACACTCCAACATGGTTGCCGTGAACTTATGGCTAAAACAAAAACAGAGGTCTGACTTATTCCTTTAGGAGACACCAAGTAATTCACGGTAGAATGATAAATAATAAATGTCCAAAGTCGAATTTGGCCAAGGTTAAGTCGATAAAATGTAACACAGCATAGGGCAATATGCACCTGTAATCAAATTCAACCAGCCTAGCTTTTTTTTCCATCTTTCCCCATTTACTTTTTCCTTAACATAAATCTCAGATATGCCAGAGGGATGTGCCCCTATGGCCCATTGCTCATATATTCAGTTTCCCTCCTAACCTAAACACACACCTTCCACAGATCTTTCACATCAGCTTAAACCTTTCTTCCTCTCTCTGGTGACTTCAATGCTTACTGACATAACACCCAAATAGGATTATGGCTCATTTGTTTTGTGCATGTGCAGCTGGAATTGACTGGCAGATAAGCTGATCACAGATCATCTGATCCCTGACCAACCAGTATTCACAACCTTCATCATCCACCTTACTGGCCCCTTTTATTAGTTTTTGCACTTCCTGATGTGGAAAGTGGAATGTGATAAAATGGTGTGAAGTGGTCATGTGGGTGGGTGAAAGAGTGTGTGTCTCAGTGAGAGATAGAAGAATCTCAACCATTTAATTAAGTCTAATTTGGCTAAATGTGAATGAACTGTGAATACTAGTGTAGCACTCCAAAGACTAAATTCCCTCTCTGTTTCCCTCTTTGTTCCTATCAAAGTAATTTTATACTCTTGGAAAGATCCACACCTCACCAACAAAGTCAATTAACACTTGCTATATTGTCAAAGAAATATGAGCATTTGCATGCATGCTGATTCCACTATCTTCTGTAGCTATTAATATAAATATGTTCTAAAAATTAAGCAAGGCTGGATGATGAACAGTGGGCTGGCCATCTTTCTTATGTAATTGTGGGTGTGCTGTTGTCTACAGCTATTTCTTTGTGTGGGGGCATCAAGATCAATTCAGCCTCCATATGTGTTGATGCCGAGGAGAACCTTTGATCATGTTTGTGTGAGAGGCTGTGTGTTTTTATGTTCTTGAGCGTGCGTGCATACGTAAGTGCATGTGTGGAGGGTGGGGGTATTAGTCACAATGTGTGGGAAGCTCTAGGAGTAGGTGGCCATGGTGACATTAGCATGATCATCATGCTCATTACCATCCTAGCACAATAAAACAAAGGCTCTCTCTCCCTGTCTCATTCTCTCTCTATCTCTTCCTCTATTCCCTGTCCTCCCTCACTGCACACGTCAAAATTTGGTGACTGTGCACAGATTACAGAAATAAAGAGTTGTCTCTAACTCTCAAGGTACAGCTCCTGCCTCCCCTTACAACCACCTTGTGACGTAAGACACTAATCACATCCCTGGTGTCAGATTACTTGTGCGTCAGAAGTGATGTGATCAATCTTATTTCAGTTTGACAGAGATTTATCCCAGACATCAGTGGATCAGTGAATGAGGAAAACTATAATCTTAAGGTCCTTAAGTGGCTAGTGTTTAGCAAACTGTATTCAGGAAAAAATACTCTTCCTTGAGTTGAATAACAATGTTATCATTACCACAATGACCACACACTGTCAGTGATAGCTTTCAGACCCACTGATGGCATAAGCGATTACCAGACCATAGAAAGTATTATATATCTCAATAGATGTCCTTGTGCTAAATTGGCACTGCTGAAGTGGCTTAATTGAAGCTCTCATTAGTCTGGCTGTGCTGATGAGAACCTCACTGTTTAATACTGTTATGACCATTTCTTGCTGTCTTTCAACCCTGTAAGAACCTACAGTTTGAATAGAATATAGCACTATTGGTGCAAATGTTAGACTTTCATTGAAAACATCTCACACCCATGACTGTATTCTGAATAGGAAAATTAGGATTAGAGGTTCGAAACCTCAATTATGCACCTATGTGATGTGCGTCAGAGATGCTTTGTGATGTGCAGCTGGCTTTGTGAACTTCCACATAGCCCCAGCCGCACTTCTCCAGCATGACACATCGCATCAAGGCTGAACATCTCTCTCCCCCTCCCTCTTACACACACACACACACACACACACACGCACATTCATATTCAAGAATAGAGACTAGCAGTGTAACAGCTCCTCTGATGACTCTATTGCTGTGGTGATACTATAAAGTATTCATGAAACCTATCATTCCTGCTATTCTTAGCCAACAATGATGTATGGCCCATCTCTGCCATTTACCTGGCAGCTATCTGTCTCTGGGTTGTCAGTATTAAATGGACACAGTGGACAGATATGTGGCAGCTATATACTGAGAAAGACTAAGTGCTAAAGTATATATAGTAATAACTTGCATCTCTTGAAATTTCAGCCAGCTATAAACAGACCAATAATTATTATATAATAATCTTATTCAATAAATATCAAATCTTGTTCAAGACATTGTATTGCTTCTAATGACATGAACAGTTACACAAGGTATGTTTTCAAGCAGCAATAAGGCTAGAAGTACAACACATATTTTTTATGTCCCTGAATTACCCCAAACTGGTGTAATCAAATGCTCCTGTATACTGTAATATTTCACACTACAAATAAAATTTTATTTCATAAATATAAACAAAACTTACAGAGAGTATAGTTTATTGATATATTGATAACTTTATTTATTTATTTTATTTTATTTTATTTTATTTTATTTTATTTTATTTTTTAGGCTAAATTATTGGCTACCAGCATGTCAATCTGTCTTATAAGTGCTCCCTCTACTGGAGGACTCTAATAATCACAGATGAGAGTGACCACTGTAACTTTTTGCAGTGATGTGCCTGGCATGCTGCAAAGCTTACAGTTGTGATCAATGCATGTAGACTTGTTCTGAGGAATCAAACAATTCAAAATCCATTTAAAATAAATGTTAAATATATGCTCAGATTGTTTCCTTTAGTCTATAGAACTGAACAGAAAGGCCAAAAATAAGATCCCTGCATAATCATTTAACATGTGGTGCATAAATATTAAAACATAATATTTATACATGAGAAAAACATTCATCATGTGAAGATTGTTCAGGGTTCACACTAATTTAGTAATGACAGGGCACTTAGAAGAAAACAGATGTAGCTATCAGGGTCATACAGATAGAATTATATATATTTATTAAAGGTACATTAACCAACCATAATAAAGTACTACTGAACTGACATCAACACAATCAGCACTAGAGAAGGGCAAGAAGAAAATATACACCTGAAATAATGAAGGGATGCAGCTTCATTTGCATCCCAGAGAACCGTTCTTCAATCTCTCTGCTTTTCCCTTTCTCTACATTGTTCTGTCCCTTTTCTGTCTTTCATTTGTTTTTGTTTCTTTTTTTCTTAGGTCACATACAAATGACCTTCTTTTAGGCACTTAAGTTTTCCTACAAAACCCATCTTTGGTCACATAAACTGCTCTTTAGGTTTTCTATCTTTACAAGTCTTGCTTGGGTAGACAGTTAAAATTCATTTAAACCTATATCTAAGCACAGTGTTACTAAAGATTATGGCAGTAAGGCCAGATTTAGAAAGTGGACAAAAACATCAAGGCAAGACAGCATAAGGGACTTCAAGTCAACATACAGTAAGGTATAATACTTCACAAATTTAAATCTAGGACCTCACAAAAAAAGGGAAATCCACAAGTTGTGAACAGTGACATAAGTTTATATTAATCCTTTAAAAATCTACGTCAACAACTTCTACTTTGCATATAATCTATATATAGCTGTTACTTGTATTTATGTGTTTATGCAGTTGGCACAAACTCTTTGTACTCTGTAAGCTGTTATATTTTTTTTCTTGGAAAAATAGATGTGTTTTTGTTACTAACATGTAAAAAAATTCCTGATAAGTAGATATTTTCACACATGCATCCATATGAGGAATCCAGAGTTCCCCCATGCCTTCAGCTGTTTGAAACTGTTGCTTTCTTTGAGGCTGAATATGCATCATATGGTAAATAAAATCCAAACTGCGTATTCTTCAGTCCATAAAGTTGACTTTGTGCATCACAGATGCTCAAAAGACACATACATGCATCAATAAAATATTTCTCTCTCATCTCATCACTAGATAATTAGGTTCCAGTACAACTCAAGTCCTCATATGGTGAAATCTGGCAGTAACAATTTCAGTGACAACATTTCACTGTCCTCTACAAAGTTTTTGACATCAATCCAAAAACATAATTTACATTCTGGACACACAATCCAATGACAACACAGCCAATGACAATAAAAGGCTGAAGAGATACAAACATTTAACTTTCACACTAAATTTCACACTGGTTTACATCTGCAATCAATCATGCAGCTGGTAGAAATCAGTGTGGAACTGAACCATGAGTCATAGGCTACTTAGAGTTGTTTCTAAATACATACAATAGGAATAAATTGAATACAGACCTCATAAACCCCTTATAACACATCATAATACTGTATATAATTTCTGCAGACTCACAGGAAGATCTGCAATTAAAGCCTCACCCCTTTGAAACCCTACATTTTTGCATGTAATTTAAATGGTTATTGGTGGACAAACAATTGTAATGTAGACTGGAGATGCTTACATACATTTTCTAGAGAATTTCAAACTCTGCTTCAAAATGACCATTTTAGTGCAGCTCAATTCAGTTCTTGATTTTTAATGGTTTCTGTTTATGCTAAAAATGCTAAAATATTATTCCTTAGGCCCCCATGATCATCTTAGCAAATTAAGCCTAAAATTTACATTTTATAGGCTTTACACATAACACAAGAAAATACTCCAGGTAATTATCATTCATTCTTTTTAATCTAAAGACTTTCTCACCCTCACTAAGCCCTGCTTTTCTAAAACCTATAATCTTTCAATGTGTCAAACACATATATTATTGTTATCTGGAGGCTTTGCTTTATCACCTTTACTAATGATTTTTATGTATTTATTTTCCAATAATCCTCAACTGTTTTGATCCCAGCAAGTATGATTTTGAATCCAGGAACAGATGTGTCTCCACTGAATTGCACTGTAAGCTTGGTGATTGCCCAAACCATGGTTACTCCCTGATTTACAGTCAAAACTATCTGTTTTTGTTTATCTTTAAAGCACTCAAAATAGGGTTTTATTCAGTTAAGTGCTAGGGCTTTCTCTCATGATGAGGATTTTATTTGTGGTGGCCATTTTAGGTTGCAGGAGGTTATATTTCTGCCCATGCATACATCATGCCAACTGTTAAACTAGCCCAGTTTGCATGTGTATATGAAGAGGATATGGATGATATATAATTGGGGACTGCCCATTGGCGATGTAGTAGTTGCTGAAGTTGTGGTCGGTCATATATGGAGCAGGCTGGTAGTAGCAGGTGACATTGTTGGTGTTGGGTATAATGTTCTGCTCTCCCAGGACTTTGAGAGCCAGGATGGTAATCATATTGAGTGTTTGTCGTCGCTCATGGCCCATCAGGCACACAGTGCTCTCATTGACCACCCTTCGTAGTGTCATTAAGTAATCATACTTGCTTTTCTCTTCTCCAATGAAGTGATTTCGTAGATAGGACTCAATCTTCCTTTGTTGCTCATTTACATCTGGAAAGTCAATAAAGAAACGTGAACACATATAACGCTCTAGAGTTTTAATTTCTGTCTCACTGGCAGGTTTGAAATCTCTAACCAGTAGGTTACTATACTTAAGCAAACCACCACCCCGGATTTCCTCTGGATTGCGTGTTGCAATTAGCCTGTAACGCAGATGGTCCATGGCTTGCTCAAAATCTCCATACATGCTTTCTGCCACTACTGTAACAGAAGGAATCTCTCTGGGAGATGGGAGGGGAGATTTGTTGGATGTTGTGTCAGGCAGATTTAAATCCTCTGAAGTGTCTACAGGGGTCACTAAATCTAGTTGAATACAAGGTTCTAGAACTCCGGCCTGTGATATGGAAGGATGTGCATGCTGTTGTGATTCTATAGAATGTTCCACAATCTCTGATAATATTTCGGATGGTTCTGGAGTTTGAATTGTTGATGTAGAAGACTTTGTTCCCTCTGACAAACAAGTGGAAGATTCCAAGACATTTGATGGCCAGACAGAATACACTTCATTTTTAGACATTGATATTGGAGGTTCTAGAAGACATGATGATATTTCAGGTGATTTGGAAAAGTCATTTTGTAACACAGAGGAATCTTGATCAGGTTGTTGTATCAATATAGATGGCTCTAATAGGTGTGATGTTAAAATTGAAGACTCTAGAGTCAGTGTGCCAGGTACATTAGGTTCCTGAGGCAGAATACATGATATGGGATGTTCAGGAACTGGTGAAATAATAGGAACTCCAAAGCCCTGGTCATTGCTGTCTACCTCCCCTGAATCAATAGCAAGATTTGTAGACAGAGGTGTCCCTAACTTGGAAGAAGCATCTACTGTATGAGTAAGAGTTTCTTGCAACTCTGAATAGTCTTGAGCACACTCCACAGTTTGGGTAGCAAGGTCAGTATGCTCTTTGTATGAAGGGTTTGGACTGACAGACAAGCTATCATCTACCTCTACTATAGGCTGACAATTGATCTGAATAATTGGCCTCACTGGTGGAGAGCTTTTTGTTAGAATCTCAGGAAAAGGTTGAATGGTCATGTTTTGGTCCTTTTGGGCAGTAAAGAGTTTAGGGCTCAGGACATGATTAGTAGTTTCACCAGTCTCTGGCTCTGAAGTCTCTATATGAGTTTGCACATTTTTGTCTGGGGACGGAGGTATGGAGAGCATTTCCTCTGAGTGTGTACCATTCTCTGGGGCTGCAGCATTAAAGGCTGTTGTGGATATATCTAATATTCTAAGCAGTGAGTCTTTGTCATGTGAAGAACTGGATATTGATTCCATGTAGTTAGTAGTATGCTCTTCTACTTGCATATTTGTTGATTCTTTTGGATCGTTTACGGTGATTGGATGGCTGACAAGCGGAGAAGTTTTAGTTGTTGAGTCTTTTAAGACTAATTTGTTTGATAAGTGTGGCACACACGTGACCTTTCTAGACATTTTTCTGGGGGGTTTTGGTGAGGAATGCTTAAGAACAACCATTTGTGAACTACGACTATTTTTTTTGGCTGGAGGTGGTAATGAATACTCATTATTTGAGTCTATTGATGTGCTTTGTGTAAGAAGAGTGATAGGAGCAAGCTGGAATGTAGATTGTCCACTGAGAACCATGGCTTCAGTGTTTTTTTCTGTAGCTTGCATTGGCTCACCTAATGTTTTTGTATGCTCTTTTTTAGATACAGATTTAACAGTGTCTGAATATGCAACTAATATGTTTTCACTCTCTTTATATCCCTCTGCATGGACACATGCTTGAGAATCTGACAGCTGTATGTCATGCTGTATGTTTTTACTTTTATCAACAACCACCTGTTCACTTTCTAACTGTGAGTTAATGTTTCCGCTTGAATGTATCTCTAGCATTTCATTTTTTTGCATAAACTGATTTTGATTAAGCTCATCTATTTTATTCATATGCACTGATGTTGTTTCAGACAGTTCTGATACATCTTCCATAGCTTCAGTCATTGTTATAGATTCACTCAACTCCTTGTTTTTTTCCATATTGATTGTTTCAACGGTTGTTTCTTCCATGGAAGGTTTGTATTGGTCTTCCATCATATCGCCTTCATTGTGGCACACATCATGCAAACTGTTGATGTCTGTAGTTTTATCTGACATGGTAACATCTGTTTCACTGCAGCTCTCTGTACCAGCAGAGGTGATTTGCTCATGTGATATAACTGACTCCAAGTCAGTGCTCGTAATCATGGAAGCCTTCAGTTCTTTCTCCTTGATTTGTGCAGCCTCCCTTCTTTCAGCCTCAAGGTAGGACTCCAACATAGTATCCAAGATTATCTGAAAGGAATCTACGCTGAATTCAAACTGCCGTCGCAGAGAGCTGACAAACTTGAGTTCCACATTCTTACCACTGTTGTTGGAGAGGGAGATGAGGCTCCATCGGTCATACTCATTAAAGACTTTGACCATTTTCTGTACATAAGCCTCCTTCATAGTGAGAGCTGTGATTTTGTCCTTGTTAACTCCTTGTGGTAAAAAGTCCAGGAGGCAACCCAGAACTACTTCTTTTATGACCTGAAAGTCTTCTTGTTTCGAAAGTTCCACACCAAAGATAATGTCTAAGTCCTTATAACTAGTGCCATTCTCCTTGACTAGGACATGACTTGCTGTGGAGCCATTGAGACGGACGTCCCTCACTTTGATATTCTTAGAAACCAGTCGGTCTCTGACAATGTGAATGATGTCCTTGGGTTTAATCTTTAACGTGGGAAAGTTGCCCCTGCCATGAATAGGAATGACCTCTGTGAGAACCTGATCTAGAGTATCCACTTGATCTTGAGTTAGATTATGGAACCGCCGATCATCCTTCAGTTCCATCATATTCTGCAAAAATAGGGAGAAAAGAAATAGGGAGAAAAAAATTAAATAGAAACATAAAGAAAACAAAAGAGGAAATTTGAGATTATTACAACGTACAATAAATTACTGCTGTCTCCCTAGTGCAGACATTGAATGTGCACATAAAACTGCATGCAACTCAGTTATCGTGAAGTGAAACGGGCTACATCTGAGTATTCATACACATTTCTTTTCCTCTTTTTATAAGTATTCCTGTGTTATTAGTGGTGTTATGTATTTTGTCAATTATGGTAGAAACCAACCAGTGATTATCTAAAGTGAATGTAATTAGCTATCAATATTGTAATTGTTTGGTTGCAGATGACTCAAAACAGCTAAATGAATTCATGGATAATTTATGCTGTCTGATTTTCACAGTAGTGTTAACAGTGTTGCAAATATGTTCAGACTGAAATAATCTGGAATAGTCATTTTTATACAACAAAGCGAACAACAGCTAACTCCCTCTAGATGCTGAAAATTTATGCTCTTTTTGTATTTGACCAAAATGTTTTTGCTTTTACTGAGCGGGTAAAACATATACCCCTCTTTGTCGCAAGCTATCTCCAAAAGATGACTCATTCTCTGAGGTAAAGGACTGTATCATTTTTGCAGCCATTTGGGTGGGGAATCTTCACTGAGTTTAGTTGAAAAAGAAAGCTCAGTAAATTAGGATTGAAAGTTTCAACATGTTGGAATAATGGAAATCTAAGCAACATTGATTCTTTTACTCTAAGCAAGATAGTGAGTATAGATTCTCTTTCTACCAGTGCTATTAGGGTTAATCTGAGTGACTCACTGCCATGTATTAATCATCTTAGTGCCATTAATAAAAAAAATTATAAATGTAAAAGCAAAATGTGGAAGAGGAAGAAAAACGCATGCACATGCAAGCAAACGTGTGTGTGTGTGTGTGTATGTGTGTGTGTGTGTGGCTCTGTGTCCGTGAGAATGTGCCTGTGTGCATGGCAAACTGAGCAAAATATGCTGTGCCTCAAACCATAACAATGAGTATTGTATAATGCAAATGGTTAGTGTAACTCAAGAAATAGCTCTTAATTTGAAATTGTCTTAATAAGAATGACTACTAAAATGAATACTCATTGTATGTAACACAACTTTAAAAAATTAACAGACTAAAGTGACAGCAATATAATTTGTGTGTGGTATAAAAAGCTCCATGCAGCAGTTAACACCCTGGTGTCCACAACTTTTCATGAGGATAATTGAAGGGTCAACCAATTTGTTTTGTCCGGATGCACCACTGCAGCAGATATTTGACTAATTTACATTCATTATTTGATTTCTGTTTTTTTTTCTTTTTCAAATAATACATTTATAAAATAATAAAATATTATTTTAAAAAAATGGTTAAAACTTTGGGGTTCTTCAGTTGTCCAGCTGAGGGTAACCATAAAGGTTCCATCTAGCATGTGTTTCCCATTACCAATCTCCAAACTAGAATCTGCTAAGGATGCTTAGAACCTTTAACAATACATTTAACATCTCAAAAGCAACCTCTTTTCTTTCTTTCTAAGTGTAGTTATAAATCAATGCATTTGCATTTAAAATGTCATTTTATCTAATGAAAGATTAAACTGCAATAAAATTGAATTCCATGTAATGCATCTTACGACCATGATCTTTTTTCCAGCATACTGTCAGTTCCATAGGGGAAATCAATTGTTTTCTGTTACTTTTCAATACTTGAAGAAATGTTGGTTCAATTAAGATCCCCTAATAAGCTAAATTTCATTTATTGTTCACTGTGTATGCTTGCCCACGTTGCCTTGCGCATACAGTGGGGGTGGCAGCTTGTTTTCCAGCTGCCTTCAACTGATTTTACAAGACAATCTGCTCCATCGCGCAATAATGAAGTCAATGGGTGACCAGAAGACATGAAGAAGAGAGATGAAGTATGGTGATGATGTGGGGGAGGGGGCGTGACGTAAGCAGGTCCCACAGTCGTGATGAAGCTCTATGGGTCCCATAGTCTGATCACCAACTTTACACATGACACCACCAGTCTTTTTCCACCTTTTACCATTCCTCCGACAGGCTCTAAACATATCTGGCTATTCTGTGCCGTGTTACTGGAATATGAAACACACAATAATAGCAAGTGGTAGCGTTTGTTTTCCTTCTACACCCCTCGTCTCCCCGCCCCTCTCCTCCCGCAAACAAGCCGGGGTGAGTCATAGCTGAGAAAAAAAAGAAACTGCACCCAGATGCGCTTTCGTGCCCGACTTCAATCTCTCCTCGTTTACAAAAGCAAATATGAAATGATTTTTAACTGAACATTTACTCTCATAATACTCTGAGAAACGATTCGTGTTCGTTTGTGTGACACAAAGTTATGAGGTTTTTTTTTATTAATATTATTGGCATTGCTTTATAGTCCATCTTTTTTGCGGACACTGTAAATTTCCCAGTTAAAGGTTCTGAGCCACTGGCTCAATCCAAAACTTCCTCCACTTTACGCAAAGCATTAAGGGTACTATCAATCCGCTGTGATTAAAAAAAACCTGCCATCTGTGTTTTTCAACATCGTGTCCAAGCTTGTCTGGGGAGGAGGTTATACATATTACAAAATTATAAATATCTTTGATGTTAATTTTTATCACTCTCAATCTACTATTATCTGCTATTGTCTCCTATAGGTGGTGCACTACTGCGAAGGCAAACAAAGTCTAAAAGCCAAATGTACTACTGTTGCTTAGAGCTAATTTAACGTTGCCCCCATAAGGGGGTGTATTGTATAAGACTACTTTGCTTGGCCCTGCATATCTTTAAAACTTCGGCACGTGAACGTAAAGTGTACGTCACGATCATAAACAAACACTAATCGGTTTAAGATGTAATGTTCTATTTAACTCTAGCCACTTTAAAAAAATGTAATAAGGCCATATAAACTCTAATCGTATCACATTTACGTCGCCGGTCGGAAAAAAAACTCAGGCTGCGAGCATGGGAATTCCTAAACTCACCTGAGTTAACAGTATGGATAATGGAACCTTAAACTCGCACGCGTGTGAGTTGAATTCCGGGGCGTAAGATCCAGCAGTTTTTATGAGGATCAGTAGTGTCTTCGTGTATCGTCGGCCTCGGTTCGGGCGTATTTCCGCAGAGAAGAGATAAAGAAAGATGCTGCTGCTGCGTGGTCGCTGTCCAGCCTGCGCCGCCCCTGAACCGAAACTCTTAAATATCTCGCGCTTTTTCTCCCTCCGCGCCCGAAAGCGGAAAGCAGTTGCCATGGCAACCTGGCGTCACGCTCTTAAGGTGGTCCACGTAGTGCAATCGTGCAGCGGTGCCGCATATCAAAAGAGCGATAGGCGAGAGTTAACAGGTTGTCGAGAGGATGCGCACCTCTATGTGTTTATATGCGTGCTGAGCGTTTGTCACGCGAGAACAACTCAGCCAGTCTGATCCTGCAGAAACGACTTGGAGAGATTTTCTACAGGATTTAGTCGGAAGGCTACCGCAGCATTTCCTAACCCAGTAAAGTCGAAAGTTTGGAAAATGCATGCCATTAAAAACTAGGACATAGAGAAGCATTTTATTGACGTATGTTATTGCTTATGATTAATATGAGACGATGGAAGATTTAACCAGAAAAGTGACATACACTAGACATCCATAGCCTCTGTCTGCGCAAATTTTAAACTTCCATCATATGTTAATCATAAATCGAAATATAGTCAGTTTTTACTACGTAGTGTAAATGAATGCTAAATACTTATTTGCGAAAAGATTAATCATATAATTCGGATTTTCTTTAAACTATAGTAAGTATAGGTAATGACGCGTTTTGTTTATTTCTATGTGACTGAGAGAGGTTTCAGTAATGTCTATTCTGTTATTCTTTGAATACGGTTTGTACATGGTACATTCATTTATCTCTCTTTTGACTAAGTTTCACAAATATGTGCTTAAATATAAGCGAAATGGGCTTTGTCAGTGTGGAGGATGCTGTGCACATACACGCCGCAATGCCGTGGCAGCACTGAATATTGTATCAGGCAATCAGTGACTCATCCTCTCTCTCTCTCTCTCTCTCTCTCGTGATGTAGGGACACAAACCCAATCATCAATCAACCCACCCCCGCCCGCATGCCCACGTCAAGCGACGGCTCTCCGCAGCGCCAGTCCAGTCTAAACTTGTCATGCTCACTGCTCCGGGTTCTCTCTCTCTCTCTCTCTCTCTCTCTCTCTCCCATACACCTACTCAGATTCGTGCATTTTTGGGCATTTCTTATCAGCTGCAGCGTGGACAATAACAGCCCACGCTTAAGATTGTGTATAGCTAGGGCTAACACATGTCACATGTCTGATTAATGAAAGCAGCTCCATTCGGTGTGGGTAATAATTACATGATGGCCTACATCAGAGCCTTAACATTTTTCATGTCAGATAACACCATAAATAATAGTCTGGGGATTAATTTCACAACAAACATGCTATTATAGGAGTCATATAAAAAGCTTATCATGTTTAACTATTTATGTGTGAATTAAAATAGATAGCCTATTAAATTTCTACAAAACAGGAAATATATGAAATGGTTCGGTTGTATGAATTGCATTTATTAAAATAATGCTCAGGGGAAAAAACAACCTGATATATAGCTCTATCCACTACACGCTGTGAATGCTAAGAGCAAATTTGCTAGATAGATGAAAGGTCAATTTACTCGTTTCCAAAAATAAAAACGACGTCACTAGACTTGTACCGCCACGGACAGGGAACAGAGCGTGTTAAAAATAATGTCAGCATGCCATCCCGATTGCCTGTGACGTCAAAGTAGCACGCCTTCGAAGGCGTTGCCGCGAAGGCTTCGCGTCGCGAGGGACGTCACGGTGTAGCCGGAAGTCGAGGACGCTGCCTTGTTGTCAGGGAACATGAAGACATGAAGCTGTCGCGCATCTTCAAGCATTTAATGTTATCTGAACCATTTACACATGAGTGTCATTTATTAACTGTTATTAGAAATATTAGGTGAAGATTCAAACATGTCCGCTATGTAAAGTATCATTGTAAGCATTTTATTTAATTCACGACTTAATTCATCTCCAGCCGCATGCTGTCTTATTCGATTTATTCTAAATATTTAGCGTTATTCAGGTCTGGAATATTAGCTGTGACGGAAATTCTGCAATTACGTGGCAACATTTGTGAAGTAGGTGCTGTCTTTTGTCCTCTTTACCAATACGCCTGTGATTCCTTCTGGAATAAATATGCTACATGAACATAGTGGATTTATGTCATTTAGGCACTATACTGTGTTTGTAGACCTCTAGGGACCTGTTCTGGATTTAGAAAATGCCCCTTGATGAATGGTTTGAGTTTGCACAGAGAATCAATAAATTTCAGATTTTTTGTTAGCTACAGAAGGTGTCTGTTAGTAATTTTCACTGCGAAATATCAACTTTGTGGAGAGTAGTTTCAGTTTTCAGAGAGATTCAGACCCTTAAATCACAGAGAATCTAATCATCTTCAAGTTTGCTGCCAAAGACCTGCACCTTAATGCAAAGAAATGTGACAAAGCGGAAAAGCTAATGTGAAAAAAAATTAAACTATTTTCAACCACATCATCTGTTTATCTGTTTTAATCTTTTTTTTTTAATCTTCTTTAATCTTATATATATATATATATATATATATATATATATATATATATATATATATATATATATAATATGTGTGTGTGTGTGTGTGTGTATATATATATATATATATATATATATATATATATGTCTGTCTGTCTGTCTGTATGTATGTATGTATATACCAATCAACCAGAACATTATGAGTACTGACAGGTGAAGTGAATAACACCGATTATCTCCTCATCCTGGCACCTGTTAGTTGGTGTGATATATTAGGCAGCAAGTGAACATTTTGTCCTCAAAGTTAAGGTGTTAAAAGTGCAGCTCTTGTAGGTTGTTCCCAGTCTGCAGTAGTCAGTATCTGCAATCTTCAAAAGTGATCCAAGGAAGGAACACTGCTGAACCGGCGACAGGGTCATGGGTGACCAAAGCTCACTGATGCATGTGGGGAGCGAAGGCTGGCTCGTGTGAACCGATCCAACAGACGAGCTACTGTTGCTACTAAGCTACTAAGTTAATGCTGGTTCTTATAGAAAGGTGTCAGAATACATAGTGCATTGCAGTTTTTTTGAGTATGGGGCTACATAGCCCGAGACTAGTCAGGGTGCCCATGCTGATCCCTGTGCACCACTGAAAGCAGAAATAATGGGCACCTGAGCATCGGAACTGGACCACAGGGCAATGGAAGAACGTGGCCTGGTCTGATGAATCATGTTTTCTTTTACATCACATGGATGGCCGGGTGCATGTGCGTTGTTTACCTGGGGAACACATGGCCCCAGGATGCATTATGGTAAGAAGACAAGCCTGCAGAGGCAGTGTCATTCTAATGTTCTGCTGGAAAATCTTGGGTCCTGCCATCCATGTGGATGTTACTTTGACACGTACCACCTACCTAAGCATTGTTGCAGACCATGTACACAGTATTCCCTGATGGCTGTGGCCTCTTTCAGCAGGATATTGCACTGTGCCACAAAGCAAAAATGGTTCAGGAATGGTTTGATGAGCACAACAATGAGTCTGAGGTGTTGTTTTGGCCTCCAAATTCCCCAGATCTCAATCCAATCGAGCATCTGTCAGATGTGCTGGACGAAAAAGTCCAATCCATGGAGGCCCCACCTCGCAACTTACAGGACTTAAAGGATCTGCTGCTAACATCTTGGTACCATATACCACAGCACACCTTCAGAGGTCTAGTGGAGTCCATACTTTGACGGGTCAGGGCTGTTTTGGCAGCAAAAGAGGGACCAACACAATATTAGGCAGGTGGTCATAATGTTATCCCTGATCGGTGTATGTGTGCATGTGTAAACTTCTGTTAGCATGTACATATGCAGAAAAAGTCACTCAAGTGCATACAGTGACTGCTTGAGTCATAAGTGCTGTTACTGCTAATAATCTAAAAATATATATATTTATGTATATTAAAAGCTCATTTTTAAATTTTGGGTAAAATATTCCACAGAAGGCATTAGGCATTCCACATTGAAAAGAAATGTTTAAAAATGAAATGTCTACATTTCTAAATGTTTCCAAAAGGATTGGGACTACAATACTACATTGACACAAACTACACTGACTACATTACTACACTGACACAAACTGAAACATGCCCTTGTTGAGAGTGACATCTACCTGTGAGGTTGAGAAATTGTTTTCACTGGCAGGACCTTGGATATTTTTTATTTTTATTTTTATTTTTATTTTTATTTTTATTTTTATTTTTATTTTTATTTATTTATTTATTTATTTATTTATTTATTTATTTATTTGCTGTTTGTTTTTGTAAACCTTACCAGTGCATTTTTTCATTTTTATTTTAATTTTATTGACAAAACAGTAAGGACATTGTTTTAAAAAAAACAAAAAAAACACCTTCACCAGAAAAATAATAAGCAATTGCAACAAGTATACAACAAACAGAGGGGTGAAAGAAAGAAAGAAAGAAAGAAAGAAAGAGAGAAAATGAAAATAATGAAAACAGTATATAATAATGACAAACCAGGGGAAAGTAGGTTATACTTTATCTCTGTGACATGCATTGTTATAATGTACTGGGGGAAAATATTCATATTAAGGTGCTTGGTTAGTTTGGATGAAAAAACTTGGATTAAAGGTTAAAGGTTCTTAAAGATCATAGCATTATAACACAACACAGGAAATGTTTTACACTGTTTCAATATTTACATGCCACTTTAATACCAGTTCCTGTTGTTAAACATCAAACCCAGTCATTCATCTCATTAAATTTTCTGCAATATTCATAAAGTGTACAGTGCCACTGTAAAGTTTGTGAACTATACAATTTTCTGTACTTCTGCATAGATTTGATCTGAAACTAAATAAGAAGAACCCAATAAAAAATTACACAAAATATTAGAGCTGCTACATGTATTTTACAGAGGAAAAATATCCAGCATTTTATATATATATATATATATACATACACTACTAGTCAAAAGGGCATTGGTGGCTCAGTGGTAGGTTTCTCGCCTGCCATGTGGAAGGCCCGGGTTTGATCCCCAGCCACTGGATGCAGTGCTGGTCCTAAGCCCGGATAAAAATGGGAGGGTTGTGCCAGGAAGGGCATCTGGCGTAAAACCTATGCCAAGTTGTTGTGTGGACCAGTTGGTCCGCTGTGGCAACCCCTCATGCATGTAGGGAGCAGCCGAAAGATCAACAACAACACTACCAGCCAAAAGTTTGGACACACCTTTTAATTCAATGTTTTTTGTTTAGGGATTTATTTTCTACATTCTAGAGAACAATACTGGAGATTTCAAAACTATGAAATAGCACACATGGACTTAAGTAATCCATATGTAATGACAACAAAAAACTGTCAGTTGTTATTTTAAGACACGAAGGTCAGGTGTTCTGGAATAGTTCTTGCAAGAACAGTATTGTCAAGTGCATTTGCAAAACCCATTAAGCACCATGAAGAAACTGGCTCATATGAAGACCATCCCAGTAAAGCAAGACCAAAACTTACCTCTGCTGCAGAGGAGAAGTTCATTTAGAGTTACCAGCCTCAGAAATCACCAATTAACAGCACCTTAGATTAGAGCTGTTATGACGGCTTTACAGAGCATCAGTAGCAGACATATCTCAATATCAACTGTTCAAAGGACATTATTGTGTATTTCGGCCGCCTTCAGCATTGTTTTACAATGTAGAAAGAAATAAACATCAGGAAAGACCATGGAATTAGAAGATGTGTCCAAACTTTTGACTGGTAGTGTATTTGTTGGAAAAAAGTATGTGAACCTCTAGGAATATGAGTTGATTTAAAGAAGTAATTTTAGTCAGGTGTTTAAGTCAAGGGGATGGCAATCAGGATGAGTTTAGCAGGCCCTCACACATTTCATAACCTTCAATCTTTATTATCAAAATCTGGTCTTCACCAAACAGGCTTACGGAAGTGTGCCTTTGTCTTAATCAAAGAAGGACTTAAGAAAAATCGATGTTCACCATGCTGAAAAAGTTTAGGCCTCCACAAATCCATTGTGAGGAAGATAGAAAAAAAAGATATTCAGCATCACTCTTATTCTCCTAAAGAGTGGTCATCCAGCAGAAATCACTCCAAGAGTGTGGTGAATAATATTATAGAAATTCACAAAGAACCCCAGGGTGACATCTAAGGATCGACAGGCCACTCTTATATTGAGTAATGGCAATGTTCAACAGTCATCAAGCAAACACTTAACAAGAACAGGGTCACTACTCTTCAAAGAGAACACTGCTACCTGTCTGATGTTTGGTCAAGACCACATAGATAAGCCAGAAGTATATTGAATGAATGTTCTCTGGACAGATGAATACAAAATAGAACTTTTTGCTTTAAATGGAAAGCAAACCTTATCCAATCACTGCATTCCAACAAAAGAACCTAATCTAAACTATGAAACTACAAACAACAGTATCATGATTTGTGACTACTAGGATAACCTACTGCTATAGGTCTAGGATGGCTTGCCATTACTGATGGACCTATGCTTACTGAATTTATGGGTTCATTCTGACCCTACCATTTTTGTGCCTCTATAGTAATATGTTTTTTTCCCGTCTTCACCTCTCCAGTTTTGGTGAGCCTGTGTCCATTACAGCCACATCTTTCCGTTTTTTTGTCTGATAGAAGTAGATTGTCTGAGTTACTGTAGCCTTTCTGTGAACTCTAACTGGTTTACCCATTCTCTATTGACCTGTCTTGTCAAAGCAACTCTATCCATAGAACTGCTGCTCACTGAGTAAACTCTAGAGACTATTGTGCATGAAAATCACAGGAGATCAACAGTTATAAACCAGCCCATTTAGCACCAGCAATCATTCCACAGAAAAAATCACTGAGATTGCATTTTTGCCCCATTCTGATGGTTGATGTGAACATTAACTAAAGCTCCTGGCCCATATCTGCATTATTTTATTCATTACCCTGCTGCCACACAATTGGCTGATTAGATAATTGCATAGAGTATAGGTTGTTGTTGTTCTTTAGGCTGCTCCCTATTTGGGGACACCACAGCGGATCATTTGGTCCACATGTTTCGATTTGGCACAGGTTTTACTCCGGATGCCCTTCCAGACGCAACCCTCCCATTTAACCCGGGCTTGGGACCAGCACTGAGAGTTAACTCTTCAGTGGCTGGGTTAGTGCCCTGCCCAAGAATCGATCCCAGGAATGAGAGTGAGTGATCCTGCCACTGGACTACCAGGAGGCTGCATAGAGTATAGGTGTTCCTTATTATATGTTAAGTGAGTTGATTTTGTAAGACTTTTCAGGATATCGTAATACGCTTGGATGCATGAGAGGTCCATTAGGCCTTTCTAACAAAACCTATTCAAATCTAGATCTATTCAAAATCACAGTTAGGTTTGACAATTAAGGTTTTGCCCTATATTAAGTTCAGTTTGTATAAGTGTAAGTGGCAGTTGCTGTTGTAGAAAGGATTCTGAGCCTGGTTCCTCTCAAGGTTTCTTCCTCATATCATCTCAGGGAGTTTTTACTTGCCACCATCGTCTCAGGCTTGCTCATTAAGGATAAAATATGGATAATAGTTACTTAACTTAAATTTCATATTATTTTTTCTCTTCTCTGTTTCTATACTTCTGTAAAAAAATTGAATTGAATGATAATTGAAACTTGTGTGTGAAGGGACTGTAGGCTGAAAACACATAATTGATGAGAGAGATCAGAGTACACTGAGGTGACAGTCTATAGTAACCCAAATAATCACTTTTGGTGAGCAGAATGAAACTGAACTTTATGTTATCAGAGAACCAGGGTTATTGTAGTAACCAAAATTTCTCTTTCTAACATTTGTTCAGTATCTCATTAGGGGACATAGACCACTCCTGTATTGCAGACTAAACTACAGATATCAAAGCAGACTAATCAATGATTAAACCTAAATCAGTCCTCTTAGAACCAACCCAAATGATGATACAGATTACTGTAACATATGTAAATTTACCCCTTTTATAACGATAAACAAAACAAAACATATACACCAGTGCTTAATGTAATTCATCTCGGTTATTTCAAGACTGTGTGAGCTGGAGAGGGCTGTCAAATCCAGTCTATAAAATCTCAAAAACATGTCCAGGGAAAACCAGCTAGCCTCAGCACATATTTCTGTACAGAAATGTCTTTAAGCAGTGCCCAGAATGTATCCAAGCCCCTGGTGGAGTGAGCTCATAGTCCTCATGGGGGCTGCAGATTCTGCTAGAGTAACACAACATGATTGCCTCCACCACCGAGTGGAAAAAGCATTGACAAGAGATTTCCTTTGTAAGAATCAGCCCAAGAAACAAAAATCTGATGACTCACCTGTAGTACTCTCTGTTCATACATATTTACAGCATGAACTAGGCACAAGTAGTGTAACTGCTGTTCTTCTGGGAATAAACAAGGCAACGGGTGAAAAGCGAACAGATCTACTTCTTGACCTGAGCCAGAAAAAATAAGAAGTCCAAAATTGAACATATGTTTGTGATGATCTTATCTGCACACCATCTTTCAAATACTCCCCACTTTGCATTATATAAAGGGCATGTAGAGGCAGCCCTTGTGTTCTGAATTGTCTTAATCAAAATTCAGTCACTTAAGATCCAGGACCAGACAACTACTTTCTGAGGAGAAGGGTTGAATCTTTTCCCACATGTTTATAAAAGGCGATCCTGGCATATCAGTAATAGCAGTGCTGGTCAAAGAGCAGTTGGACTACCTCTGACCCCATTGACCCCAATACATGGTGAGAATCATTGTATGACTGCGTTTCTGTGTTTTCTGCAGTGTTGGCCCAATTAGGCTCAGTGGAAATAATGTGTACAGTAAATCCACTTACCTGTTTAATATACCCGGAATGATGGGAATCCCACGCTGCTCCACATAGTCAACTTGGGCAACTGGTGCAAGTGTACCCTGTCAAGCGCATATATACACTACCAGTCAAAAGTTTGGACACACCTTTTAATTCAATGTTTTTTGTTTAGGGATTTATTTTCTACATTCTAGAACAATACTGGAGATTTCAAAACTATGAAATAGCACACATGGACTTAAGTAATCCATATGTAATGACAACAAAAAACAGTCAGTTGTTATTTTAAGACATGAAGGTCAGGTGTTCTGGAATAGTTCTTGCAAGAACAGTATTGTCAAGTGCATTTGCAAAACCCATTAAGCACCATGAAGAAACTGGCTCACATGAAGACCATCCCAGTAAAGCAAGACCAAAACTTACCTCTGCTGCAGAGAAGTTCATTTATTACTGTTGTAATAGCTGCATTGATGCATGTGTCATCAGCACTTTTCTCAATAAAATAGGACCCAGTGGTCATCCTATTCTGAGAAAAGACAGCTCTCCAGTGACTGAAAGTACTTATGCATCCTGGCGAAACAGCACTCTGTGGGTGAGACGTCTCCTGGGGTGAATTCCCTGTGATACTACCACAGAAATTCCTTCATTTATAGTAATGCTGGGGTGAAAAGAAAACCACCCTGAAGTTCAGGTGCAAGTGGTTTCCAACAGACATTTCTAGAAATGGGCACCTATAAAGAGAAAGCAGCTTATCCCCAAAACTTTTTTTTGCTGGTTAGATACAAAAAAACTACCAATGCATTTTTTTGGGCTGATGGTATCCTAAGTCTGTGACCTACTGAACCAGTGTTAATTTATTCATTGATTCAAAGCACTCTTTGTCTGTCACACTGTATAAGAGCAACTGCCAAATTCCAGAAATGTAAATGTAAATGACTGGATTTTTACAGTTTCACACAGTCATGTGACAAACCTTGAACAGATTCATGTTTGTTTCTCATTCAGTGAGCCCATCAGCTGGAATTGCTTCAGTGGAAGAATATTGTCCTAGGCATCATTCTCCTCATCCTTAAGTATAGTTAACAGCATCTTATCATCCTCAACCTCTTCCACTCCTGCCAATGTGCCAATGGATCCTTGAACAGCAGGGGGAGAACAGATGACACGGCTTGTAGAGACTCAATCAGTTCCTCTCTGGGTTAGGTTTTCCCCTCCAACTCAAAGTATTCTTTTAGTTAAGAAAGAAGTACAGTGCGGACAACCTTTAGGGCGAAAGAACCAAGCAAGAGATTCAGAGACTATGTGAGTTTTTTGCAGAAATCAATGCACCAGACGTACATAGGTAAGAGGGATATCCATTTATCCCTGAGCTCTCTGGCTCTTTTGCAGTGGCCATGAAGGATCCTCCACCTTGTTCATAAGGTAAGCCTACCACACATGGCACAGGCTGTACCAAGTCTTAATGCCTAAACATGTTAGTTAATTTACTCTAACCAAAGGAAAGAATATATTTTGTTTAGAAAGTTATTGTGAGGCTTCATCTGCAAATTGTTAAGCAAACTTCCCACTATGAGACTGGTGAGGACAGCTTAGGAAAATCCTCCACAGGGAAAAGAGTGAAAATGACAAAATGGCAGGCAGCTGCTGTTTATATTCAGGGAGGTGGTACTCCCTAATTGCTGCAGCAATTGATCTGCCATGTTAGGAGACATGGTGCCATTGGTGCATCTGCATTTGGTCACATCTGAAGCATTTCCAGAGTGAGACACTGAATGAATGTTACAAAGAGAATCCAGGAGATAAGCAGTTTCTGAAATATCCCATCTGGCACCAAAATCCATGCCACGAGTCACAGAGATCACACATTTTTTTCATTTTCATGTTTGATGTGGGCATTAGTTGTAGCTCTTGACTTGCATCTGCATGATTTTATACATTATGCAGCTATAGCTTTGGGAAAGAAGCTGCACTTCAGTCTATTTGTGTGGGACTTGATGGCCCTGTACCTCTTTTCAGATGGTAAGGGGACAAATATTCTGTGTCCTTGGTGGGTAGAGTCTTTAATGATTCTGCTGGCTTCTGTGTGCAGTTGCATAGCAAACACAGTTTCCTGGTTCAGGAGCTCAGTGCTTTGCTGTACACTTTCAATTACCTGGCACAAGGAGCTGTGTAGGTATTCTGGCTTGTTTAAATTTTTGCAGGAAGAATAGCCTTTATTGTGCTGTCTTCATCAGGTGGGAAGTGTTGATAGACCATGAGATCTTTTGTCATTAGATACCAAGGAACCTGCTGTTGTTCACTCTCCACTTCCTCTCCATATGAAGAGGGGAATGGGTTGTCTTTTTGGATCTCCTTGTGTTTTTAGGACCAAGTTATTGTCCATACACCATTGGAAAGAATTTATGTTAAATCTATAATTAATTCAGAAATCACACTGATGCTCATACTTATATTACTCAGAAGCTCCTGGTTACACAAATCCACTTGACAATATACATTTGTAGAAAGGACATTATTTAATCACATTCTCTAGTGTCACCCACTAGAGAGTTCTGAGTCTGGTTGCTCTCAAAGTTTCTTCCTCACATCTCCTCTGGGACTTTTTCCTTGCTACCATTGCCTCGATGATCTTGCCTTCGGCCACTGTTCGCAACCTTGGGGTAACCATGGACAATCAACTGTCCTTTTTCCTCCCATGTTGCTAATGTGACACGCTCATGTCAGTTTCTTCTGTACATCATCAGAAGGATTCGACCATTTCTATACACACAGGCTACTCACGTGCTTGTTCAGTCTCTGGTCATTTCAAGAATGGACTACTGCAACTCTTTACCATTAGGTCTTCCTCTGAATGCAATTCGTCCTGTGCTAATGATCCAAAGTGCAGCTGCAAGGCTTGTTTTCAACAACCACCCCACTGCTGCGTTCCCTCCACTGGCCTCCGGTAGCTGCATTGATGCTTGCCTACAAAGCCAAGAATGGACCAGTACCATCTTACCTCAAAGATCTTATTACTCCTCGCACTGCACCTCACTTCCTCAGATCCACTAGCACTGCTTGACTGGTCTGACCATCTCTCAGGGTATACATCTAGACTCTTCTCTGTTCTGACACTGAGGTGGTGGAGTGAACTTCCCCTAGATGTCCGTACAGCTGAGTCACTGACTGTCTTCAAACGATGACTGAAAACCTACCTCTTCCTGAAGCACTTAAAGTTCCCTGTAACAAAAAAAAAACAACACACAAACACACCAACTCAATTTTAGGCTAATAGTATCCTAACCTAGTAAGTCTTTAACCTACTGAACGAGTATTAATATATTCATTGATAGAGACTTAAAGCACTTAAGAGCATCTGCCAAATGCCAGAAATGTAAATCTAATGCAAATCTCTGGCTTGCACATTAGGGATAAATATAAATGTAAATATTATAAACTCTGTATTTCTATATTTCTGTAAAGCTGCTTTGAGACAATATCCACTGTTATAAGTGTTATACAAATAAAATTAAATTGAATTGGATTAGACATTGGGATGTTTCTGTAGTATCTTATATAGGTCCCACTATTTTGGTGTCATGAGCAACCTTTAGAATCTTAGATTTGGAAGAATACCCTTGGTAATAACCTCAGTCAAAAGTGAAGAGGGCGAATAGGCTTGGCTAAGCGCACAACCCTGCAGAACACCTGTGCTTAGAACAAGAATGGAGGATGTATGATTACATGTTTTGCCATGGTGCAGTCTGTTAAGAAAGTCCATGATCTATAAGCAGAGTACATTGTCTAGGCCCAGGTTGCCTTATTTACATACAAATTTGTGGGAAATGATGGTTTTTAAAAGCAAAGCTAAAATCAATGAATCCTATCATAACTGCATGGATGCTATTCATTGATTTCAGTTCTGCTTTTAAAACTAGAACACAAAGCGATATCCGACCTAATGGACAGACTAGATCCATCCCAATTCTTTCAGGGGATGTCAATTAATGGAAGAGGGTGCAATGGTGCTTTTATCAGGTGGCTGACATTTGCAACATACCCCGCATTACCTGCAGACCTGTGTTCTGTGTCACCCACTATAACCTCTTCTTAATAACTGAAAAATAGGCAAGACGCACAACATTATGCTAAATTTGCCTGCCAACAGTTGGTCAAAGGCGTATCTCAGGGTCTCATTGTACAACTGCTTCAAGGGGAAATCTCAGAGCAGAAGTGTTGATGGTGCTGTTCATGGGTGCGGCTGACCTATTGCAAAATTGCCCATTTCAGGTCCAGGTACACCGGCAGCTGCTGGGCCATGAGTTGGGCTTCTCTGGGCAGGCCTTTGCAAATCTGGCATGGGGCTCAAACCAAGATCAGACATTCAGAGCTATTAATTGTTTAAACAATCAGTCTAACTAAGCACAACTGGACAACAAGAAACACTTGTCAGTCACATATTTGAATATTTTTAAACAAACCCTCAACCCTCATATCAAACCCAAATGTCTTCAGTGAAATAAAAAAGCTATATGTTTGTGCTGGTGGCTATATATTTCATCCTGTAATGTAGTAGATTGTTTAAGCAGTTTGAATATTCTCATTTTAGATGGCTATCCTAAATGAAGTGAAGTAAAATTTAATGCTTGGTTAAAAAATTATTGACCAGTAGTCAAGTCAAGTTTTGATATTAGTATTATTTCATAAAAGAAAGTAGATGTTGGTAAGAAGATAGCTGGTTTGAGTATTTCTGGTAACTCAGATACAATTAGATAAATGAACAGGTATACAGGTGGTTACCACCAAATGGGTGGGGAGTTTATGTAAAGTTTTTTAATAGAAATGCTGCAAATTGCACATAGTGTCATGTAAAAGATGTTGCATTTGGAAAGTTGAGAGACTTCATGCAACATTTAGAAATTATGATGAGGGTGAAAGAGCTTTCTGAGAAATTCTGAAGAACAATATTATTAAACAATACTTGAGTAAAGATTATTCATCACTGTCAGTACAATTAGTTTAAGAATGTGTAGGTGGAATTAATAATGTCAGTGTGTGTGTGTGTGTGCATGTGTGTTTGTTCGTTACACTCACTTACAGGTTGGATCAGAACATGGAGTTGCCTACAGGACAGACAGGTTCAGTTGCACCAGTGTAACATCAGCTAAACAGATAAATCACACATCCTCACATTTACCAAAAGGTACACATCTCCTCATGTTTTTCCTTTGTTTTCAGGTTCTGAAAATAGTTTGCTTGTAGGATGAGCTCTTTCAGTGACTGGCCCAACTAAGAGACCAAATAGAGTGATGTCAGCATTTATGCATATGGGAAAGATGATGTAAGGAGTATATGCGACATGAGGTGGTAGAAAGTTACTGGCTCATAAAAATAATTAAAGCTGTGTATATGTAGACACCCTTTGCCTCATGATGGCGGTATTGAGAAAGAACAGACACATCACACAATGGATAGGGGAGATTCCTCAGGAAGTGTACAAGCATGATTTGTCATGCCACTGTGTTTAGCATATGTATATTTTTATCTATATGACTATATGTCTGAGGAAGTTGTACATTGTACATTTGCCATAATTATGCTGCTAATAAACACATTATATACAAAATACTGGATGTGTCGAAAATGGTTAAATTGGAATCCACCTTAAAGAAAATATCTTTGATATGAGTATGAAGCATTTCAAACAGCATTGAAGAAATTCTCTAGATAGAGCTTTTAATTGGTATTATACTGATATGGTTATATCAGCATTGCATTGTTTTTTATTTATATGCATTTGTACATATCTTGTCCCCTTTACTGTGCTTTGAATGGTGATTTTACAGTGACTAATTAATTTATTATTGTTACTGAATTAATTTTAGCTAATAATTTGCACACCATAACAAATAACCTTTTGTGTATTGCTCTTTTTATATGCTGAAATGTTTATTAATGATAAAGGATTTAGTTTAAATTTAGAGTATTTTCCTATTCTTTCTGTAGAATAATTAAATTACTCACAACTTGTAACGTACAGCTTGTTCATAGAAAGAATCTTAGGATAGCTCATAGGATTTTTATATACATCCAATTTTTTTAAATCAGAAAACATTCATATCTTTTTTTTAAACTAGTTGACCTGCCTTTCCTCTTTTTCTGCCAAATCATTTGTTATTGTGCCTTTGACAGCACAGATCATCTCGTCCACTACTAGAAGAACCGAGACTGGAAGCTTGTGACTTAAATGGTCGGCTTTCATAGCAGCCTTTGGTTAGCTGTCTCGGCTTCCCTTCTGCCCTAGCTCTGCAACAGGAAACAGATGTAAGGTCAAAAGTCTCACCTGGGTCGGAAGCAGGGCTCAGTGACTCGCATGCCAAGCCATCATTACAGAGCAATGAAGGGAGCACCCTATCTGCTTCAGCTGCAACCAATTTCAGGTACTGAGTGCGGCCCGTGTGCCGACGTATCCCACCAGGACTTGGACACATGACCTCTGGCATCTAGGGAAAGCCCATCCCAGCTAATTTTAATCAAGGGTCTTTGATTGACGGCAAAGCTAGGCAGAAGCGTTCATTATGCACATTGGTGCAGACAATATTATTACCTGTTGTTAGGCCATTACATTACTTATGATCCTTTCAGATGGTGATGTTAATTCAAAGCAGGGATGAGGTCTGATATGCTGCCTTTGAGGAGTAGGACAGGCCTGAAACTATTATTGCAGCGAATAGGCAACACTGATTTTGAATAATCTTTAATGGCTCTCATACCATCTTTGTAAAAAAAAAAAAGGGACCTATAAAGAGGACTATAAAACTCTACTTTATTAAAGTATTTAGTACATCACAAACCATTTACATATTATTGAAATAATATACAATAATATTCTGTATTATTATACGTATAACAGAACATTTACATACATATACAGAAAGATACAGATATTTGAAAAATCTATGTAGGTTTTTTCATTTAATTCCCTGTCTCGACTCCTGTCCTTGTCTCTGTCTGTTCTCTTTGCAAATAAAACTAAATTTTCTCAAACCAAAGTGTCTTGAATGGAAAGATTTTCTGAGCCACCAAAGTGCTAGTATTGAAAACTGAGCATCAATTGATCCAGTCTGCCCAGCTTACATACAGACTGACATACATTCAGATGTCCACAGACCCCTGCCTCCTGCACTTGGGCTCTGAAAGGATAGCTCTTCTGTGAAGATACTCTCAGAAGGAAGTCTGTGATGGACGATGGTGCAGGCATTTAATCCTTTCCTCTCTTGTTAAAACATTCAATTTTCCTTGTGCCTCATGGCTGTCAAAAAGAGTAAGGTAGCAAGCAGACACAGGAAGCTATATGCACTGATTCAGCTTGCTCTGATGGGGGATGTGTGTCCAATCACCTCATGAAAAGGTCTTTCCCCAGTTCTTTTACAGACAATCGCACACAGGGCATCAGCTCAAGGATCAAGCAATGCGTGCATGGCATTTGCTCACAGTTGTGTTAATACTTCTTTAAATATGTTTTTATTGCTTTTACTGCTCCTGCTGTCCCTGTCATGCACACTTGTTAAGTATTTGTGTCATTAAGCTTAAAATGGCCTGGAACTCTCACCTTAATATCTTTCTCCACATCCCCTGCACCCTCTCCACACCTCAGACTCTGCTATATATTACAACAGCACACAACACAGACATGTAAGACCTATCTTCCTGCTGCCAACTTCAAATGTTAAATGAGTAGTTTTATGATGGTGCCCTCAAGCGCTGAAGAATGACATGCCAGGGTGTCACAACTCATTGAAAGGCCACTGTATTATGAGGCAGTGACGTCAAAGTCAAAAGGTTAATAAAGTGTAAACTTTTGCTTGGTTGGTGATAAGATGATGAGCAGCTGAACTCTATGAAGTCATGGTTCAAAGTAGATGCATTTAGCTCCAGCAGAGATTTAAGTATGGGATCAAATGAGGCAAAAAAACAAAACATTACAAGATTGAAACCTGTTTTCTATGTCGTACAAGATCATGATAAACACTTTGTGTGTGTGGGCTTCACCATGTGTGTATATAGTGATGAAGATTAAAAGTTAGACAAGAGACAGAGAGAGGGGGTGGAGGGGTGGAAACTGCACACATATGGAAAAGTGGTTGACGGGTTGCAGTTAGTCACACTCCTGCGTCTCTAATTGAATTACCGTTGACAGCACACCACTGGCTGTATAGTGGACCCTAAGCAGTCGGCAGTCGGCTCTGAGTGTGTCAGTTACTGGGGCATTCGCCCTGAAATCAATTACTAGCACAAGGGGCCGGGGAGGATTGTGGCCTATCAGCCACATCCTGCAGGTCAGCACTGGGACTGACAGCAGCATCTGGAGCCATACAAATGTACTGACCTTAGAGCACCACTTGAAAGTGGTCCTTGCAGGGAGCAGACACATTGTAACTCTAAATCACCTGCTTGCCCTTGCCACCTGATACTCAGGGCTAGAGCATCCCATGCTCTAGTACTATCTTTGCTTATGTTATAAAGAAAAGAAGGGGCTATGACTGGCATGCTGTAGAAGGAAAAAATAACCTGTCACATACAGGAAATGGGTAGAGCTAAGGAACATCAATTCTGGTAAGGTTGGGGTATCATATCATGGATTATTGCCCATATCATGGATAAAAGCATGGATCTCATGTCAATTCAAAGGCCCCCAGAAATCTTCCCTCAGCCTTGGTGATGTTCTGTCTGAAATCATACAGAAGAATATGGTAATTAAGGGAAAATGCGTATTTTTAATCTTTCTGAATGCTCTTGTGTTATTGTTTTGTTGTCTTGCACTTCTCCTCACTTTCTACCTTATACCCATTGTTATAACTGTCTGATATTTATCATTTATGCATTTACTATTTCATTTCATGGCACCTTTGTACCTGGTACTAATTTATTTAAATAAACCGTTGAGTTTCATAACGGCAAATACACATCAAATTTAGCTTAAACCAAATATTGGAACGAATATATGAAATATGATAAAATGGTTGATTTTGCTGGCTGATGTCACTAAAGGAGCATTTTTTTAACATTTCTAATAGGCATAATGGCATATAGCTGGAGCAGCTAAATAGCCTTTTCTGAACATGCAGTTCCCAACAATGTAGAATTCATTTGCCCCACAACTCAGCAAGTGTAGGCTTCACCTGTGACTAAAGGTTCTTCTATGGAGAACCACAGGAACCGGAGTTCTGGAGAAGACATCAGACCTTGCAAAGGGGGGTGAGTTTGTCAGGGGAATGCAAGCAAAGGGATGATGGACAGCAGGGGTCAGAAAGTGGAAAGTGTTTTGTTGGTCCAGCATGAGGTCCCTGAAACTTGCTGACAGGTCTCTCCACAGTTCAGTTCCCCTTTATGCAGCTGTGGGCCACCATACCACAGGAGGAATTAGAAGACCATGATGCACAAAACTTCCGGTAAAGGGGATTTATGTCTAACCGTGCCATGCTGAAGGGAAGACCAGTTAAATGTACAGAAAAATAATCTCCAATACACAGTTCAACACCACATTCTCTACACAAGTCATTATGTAGGAGCAGAACACACATGCAGTTCCAGATAGCTAAAATGTGACAGGATTTAATTTTATCATGTCTCAGATAGGATTGCTCAGGCAAATGTGAATGTTATCGGGGTCATTAACACTACTAGGAGGGGGCTGAAGTGATGTATGACATCAGAACTTGAGGAGGGAAGGCAGCCCACACAAACAGAAACTGAGCTCCTGGCTGCCCTGGGCCTGGCTGGGAGGCCTCAAGCTAAAGCTTTTCCTTCCACATGCTCCTGACCCCAACAGCCCCCTGCTAACAGTGCACACACTGCACACATGCCTGACTGACACCATGACCCCTTTATATGAACTCTCCTGCAGATATGAGGTTATGTGGAAGTGCTTGTAACTTACATCATATTACAATTTTATTATGACTAATAACACAGAAAATAGGCCATTTTTTCACCCAACACCCTTTTTTCTACTTAGTTAGTCTGACTGCACTTTGGCAATCTTAAGTCCTATTCAAGATTGTCTCTTAGATTTCCTGCACACAATGTGGGGGTCTTTTTCATAATTCAGGAAGGGAAGCAATATTTGTATTTTTAGGTTACTCACTGTTGAAACTGTAAAATGTTGGTTGTAAATTCAAGAAGTCAGCGTTTAGAGCCAAAGAGATAAATATACCCCATTGTGACAGAAGGCAGATTTGCTGTTTGAAGAGAAGACTACCACTTAATAAGCTGTTAAACTGCCTTTGCTTTTCACATTATTGCCTGGAGGTAATTCAATTTCAGCAGCAGCTGGTTTCATTTAAAACTTTACAACACAGTTTAGTCATATCCCATAAGCTGCTCTGATAAATAACCCTCTTTTATTGAGTTTGCAGTGCAAATACCATCCAATGCAAACTTCACATGAAGGATCCAGACCCTGAGAGAGCTGCAGGGTATATAATCGTACCAGAGTCAGACTGAAACAGTGACTCTCTTTACTGTGATTCCAGCTCTATAAAGGAATTCCAACAACAATTTCATTTTGAAAAATTGACAAAATCCTTGTTTCACAGAGTGCCATTATATAATTAGTATAAAATATTTACACTTTTGCTGCTATTGGAAATTTCATCGATATGCTGAATATGGGTTTCTATACATCCATACATTTCTTGTATCTCTTATTCTACAAGGGGGGGCAACCTGTATAAGGTGCCAATCACACAAGTGTGTGGAAAACTTATAGATGCAAGTCAGCTTACAACATGTCTTTGGAGGAAACTGGAGTATCAGCTGAAACCCCGACGCATGGGGAGAACCTGTAAACTCTAGGCAGTCCCAGAGGTGTGAGGCAAATGTACCATTAAACTACCATGCCCTGGTAAAGGTATTCATTCTCCATTTTTATAAGAGCTGTCAGGCACAACCATTGTCACAGATATGTTATGTTATGTTATGTTATGTTATGTTATGTTATGTTATGTTATGTTATGTTATGTTATGTTATGTTATGTTATGTTATGTTATTTATTTATTTATTTATTTATTTATTTACTTTTGTATTTAATTTTATTAAATTTTATTTGGGTGGTGGAATTTGTAGGATTTGGCACAATTCCCTGTTTTTAAGTCTCATAAAGCAATCATGCAGTCTCATGATTTCTTATGTAATATCAACTAGCCTATAGCTTTTGCAAATACAAAACTTTTCTTTTCTATCCTTTCCTTTTTTGTCTTGTCTTGTCTTCAAATCACCTTTATATAAACAGCCTGGGATTTTATTCCAAACCTTGCTTATAGCATTTTCGTGGTTAAATGGAACAATTGAGGAGAAACGTCTTCAAAAGAATTTATAAAAGGAATAAAAATTAACCCTACAATTCTTGCAAATGGAATTTGCACATGTGCAAACTGAGGCACGAATATGCAGACTGCAGTCAGATAAAAACTTTCTTTCAACGCATCAGTACTCCGGATGATCTGCACCCTCAGGAAGTCCTAATGGAAACCAGGCACTCCCAATCAAATTTTTGTAGCGTTCTCATGAGGAAACACAGTCCAGGAATTGAAGCATGGCTGCTTTGACTGACAGGTCGGGGTAATTTAATTTAATCCAATTTTCTTCCTTTAGGCTTGCTTATGATATAATTGATTAAATTGATTAACAGGTGCAACCTATTTACACATGATGACTGGAGAAAGAGGGATTTCTTTAGAACAATTGTGTGGAAACCATTTTTTTTTACCATGATTACAAACTAGATGAGTTGCTTAAAGTTTAATTAATATTTTGTTTCAAGGATGGCATGCTCTGAAATTGAGGTACTCTGACAAGAAAATTGGGGGAAACAGGTCATTTCCACAACTTTGGATAATCCCTTTTTGCTGAGCCCTGGAAAGCAGCTAGGCTAGCTGTGGAAATCATGCCAAAGTTGCTCTGAGCTGTGGGGAAATTATCACATCAAAATACAAGGATAGTTTCTGCTAACTTACCATACCACTTACTAGGCTACGTGAACCAATCTTAAATTATAAACCAGAGAATGATATATGGTTAACTGTCTGTTTTTTAAATAAGAACATGAGATCTTCTGTGATTATAGCTTGTATATACTGATTTAGGTATCTTTGCACTGCTTGCTTCATGAAACAAATGTACATAAACACTATCAAAATATAGTCCAATCTAAAGCTGATTAAAGATGTTATTTATATTATATACTTATATTAATATAAATATAAGTACTTTGCACTTCTCTTGGTAATTTGGTGGTGCTATATTTTAATTTCCCATTAGATGTTAGTGGATGTCTGTTGCTCTGACATCACAGGAGCACACTGTTAGCAAAGTTACATTGGTGTTTTGTAGGAAAAAGAGCAAGAGCTTCTTTCTTCTCACTCATCATTTTCCAGCTATCTCTTTAATGAGAAACCCAATGTAGATGTTGTGGAGACAGTAAACACTGGTCTTAGAGCTCCAGAATGCAAAGCAGCTATACAACACAGTTGCACTGGATTACAACAGAAAGTTGTAATCACAGTGGTGTTTACAGTGGTATTAGCATGAAAGTTGAAGTTTTGGAACCATGTTGTGCTTGAGCAAGTGAGTACGTTACGAGGAGTTGTAAGTGCTATAACCAGACTAAAGGACTACATTGTTGCTGAATTGCTCTCAGTAGGTAGAGATGAATTCTCACTGGTGTCATGTCAGTGAGCACAAAAGTGGCATTATAGGAAATGTAGGAAACCTAATTTAAATGAAACAGACACACATGCTGACAAAATAAAAAATAAAAAAATCTACAGATATGCACTGGTTAAGGTTAAAATGTTTTATCTGACTTTGCAACAGAAGTGGTGATGGCTTTTATTTCAGACATACTATATCAAGACAAATTTAATGTCTTTAGGTTTTGAGAGCAAAATATAAAATTAGAAAATATATAGGTATATAGGCCTTCATAGTATATTTAGAACAAAAATGTTTATTACAATAGGTTGAAAAAATGTACCAAAATATGTCATAAAACAATATTTTCTCAAAGGATACAGAGGATTCTGACTTAAAATAACAAAACAGCCACCGGAAGTCACATTCTCTTTATAGAAACAATTCTGTCAATCCTGTCTTCCACTAGGAAAAATTAAGTGGGTTCTTTTTCCAGCATGATCACTGTAGGGTTCCACTATAGTAACATCTCCTGCTCCACTTCTTCACACTGCATCCTAGTTAATTTGCATTGACCCATATGAATAGCAGGAGTAACAGCAGCTATGTTTTGGTATTAAGGACATGTTTATCTTGAGTTCAGTTCTAACATCTGGCAAGGTCAGAGGCAGTGATTGACAGATGAATGCCAGGCAGTTTGACGCAAGAGGCTCTCAGATGATGCCAGGATTATGCTGTCAGCTGGTTTCGACGAACTGGTGATGCTGGAGAAGTGTGGCCTGAATGGTAAACTGTAGCTGTACAGGCCATATGGTGACATGAGAGAAGATGTTGCAGTATCCTCCTGAGCTCCAGAGTTTCGACTCTCCTGAAGGCTCTGGATGGAAAACAAGCAGTGGCTATGGAGGCACTGGCCCCTGCAACCTCCTATTTTTTTGCAATGAAGAGGAGACAGCATGGGGTAGTCCGTCAAGGGTCGCAACCCTGAGTAACCTCTGAATCTGTCTGGTATGAGGCTGTAGTGGGGTCGGCTTGTGAAGGAGGTGTTTAAAGAGGTCAGTTTAGAGCAGAGGGGGACACTGAGGCTGTGTAGATCACTGTCAGGCCCAGAGAGGGTAAACGGATGGGAGAGCAAGGAACTGGAGTGTGGCAAGTGCCTTTTCAGAGAGGAAATGTCACCACAGCTCTCTGATGACCCACAATTTTCACCTGGAATTAATTATGTAATTAAAATTATGTGCGGCATTCTTCTTCTGGCAAATATACCATTACCAAAATGAACATTCAGTCATTTTACACAAACTTTTTTATATGGTATTTATACTATTACTGACACTATTACTTATCCTGTTTCATCTACTCACATCAGAACTTTAATCCTCTTTTGTTTAGCAATATAGTAATTATTTTATTAAACACCTTTTCACTAAGTTTCTAGTTGTTTCTAGCACATTATCTCAACAATATTAATACTTTTATATGCAAATAAATATGTTTTCTGTCTCAGATTATTTGTAAATATCTTGAAACTAACAATTTCTCATGTAATGCTACCACCACCATAATAATAATAATAATAATAATAATAATAATAATAATAATAATAATATGTCAATGAAGCAGTTGATAATGTAGTGATCTGTACCTTGCATCTCCACAGTAAATGGCTTCAAATTAAGGCCAAATGGATTTCGCCAAGGGTAAGAATCCAGCACACCATCTAGTACACCTCTATGGAGTGAAAAAATAAGAAGAATAAAAAGAAAAATTTACTTGAAGGAACTAAGTTTTAAGTGAATGAAAGTAATTTCTTTACCTGTTTCTTCCTGGGTCTCTGAAGCCCTTGGCAAAGGGGTTTCTGTCAATCTTCAGTTTTGTTATCTTAAGGACAGAAAAAGTGAATCCAACATTACTTGCAGGTCACTTAATACATAAACCTACTAATACTAAAAAAATAAATAAATAACTACAATCACAGTATTCCTTATGCAGAGAGAGAGAGAGAGAGAGAGAGAGAGCAGTTAGTCATTTTTCATGGCCACACAAGGTGACAGAGTAGGTCAAACAACACACTTTTTTAACTGGGGACTTGCAAAAATGATTTTATATAGTGCATGAAACGGGTTGTACTCAAAAAGCCTCCAGCCACAGCCCCAAAAATTCAAATAAATTATTTTGCAATAGAACTGGACCCTGGTGACAGAAGTTGGCAGCATTTCTGTGGCTTCCTGTTTCTGGAACAACATGTGTAAATACTGAAATCCTATGCAAGTCTGCTGCTCCCTAGAAGCTAAACAGTGTGATTTATGCAGTCAGGTTGGGGGTGAAAAAGGCGAGATGTGCTCATGTGAATATGATATGCCTCCAATGAAAAGGCGATAGTGGGGAATTCTACAGTTGGCCATAATATCCGTAAAATGTATAAACAAGGATGGAATGGAAACCAAGGATTTTTATTTGTCATGTGTATGTTGTAGACTAATGTCAGAATGACATGTTTTGACAAGGGGAATATAAAAGCTTACTTAGATCGGCCTAATACTGCCTACAGGGTAAATGAAATGTCGCCTTGAGGTTTTAAAGTTAGACATTTCAACTGAACTCGAATTGAAACAATCTGAGTCCACTGGGAGTTTAAATTCAACCGAACCGTTTGTTTTGAGAATGTATTAAACGTTTAAGAGAGATCATTTACCTGCTGGTTTTGATAAGCTGTTACGGTTGTGAATTGGGTCTCGGGGAAGGAGAAGGTGCACACGCCTTCAGTCGGGAGCGCAACGATTTGCGATACGTCCAGAGATGGCTCGTGCACGACTACGTGCACGCGCGGCTTGTACTTATGCATGGACTGCAGGATGATCTGAATGTAGAAATGGACACACATGGAATTAAGCGAAAGTCATCGCCTGTCTGGTACAAAATATATCCCGAGTAAAGAAAACGTTGACGCTGAAAACACAGACTGGAGCTAAACGTGAAGGTTAACGAGTAAAAACGCGCAAGAACAGCTGGCGCGTGAAAGGTTGACACTTACTGTGGAGCGAAATATACAGAACAGTCCGATTAAGCTCCGAGAAAGACATGACGATGCAAATGTGTACACTGGGGAGCTCCAGTTTAAGTTATTCGCCCACAGTGTGAAGCATTTTAGAGAACAAAAGTTACAAACAGTCTGGCATTTAACTGTCAATCACTACTTCTGACCTTTCCAAATGTTTGAACTGAACTCGAGATAAACAGGTACTTAATTCCAGTACATAGCTGTTGTTCTTCCTTCCATCCATACGGGTCAAAACAAAACAGTTATGTTATGATAGAATGTGAATGAGTGGAATATAAGATCATTTCCTAGTGCAAGACATGACTGACAATTGTTTCTATAAAGAAGGTTTTGGTGGAAGTGTCGGAAGCGTCTTTTAATGGTTATTACGCACGGTCTCACCTATTCTCTCACAGTCTACATCTCCAGAAAATGTTAAATTAATGTTGTTTTCGGTATAGCCTTATACCATTTGATCGCAGCCTTTAATATAACTATTTATACTACATTTACACTCTTAGTTGTAATGACAGATAGGCGATTCCCGGATGACATGGGTATTATTGAATTTGATAAAAGATATAAGAATGCATGATGTATTGTGGGAAGTATGATTATGTAGCAATCGCTGAGCAACTTAAACAAAAATGGTTAGTACTGAATATCTGTGCAAACTATGCAGACATGCATGCATCCCTTCTAGTGTAAAACGTTTTGACTTGAGGATCCCTATTAAATAGATCTAGCTATTTTACACTGTGTTCTAAAATCCGTGCAACTTACATGGCCTTTGTCGTCCATCTCGTTGTTTGTTAATTTCACCCGGTCGAAACTGATCACCTGGCGCATCCATGTCTCTCCGGAGCATGGCGAGTCCGGGTGTATGTAAAGCCGCGGGGTGATGCACGAGTGGTCTGTGTTTCCAGCCACCATCCACTGGGAACTGTGATACACATACCTACGGATTAAAAATAAGTGAGTAACTTCGCAACATATTATTTAAGGATATATGATCCACTCCATTTCTTTGGCCATTCCCCTAATTATATTATATTGCTCCTTTTATATTAAAATGTAAAAAAAACTTTGTAAACTTTTTTTTATTCTCCTGTTTGTGCGCACGAGTGGTCTGAAATGAAATCGGTTGTATGATGCTTATATCTTACTTAATTCAGGCCACCATTTGGCTTGTTTATAATTTTTATGTGCTGTATAGAAACCATTACATGACGGATATATTAGAAATTAACCATTTGTTTATTTCGGATGCGTTTTTGAGATGCCAACCGTGGCCTCTTTAAATCATTTTTTTTAATTAATATGGGATTCTGACATTATTATTATTATTATTATTATTATTATTACATTTTTATATATTTATTATTTTTAAACTGCATTTTAAATGGTCTCGGCCTCGTACCTATATCTCTTTGAATCCACGAGCTTGATGTCCATGGCGATGTAGTATTGTTTGAACGGGTCCAGGTTCCTCACTTTCACCCGGATAGATGGAAACATTCGCCTGAAGAAAAATTTTAGATCATTTTCAGCTTTACAGTAACTATAAAATTAGCAACATTATGTATTTGAATATGATATAAATTCTTTTCCATTTTATTTGTGGTGCTTTATGTCCAGAAAGAAATTCAGGCAAAATCTAAAATATGTCTGGTGTAAATATAGCCTAAAATTTTATAGATCTAATTAACATGTTAGTCGTCTACTTTATTTATTTATTAAAATGATTGATTCTCTTTTTCACAGAAAGTGTAGTCTTTTAAACAATAAAAGCAAATATCTATCCTACCTGCCCGCTTTGGTGATGATCATCTCTGTTCCAATCTCGTGAAATCTGCTCCACAGATCGGAACCTTGCAGTTCCACTTGGATCTGTGTGTCCGGCTCGGTTTTCTCCTCAGCAGGTTTGCTTGCGGACTGAATATTTTCCTTGATTTGATACTCTGCACAACATAATCAGTACAATAAATATATCCATTAAATATAAATATAATTTATATATTGCCTGCGTATAGAACCCAAGGCAATAGGCAATTTACTTATTCAATTTTTAAATTAAAATTGTTTTCACACTTCCAGTGATTGAATGGGACGGCAATAAAATTGCCTTCTGATATCAGCAGGAAGGCTAATTTAGCCAGCATCAGCAATCGTGCTGATAAAGTCAGTGCGCAAATGCACACAGTGAAGATGAGTACACGCTCACCGCTGTCCTCTCCTTCATCCACTACAGTCCCAGTCGATGTGTCCAAGTCGCAGTCACTTGTCTCTATCTTCTCATCCTTCGCCTTTTCTATTTTCATTCTCTTGCGGCTGTTTCCCACTAAAGCCTCCACAGAGAAAGCGTGCGCTCTTCGACTCAGGCCCTGCGACCGCGGACAGGCGACTGACTCTCTCTCTCCGGCTTCACTCAGACTTTGCATGGCCATCCAGATCGACGAACTTTAGGAGCCTTAATCAGCTTCCTTTGCTGTTTCAACAGTCTTTTATTTCAAGCATCTGTCCTGTGCGCGCTTGCGTTTAAATCCCCGACCATTTTCCAGTTTTAGTTGCGTCCACTTCCACGCACACTTCTCCACCCACTTTACATTCAGCGCCTAAACTGGGAGGCACCAAGAGGGGCGCAGAGGAAGGGCAGAATAACGACAAATTTCCAAAGAACATGTGACAGCTACCGAATTTCTTTTTGCGAAGTCTGTCTGAGGATGGGCTGCACAACTTATAATTTATGGACCGAAGAAAATGTCTTCCGGTCTCTTGTCATTGATTTGTGCGAAGAATCTTAAACGGCCCATTTCATCCCTCGTGTGCAGTTTTACAGCATGCATGTTATGTGTGTATGATTTAAACATATTTTGGACTAAACAAATCGAAATCCTTTATGTAGGAAATGATTAAATGAGTCTTTATGTAGACTAGTCAATAAAAAGAAGAAAAAGAACTAACCTAATAATATTATATAGAAATATATGTATGTAATATTTCAGCAGATCTGCTTTATTTTGCTGTTTATTTAACTTTGAATTTGCAATTCCTCATGGCCGCTTATATGGCTTTATTTTTTTTTTAAATGAATAAATTCACGAAATTGTAAATTAATATATTGTAAATAAATATATATTATTCTATATATAATATAATATAATATAATATAATATAATATAATATAATATAATATAATATAATATAATATAATATAATATAATATAATAGTTACCCCGTCTTTTCAGTTGATGAACTTACCTATACATTGCTAGATTTAAGTTATTGTCTTTACCCTGATGCCGCTTCCATGATGTTTTAATTAAATCAGCATAATATAATTTATTCAGAGGAAGAAGGAAAAAATACAACAAGAAATGTTTTAGTCTTGCTAAATATTACCATCTGGAGGCGCGCGTTTAAAAACCTCCGTGAAACTCACTGCTTCGGTTAAAGCTAACATTTCCTATAACAATTTGGGGCTTTCCGTAAAATAGTCTTCTGAGGCGAGTTCTGCCTGGTTCCCATAAAGCCAAAACTATCATATTGAGTTTGGAAATATTGTGAAACCGGTCGTAATGACAGGTTAGGATTATTAAATTACCGCGTGACGTGAAATGGATCCGTTGTATACACAAATAATAGTAAACACAATTTAAGAGTAACTTATTAAAATGTTTTCATCATAGAAGCTAATTGCCCGGCAGAGAGGAAAAGACAGCTGTGTTTACACATTGGTTTGGTTGGCCATAACTAAAATAATCAGCTCAGGTAATTTGTTCTTTTCTTGTCACCTCACTTAGGTTTCTCCATCGATTTTGCCCTAATTTATACCATAATTATAACTGTGACAGGACTGTTTGATAAGCTGTTATTGTGAAAGCCACCTGAATAAAATATCCAAAATCACTATTTCATCTCCGCGTTTTTTCCAAAGCGTGTAACGTTCGTTGTGTTTATTATGCGATGTAATTGAATTAAATCAGTCGAAAGGTTATTACAATAGTCACGCCACTGAGAATTATTCCATCTGAAAATGGCTAGGGAATCCGCATTTCTTAAATAAAAATGTTAGGCAAAATAGAAGCTCGCGCTTATTTTTATTTTTTGAGTGATTATAATAATAATAATAATAATAATAATAATAATAATAATAATAATAATTATTATTATTATTATTATTATTATTATTATTATTATTAGTTACATTAATATTTTCAATTTACCTCATTTACACTTTTGTTAATATTGGTCAAACTGAGATTTAAGTATACTGAATCTAAATGGCATTCAGTATCCTGTGGACAGGCTGTTGATGAGTTAAGCCACTGATATCTCTAATATGTCTCCCAGTCTTCTGGGAGGTAAACTGTTATGAAGTCAAACTTGTTGGAAACTGTCCATCCTGGGCTGATCTGTGTTAAGTTACACACACACTGAGGTGCAGAATTTCAATCAGTCAAGAGAGCAAAGTAAACATTTAAGGGAAAAGTACCACGAATGACTGATTGCTTAAATGAAAGGCATGAAATAAAATTGCCTAAACTGTGTTTGAAAATAATGATAAACACCATCCTTTGCATCTGTCATGAGTTGAAAAGGGAGTATGTAGATCACAGCGCACAAACTGAAATCTAATCAGTTGCCAGTGGAAATACTGGCTGATGTACTTCCAGCAGTATTAAGCTGTTGATGCTTTATAAAAGTCAAAGAGCATAGATACAGTATATCAGTACATCGGTTAATTCTGTCACCTCATGTCATTTTGACTAATTGCTTTTTTATTAGTTTGCCTCCATGTCAGCCATGAGGTCTAACAGAGTGGCGGGAAATCAGAGCTTCTGCATGAAGTTTCTCTCTGTAAACATTGGCAAGCACTGTAGAGCAAAGCATGGTGCCCTTACCAGGAGGGTAATTGTAGACAGCAGTGCTAAGCAGGCCAGCTGAAGTTGCCACTAATTGGGATCGACTTCTCCCTTGCCGGTTTATTTTAGAGCTCCAAACTGACACAGAGCAGAATGCAAACACTTTATGTGGGACACCTTGCATTTGGAGTGGATAGCCATGACCCCCAAGTAGCAAACCAGGCCTTTCAGCTCCTCTTATGCCAGAGATAGGCAAAGGGTGTCTATCTATCCTGGCATAATTTGCCTATTTCCAACAGGGCTGCCCACAGTTTCTGGTATATGCCGCACAACATTCTTGTGTCGTACTCTATTCGCCTCAAGCACAGTCTAGCATGGGAACTTCTGGCACAGCCAAGGTTCTCAGAAGCTGTGTTTTCCTGTGTATGTTTTCTTTCTAAATGTTCAGCATTTAGAGGTAGCATTCCTACAGTAAGTCGCAACCGGCTTGCTCTTATTATGTGCCTGTTGTCTTGGGCTTGTCTGTATTTGACATGCACACTGGCACCCACTCCACACTGTCCATCTGATTTTAATAATGCAACAGCCCTTGGTTTTTTAAACATCCCCTCATGCATTCTAGGTAAATGTGTTTCTTATGGGTGACATCAGATCAGATGAAAGGATGGATGGAAAGAACAGAAGGGATTAAAAAATCAGAATGTGCCAAAAACATAAAGGAGAAAGCAATAAAAAACAAGCTCGCCATGGAAGATGTGCAATTAAGGGGTGACAAATTCTTATGACCTGGTCTATGGCATCATTTCAGCAAGAGAATCGTCAGTGAAGGCCACATCTGCTCTTCATCAGAGCCCTTTCAGAAATGTTGTTATTGAGACATTAATGTTGAATACTGCCTCTTTTATAGTACTATAGTGAGCAACAAAATGATAATTAAAAAGACCTTGCTCATTTTTAAAGGCTGCCTCAAAGAGACTGGAAGTTAAGGATTGCAGCTTTGCCTAATACTTAATTGACCATGGCATCCAACTAGAGCCCATGGACAATTGCTTACGCTTCTTTGATTGTTCATTGAGTCTGGTCCAAAGTACTCTTTTGCCTATGGTCCATTTATATTAACTGTCTACCATTTAGTGCATTCCATCTCCACCACGTATAGCCCTACTGGGCATCCAAAAAATTTAAGACTCTGAAAGCTGAACATAAACTAGTTCAAGAGGTGAAATGGACAGAGAATGAAATGTGCTGTATCATTATTAATGTAAAAAAAGATGTCCAATTTGATTTTTCATTTACTCAGCACAGCCAATACTGGCTAAGTAAAAATAATTGCTTAACTCTTCCTTAAAGCCTTATGTAATACTAACCATATGATTAGTATCTAAGAAAAAAGGGGGTTTTGTCTCTAGTTATCAATAGCAATTTATATAATAACTCATCCAGAACAATAATGTGCTGGTCTGCTTTGAACTACATATCATGCTCCTGTGTTCCCAATTATTTAATTTCCAAGCACTCCAAGAATTAATATAGTTTGTGGTAAAAGAAAATAAATCTGCGGAATGCAAAGATTAAGTGAGACCTTGGGGAGTGATACATATTTTTAATTTTACATGCACTGGAGAAGACTGAACATATTTCCC
Organism: Hemibagrus wyckioides; assembly: GCF_019097595.1. Taxonomy (NCBI): domain Eukaryota; kingdom Metazoa; phylum Chordata; class Actinopteri; order Siluriformes; family Bagridae; genus Hemibagrus; species Hemibagrus wyckioides. The sequence goes on along the minus strand of NC_080717.1, from coordinate 11,616,113 downwards.
AGGGCTTGTAAAAGCATGGGGTTCAGCTATCTAAGACCTGATGCTCAGTGGTGGAAGCACTGCTCAGAAGTACTGTAGTAAAATTACTGTAGTAAGAGTAAAAATACTGCTACTCTAGTGTTAATTACTTAAGTAAAATAAGTAGTGATCGTTAAAATTACTCAAGTAAGTGTAAATAATAAGAGTAAATAAGTCAACCTGAAGAGTAGACCTTCAACAAGAAACTGCTGGGTCTTGAAAAAGAATTGTTTAAAAGTTGTACATATTGCCACATACAGTTTAACTGGATTACAGTCTACTTGGATAAATGTATTATTATTTTTGACTCTCTAGCAGTGGAAATGTATGATATCAGGTGGCAGATAATGACTCAGATGTAGGAAAACAAAAACTTTATTGTGAAATCGTGAAGATAAATTCAATATGTGAAGCAGCCCGAATTTGCTAAGATCAGGAGATGCACAAGCAGCATTCACCTGGCAATGCAAGAGCAAAAACTAGGAAACCAGAAACTCAAAATCCATGACAATATATACTTGTTAATGACTGGTATGCTAACACAGCGCATATAACTCAGAATGAGTGAGTGGGATGAGTTCTTAAATACTGTAGCTGTGTGATTGATTCCAGGTGCTTGCGATCAGTAATCAGGTGAGTCTGAACATATGTGCTGGAAGTAGGAATCAGTGACGTTCATGTTTGTAGACCACACAGTGTTATGGGAATTATAGTTAGAAGCTGATTTCTTGTGTTGACATGACAGTACCCCCAAACATCCCCACCCCCCGAAGCATTACCTCTGGGAGTGGAGTTCTTTCTTGGCCTCTCCTTGGATCATTGACCTGGGTGATTCAGGTTGCATGTATACACATTGGAATCAAGCACATAGTGTATCCGAACCCAGCATCTCTCCTCAGGTCTGTAACCCTGCTGTTCTATGAGGAATTAAAATTTACCTTCTCTCCTGTCTAGGATTTCTTTCACCACATAAGCTAGTTTCCTTCAATGTCAAGGGATGCTTTTAAGTGTGTCTATGAGAGTCTCTGGTATTACTGGCTTTAGTCAGGAGACATGAAACTATAAAGTAGGTATAGGAGGGTGTGATGTGGCGAGTCTAGTTTGTATGTTTATTTTCTGAAGATTTTTGAAAGGGCCAATGTAGCCATAAGTCATTGTATATAATACAACGGAATTTAATTGGCAACTCTCAGACAGCAACGTTTAAATATAAAACTAGGAAGGAATTTAAATTAAATTAAATTAAGAAGTTTAAAAAATAGAAGGATTAGGAATAAATTGTAAAAAACAAAACAAAATCAAGATTGCGTATTTGAATGTATTTTAAGATGCATATATTGCACATAGTATAAACAAGATATATTGCATATTTTCTAAAGTGACAGAGTGCACTGTAGTACATGTAGCAGCAAAGGATAAGTTAGATGTGATAATTTTCTGTATCTTTTGGGTAATGTGAAGATTTTTAGTTGGCAGCCATACCTACTTGTGTACCTAATGGTGAGTTTCTCCTCTGCACCAATCTAAACAGCCCTGTTCACATACATAATTACTCTGCCTGTGAGTGAGTTGGTGAGAATGGTGTTCCATGGGAACAAGGGTATTTAGCATTGAAAAGCACATTGGAAGGTGTTGTAGCTTTGCACATATTTTTCCCATGGTAGTAGTTTTGCCCAGTTCTCCTGTAATGTTCACAAAAAGCATCCTATATCCCGAATGTCTGTCTACACTTGGCCATTAGCCTGGGGATGACATCTTGTTGTAAGGCTCACTGAGATTCCAAGTTTCTCCATAAATCCTCCCCATACACAAGATGTGAACTGAGTTTTCTGGTCACTCAACATGTCCTTGGGGAGGCCAAAGTTCCTAAACATGTGATTAAATATCAGCTCTGCCATTTTGAAGGTGAATGGCAGATGATGTCAGATTAACTGTCGATAATCACCATGATGACCATATTGTTCTGTGATTAGGGGAGATCGGTGAGGATAACTAAGTGGTCTTTGTAGAGTAGATAGAGGAAGTAGTTTTCCTGTGGACATTTTATGTTTCATTTATGGACCTAGGATGTTTTAGGATGGGGCCTGAGGGATTTCACTTTTTTCTAAAGAAATAAATTAAAAAGAGAGCAGTGATTTCAGCAGGGCTGTATATGGGTGCTACTATGATGCTGAAGCCTCAAATAAATCTCCAATAAATGGCATTGGAAAACTGCTGTTGCTGAAGATGTGGTAAATGTATGGGCATGTCTCACACCAGGAGTTTTATTGTCATAAGGGTGCTGTGGTGGTAGCACACTGGCTTAACTTTGCTGAAGACTTTAGACTTTGAAATTTGTGATATTCAGGGGAGTTAAATGGGACTTGATTTTTGAACTTATTATGGTTGATGAAGCTATGCAAACTGACAGAAATTGGAGACACTGGGAATAGCAATGTGCCGAACAGCATGTGGTGGCCATGTTGTACGCTGTATGGTGTTATAGGAGATAAGTTAGACAATGACTCTATGAATATATTTACTAAATAAAAAAGGGTTACTGTAGTGTAGTTAAAGAAATCCTTTTTTTGGCTGCTGGCAGCTGCCTGGGCATGAGTGAGAGGATGGACTGAATGCGTGTAGCTCTCTGCCAGGCAGTTCAGTGTGAATTCTTACAGACCGGTGCTTCTGTTAATGATCATGGTCTCTTTCTGTTCTGTGAAACTGAATTGGCCACCGTTCTGCTACAATGCACCTTTTTCCTTTCCTTTAAATGTAGGCTATTATCATCTAGCCTGATTTGCTAAACCGTGTCCCCATGGCTAAATGATCTCCCAATATCTTATCACTCCTTGATTACTTACGTGTGCCTGGCGACCAGTGATTGTGTGGTTAATACTGTGGTTGGAGAAACAAAAACAAACCCAAATTGATAATGAATTTCAGACTCAACATTGAGACCATCAAAAAGCCATCCAGAAAGGAAATACCCATTATGTGGTCGTTAGTGCAAAACCTCTGGCTTAGCTAAATGTACACAGAACCTTACACCATTGAGATGACAAGTTGTAATATCTCTTTTGGGTTATATATATATATATATATATATATATATATATATATATAGAGAGAGAGAGAGAGAGAGAGAGAGAGAGTGTGTGTGTGTATGTATGCATGTATGTATGTATGTATGTATGTATGTATGTATGTATGCATGTATGTATGTATGTTTACTAAGGAAAACACAGAATTGGGTAAGGGTTGTTAATCTGGCATCTGTTGTACAGTATTCTTAAATGGAAGATCTCTCAGAGTGAAAAGAACAGACTTTATTTGGTGTCACTGTGGCTTTTGGGAAGCACTCCCATCTAAGTGAAAATTAGATTTCTACACCAGTGACAGTGATTTTCAGTTGTTATGGAGAAAAAAACATTTCCCATTACATCCATTCCATGGCCATTAGTATGCTTAGCTCTTCAACAGTAAATTGGGCAGTTTATATATCTGGATGTGTTTTGGAGAAAGGGGATAAAAAAAACAAAAGTGAATTAAAAAAAAGAAGATCTGACCATTTCACTAACACTTTTAAAACAACATATGAAATTTCAGCAGTTCTTTAACAGTCTGCTTGTCGTTTTTATTTGCCTTCTCAAACAGTTCCAGCTTACAGCTTTCAAGACAGTGCCAAATACGAATGGGTGATGGCTGAAAAGCTTAGTTTCTGGCTTGGATTTACACTCTTATTATCATTACCGCAAACTGTAATTCACATGTCACTCATGGCCACATCAGCACAGGGGCTGACTTGGCATACCGGCAATGAGCTTTTCTGAATGCTTCCAGGCCTTCATCTAGTTTCCATCATATATACAGGACAGAACTGAGCAACATAATAAGAGACAGGGGGAGTGAGAGAGAGAGAGAGAGAGAGGTAAGTATGACAGCACAGGAGAGAGAGAGAATGATTTGTAATAATTGCAAAAGATGACGATGTGGACTTTCTCATCTGTATCAAAAATAGGCATTATTATGTTTCATAATTGTCATAGGTCCTGGATTCCATAGGAAAATTGTTTCCTCTATTTTTCTTTCTCTCAAAGTTGGCAACTTATAATCTACTAAACATGCCAGAAGTTATACACCAAGGACTATCTAGTACCTTAATACCAAATTAAACTATCTGGTGTTAAGAAAGGCACTTTTAGTCTTTGAGTTCACAGTCAGTTACTGACTCAATTTCAACAAGTTATGTTAGATTCTCAGTTCCTAAAATGTGATGGGAGATTCTTATAACCCCATGACCCTGATAAAGTTTAGTGAATAGAAAAACTCCTTTTGAGGAACTATGTTCATATACCAGAAGTTTTCTTCTCCTTCATTTCTTTAACTGGAGACATTTTTCAAACTCTAGAGACACTATAATTTAAGCTTCCCCAAAGCAGGGGAAGACATGCTATTTCAATCAAAGACAGTGCCAGTTCCATCACATTGGCTGCCAGCATGTGGTTTCTCTTCATGATACTTTAATTCCTCATGGTTCCTTTCTTTTATCAGGGCCATGCAAAATGATTTATTAGAGAGGTCCAGCTTATATTTTTAGGAAAAGATCCCTCTGTCACTGTTAATAAAGCTGTCTGTTCTGGAGTGTGGTAGAAGTCTCCCTGGAAAATTGATCTTTTCACAAAGGCCTCTTTATAGGATCAATGTTAGAACCAAACAATGGGATGAAAGCTTCAGACCCAGGCTAAAAATAGGTACTTTGGTTGTAAAGTGATTTTTAGAGGATGCTAGCCAAGCCTGGACTTCCACAAAATGCAGTAAAACCGTCATGCTTCTAACCTACACCTATTACAGAGTTCAGCAATCATTTAGATCAGTTTATCAAATGTTGTTATTATTTATTTATTTATTTATGTATTATATGAATGAATATCCATCTTCAAATGGCACACCACAAATGTTTAATTAGGCAGACTTCAGCCTTTTATTAAAAAAGTTCAGATCTGTTTGGGAGCCTGACATGTACATAGCACCAGTTTTTTGTGATGAAAGATGGAGAAATATGAGCACATGGTCTTGCTGTGTTTTGTTGAATCACTCCCTGTTGATGGAAGCCATAAATAAAAAAAAAATGAATATAGTCCTGGTAAATATAACCTTGAAAACACAATGACAATTCACAATGCATCAGTGTGACACTGCAATTAACAAAAAAAATAACTGGATCACAGAGAAAATTTGGATAGTGGGAGCCATTTAAAACTTAAAATTTCTCCTTCAGATAGGGAAAAACATGAAAGACCTGGTTAGATGTGTATTAAATGATCAGCCTGTGAGTAACTATGGTCTTTCTACATGCAACCATTCAACATGTTCCATTCCACTTGTAGATTTATTAATATAGCTACTAAAAGAACAGACCCTAAAAGATCACCCATTACTTCTCATGCAACACCACAGGAGTTGTTTATTTTCTTTCCTGCAAGAGATGTCTTTCCAGTGATAAGACAATTTAACAGACATGAACATACCATTAATGCTATCTTGTGGATTAAATAACTTTCACTATACTGCAGCTACACAACAGTTACTTAAAGGATTCTATTTCAGACATATAAAACACATTATATACACTTTATCTAGTTTGTTTGGTAATATGTGACTGCTTATACTATTTACCAGATTATGTGGATATTGACAGAAGATTCAATTCAATTCAATTTATTTGTATAGCGCCTTTTTCAATGGATATTGTCTCAAAGCAGCTTTACAAAAGAAGAGAAACAGAGAAAGGAGAGGGGAAAAAACCTAAATAACTAGAAATAAAAATAAATTATTGAATTAACTTATTAAACTATTTTATCCTTATTTTATTTGATCCCTAATGAGAAAGCCTGTGGTGAAAGTGGAAAGGAAAAACTCCCTGAGATGATATGAGGAAGAAACCTTGAGAGGAACCAGACTCAGAAGGGAACCCATCCTCATTTGGGTGACACTGGACAGTAAATAACGTAACTGTAACTGATTAATGTCCTTTCTACAACAGCAATCAATGGCCCATGAGTAACTATTAGGTCAGTGTAGTTTCTGAGTTCATTATAGACACTAATTCCTTGCTGTCACAAGCTGACAGATGAAATGGCAGATTTGTGACGGTGTGAAAGTCCCCAAGTGGTTCTGTCCACGGCTGTCTCCTGGGTAACAGGCTGTCCACACAGATCCATCCACAGCATCAGTGAGCACCACCAAGCGACAAGATTCCGACCAGGGGTAGAAGCAGTGGTCACACTGGAAACTGGCAAACACTGGGAGCACAGGAGTGGGGTGTATAGTTTGACAGAGAAAGACAGAGAGAGAAAGATATTAAGTATGCTTCTGATTATGTGATGTTTAAAGACAATGCATATTATGTGTAAAGTGCAGGCAGGGACTCCGGCAAGACTAGCTATGACAGCATAACTAAAAGGGAGAGCCAGAAGGTGACAGACATGAAGGCTTCCCGGGACGTAAAGCGTCCAACCACTTCACAGTCAGCAAACCTGAGCGACTTGTGAGGGTGGAAAGATCACAGCATCCAAGCATCCCAGTACACCAAACACTCTATGACCATGAACCTTCCAGATCTGCACCTTTACCTAAGAAAACTATACATTAAAAGCTTGACTAAACAAATGTGTCTTCAGCCTAGACTTAAACATTGAGACTGTGTCTGAATCCCGAACACTAATTGGAAGGCTGTTCCATGACTGTGGGGCTTTGTAAGAAAAAGCTCTGCCCCCTGCTGTAGCCTTTACTACTTGAGGTACTACCAAATAACCTGCACCCTTTGATCGGAGTAGGCGTGGCGGATCATAAAAGACTAAAAGATCGCTCAGGTACTGCGGTGGGGGACCATTTAGTGCTTTATAGGTCAGTAACAGGATTTTATAATCAATGCAAAATTTGACTGGGAGCCAATGTAGTGTGGCTAAAATAGGAGTGATGTGTTCATATCTTCTGGTTCTAGTTAGGACTCTAGCTGCTGCATTCTGGACTAACTGGAGCTTGTTTATGCTCCTACTGGAACATCCAGACAGTAAGACATTACAATAATCCAACCTAGAGGTAGCAAAGGCATGAACTAGTTTTTCTGCATCATGAAATGACATCATATTTCTTATCTTGGCAATATTTCTGAGATGAAATTAGGCTACCTGATATTATCTACATGAGCTTCAAACAACAGACCAGAGTTAATAATCACACCAAGATCTTTTACTGCTGGACAAGATGAAACAGAAAAACCATCCACCATTACTCTGTAATCAGAAAGCTTACTTCTAGCTGCATGTGGTCCTAGTACAAGCACCTCTGTCTTGTCAGAGTTAAGCAGGAAGACTTTAGTGACCATCCAATGTCTAATTTCCTTTACACATTCTTCTATCTTAATAAGCTGGTGTCTCTCATATGACTTAGCTGAAACATTTAGCTGTGTGTCATCGGCATAACAATGGAAGCCAATACCATGTTTACGAATAATTGCACCAAGGGGTAGCATATATAGGGATAAAAGCAGTGGGCCTACAACAGTACCTTTTGGAACACCGAACATAAACTTGGTATCCATAGAGAAGTCACCATCTAGGTCTACATACTGATAACGGTCAGTCAAATAAGACCTGAGCCAGGAGAGGGCTGTTCCTTTAACACCAACAACATGTTCTAGTCTATCAAGTAGAACAGTGTGGTCAATGGTGTTAAAAGCTGCACTAAGATAAAGTAGCACCAGTAAGGAGACACAACCCTGATCAGAAGCCAGTGACAGATCATTTACCACTTTAATCAGTGCTGTCTCTGTGCTATGATGAGGTCTAAATCCTGACTCATACATTTATGAAATGTTTACATTCATAAATGTTATTTCTATGCAGGTATGAACATAACTGTGCTGTGCTACAGCCTTTTCTAGGATCTTGGAGATAAAGGGCAGGTTTGATATTGGTCTATAGTTAGACAGCTGACAGGGGTTGAGGTCCGGTTTTTTAATCAGGAGTTTGTTAAAAATATTGCTTGAAAGATGTAGGCACATAGCCAGTGCTAAGGGAAGAATGAATAATTTTTAGAAGGGGATTGGTAGCTACTGGAAATATCTGTTTAAGGAAAGATGTGGGTAAAGGATCTAGAAAGCAGGTTGAAAGTTTTGAAGAGGAAATTAGTGAAATTGGATCAGGCTCTTGAAGTGGAGTAAAGCAATCTAAGCTCTGATCAGAAATAGTTATATTATCTAATGGATTATCTATCAAATAATTTGGTTTTAAATTAATAGTAAATTAATAATAAAAAATTAAATTAATTTTTTGCCTGATATTGTCAAATTTTTTATTGAAAAAATTCTTGAAGTCATTGCTGCTGCATATAGATGGCGTACGCTATTCTACCATGGTTTTACTCCTAGTTAGTTTTGCTACAGTACTAAATAAAAATTTAGGATTGTTTTTGTTATCTTCGATTAGGGCAGAAAGATACGCTGATCTAGCAGCACTAAGAGAATTTTTGTAGCTCAGAAGGCTTTCCTTCCAGGCTAACCGAAATACTGCCTCTCGTGCCTAAGACGCATTTTAAATGAAAAAAGATGTACAGAACTAGCTTTATCCTGACACAATTTATAAGTGACTGTAGCCTAAAAGTGTTCTCTGTTTTGCCAAACATTTTTAGATTTATCAAACATAATCAAAAGGGTTTTAGTTTCTTCTGCAGCCCAGAGACTGCAGAAACAGCACAAGTTTCCTCCATGATAATGTCTTTTCCACTCTGCCTTCCATACCATCATTAAATGACAAGAATTACCTGAGGTCTGTGGATGCATTCCCCTTTTATTCTGCCCTACCCCAAAACCCACTGCCAAGTGGCCTGGCCAGTCTTCCTTACACTTTAGCTTTACTAGGCTTTTATATGTGGCATTGTTCATATTCAATTTTGACACAAGTCTTGACAAAAATTTGAGTGTACAGTGTATGTGTGTGAGGGAGGCATTAGGAGTGGGAGAGTGTGTGGCATGTTTTTATATCTTGGTGACATCAAAGATCAAAACTTCAGCTTTTATAAGAAGAACTGGAAAAAAAGAAAGAAAAGAGAAAAGGTTTCCTTTTTTATTTACTGAGGTTAAGGTTTTGATTACATTTAGATTACTTATTTGTGTAATTATTAATCACTGTGGGAAGTAAAATTTGTGAAACCCACTCTTCCTCTTTTCAAACCCTTTCAACTCTTCCCTTGTCATCCCATTAATAACACATGATAATTTAATTGTCCAATAGTAGAGCATATTTTTCATCATGTACAAACACCACCTTCTAATTTCTTAACCATGTTCTACTTTGGACACTAGTTAGAGCATATCCTGAGCGGGATATAACACACACGCACATGCACACACACACACACACACACACACCACCACCACCACCACCTAATCCCTCCTCTCTTCAAGTACAGTGATTTTCTCTTACTGAACTTTGGCATTAGAGAGGCAGCGTTGAAGATATCATCAATTTTGGCGACCTTTGCCACTCTCCTCAGGTTGCATATCATTGGATATCACTTTCCAAACTCTTCAAAGATAGGGGGGTGTGCCTCTGTCTCCTGAGACCCAAAGACAAATCACCCTCCAACATCAAATATAGACAGGTTTAATGGGTCATCATGCACTCGGGTATCAGTGATGTGAAATGAGACAAAGAAAAATGCATGCTTCAGGCATAAAACTCAATGATCAAATTTCAACCAACTGCAGGATCAACCAAATGGGCACAAATAAAAACAGCCATGTAGCTCTTTGGTGGAAAAGCCATCTTTTCAAGGACTGGAAAGAGTTAAGGGGGTCAGGACCTCTAGTTGAGGTTCACTGTTTCGAGTCTTGTAGTCGACAGGTGGGACACACAGCCACGCACACACATACCTCTCACAGCACCAAAACATCTTTGATTGATCTACAAGTAGGAAACAAATTATTTCAGCTCCCAACATGTTTTCACCATGTTTCATGTTTGCTTAATAGACATAGCTACAATACCTGGCAAAACAAATGAATCTAAGCTGTATATAGTAAGATGACAAATAAAAATAATAACCTTTATTGAAGTAAAGGGACAAAGTGCTCTATGGAGAGTATGAAAAATCTTGTACAAGAAAAGTTTTAAAATACAATACAAATAAAACTAAACCAAACACAACAGTGTAAAAGAAAACCTTGGTTTTAAAATGGTCCCATTCCAAAAATGAATGATTGACACTTTCAATGTCTTAAAATGATTTAAGGCAATTTCAAAGCATGTTTGGTGATTTTTGGCTCAGATGGACAGATACAGAAAAAAAGAAGACAGTAAAAAAAAGACAATCTTACAATTTGCTTGTTATTATTATCTTAAACCGACATTAATGTAAATTTTATGAAATCACCACTTCTGATGCATGAGCAGTATGTTTTACTTAGCCCTCCAATACTAGTAGGCAAGATATCCAATATTCAGCAGCCTCAAGCCTTCCAAATCTCTGGAAATGTCTGACTAGCACCAATACAAATCAAAGTGTGCCATTTATAATAGTGTCTGAGATCAGCCCTTGCCCCCAAATCGAGTGTAACTCATAATTTGTCCCCAGTTGTTTGGTTTTCTACAGCAAGTCTCTCATTGTCTGCACCACTTGTACTGTGAACCTGAAAGCAATGTAACCAGACTCAGAAAGGCTGAGGGTCTGGAAGTGATTTCATTCAATTGCAACGCCGATGAATTGGCTCCAGCAGCGTAAAGTCAACATGGTTGCATGTTGGCCACGCCACAGTCTTCGTGCAGTGGTCTGGAGCAGTTCGGGTGATGAAGTAATTTCCCTAGAGTTTTGCACTTCGAAAACGTAAAGGCCATCCCTCTTGGACTCTGCAAAGTTTCCCGTCCCTGTTTCCTTTTTTTTCTTCCTCTTTTTGCTTGGTCTCCCCATTTGCCTTGAGTCGTCCTTTATGGCTTACACATGCCTGCCTATATGCTACAGAAGACATGAAGACTCAAATCCACAACATTCTAAATTCTTTTCCCAAAAGTCGACAATAAGACAAATATGTTGTACAAATGTATATTGCTGGGTGTTCACACTTCAACACCCTCTGAAATATTTATTTCCTCTTATTCTGTTTCTCCAAAAGTCAGCTGTGGATCGCGTCATGCAGCCATCTGTGGCTTCTGTAAGTCATTATCAGAGATGGGTGCTGATGGAAGGATGCTTTGCTTGGCGAGCTTGGTGCTCCGTGGCTGCATGTGATGCATCTTAAGGCTCAGAGAGCTCCCCTTTCAGCCCCTTCCACACACATCAACACATTTGTTCCCTTCTGACTCTTATAACTTCCTTCATTCAGCATAGCTAATAGCTCATCTGTTCATTTTGAATATAAGAGCAAATTATAGGTGTTGAGACTCTTGTCATTTTTTTGTCTCCTGCAGATTGAAAGCTTTTGCTGTGTTATTTTCTTAAATACAACTTATCATGAAATGATTGGTTGTGATTAAGATCTGTTTTGTTGATCCTAACTAAAAAGAATAAGGAGTATAGAGAGTTTTCTCCATCTACCTTTATTGTACCAAACTGCCTTACTAAGGAATCATTACAGGATCACTAAGGAAACATTATGCAAGTTTTGAGAAATTTCTTCCATTTGAATTTGATATTTAAGACATGTACTGTAAATTAACTTGAACATGATTTTATTGTGGCAATCATACAGCTCATGACATGACACTCAAAAAGTTCACTCTAATAAAACCGGCTGGCCCTGAAGTCTGCAGAGGTCTATAAAGACCCTGATGTTACAGAAAATGGCACGCGAATTTGCTCTGCATAAACCACATGCTCCAAGTTACAGTCTCCTCTATGAAATAAATGGTTCACTGCACGGTTTATGGCAAATGTAAATGAACGATGAAAAGGTCATTTATGTCTGACCACACACATGTAGGACCTTAACGTCTTGTGGGCAAAAATATTAATCATTAAATAATACAGAGAACACAGAGTTGCTGCTTTACTCAGAATCAGTGTATTAACTGAATTATTTATAATTCTTTCATTATTTACATGTATCAGTGTATGTAAATAAGAGAATTTACACATTTATCAATTAAATTTGAAGAAAGAATAAGCATGCATTGAAATAATAGGGTAAAAAAACACAATTCATTAACCAATATTTTTCGCAAACAATACACAACTTTTTCACATAAATATAATCATTTTTACATATCACAATTACTCAAACTATATTCACATTTGCTACATTACTCCACTATTCCTTCGACCACATGGTGACAGACGAACCCATAACTTTCTTACACAAATACCTTTTACTTTAATGTTTCTGGATGGATTACACCTTATTGGGGGAGATATTAATCATTACATAACATACAGGACACTGAGAACACTTAACTCTCACTTACCTTCTTGGTAATATCACTGTGGTACCAGAGTCAGATCAAACCAAGAAGATGACAGTAAAATCCTATAAAAGCAACTGAGCTTTATTTAGGGTTAATTAGAGGTCATTAATTAATGACAGGAGTATAATAATTACTTTTGCATATGAATTTGAATGTGATTAGTTAATTCTGATTATTATTATTATTATTATTATTATTATTATTATTATTATTATTATTATTAATGATAACAACAACAATAATAATAATAATAATAATAATAATAATAATAATAATAATACTCAATACATATATTTTAAAACTTCAGAAATACTAACAGGTGAGATAAATTAACAATGATTATCTCATTTCAATGGTACCTGTCAAGGGGAGGGATAGTAGGTGAACAGTGTTGGAAGTTGATAGCAGGAAAAATCGGTGTAAGGATCTGAGCAACTTTGACAAGGGCCAAATTGTAATGGATAGACAACTGGACTACAAAACTGTAGGTTTTGTCGGGTGTTACCAATATGCAGTGGTTAGTGCCTACCAAAATTGTAACCAGTGAACCACTGAAAGGGTCATGGTAGCCTAAAGCTCATTGATGGATGTGGGGAGCAAAGTCTAGTCCATCAGAACTAGAAGATGTTTTCTTTTACATCTTGTGGATGGCCAGATGCAATGGCACCACGATGCACTATGGGGAAAAGGCAGCAGAGTCAGTGTGATGCTCTGGGCAATGTTCTGCTGGGAAACCTTGCTGCAGACCAAGTACACCCCTTCATGGCAACACTATTGACTAATGGCAGTGACCTCTTTCAGTAAGTTCCCTTTCGAGGGAACTCAACACTGCATCATGGCTGATGCTATGGGAATGCTTCTATATGGAAGTTGTGTCTGAAGCTCTGTGTGAAATGACGCCGATTTATCGGCTCGGGTAGGTCATCGGACGAAGCGGAGTGTGCCAGCAAGACCATAAAGGGGCACCTACATTACATCACTACAGCTTCTTTGTCTTCAGGAAGCACTCTGTGTATGTTTGTGTCAGTTGTTTGTCCTGTCTGTCTAGACTAGGGAAAAAGAATATATATAAATATATACATATACATTTTAGGGGACGACTAGCACTTTTTATGCGTTGTTTGTTTGATAGTGGAGCGCATGCATGGCTCTCAAGGGCTTGAGGAGCTCGATGTGGGCAAGAAGGAGTAAACAGCATTCTAATTGCCACGGCATTCTGTGGTCTTCGAAAGCTCCTGGAGGTGATCACACATGCTGTTGTTAAGCTTAGCTTAGATTGGTATGATGAAAGGTTAGTGTTGTCCACTATGAGCTTGACAATCTCTAACTAACTTCACACCGCCTTTCACCTACATGCAGGCATCTCCTAATTAATTAATTAATTAATTTCTATACCTCCACACTGAGGTGTGGAGGTTGTGGAATAATCCTTATTCTGCCTGACTGTTCTCCTCAGCACTGCCGACTATTCTGCCATTGTGGACTTTGATGAACAGGGTATGTGGCGATGCCTAGGGTTGATGAAACGCTTGCAGGCATCTCTTCCCTTCACTGACTGCATGGAGAAATTCTGCATTCCCACTGAGGCCCTGTCAGGCCACATCGGCCTTATAGGGAAGGCTTACAATCCTGCAGGTTAAGCCGTTGCGGTGCTGCACACAATGGCAGTTTTGCCGTCATACCGAGCTGACCTGCTAAAGGAGCGAATCTGTGGGAAGGGGCTCATCAATGAGGTCTGATCTCAGCCAGGCCACAGATTTAGCCCTTTGTGCCACAAAGCATGCCATCGGCCATTTTATGATTGCATTTAATTGCCACACAGAGGCAATCTGACAAAGATAAAAGAAAGGGACAAACCATCTGAGAAAGGCCCTGTAGAGTTTATTCCCCTCCCAAATCAAGCGGGCATGTCTTGGTTAACTAGGAAGACGGGGGCTACACCCAATTTTAGACCTGTGTGCTCTGAATTGTATGCTGAAACATACAAGTCCAGAATGTTAACACTCAAGGTCACTGTGTTGCAGGTCCGAGGACTGATTTGTGATGATAATCCTGAAGGGTGCATATCGTCACATATGCATCTCACCAGAGCACAGGAGACGGGGCGAAGCATACCAGTGCCGGGTTCTCCTTTTAGGCCTAGTCTTATTGCTCACCAGTGCATGGAGACTGCTCTGGCATCATTGCACCCTGGGGCATTCATGTACTCAATTATCCATCTCATCTCATCCACCTTATCTCATCTTGCTTGGCTCAGTCAAGGGGAGTGGCAGCTAGGCATTGATATGCCGTGCTTGCCACATGAGGTCCCTAGGCCTCAACCCACTGAAATGTGTGCTTTCTCCCTCTCTGAGATCCACCTTCTGCGGTATAGTTTGGGATTCAGCCACGTCTGTCCCCCATTCTGAAGAATTCCATCCTTTCTGCCACAAAGGTCTGACTTTAAAATCTGACTAGGCCAGTGCCTATCTGCCTCTCAGGCTTAGAGGGTGCTCTTGGCTGTAAAGGCCAAATCTATTCCTTTGGATCTGCTACACATAAAACATGAGTTTCAACTCTGGCTCAGGAGCAGGGGTTTTCATCCCCGCAGACATCCTTTTCAGGGTCACAAGGGTTATGCACCACAAGCTTCATACCCTTCTTATGTGGACAGACCCTGGTTTCTAACCTTGGGACTCACTCTTGGGTGTGTCCTTGTCACAAGTATCTTTTGACAGACACCTGGGTTCCTAGACTCCGTTCACCCAACTGAGGCTAGTTCACTGTACTATTAGTACAGTGCTAGAGTTCCTGCAGGTCATCCAGCCTTTCTGCAGGCCTTCTGCCCTCTGCCCCACGAGTTGGAGAGACTGCACCTGCTGTTGCTCAAGCGCAAGGCATAGGTCCTCTCCCTTTTTGCCTGCCTTGGTGACCACAACAAAAGCATTTCAGTCCCCAAGCAGCACCTTGTGCTGGGTAGTGGTAGCTATTTCCTTGGCCTATGAGGTGCACTGTATGTCTTCACCTCTAGGGATTACAGCTCACTCCACTTGGCGTATTGCCTTGTCCAGCACCCTGGCTTGTCCAGCAACCCCCCCCCGGGAGATTTGTGCTGGGGCAGGTTGGTCCTCTAAGCACACCTTTATCGGGTTCTATAACCTGGACCTGGACCCCACTCCTGTGTCCTGGGTCTTACAGGGCTAAAGATGCTATGCTTGCTCATTTGTGCTCTTCCCAACCTCCAGGACAGACTGGCAGTAAGGTGGCATTGGTATTGGCATTCCTATAGCAGCAGCATCGAGTTCCCTCGAACAGGAACTACACCAGGTTACGTATGTAACCCGGTTCCCTGTAAAGGGAATTGGTGTGATTTCACACAGAGCTTCAGGCACAACGTTCACATAGAAGCATTACCATAGTGTAATCCATGACACAGCATCTCGTTCCCTTCTCAGGGAACTGGGTTACATACATAACATGGTGTAGATAATGTGCCCTGCCACACTTCAAAAACTGTTTAAGTATGGTTTGAGGAACACAACAAAGAGTGTGTTTTGTTGAGGAACACAACAAATGGTGTTGACTTGGCCATCAAATTCACCAGATCTCAATCTAACTGAGCATCTGTAGGATGTGCTGGGCAAAAAAGCCCAATCCATAGAGGTCTCACCTTGCAACTTAAAGGACTTAAAGGATCTGCTGCTAACATCTTAGTGCAAGATATCACAGCACACCTTCAGAGATATAGTCTGTATGTTGTATTTAAAGTTTGTCTGTATAGTTTAGTATATGGTTAAGTGTTATTTGTGGCACTCTGACAATAGAAACTGTGGTGACATCTTCAGCCTTGTGTTGAATTAGAATATGATGCTGACCACACCTATTTAAATGTAGCTGCATATTGCCACTGAGTCATGTTACTTAATTTAAGCAGCGTCATAGTAATGACTTAATACAATTTTACCTATGACTGAACTGGCTAGAAAATAAAAGCTGCTAAGTTAACCTATACCAATTAAGGTGATGTCCTTAAATACCTGAATTCACTCACTATAGACATAATAACCTTAAAACTGCAATGCAAGATTTTATATTTTTAAAAAAAACCCATAAATATCGAGCAAAATAAAGTTCACATTTAATTGTGCTCATCGGCTCCTGATAAATGCATGAAACACCAAAAATTATTATTATTATTATTATTAGTAGTAGTAGTAGTAGTAGTAGTAGTAGTAGTAGTAAGTGCAATAGAAATTATTTGATTTATCTTCATCAGTCTATAGAAGAAAATAGTGACCTGGCCACTAGTGGGTCATTTACTACTTTAATTAGCACTGTCTCTGTGCTACAATGCCTAAATCCTGACTGATGCATTTTATGAATGTTATTCCTATGTATGCATGAGCAAAACTGTTGGGCTACAACCTTTTCTAGGATCCTGTTAACATTTATTCATTTGAGTTGAAGTTGAAGCAGGATATAGAGATTACAAATGGTTTAGTGTTGTCTGATGGGTCCATGGTGCATTTCTGGCAAAGATCTGTTCACATATAGGTCTGGCTTGGTCCAAACCAAGCAATGATGCTTTTAGTGATTATCTGTATTTCTTTATTTAGTCAACAAATTGATTTGTTCTAATTCTTTGTTCAGTATTGTTGTATCTCCTACATGTGTGTTTATTGTGTGTCATTTGAGAAGCTGTGCACAATTCTTTGGTTTGTTAGAGTTTTGATTTTTATTTTTATTGTTAAGTTTGGTTCTGTTTAATTGACCTCTTTGATAGGCACAGATCTTTTTTTACATTTATTTTCAATTGAAATTGTAACTTTATTTTGTGGCATAAATAAATTAGATTTTGTTTGGAAAACAAATGTTTCTTGTGCTTTGACTGTTTGTTATTCACAACCAGGATTGACTTTCTTGCGCCTGTAGCAAAGTCTACTGTGTTTATTGCCCCAGTGTGCAGAGTTTTGCTCTCAGGTGAAAAACGTTCTGAAATTCACTCTTGCATTCAGAAGGCCCTACTCTAATTTTCTCTGATAAGATGCTGTGAAGCTTGCACACATATACTATAGTAATTCAAATGGCTTGTGGGGTTTAAGCAACTTCAGAAAGCCTGTGTACACAATCTTCCGAATCATATTATTAAGTGTTTGACTTGACCAGGCTGTCGGTCTGAGGACGATAAACTCTGGTACAATCAATTTAATCCCTAAGAGTTCATATAGATTCCAAAGAGTGTGTAATATTAACGTGGTGCACTAATCAGTCAGGATATCTTTCAGGATCCCAACCCAGGAGATAATTTTAAAGAGTACCTACACAAAACTGAATGAGATGTTTGAAGAGTTGTGGCTTTGGGATCTTATGTTGTGTAATCCTCTAGAACTAACACAAAGTGATGACCTTGTGCAGTCCATTCCAATGGCCCAAAAAGTATGCATTATCAGACACAGTTTTGATAAATCCTTGAATGTGCATTGACTTGAGATTAATATGCATAGAGCAAGGTTTCGGACCCTTTCATAGATTATATAACCAAATGGTTGTGGACACCTGACAATCAACCCCACATATAATTTTTAAATATCCCATCCCATATGTAGTACTGTTTCTCCACTCTTCTGGTAAGGCATTCCACTAGATTTTAGAATATGGCTGTCGGGTTTTGCCCATTCATCTACAGGAGCATTACCCTAAGGACCTGAGGTGCAGTTTGTGTTCCAATTCATCCCAAAGGTGATCGGAGGGGCGCAGCTCACGACTTTCAAATTGTTCTATTCCAACCTTGACAAATCATGTGTCCATGGAGCTGCCTTTGATCATAGGGCTATAGTCATGCTTTTTGCAAGTCATATTTCCAAGGAAAATTGTAATATTACAGCATATAAAGACATTCTAGACAACTGTGTCTTTCCAACTTGGTGTCAACAGTATGGAAAGACCAATATATGGGTGTGATGGTCAGGTGTCTGCATACTTTTGGCAATATAGTGTACATGCTCCAATTAACAGTGGAGAGGGTTATATCATCCCTTCCACCATGGGAGCACAGCCAGTTTTACTTTCTTGAATTCTTGATGCAAATGGCTATGGTTAGGGCAAACACTTTTTTAATTTGGGCAACTAGGACTTTACCTGGCTTTTTGTGGATTCAGTGAGTGTATAATACTTTATCCCACTGTATAAATGTGTTGACAAAAAGAAAAAAAAGTGACAGAAGGAAACTGAGCTCATGCATGATGGATAAAATGAATGAATGGTGATGAAGTGTAATCAGTGCCTGGCTAGAGCCAAACATATCTGTGTATCTGTTTCTGAGTCATGGCTGGTGATGATACACCAACCATCTCAACCTCTGTTTAGCTGTGATTACTCATTTCAGAACGTTTCATTCAGCTATGATTGTAGTTTATTCTGCCAGAATGCAGACTGCAGTTCATTTGGGGATGTCCAGCTATTCTGAAAATGCATGATCTTGGGTGACATATCACACTGAAGTTTTGCACTGGCATTTCCACCATAGCAACAGTTTGCTGTGTCAATAATTGAACAGTCAAATTGGTAATGTGGAAATTAACAATGGATAGTTAATTCTGTGAGCTTGTGATTGTAAGGCTGTGTGATCAAATCCCAAGATTGCCAGGGAGAACCCTCTGGTGCACTTGACCATAACCCTGAAGTCTGAACTGCTTGGGCTGCATGGTCTTTCTGTTACAAACTGCTTTGAATAAAAATGTCTACCAAATAAACAGAAGCTCTGACACTACACATGGAACTTGAAAACAAGAGATGATTGATGTTCCATTGCAATATCTTGCAATATTGTCAATTTTCTAATTTATCCAAACAGTGAAATAAATAACATGCCAGACTGAAGCTGAGAAAATCAACAATGAGCATGTGATGCTTCCCTGTTGGCAGTATAGCAAGACTTGTTTCTCTATCTGTACCACAATGTGTGTGTAGCCAAGATCTTGAAAAACATCTTCTTGTGGACAGACCTAGAAAAAGTCAACAGTGTTTCATCATTATACATTCAAGATCTAATCAGCAATGTTTGGAGAGCATTTCAGTGTCAGCATACCATCTGTGAATGATTGGAAAGTTAACACCTCAGCCTTTTGTTCTTGCCATTTGATTCAGTGGTCCCTTCCACATGATTCCCTTGGGCTGGATAGCATTTTCTGAGCTGTATGAGCTCATCTAACATTCTGTGAAACAACACACACAACATCTCACCACATCTCACAGCATATTATTTTGACTGAAAAGCTCATCGATCTTACTGTCCAGCTTTAGTACTTTTCTGAATAAGACTCATATGCTTATGATACAATTTTTTGCCATACTTAACAGGTCCAAGAAAAGTGCTGTCTTTCATAAGTGATGACTATTCTTACATTCCAAAACACAAACCAAATAAATAATATGACTATGAGACCACAGGGAGTTATATAATATATTTTGGTGGCAGATACCAGAATAAGAAACCTGTGTGAAATGTGGCAGGAATGGAGTCAGCGTATTTGTCTAACAACTGACAAAATATTTGACAAAATATTTCCAGTCTTGCAAAACTAGAACATTTCCTGATTATGTGCCTTGAGCTCTCCTCAAGGAAGAACTTGAAGCAATTATAGAGATGCACACAATCACAGATGTACACACAGATTTAGAAGACAAACTGCAAATGATGTCTGAAGTGTCAATCTACTAGCAGCTAGCAGGATCTGATTTTACACAAATGTCCTCAGACAGAAAAATGTGTGGAGTACTGTGTCTTCTGAAACTGATACATGCACAGTACAGTCATTTTTCTTTCTTGTCTTCACTTGGGGAATCATTCCCATGCATCTAAAAGATCTATTTTTTCTTAGAATGCACAATACCAAATACATGTCACCCCCAAATCTTATAGGAATTCATGGTAAACTTGTTTATGTTTATATATTTATACATTTTATATGGTTCCGTTTTCTACATTTTCTTTTCCCCCTGATGTTGGAGAAGTGCTTTTTTGCAGAGCTAGAAAATAATCAACAACTGCATGTTTTTTTTTTTTTGATCCCAGTTTTAAATATATCTTCAGTTTCAGTAGGTGGATGCAGAGCAGAAAAGGCAATTTACAAAATAACTGGACTAGTTTGGTTGCAAGTCCTGCTTTTTTGGGCAGGAGTATCTATTCAACATGGGAAGATTCATCCCTATTCTATTATATACTGTTTGCTAACACTGTTTTACATTTTAATATATTGTATTGTACCCTGTGTTTTGTATACAGTTAACTTGTTATTTTAGCTATATATTGTTATAGTTTGTGTTATACTCCACTTAAGTTGTATTACTTGTATAATATTCAAATTGTATTTAAGCATGAATTCCACTGCACCTGTGCTCATACATAGCTATGTATAGCTAGCAAGTAAAGATGCTATGTTTGTAAGCAAACAGTTAGCATCAGATTGATTGTAGCAGCATTAAAAAGTAGAAGGTGTGCAGTGGTGTCTGTCCAGTCTCAGTCAATTCAGGATTCTGAAACTAGTTCCACAAACTAGTTAAAAGGGCCTGAATACTTCTGTACCATTTTCCAGATGGCAGGAGGGTGAAGAGTGTGTGTGAGGGGTGTATGGGGTCATCCACATTGCTGTTGGCTTTGCAGATGAAGTGTGTAGTGTAAATGTCTGTGATGAAAGGAAGAGAGACTCAGAAGATCTTCTCAGCTGTCCTCACTAACCACTGCAGGGTCTTGTGGTCCAAGACGGAGCAATTCCCAAACCAGGCAGTGATGCAACTGTACAGGATGCTGTCGAGAACAGCAGGGAATTTTCTGCTCTTGACAATATCCTCTGGAGGTGTTCAGGCCCAGCAAACCCAGCTTTTTAATCAGATGTTGAACTGAAGAAAGTGAAGGACACTATAGACACTGAAGACTTCTTTGGCATGGGGACGATGGTAGTGGCATGTTAGAACGATGGTGCTGCTCAGGAAAATGTTAAAAATGTCATTGAAGACATCCACTGGCTGCAGTGCACATCCCCTGAGCACCGGCAGACTTCTGTGGGTTAACGCCACATAGAGTTTTCCCCACATCATCCATGGTAAGACAAAGTACCTAGTCACTTGGAAGAGGGGTTGTCTTTCTCACCACCATGTCATTCTGTGCCTCAAATCGAGAGTTGAGTTAGTTCAATGCATCTAGAAAGGAGGCATCACTGTTGCAGGAAAGTGAAGTTGTCTTATAGTTAGTGCTGGCCTGGATGCCTTGCCACATGCACCAGGTGTTGCCGCTCACCTGGAAGTGGCTATGGATTCTCTGGGCATGTGCATGATGTAGCTGGTCAGTGATGCTTTGTATTCTGAAGCAGATTTTCGCCTTCTACAGAACTTTAAAGTTTTAAAGTGTCTGACAAGCAATTTACATGCTGGAATAAGAATAACAGGGATGTGGTGTTCTGAGTAGATGAGATAGGAGCAGGGCTCTGCATAATACGTACTGGGGAAGTGTGTGTAAACAAGATCTGTCACATTTACCCCCTTGTCAAAATCTGTCAAGAGACCTACAGCAACATTAAAGGACCTTTAAAGAATTAAAAAATAAAATTAAAGAATTAAAGAATATCTAACAAATATTGATTAATCTTTATATGTGACAACAATCTCTCATATTATGGGCTATGAGGTAGGGTGGCTAGACTTAGGTTAAGTTGTCTTTATTTGTCACATATACATTACTGCACAGTAATGTATTATTTCGCATATCCCATCCTTGGGGGTTGGGGTCAGAGCACAGGGTCAGTCTTGATGCGGCACCCCTGGAGCAGGGAGGTTTGAGGGCCTTGCTCAAGTGCCCAATGGTGGCAGCTTGGTGGTGCTGGGGTTTGAACCCCGATCTTCTGATCAGTGTTTCAATGATCTAGCCGGAGCTCAGACCTGAATCCAACTAAAAATATTTTGGGTGACCTGAAGGATACTATGCCCTTTGATTGACCCACAGTGTTTTTGCAGGATAGACTGGGAGAATATTGCCAAGTCAAGATATAAGCTTACCCTAAAAAGACTGAGTGGTATAATAAAATCAAAAGGTGTTTCATTTCAGCAAATTATTAGTTTAGGAGGGTCACACTTATGCAACCACATTATTATGTATTTATAAAAAAAAATACAGTTTCTGATTGATTTTTACTTATATATACTTTGTAATTTCACATCAAGTATGGAAAAAGTTCTGACATGATTACATAACAAAAACCTGCAATTTTATCAGGTGTGTAGATGTTTTACATTCATTGTTTGAACCCTGTTCCTTTTGTATAAATTGGCATGCTGAATCTGTTGCTAATTAGATCCATTGTAAACCAAATCAAGCATCAGCAAACACAATATTATTGCATTTGTCTGTGAGTGTAAACATGTAAGACATCTGCAAATGACTTGTATTATAAATGCAAAGCCTTTTTGCAACCATCTCCTTTTAAATGCAATAAGGTGTTCCATGAGATACAAGGTACATACCTGATTTTTTTTTCTTTTCCTAAGTGCTTGTTAATCCTTCCTTTTTGGTGTGTATGCAAGCAGGATTAACAAGTTCAAGCAAATTGTAAGTTGAGCCTATACACAGCCCTTCAGGACCACTTTACCTTGTGTGCATTGGACCACATGAGAATGTATGTGAGACAGCAAAAATCAGCTCCCTTGTTTATTTGCAAGCCAGTTGTAATTACCGGCCACAGTTCTCCTGTTAAACATGGAAACGTCAAAGCCCGGTGTGTGTGTATAAAAAGATATAATGTCAGATGTACAGTAGAAAAGTTGAATAGCCAGGTCTGGGACTCGCAGCAAGTGTTCTCGACGTGTTTATTTACCTTCAGGAATCAGGAAAGTAAAACCAGAGGACCACCTTGAACTCCAGCAGTAATTTTATATTGATGTTTAAAGGTTTAAGACTTTTTTTATAGACCCAGAGTTCCCAATTCATCCGCGACAGGAAGTAGCACATGAGTAGGCCAGCATATCATTTATATTTTTTCCATGAACAAGAAGGCACTCTGTCGAATCTTAATTTTGCCACAAGCTAGCATGGCTATAGCCACAACTCCCACTGTGCTATTTCTACAGCTCATTTCTACAGACATTAAAAGCACCGCTGAGTACTTGGGGCAAAGAGACCAGGCATACTGAACTTAATAAAAAGCAGCAGATGAAATATAGTACTTCGACACTATAAGGTATGCAGAAATTCAGTATGGAAAACACTACTATGAGTATTTATACAACATATAAAATATATATCGCTGAAATTATATCAGCAAACAAGATGTTGCTGATCAGCTATTGAGTGAAGACACTTATGTAATATATTTTAAAAATGGCTGACACATATGGCAAGGCTTCATTTTTAGCACTGAAAAAAAATAATAAAATAAACACTGATACAGTATATTTTCTGATATAGGAACTGCAATACTAAGGCTAACCACTAATTTAATTTCTCTATCACTATTTTAGGATTCATTTTACAGATACCCAAAGAGATCCAAAGGATTCAGGTTGTATTTGATGTATTCATAAGGATAAAGACATGTACATATCAAAAATTATTTCTGAAATAATTAGCTTTTTTTTAGCATTGCTCAAATCAATTTTGTCTCATTCCACTTTGCAAATAGTCTTTAATTACCCAAATTTATAGGGGATCCCTTATTAATTTTTTTAATTAATTAAAACACACACACACACTCCATAAGTTTTGAAAGTGATGTGTTGTGGAAATGAAGTCATCACTGGCTAAAACACGCAGGCGGGTTTACTTTACTTCCTACACGTACATGTTTACGTTTAGTACAGTTGCAGTGTAACTGAACTTAGACCATCTCCTACAGGTAGTTTCAGGTTCAGTACCATGGTGCGCTTACTGGTCCACATGACAGATTTCCAATTTACCAGTTTTTCATGTGAACCCTGTACTATTTAAGACCAAAGTGCCAGTGTGAAAGCACTCTTTATCTTTATTTAATCCACAGAATATAAATTCCATCTAGAATATTCCACCTGCATATTACTGATGAACCAATTATACTGACAGGGATGTTTAAATAAATACTTTTTTCTTATCAGTTGTGGATGAAAAATTATTTCTTTTTTTCCCCTCAGTGTTTCCAGGGCATAGAGATTGGGATTGCATCCTCTTCCAGATAAAAAAAAAATATTTTGGACAATAAACAGACATATTTAAGCACAAATAATGGTTTTGCATTACACCAGTAACATGCAGTGTAGGGTACTTAAGTTGTCTTCCTATAACAAAATAAACATAAGGGTAATTTAAACCAAGTCAAAGATGTATTTTTTGTGCATTATATTTCATCATAATAAGAAGGGGAGTAAAGTAAACTAGGGGAAAATAGAATGTTGGAAAACTTACTGAGTCTGCAGAGATGTTTTATTAGATAGGCAGACAGAGACATAGATAGATAGATAGATAGATAGATAGATAGATAGATAGATAGATAGATAGATAGATAGATAGATAGATGGATGGATGGATGGATGGATGGATGGATGGATGGATGGATGGATGGATGGATGGATGGATGCATAGTACAGGTACATAGACACGAAATGCTGTTAAGCATCTACCAGAAGTGCAAATAGTAGAATTGTGCAAATGAACAAGTGTAGATTGTAAATGCATGTAAAACAAACAAATAAATAAAGCAGCAAATACATGTAAAACAAATAAATAAAGCAATGACAAGTAGTATGTCCAGAAGCTGGTGAGGACATATAATTACTTAAATCCTGTCTCATGCAGCTACTGCTAAACAAACAAACAAATAAAGTTAAATGCCTTAAGTAGTGCTTTTCTGTGTTTTCTTTTACAGTAATTGTTGCTTAGATTTATACTTATAGCTATTCATTCAGAATTTTTACGAAGCCCTGTTATTGTTGGTTTGCTGTAAAAATGGCTTTCAGTCAGTCGTGATCAAATGCTTCTGCAGAATACTATATAAACATTTTCTTTGGAGATTTCAGAAATGTATTATGTTTTAAAGCATTTAATTTATTAATTGAAGTGCCAAAATGTCCCAGTATGGGCCTGTCTAAGTTCATCCTCATTTTTATGGCCAAAAAGCCATTTGACACGTGCATCATTCCCTTATCCGGATCCTTGGCGCATAGGGAAAGTTATTAGGGAATTTTTCCCCCTTATATGGACAACAGGAACCGGAAACCCGACGTGTAGAATTGCAAACAAAAGTGCGTCATTACAGCAGTGCGGGACTGTCGGAACGCGCTTGTGTTTTGGTGAAACCAGATCATACCTAGAATTTCCATTGGCTTTGTTTTTTTGCATTAGTTTAGGAATATGGTGAAGATAGCGTTTAATTCCGCTCTGGCGCAGAAAGGGTTTGTAAAAGAAGTGCCGGTCTCAGAAAAGGTGAGCTTTTGTTTTTACTGCAGGACGCTTCCACTGGCCTACTAGGAATTTAAATAGATTTAGCCTAGCTCATTTATGTTGTTAGGTTTTATTGCTTACGCTTGTACCTATTAAATTTATAATGAACAGATGCATATATACTAAAACAAGTTATTAAAAATGGCGTTATTGTATATAAGCCTTGTGGACGTAATTACATAAGCCTAGGTTGAAATTCAAATGACTTATTGTTTACTATTTAGGTGCACCTCCTAGGTTAGGAAATTAACAGGATTTACGCCCTACATAGTGCACTTAATTCTCGATTGAGAGTCATTCGGAATGCAGCCTGGGCGATTTACGTTCACTTGAATTTGGTCCTCCATTTTAAACTGCTGCCAGTTCAGTGATGTGAATCGGTGTGCTCCATCACCACCTTCCTTGTCCCGAATCCGGCTTTTTTGACTTAATATAATATATTTAAATACTAATATTGAAAATTTGTAAAAGCATATAGGTTAAGGTTATCAAATCTAGACTACATAAATATTATTTTAACCGAACGCTTGGTTATAGCACTAATTCTGTATTAGTCTAATGCCTGTAGTACATCTTCATACACAGACCCGGTGTGCTGTGAAGACTGAGATGTAACATTGCTTGGGCATCGGTTATAATCGCATTTATTCGTACAGTTAATGTGTATATCTTCCTATGAAATGTGTTAAAGATACAGAAATGGATCGTAGTTATTTAGAAGTTTCGAAGGTTAAATATGCAGGAAAGGTATAATAAATACCTTTCCTAGGTTAAATATGCATACTCGGAGTACAGCTTAGTTCCCTTTTCTTAAGCTGGTTCTTAGACAGAGAGCTTTTTAACATGATGTTTAAATGGTTTTCCCCAATGTCCTAAATACAGACTCGGGCTTTGTCTTCTGTATTGTTTGGTGTATTTTTAGGACAAATATAAAGACTCCTCAGTGAGATATTCTCATGTTAATTATCATCACCTTGATGACAGTCATGCATTGACTAAGTTTATTTGTTAATTGTGTTTGTGATTAATGACCAGGATCCAGAGACAGGCTCTGTGTACAGCGAGAGTTCCACTGGCCGCTGTCTGCTCACGCTGCTCGGCCTGGCCTTCATCATTTCAGGCCTCATTGTTGGTGGAGCCTGTGTGTACAGGTATTTGGCACCCAAGGTACGTATGCTTCGAGGGTCCTTGTTTACTTATTTCTTTTCATGTGTTCTGTCAACTTTGAAATGTTTTCCCCCATTGTGTTTGAGATGCAAATGTGTCTAATGCCCATGTGTTCTGTGAATTGTATGTTTGCAAGAGGACCTCAGGTATTCATGTTAGTAAGCAAAATGTGTTTTCCTAGCCCAAATAAGTGAAATAAAAATGATGTACTTTCTTTGCCTTGGAAGAACTAAAGCTACATGATTCAGGCCTAGGTGTTTTGCTCTTGTGATACTTTGTAAAACTACTTTGTGTATCTTTGGTGTAACTTTTGTGTTTTTATCATTTTAGTTTTGCGTCACTGCTTGTCTGTCTCTGTCTGCCAGGGCAGCACTGCTGACTTGTTTTCCTTGGTCAGATACACATGGTTCTCTGGTAATAACTGAGCTCACGCATTAGTTTATTTGGTGTGCATTTAAATAACTGAATTGTGATCACCACATCACTGGAAATATTTGGTAAGAGAGTGCATCAAGTAGTCAGAATATTAGTATGTTGTGCAGTTAGCGCCCCCTTCTGCATATAAAAATGAAGTTAATGAAGTGTACTTAATTGTTCTTGAGTGAAATAGATTGTATAATGTGTGGGCTACATAAAAAATCCAAATCTGCTTACTTTACTTCTGCTTTTTGACATCTATTAATGTCGGATGAATGTGTAAGCGCAGCCTACTTGCAGCTAATTTAGACTACTTTACATATTTAAGGGACTTGTCCATGACTGACTATACTGATTATAAAGACCAGTTTCATCCAGTTTCGTTATTAGCTGTCCTACTCAAAAGCAAAACCACTGTAAAACTGTAGAAATTGCACTTCCTTTTTTCACTTCTAATTTTGTGCCATGCTTTTAACTTATCTCACATTGTTTACTTTGCAGAAGCTCTATCGTGGATCCATGCAGTTCACAGATATGGACAGTGCTGATATGCCCATAGACATGGAGACCCATGCCCCTTATTACCTACCCCGTGTTGATGAGGACGTGGAGATCCGTGACAATGTGGCCATAATTAATGTCCCTGCTCCTCGCTTTGGGGCAGGAGACCCAGCTTACATCCTGCATGATTTTAAGAGGGTAATAAGTGCAGTCAGTTTTCTACCAGTCATGTGTATGCGGTAGAGTGGTGTATGAGGTTTTGTAGTGAAAGAGAGAATGATATTTATAGGGGATCTTCCATGCTTAAGCTACTGAGGTGTGACGAGGAAGGCCTGACCCATTTAGTACCATTCAATTGGAATTTTTTCTTACACTTGACTATTAGATATTAGATCTGTATTTATTGTAATCAATAATTATCGTAACCAGTTTCAAATGATTTCTGTCAACAGAAGCTGACTGCGTATTTGGACCTAACGCTGAGAACATGCTTTGTCATCCCTCTCAACACATCTGCAGTGATGCTGCCCCAGGACCTCTTGGATTTGTTCTTGCAGCTCATGGTGTGTCTGGGGTGGGGGATTGGGGGTGTGATGGTGCAGGGATTGTTTTTTTTTTTTTTGTTTTTTGTTTTTTTTAATAGAAAGGTTAGGTGTAGATAGTTCTTATCCTATGTGAAAAGGTTGGTGTTTGGAGTAGAAATCTCTATAAATAAAGTGCACTTACCATTCTTCCTTGAAATTGAATTCACCAGTCAGCCATAACATTAAAGCAACCTGCCTAATATTATGTAGCTCCCCCTTGTGCAACCAAAAAAGGTATGATCTGTTGAGGCATTGACTACACAAGATCTCTGAACATGTTCTGTGGTATCTGGCAACGAAATGTTAGCATCAGATCCTAGAAGTTCTGTAGGTTGTGAGGTGGGCCCTCCATGGGTCAGACATGTTTGTCCAGCATGTCCCACAGATGCTTGATTGGATTGAAATCTAGTTAGAGTTAGGAAGGAAAACACCTTGCTTTGCTCATCAATCTTTTCCAGAACAATTTTTTTGCAATGTGGCAGAGAACATTATCCTGTAGAGAAGCCACTGCCATTAGGGAATGTTATTGCCATGAAGTAGTGTACTTAGTCTGCAGCAGTGTTTAGATAGGTGGTACATGACAAAGTAACATCCACACAAATGCAAGGACCCAAGGTTTCCCTGCAGAACATCTCCCTGAATCTGTCAGCTTGTCTTCTTTATAGTGCACCCTGGTGCCATCTGTTCCACGGGTAAGCAATGCACAAATACCTTATCAACATGATGAAAAAGAAACATCAGCCTGGTCAAGTTTATAATCCTTTATAAGCCTGGCTGACACTGTAAGAGAAGTGGTCTTACTACCTCTTACACATGCAACAAAAATTGTATGTGAAAGTACGCACACTGCATAACTGGCTCACAGCTTTAGTTGCCCATTTTGGGTGATGGCTGCAGCTGACTTTAAATATCAGTTGCACCTCTAAACAGCTTGAAATGCTGCTAACCGCTCTCACGGTTCTTGTGATTTTAAGTGTGAACGCATGAAAGGAAGGTGACAAATTATCTAGTGTTTCAGGACGGTTGGGCTTTTTATTTACTTACTAATTTACTTACATTCAGGGAGAATTGAGACATTGTTCTCAATAATGGTTATTAATGTTTTCGTAACACTGAAGCTGGTCATTTTTGACGCGTACAGGATGAGAATGTTGTTACTAGAAACCAATACTAAGTTCACCACTAGGCCACAAAGCATTTTGAATCATGGCACTGCTTGGAAACCAGTGCATGTGGGCCTGACTGTTTTCTGCTATTTTATTACACATGTAAATGGAAATACCTCATGAATACAAGTGTGAGCAATTGACAAGGCTTTGCACTTTTTTTTTTTTTTTTTGTTCATTGGTACTTGTACATTTATGACTATTAACCATACCCATGTGGCATAGTACAAGAAACAAAAGATTACACATGCCTGTTTTAGGATTCAAAAATTGCTCTGCGTGTTTGACAATGAGGACAGGAAATGTCTGATGTTTAAAAGTAATAATTAAATGTAAACTGGTTTACTTTAGCCCACACAATGAATATATCAGGTTTATCTTGGAACAGAAACTGGTTAGGATAACACATGTATCCCTCTTTGCCATTTTCCATAATTATTTCCATAATTGCCATAATTATTAATTCCATAATTTTAAATGTTACCTAATCATGTAATGTTAATGGATTTTTGTTCTCCATTTGTGTTATCAGTCTGGCTCATACAAGACTTACTTGGTGCATGAGGATCTGGTGGTGACCGAGCGTATTGATGACCTCGCCCCCTTGGGTTATTACATTTACAGCCTGTGTGAGGACAGACCAACATACAGGATGCAGCGTCGCAGTGATATAATGGGTAAATGACCTATGTGTTGTCACTTAATAGTCCATTTTTATGTTAATTTTAGTCATCTAGTTATGACACAGAGCACCAAATAAAAAAATTATAAAAAATTTATATAACCTGCAGTATGTCCTTAAATCAATTTCTAAATACAACAATCTATTTAATAATGTATGTAAGTATTTATTGTATAGTGATTTTTATTTTTGGATGTGTTGGGCTTATTTGATCAGAAAATAACTTCTGATAATAAATATAGCAAACAACCCATGTCTATTAAAATAATTTATAGAAGACATTTGTGTAAAATAAATCCTATTGTTATTATTATTGTTGCTGCTATTAACTGAGTGTACTGGTATTGCAATAGGAAGCCTTTTTCAACTGAAACTGAGTGGTATTGAGGCATGAAATCCTTCAGTACATGCTCAAATCTATAAATATACATATTGATACACTGTATGGCTTTGCAAAGATTTGTGGACACTTGACCATCACAACCATATATGGGGCTTCCCTAAACTGTTAAAAAAAAAATTAGTCTTTTCTTTTTTTTTTATGCTGTAGTGATAAGATTTGTATCAGTGGAATTAAGAGGCACAAAAATTAGACAAGACCCCTGAGCAAGGCCTAAGTGCAAGCACAGTACATTTGTCAAAGTTGGACTGGAAGAACTCAGGTGGCCTGCACAGAGTATTGACCTCAACCCCACTGAGTACCGTTGAGATGAACTGGAACTCAACTGTATGCCAGTATGTCCTGCCAGCAGAGTGGAGGCAATTATAAAGCAAAGAGGGATTAACTCTGCATGGGAAGTGATGGTCTGGTGTGTACATACTTTTGTCCATGTAGTATAAATCCATCAAGACATCCTTCAGTAGATGATGTATTAAAGATTTAATGTTGTATTTGAAGATTGGCACACTTATTTTGTCAAGGTTCATTGTCTATATCTAATGTGTGCCTTTTGTGTCTAAGTTTTAATGTTTTTCTTTTTTGTTGTTGTCTCTCGTTTTGCAGGCCTGCAGAAACGCTCAGTGGAGGATTGCCGCATAATCCGCCACTTCGAGAATAAGTTTGTTACCGAAACAAAGATCTGCCAGGCCTGAGCAAGCAGGAAGTCAGGAGTGGACAGACATCCACCTTTTGTTGCAGGGTAGAGAGAGGTGAAGTGAGCTAAAAGAGGGAGCAAAGGAGGGCTGAGAGGAAAGGGTCTGTCTTCCAACTCCTGCTGTAGTATTGAGCATAGGGTATTTTGTATCATTATAGAGACAGCAGACTTCTCTTCTCCCACTTAAGGTGTAGTGATATAGCTCTCGTAAAGCAGTTTGTGATTTCTTACACCTTTGTCACTGTACACTGCGTGATTCCCTCTACAGCCTGACTGCAGCTCAGACCTTGTTTTTAGTGCCTGCCTTTTCTCCGTCACCATTTCTGTGGATAACTTGTGAACTGTGCAATATGTTAACCTTGGTGAACCTAAGTTCATGTTTTTTGTTCGTTTTGTGTGGGTTTTTTTGGGCAGAAGCATTACTAGGTAAGCACATGTTGATACACCTCTAGTCTAGTCTTTATGATATTTATCAACATTTTTTTTTCCTCTGGCCTAATCCATATTAGTATATAAAGACTCTCTCTAGAGGACTGTTCAGCAAAACTCTTAAAATTCAAACTTTTGTGTTCATGTATTTGAGGAACTAACCATATACGCATGTCTGCTGATTTAGCTGACTCTGTGTAGCATTGCTTCTGCCAG
This sequence comes from Hemibagrus wyckioides, assembly GCF_019097595.1. NCBI lineage: Eukaryota > Metazoa > Chordata > Actinopteri > Siluriformes > Bagridae > Hemibagrus > Hemibagrus wyckioides. The sequence continues at coordinate 11,583,961 of NC_080717.1, read as the reverse complement.
TGTTCCTGCTGATGTATATCTATACAATTAGATATTGCCCGATTGTAACATGGTAAATTATGTATCTCAATCCAAATTACAAATGCCTCATAATGAAGGAACATCAGTAGAAATGTACTATGATGCTAAGATTTTAGAATATTTACAGATTAGGACTGTAAGGTGCTTTGTGTGCAAGATTTCATGCTCTGAGTGGCCTAGCCTGGCCATCTCTCTTCTCTCACCTTGTCCCATGATCTCGGGCCTAAATTTCTGCTGGGGAGCCACATTGCAGTGTTCACTGCTGAGACACAGTGGTGTGTTAACAATCACTCGACTGATCAGCTGCTTGAACCCTCTGCTTAGGCCTTATAATTTTTTTTTTTTTTTTGGAAGAGGAGGAGTTGATGTTCATCCTTCAGCAAAAGGATGTAGCATTGAGATGGTGTTGAACATAGTCACCAGCAGGGCTTTTTTTTTTTTCCCCCTCTTCATTCCAAAATCGTGAGGTCTTTTTAATTATTATGAAGAAAGTGTCTGTCTGAGACCAGTCAAAACCAGTCTTGCATGCTGGGACATCTTGCATGCTGAATGTTTGCTGCAGGTCACTATAAACATGTCCATTCAGTATTGGTGTAAATATACTCGAAGTCACTGCACCGGTCACAACAGCTACTCATCACAACATCCTGCCATCTCTGGCTTAACCCTGCACGGCATTGTGGTAGTTCAGTTGTTTTGAAATTCCCAGCATTCTGTTAACATGTATATTTTGGAAGGTTCAGTAGTTTAACTGCTGCTTAGAAAATGACAATCAAGACTGGAGTCTCTGTTGCTGTCTTTCTGTATGTACTGATTCAGAAAAACAGACCTGAAAGATGCTGGACTGAATCAAAGAAATGTACTACTGAAATGTTAAACTGCTGACGGAAGTCTGTTTGAAAATAAAACTGCATTTGTTTACTTAGAAAAAGAAAAAAAAAATGTGTTCATTGGCTAGTGTCTGGGCTTTCATCTGAATATGAACCCATTTCATCAGCAAATTATTTCAGGCTTTATGATACAATGCTATGTAATTTCTCTTGGCTTTTTGTAAACAGGCCTGAAATCTAACAGAAGTTGGAGCTGTCATTTTAGCTGTATGTAATTGGCAACTGCATAGGGGAACTGCGTTTTTCAAAATACCCTGATGTTTTTTGACGGATCATGAAAGTATAGTCAGCTTCTAACTGTTCTTGACAAAAGCGGTTGTGTGAAGGCTAGCCAGCTCTTTGTGGTCAACAGGCTTATTATTGCAAAAGCTCTTGTTGCTCTCTGGTCTTGCATTAACCTTGTTGAGCTGTTAAAATGAGCACAGAACTGCTTCACTGAGCTGCATAAATGAGCCCTGACAATTGAAGTTAGAAGAAACTCCAATATGTGTCTCTAATGGCGAAATGTACTTTATTATTTTATCTGACCCACATGCTGGACTGAGAAAATTCACAACAATGCACCATGGGATTCATTTCTGGTTTTTAAAGCATAAATCAGTTTTCAATATGGGGTCTGTGAAGCAAAGAAAAAGATGTTCATGTTCAAAAAATCTTGGAAATCACAAACGACCATTATTCTGTATAATTTGATGCATCTGATCATCACTGGCCTGTTTGATGGGTCACTTGAGTATAATCCAAACTTTAGTAACTTAGTAGAAAAACAATTAGTCTCATAAAACTGTTAATTAATAATGACAATTGTGTAAAAATAGGTTTTGGTGGGTTCATAGGCTCACAGTTACAAGCCCTATGGCTCCAATAAATAGGACTATTTTGTAAATGAATTTAAATAACCTGTGATTTGAATCGTTGAATTATACTCATTTAAGAAATATATGCTAGAAGTGTTTGTAAAAAAAAAAAAAAAAAAACTTTTTTTCTCTGTCTGTTTCATTTGTGTTAGAGATCCCAGGCTGCAAAAAGTTGAACAAAACCCTGGAATGTTCTGATATCATGGTAAAGATAAATTTCTGATTAATTTTTTGAGGGTTGATAGTGTTTTGTGTTTGCACAAAATGCTGTATATAACCCTATCTTTTGGGTTATTAAAGGTAATAAAAAGTACTAAAATTTTTAGCAAAATCTAAAAGTATGCTTGTTAAATCTGATGTAAAATACATTTAACAAACAAGCGCTCAGTGATCAGGTGACCATAAATCGAAAATACTGCGAAGAAAGGCAGCTCCTCTCTCAATTGCAAGTAACTCTAAATAAATCTATTAGGTTATTTTTGTACAAGGCTGTAAAGACTGCTACGTAATAGTTCCTTTTTTAATCTTTTGGAGCACTTTGGCTGCAAGGGATGCTGTACCATAATAACCACTTTCAGTCTTTTGCTTCTGCTTTGCTTGCGTATCAGCTAGAGAAACCTTTTTTGACACCCATTCCTAAGACTACATACAACAGCAGCAAACCACTTTGTTAATGACATAAAGGACATTTTCAATGTATAATGAGAGCAAGAAATTTGTTAATGATGTCTCTCTCTCATATGTGTGTGTGGTGAAAGTGTTTTGGAAGATTTTTCAACTACACTACCAGTCAAAAGTTTGGACACCTTTTAATTCAATGTTTTTTGTTTAGGGATTTATTTTCTACATTCTAGAGAACAATACTGGAGATTTCAAAACTATGAAATAGCACACATGGACTTAAGTAATCCATATGTAATGACAACAAAAAACAGTCAGTTGTTATTTTAAGACACGAAGGTCAGGTGTTCTGGAATAGATCTTGCAAGAACAGTATTGTCAAGTGCATTTGCAAAACCCATCAAGAACCATGATGAAACTGGCTCACATGAAGACCATCCCAGTAAAGCAAGACCAAAACTTACTTCTGCTGCAGAGAAGTTGTTCATTTAGAGTTACCAGCCTCAGAAATCACCAATTAACAGCACCTCAGATTAGAGCCGTTATGAAGGCTTTACAGAGCATCAGTAGCAGACATATCTCAATATCAACTGTTCAAAGGACATTGTTGTGTATTTCGGCCGCCTTCAGCATTGTTTTACAATGTAGAAAGAAATGAACCTCAGGAAAGACCATGGAATTAGGTGTGTCCAAACTTTTGACTGGTAGTGTATGTTTTAAACTTAGTTATAACAGAGTTTTGAATCAAATTCTAACAAGTTGAGGAAATTGTACCCTAAATAAATATAAAAAAATACTTACTGCAATTTATACTGTTACAGTAGCCTTTGAATTCCCCCTTTTTTTTTTAGTAAAGATTTTAAACATTGAAAGAGACATTGGAACTTTATATTGTGCAGCCAGAGGCAATGCCTTTCTTTAATATTGTTCTTTTTAATTCATATTTCTAGTTTCTTTATTATTATTATTATTATTATTATTATTATTAAATTGAGCAATATTTATGCTCCATTGCAAAAAAAAAAAAAAGTTCATTGCCTCAGAACAATGCAGGCAATGTCTGCCACTGCAGCGTATTGTCTGTAGGAAAATTCATGCTGAATAGTCAAGTAGTCAGTCATGTAGTGAATTTTGCATCCAGTTTCACTTTGCCTGGGGATATTTCCTTCTTCTTCTCTTCGCTTTTCTATTTTCTCTATTTTTTGTCTCTGTTTTGTGTCCTTGCTTTAAACTGCAGCACATTGGGTTATTAAATTCAAATCCCCTCAAAGATCATTTTCACGCGTTCTAGCCAAGCTGTAACTTTAAAATAAACTTGCACTTTGTCTGCATATGTAAAGTACCTAGCAATGGGTAACATTAACCATAAGACATGTAGACATCAGCAGCTAGTAGACAACAGTAGGCAATGTTCTCCACGTTGTCATTGTATTCAGCTATACCACGCTTTCTTTTTCTTGTTAAAGAAAAACATTTGTTTGTGTTAACCTTTTCTGAATTTAATAGTCACAATTCTTCACTTACACATGATTATTTTCTCACATTTACAAGAAGAACGATAGGTCTCAGTCTTGACACAATCTTCTCTAAACATGCATGAATCAAACTGCTTTTAGCATCACAACACTCAATAATCAGGGCACATTCCTTCATAAATATTTAGCATTAGCTATATTAATATTACAATATTACTGGTCTCAGTGCAGGTTATTCATATTTTTAAATGTTCTTCAGTCATTTCCTTGAATGAGGACTATGGGAATAAAAAGTAGCTTTTGTATTTATTCTCACTGTCTGCAGTTGTTGTGGGATCTTACCCTTAATGTTAGTGACAACAGTAAGGTCTTTCCTACAGTTAATAAAGTTAATGTCTTTATATTCATCCTTCTTGCTCAGACTGCAGCATTTTCACCTCATTTGTTGAGCAGGAGATTCTGCGGTGCAAATGGAAGCTTTCTACCAACTCTGGTCTTGAGAGACGCCGCTTGAATTCATCAGTGGTGAAGTAGTACATCACGGGGTCCAGGCAGGAGTTAAAGCTGGCCAGACACAAGGTTATAGGATGGCAGCGTTGGATGAAAATCTTGAACACACAGCTTATTGGCTTTTTCGATTTGGCTAAAAAGTCCAAAGGGAAGGTTATGTGATAAGGCATGAAACAAATCAGGAAGACACCTGCACAGCTCAGCACCATCTTGAGAGCCTTGCGCTTTTCTCCAGCATCTTGAAGTACACAGTTATTTTCACGCAGACTTGCAGCAGTTAACCATGTGCAAGTGAGGACCACTGCTAGAGGTAACAGAAAACCAGTGAGTTCTGCCATTGTGACAAGTGTCACTCCACTTGCCATGGATAAATTCACCATAGGTAACTCTGAGAAGCAGATCTTAGATTCTCCCATCTTGAGAAATTCAGAGTTTTTTCTTAGCAAAGGAAAGGGCAGGCATCCAACACACACGATGAACCAGCCTATTGCACACCATGTGCGGTCTCGCCACCTTTTTGTTGCTGTATATCGCAGTGGATAGATGATAAGCATGCAGCGTCTTATGCTTATGCATGCCAAAAAGTAAATGCTGGCATACATGTTGACATATTTCAGGTAAAAGCAAAACATGCAGAGAGCATGGCCAAACGGCCAGGATTTGTTCAGGTAGTAGTATATGCGCAAAGGTAACGAAAGCACTTGGAGCAGATCAGCAATGGCTAGGTTAATCATGAAGATCACAGCTTTCTTTGTTTCCTTCACATACACATGGAAAACCCAAAGTGCCAAAACATTACTGATTAACCCTGGGACCAGGATTACTGTGTAGATGATTGCATAAGTGTAACGCTGATATTCTCTAATATCATCGTTTGTTGTTTCATTTCCACATGCAGAAGCGTTGTCACTCATTTTCCTGTCATTGGTCCAGATTTGTAGTTCTGCTCTAAAGCACTGAGGGACGTCAGTCCTTGTTTGTTTACACTGAGGTTCTCACACACCTGTGGCCCCAAATATATTATCCAAGCTTGGTGCAAAAAAAAGTCATGCTGTTCCATTAGGTTGCCATCCAGTGTTGACTTTTTCCCTAAGGAACAGGGATGGAGCAATCGTCTTAATGTCCTAGCGGTGTCATGGTGTCACTTTAGTGTATCCAGTCCTGAAAGAAAACATACAGTGACAGATGAGGAACAGTTTGACTTAGTGGGAAGGTACCAAATTCCTCATATGGCCAATCACATATGCTCTGAACCAAGAATTTGCATAAATGATGGTCAAATAACAGCTGGTATAAGTATCTGGAGCAGGACTGTGGTACTGATACAAATGACTGATCCTTTATTTGCATCTTCTTTACATATTTCAAAACGGGGAAAACATCAGATACTGTGCTTGTATTCTCACACTTTCCTCATGGTTACTCAATTACTAAGAAGTACATGCTTCATTCATGGTAAACATAGAGGATTTCGTAAAATATTCATTCAGACCTCAGTTAGTGAATCTGTATTTAATTCTCATTTAATTTTAAAGAAAACCATCACTTGTCATTTACATTTTTTTTCTCAGACCTTCTCAAATGTTATGCTCTGTCAGTGCGCTTTTTAATTGAAGTCCATCGTGTAAATAATTAATCAACCACAGCCATCATTTTTCAGTTACAACCACTGTGCGTACATGTTCTGTTGAATAATAAATAAATAATTAAGCTGCACTATTGTGAGCAGCATGTGGCTTGCAGCTAAATGGTTTTCTCATAATGAACCTTAGTGTTTGTCAGTTTGTGGGCTCAGAATGTTAAAACAAGTACACTCCACCTCCTACACTTCACACCTTAGCATAATGGGACTTTCCATATTCACAGCTGCCTGTAACATTTTTTTTTGCACCCGCATGCTTTGCACGTGCTTAAACAATATGTTTGTCGGTTGTGGTTGCTTTACAAAACTTTGCAGTGAGGAGTGTGCTGAGAAGGTATTAGGACGAGAAGGACAAAATTGTGTACTGATCCAGTATGGAATACAAATAAAGCACACATTTGTTCAGTCTATGCGAGCTGTTCGTATTTGCTTATTTAGAATTTACAACCACACTGAACCAAGAACACAAAAAGCATTGCTTGCACAAACCAACACTAACTCTAGGGCTAAAGAAAGTCGAGCAAATTGTTGAAATGAAAGAGCTGCTTCTGCTTTATTCAAGTATCACAGCTGTACTTTAAATAAATAAAAGAAAAACCCTGATCTACTTAATAATCATAAGTTAACCAGGAAATGAGTGTTTAATGTAGAGCTTGCTCTGACATTTCATAGCAATTATGTTTTTGGAAATCACAGCCCACAGCAATGTGGTGGGAAATTTTTCTGATGGGAATATTATGAAAAATCCAGAAACCATTTACCAACAAGGGCACAGAGTGAAAAAGAATTCTGTCTCAGCAGTGAGAATATTGGTACATGGCTTAGACACGTGTTGCAGAGGATTTTTGTCTTTACTTTGGAAATCAGCTGAATTATAAAGAATTACATAGGTTGTTGTCTTATTTACTAGAAATTCCTCAGCAATCTTTATGGTATTTTATCTACACCACAATACTCAAAATGCAGCATTACAAACCGTCCAAATGTTAATCCTACGTATGCAACAGCTCATATAATCTTTTGATCAAAAAATGCTTAATGTAGACCATAGAGATCATTATATGTATAATTGCCTGGGAAAACGCTTCACATTGCCAATGATAAAGAACGATAATGATAAAGAGCAGTACACAGTAAAAAAACAAAATAAAAAAGCCAAGATTTGGTGTGACTGTGACTGTGTTTATGAAAAATCAGTAACTAGAAGCCTCTGGTACATTTTGTACAGTTTCATGTATATATATATATATATATATATATATATATATATATATATATATATATATATATATATATATATATATTGCTTTAAAAATATAAATACAGTTTTAAAAGGAATTAAAATATTTTTATAGTTTTTATTTAAGACCTAGTTCTTCTGAAACTTTGTACTTCTATTTCGTCTTTTTTCTGAAAAAATATTGACTCTTCTGCATTTCTTTGTTGACGTCAATCTTGCTGTAACAGGAATTTCTTTGTGGACATGTAATTTGGAAATCTTGGTTAATGACAATTCTGGTTTTTGGTTATGGTCACTGATTTAAAAGTATGTCTTCTGCAATATACACTTATATATAGCATGTTGGAAAAAACTAGATTATAGTAAAGCTTTTTCACGAAGCCTCAATCACCAAAATGTAAAAATTTTTTTGTCATCTGTTTTGTTTTTTTTGCACATTAGTCCATCTAGCACAGGGGTCTCCAACACATCACTCACGAGCGACCAGTAGCTCGTTACAGTGTAACGCTACCAGTGCCCAGTTCTGAGTAGCTTGCCTGAAGTTTCATAGAATATGTATAAATTGATCAAATCAAATTGACTCAATAAACCCCCTCCTCTGTCGAAATCTGACTCCCCGTATCATACTCTGTCGTTCATCAATCAATTTCACACACAGTTAGCATGAAGACCATACATGGAAGCATTAGCAAAACAAAACCAGTGAATAAATCTATCCTGCTACAGGAAGATGCAGGGCGTTTGTTCTGTAGACAATTCTTATTAGTGCAGGTGGTGTTTCATAGTAAAGTACTGTTTAATATTTCCCATTGCAATTGGATATAATTGCCATAAAATACTATTAATTAATCGCATAAAGTCCAATACATTTGTTAACATTACCTTCAATATCAAAGGTGTTACTTTTGTTTAAGAAAAGAGTCTTTTTCAGTTTTGCTGAGGCCATCAGGCTATGTGCCTGAGGACTTGTAAGTAACAGAATTCAAGTGAATGAATGCAATGATATCTGATTTTACTAAAAAGATTCACACAAAAATGGCTTATTCAGCTGGTTTATGCCAACAAGCTATGTAAATAAATGTTATTATAATAGAACATGAGTAGCTCTTGGCCACCTTCATTTAGTCAAAGTAGCTCTCAGACAGAAAAAGGTTTAACATATCTGTCTATTCCTGCTCAAATTACTACCTCAGTATTTCTGTACTTTTTTACTGTACAGATGCTCACACTGCGTATCGCATCCCCACTGCACTCTGACCTTCTTTTTTTAATTACTCTGTGCCCTGTCTCATTATCATCTATCTTATCATCCGTTTTTGTTTTCTGTATCGCTACTGTATTTTATTTTTACCAAGCTGCTAAGACAACTTAACGTGCCAGGGATTAATAAAGTAATTCTATTCTATTCTATTCTATTCTATTCTATTCTGTTCTGTTCTGTTCTGTTCTGTTCTATTCTAGTACCCCTGTGTGTTAAATAGAAGGAGTATTAAACAGTTGTGAATAATTATAATTCTATGGGTAAACACACATACACACACACACACACACTAAGAAGCACTTTACTGTCCTCAGATCTGTTTGGAAAATGCAAAAAAAAAAAAAGAGCTCCACTTTAAAAATGAAAAAAATAAATCTAATCTCTATTACAAATAGGTTTGTTTTTCATTTTCAGCTGGCAGAAAACAGTTAAATAAAATAGCAATTAAATTTAGCATTTATAAATAGCATAGCTTTGCTAATCTTATAATGATTCTGAAGCACTATCCCTTACTTTGAAATGTGTTGCAAAATTTCAGAAGGTACTGCCAGGCAATCTTGCGTTAGTAATAACATTGTGCCTAAATTCAGCCTACTTCACTCCACCATGTCAGGATGACTTTGTCAGTTTAAAAATGACCCCTTTTTTTAATTCATGAATGTTGTTTGCACATGAAATGAAATAAGAGTGCATTATTTATGCTTTATCATTACAGACAGCCTGTTTATTCCCTTGTCCAGCTAGGCCAGAATATTAAAAAGAGTGACTCCCCAAACCTCACTGTCTACAACAACCAGTCCCAAAACATGACACAAACACTGGTAATATATGGGCCAATATTTTAGTAATGGCTTCAGTGCAAGTTATATAAACAGTGAAAAAGGAGGCTGGCATAGCGGTTAGTGTTGCCATCAACCTTGAAAATAGGTTACTGTATGTTTGGAGTTTAACATGTTCCATGTTCCCCATGTTTCTCTGTGGTCTCTGGTTTCCTCCCACTGACCAAAATATTCAGGTTTCCAGATTCACAATGCGTATCAGTAAGGGGTTCAGTGGATGGCTCAGTGGTTAAGATGCTGGGCTACTGAAGGTTGTAAGTTTGATTCCCAGGACCATCAAGCTGGGATGCTGAGCAAAGCCCTTAATGCTCAGTTGTACAAATCAGATAAATGTAAGTTTCTCTGGATAATGGTGTCTGCCAAATGCTGTAAATATAATAAATTAGGGCCTTGGATTAGCATTATTTTAGGTTGCACTGAGTCACATTGTTTGGGAAACAGGATTTAGGTGTGCCTCACCCATCATTACCCTCTAGCTCAGCTGCAACCACTTCCCTCCCAATGTAGTGCACAACTTCACCTGCCTCTGTATACTCTCCCTCTGTTCTTTCATACCCAGCACATTCACAAATAGTTATTCTGGACATTACAGTACCAGAATTTCAAGGTAAAGATTATGGTATTACAGTATGTTTGTACATACATTAGGATCATGTTCATCCTCATGTGCATTCAGTCATTTCCATTTTCAAATTTTTCCATGGTTATTTATTTCTAGATCAAACTAGGGATGCTAGAGCCTCCAAAGAGATTGAAATAGTGTGCCACCAAGTACTTGCAGCTTGGCTATTGCCAGACGCAGTTCTTCATTAATGCTTAATAAAGGTTAACAAGGCATATTTATGACACAGTACAATTGAACCTAGAGTCTTGTAAATTAATAATTAGTTGTTACATATAATTGTTTATAGTGTTTTTGGTTTTGAGGTTGTTTGCATTCATTGGGAAAAGTGATCATAAAGAGATTGTATCATCACTGTGCCCTTGTCTGTTCAGAATAGAAGGAGTGGTTTGCTAACTAAGTGATGTATAATTCAGTTTACTTAGGTATATCAAATAGGTCTAAGTTAATGTAGGCAGAAATGGTGGCCATGTTTGGAGGCTAAGGTGTGTTATGTTAAAGGTAGTTCACAGACAGATCAACTTTACTGAAAGTGCTTGTTTTGGGAGCACTATTTCTCCTAGGCCTTTCCCCTAGGATGAGGCCCTGTGCTTTCTGGCTGTTCTGAGATTATGAGGTATGAGATTTATGGCATAGGCTTGGGTTGGCATATGGCATCAAGTACTGGTCCTCAGGACCATATTCAATGAGATACCATGTGCTGTAGGGCGGTAGGCACACACTATTGGTTGGAAGAGCATGTACTTGGAACTGGCCAAAAGGATATGTGTGCTTTTTCTTGGTCATCTTGTCTTTTTCCCATGGTAACTCTTTTGGCACTCACTGGTCCAGTTCTGATGCTTACATGCCAGTTGTTGGTACTTTTGGAGGTGCACAGGGGTCAGCATGGGCACCCTGACTGATCTACTGCTATGCAGCCCCATTCACAACAAATTGCAATGCACTGTGTATTCTGAGACCTTTCTATCAGAACCAGCATTAACTTCTTCAGCAATTTGAACAACAGTAGCTCATCTGTTGGATTAGATAACACAAGCCAGCCTTCGCTCCCCATGATCATCAGTTAGCCTTGGCCACCAATGACCCTGTTGCCGACTCACCACTGTTCCTTCCTTGGACCACTTTTGATAGATACTGACCACTGCAGACCAGGAACACCCCACAAGAGCTGCAGTTTTGGAGATGCTCTGATCCAGTCATCTAGCCATCACAATTTGGCCCTTGTTAAAACTCACTCAAATCCTTACACTTGCCCATTTTTCCTGCTTCTAACACATCAAAACACTTTAAAGACAAACTGTTCGATGTTGCTGCCTAAAATATATCCCACCCACTAACAGGTGCCATGATGGGGAGATAATCAGTGTCATTCACTGATCGATGTATGTACTTTTGAGGTTAAATTTTGGTGAGGATCTGAGCTGACCACAACTGATAAAGGGCAGCAGAGACCAAAGGATTTTTCAGTACTTGGACCGTGATTGTTGATGCAGAGTCTGAGACTTTTCCCTTTCTACAACAAAAGATGCAAGCTGAGGTAGAAGATGTCAGATGCACCCCTGTTGCAAATCTTCCTGAATGTATGCCTCCAAAGTCTGCTGTTGTGAGTGAGATGGTAAATATAGTTAATTGAGGGAGTGGCTCCTAGCCATAAGACCGCAGTTCTAAGTGTGGTGTGATGTCAGTCTGCTGTTCAGTGCAGTTTAATGAAGGCAGTTCAGTGAACTTGCCTGTGGACCTGAAGTTGACCAGCATTAATAAAATAGAGACACCACTTGAAAATCATATTTTCTTGTAATATGAGTGACTGGTAAGACACAGATTGAAGTATGGCAGGGGCATTGCTCCCTGGTGAGTGATAAAACCCAAACCCAAATTTACAGTTTTATAAACCTCTCATAGGATGATGTCAGTTTGCGTACCTTCTCCCATACAGCCATATCACCCTGTCTGCTATGAGCAGAATATTTGAGATTTTCTGTGACTTGAATATTCCCTCATGGTTAACTGTTCTGCACGTACTTTGATGGCAAAGTAATATGTTGGATATGGGTGCAATTGCAGAGAAAGTTTAATTGGCAGAAACAGGCAGAAAAATTGATAAGTAAAAAAATAATCACAAAAAAGCAAGGTAGGGGATGTATGAGTAACAGAGTAACAGTGCAAGTGCAAATCCAAAATTTCACAGAACCAGGGAGAGCAAAAAAAAAAAAAAAGCATGTAAAAAACAAAAAACAGTAATTATACAGATGAAAATGGCTTGGTAAGATCAGGCAGAGATCAGACTGAGTGTAACTTTGCAACTGATTTTATTTCTTTATAGATGCAGGTATGATTGTAAATAGGTGTATTTTATATGCTATGCATAGCCTAGAAGACAAGGTAGATTTTATATTTCTCACCATTTGAAATTAATGAAACATTGGCTTTAGTAGGTTTTGTTGGAAATAATGGGATGAGTTCCAAGGCTCTTTGCTTTCCAACGCACATTGAAATACATTCCATATATTCCATACAAATTGTAAATACCATTAAGATTTTCTTTGCCAATCAATAGTTCTCACCATGCCAGTTTGTACGCATAGTATAACCTTTGTGCTAGCCTTGATCATATTAAAGATTAGTATGTATTAAACAGATGTGCTTAGAATTTGTTTTATTTCTTATGAACCTAAATTCTGAAACCAATTTTGATACTTTAAATAGTCAAGTACATTTCAGTTTGGAAATTTTGTTTAATTGCATAAAATTGGAAAAGTATCATTATGACTAGAAACTCAGACTAGTTATTAAGTATGGTTTCAGCACCTCACAACTCCTCAGTGTGCTCACAATCTGACCAGCAAACCAGATGTTTTTCTTATTGTTGCATAGTGTGTGGAATATTTCATCAACCTCATCTGCCCTTTAATCCAGAGGTGTTGTTTAGCTTAGGCAACAGAGATGAGCTCTTCATTGTCCTGAGGGACAGAAGGCCTCTCACTGATGAAGGATACTCTGGAGAATTCAGACAGCCGTGCTGATAGTATGTGGGGGAAAGAGGAGCCAGAAAGGATGTTTTAAGCAGGCTCCATGGGGCTGAGCTACTGAAGGCTGCCAAAAATGAATCCTTCTGTTTGGCCTTTTCTCCCCTGACCCAAAAGGCAACCAGATCATTCTGAGAAGCAATGTGCTCTCTCCCCTACATGTCCGAACAGCAAATATTCATTGGTGAATTCACACACACCCATTTGGCACAGCAGTTTGAGGCTTAATTGATCTGATCAAGATGTTGTGGGGGAAATCCCATGTAAACTGTGTCACTTTTGTTGTGGGAGTCTGACACATGCACTCATCAAATGAATCACTTTTCTTTCCATTTGTGACCTCTTGAAAAGTATTTTCTGCCATGGAACATGATAAGATAATAAGATTTTGAAGCTATAGATTTGTAGATTTGGGTAACCAGTTCTACTTTCCATCATAGTGTGATAAGCTTTAAAAGTAATTTTGGAAATTTTCTTTAACATTATAAGGACTGAGTCATCTCTCAGATGTTTAGCCAGTGCCAGGCAGGGTCTACACTCATTTTCAATTTTAAGTACAATGGAAATTTCTAACATTTGACAGGATATGATGTTATATGAAGGACATCCAGTCCTAAAGAAAATATAATGTCATTGTATATTTTTCTATTTGTCAATTGTCAATTGTTCTGGTAAGTGAGGCACTATAAATGTCCTTCAAATAAACAGTTCTTCACTTAAAAATGTAAGAAAAAAAACTGAATGATGCTTAAGATCTTATTCTCAGTAGGGTTGTTGGTGTAGCCATATCTTGGCTGTTTCTTGGCCAGTGTCAGATCCCATCCCTATCTCTCCACTCCCTGCTTCCCCCAGTCCCTTAATACCAAATTGGGCAGTAGTGAAATGTTTAGGATTCTTCAGTATTTTGGGAGCAAAACCTCGTGAAAGGCTTTACCCTCTACCTCAGATTATCCTCATGCAACCACATTTGCTCTACTGATGTTATAATAATAACTGTTTTAAAAACTTGGTGTCTTACCGTGTCACTAGTGAAGCAGATGTGTTTCTCTTCTTATAAAACAGTTGGAGGGAAAACTCAGTGCAAGGTGAAATCCATCCATGTGATCTCAAACCAAAACTCTAAATGCAAAATGACTGAGGCAGCCAAGCCCTTTAGTTTTTTTTTCTTTCTTTCTCACTCACACTTCCTCTTTCAATTGATATGTGCGTCTCTGTTTTTTTTGTTTGTTTGTTTGTTGTTGTTTTTTTGTTTTTTTTTGCTCTTCTGTAATATATTTAATCTTTTAACTCACGATTGTCTCTCTTTCATTTCATCTTCACCCCTGTGGTTTCTGGTGCTGTTTGTTGCCTCACACTCATTCGTTTATCACTTCTGATAGAGTTTCCTGCCCCACTGTGGGGGCGTTCACTTAGGGACGTGACACTTGCTCAAACTCTCCTACTTCTGCTATTTCTTGATACCCATTTCTTCCGTGTTTGAAAGATGTTTAGTGTGCTTATTGTCACTTAGAAACAAGAATATTGTCACTTACATTATGAGTTCAGTGTACTTAAATTAAAGGGTTTCCTCTAATGTTTCTTTGATGATGAATTGGTTATTAAATTCATATAGGAAATCTACTTGGACCCCACTACAATAGTCAACCTTCTGTTGTGCTGTTAAAAGGTTTTGATATGGTTTATTTATTTATTTATTTATTTTATTTTATTTTATTTTATTTTATTTTATTTTATTTTATTTTATTTTATTTTATTTATTTATTTTTGTTGTTGGTGGTGGTGGTGGTGGTGGTAGTGGTGTTGTTAGAAGATGTAAGCTATGAAGCACCTCCTTATCCTTATATCTGAGCAATCAAATACCCAAAGGAACAGTTCCATAAACCTCTCATAGGACAATGTCAGTTTGCCTGCTTGTCAGTCTGCATACAGCAATGGCCCACTTTAGTACTTTGCCAGTGTTCAGATTTATTAGAAATTTTCATTGACTTGGACATCCCCTTGTGGTTAGTCATGCTGCATGCATTTTGATTATAGAGATGAGGAAAGGAAGGTGAGTGTTTTTCAGACATTTCACACCACTAACTATAACCTGATAAAAGATTATGTAATGCTTTAATAAAAAAAGATAAAACAGTTGAACAAAGTTAAACAGCAATTGTTAGTAAATAATTGTAAAAGCAGTATAAATGACTTCAGGATGCATTCAGATTGTTAGCTGTAACAAGCCACATCCCTGCATCCAGCCGTTGATTATATTGTTGATAAGAGTATGTCCCTAAGTGTTTTTATTTACAGGAAAAAGCAGAATGAATAAGTATTACATAATTAATTTAATTATAATATATATTTTTTCATGTATTTATTTAAGGATATGTGTATGAAAATATATTCCCAAAACAATTCAGGACTACTTTTTGGAACACTTCTTCATTTCAGCCATAAGATGTCACTACAGGTCACTACAATCTAAATGCCATGCACTTTATTACGCTTCACGATTTTGCGTGCACTTTATTACCTTAGCCTCCACAAACCTGAATTATAGTCCAGTGACAATTTCATGCATATTTTCCTGGCTCACATACAGTGAACCTTTTTTTGGCTATTTGCTCTTGTATTCTAATACATAATATTCTTATATAATATTCTTATATATAAATATGAATTCATATTAGACCACAATAATTTATTAGTATGGTGTAGCACCTCATTTTGTGGCCAATAGAGCATCAGTAATATCTCTTGCAGAAAAGTGGCCAAGTCATTACATGATGCTAATAGAGTAAATTTTTCTTGACTTCTCAAAAACATTGCAAAGTGGCTCAAAAATATTCAGATTTGGTGACTGTGCAGGTGACTATGCACATGGTCCACCAGAATGCTTCAGTAGTCCTTGGCAGTGACACACTCATCTAGCACAAATAGTAGGCCTAGGGAGTGCTGTAAAATTGCAGCCCAAACTACCACTGATCCATCCCTGTGCTTCATTCTGGACACACAGCACTCTGGGTGGTAAGCTTCTTTGGGGGTATCTCCACATGGTATCTTGCCCAGATGTGGGAAAGACAGTGAAGGTGGACTCATCAGAGAACAATGCATGTTTTACAATATCCACAGCTCAAGATTTTGGCTGATGGCAACATTGAAACCAACATTTGTCATGGGCATGGGTGACCAACGGTTTGGCTAAATCATATGGACCCTATGGAGCTCCAGATGAACAGTTTTGGTGTTTTATTTTTTATTTACAATATGGGCTAGTACCTGGGCATCCCTTTTAGACAGCTTCTGCTTGCGTTGCTAGTCACGTTTGTTAGAAGTGCTTTGTTCACAAAGACCTCCTGTTCTGGTCACAGATGCACCAGTGAGACCTGCACCACAATGTGTCCTCTTTTAAACTATGATTTGCCTCCCATTATGTTATGGTGTTCTTAGCTATTTGTCATGAAAGCTCCAACACAGTGTGGGCATGGTGGCTAAGAGGTTAACAGATTTGCTTACCAACTTCAGGATTGGGGTTTTGATTTTTTGAGTCTCCATATGTTGCATATGGGTTTCCTCCAGGTACTCTGGTTTCCTCTCCAAGTACAAAGACATGTGTTGTGTGTGTATATGTGTGTGATTGTGCTCTGCAGTTGGTTACCATTTAGTTCAGGATGTCTACCACAAATCCCCATGCTTTCTATGACCCTGTGTAGGATAAGTGATACAGACAATGTATGTATATATCACTCCACTGTCAAATAATTGAGTGCTTAAAGTGCTGTTTGCTCCTATAGTCACTTCATCAGCAGATTAAATATTTTACCATTTATTTTTTGTAGAATGTCTTCTGATGCACTGTGAATGTAGTCTGACATTATTAGAAATATGAATAAATGTGTTTATAATTGTTTATTAACGTGTTGAAAGTGTTAGACATTTTATTTTTATTATCAACCTTTGGCAAATAAAAAACACATAAATTGATTTAAATATAAGTTAAGGAGTTAATAATATATTAAGGAGAAAATAATAATAATAATTATTATTATTATTATCATTATTATTATTATAAAGAGTGAGCAAAATGAAGAAATTACGTATAAAACTAGACTGGACTAGACAGCAATATTAATAACACAAATTCTGGCAGACCGTCCGGTGCCTCAAGTCATGTCAAAGTCAAAGAAGCTTTATTGTCACTTCAACCATATACAGAAGATGCACACAGTGAAGTGAAACAACGTTCCTCCTAGACCAGAGGTGCTACACAGAACACAGACAAAGTACAGTGAAACATATAACTATAATTTAAAAATTAAAAAGAAGGGGAAAGCAGTTCTGCCAACACTGTTTACAGTGGAGGTAGAGAGATGCTGACCTTGACTGGGGATATTGTAGGACGGTGGAAGAAATACTTCGAGGACCTCCTCAATCCCACTGACACACCTTCCATAGAGGAAGCAGAGGCTGAGGACTCATAGCGTGAAACATAGCGTGGGCGGTCAGGGACAGTGCCTCTGGACTGGGCGACCGGGGTGGTGGTCCCTCTTTTTAAGAAGGGGGATCGGAGGGTGTGTTCCAACTATAGGGGGATCACATTCCTCAGCCTCCCAGGGAAAGTCTATTCCATGGTACTGGAGTGGAGAGTTTGACCTTTAGTCGGACCTCGGATTCAGGAGGAACAATGCGGTTTTCTTCCTAGTCGTGGAACACTGGACCAGCTCTATACCCTCCAGGGTGCTTGAGGGTTCATGGGAGTTTGGACAACCAGTCCACATGTGTTTTGTGGACTTGGAGAAGGCATTCGACCGAGTCTGGGAGTATGGGGTCCGTGGCCCTCTGTTAAGGACTGTTCGGTCTCTGTATGACCGGAGCAGGAGCTTGGTTCGCATTGCCGGCTGTAAGTCAGACCTGTTCCCAGTGCACGTTGGACTCCGGCAGGGCTTTGTCCTTTGTCACCGGTTCTGTTTATTATTTTTATGGACATAATTTCTAGGCACAGCCAGGTGCTGGAGGAAGTCCGGTTTGGGGACCACAGGATTTCATCTCTGCTTTTTGCAGATGATGTTGTCCTGTTGGCTCCTTCGAGCCAGGACCTATAGCATGCACTGGGGCGGTTTGTAGCCGAGTGCGAAGCGGCTGGGATGAGGATCAGCACCTCCAAATCCGTGGCCATGGTTCTAGACCGGACAATGGTCGTTTGTCCAGGTTGGAGGGGTGTTCCTACCTCAAGCAGAGGAGTTTAAGTATCTCAGGGTTTTGTTTACGAGTGAGGGAAGGATGGAGTGTGAGATTGACAGACAGATTGGTGCAGCGCTCGGCTGACCTGGGAACGCCCCTCCAAGAGTTGGAGGAAGTGGCTAGGGAGAGGGAAGTCTGGGCATCCCTGCTTAGACTGCTGTCTGCGCAACCCGGCTCTGGATAAGCGGGAGACAATGGATTAATAACACAGCTATGGCTTATATTAAGTATTGACATTATTCAGATAAAAAAGTCCACAAAAATGATGTTTCATTATTCACACAAAAAGTCCACTGGGTTATTTTTGACACACAGCTAAAATGAAGATGTACTATGTTCTCATTATACATTTCCTGTTGCCCAGACCATAGCTTATTTTACTCACAGGAGATGGGCAGAAGATAAAATGAAAGAGATGTTGATCTTTTTTAAAACTTAAGATACTTTTAGAACTTATTTAGGAACATCTCAGTTTCATTTGTCAGCTCTGAGGAAACATTTTTACTGTATATGATATGCCTTGACAGTGCTGTGACATTTACACCATAGGGTGAGAAACATGTAACATGTGCCATTTTATGTCACCCTTTTGTTTGGTTCTTGAGCAGCTTTAAGATGCTGCAGATTCAATTTACAGTGTAAGTCAGTAGTAATTGTGGCCATGAGTAACTCTGGAACTTCTATTCTACACTCTTGTAATATGTTACTGAATAATGTACTTTATACTGAGTAAATGAAACATAAAACTCCAAGTCTCAAGTTAACACTGTGTCCACTGACAGACATGATGCTTGCACAAACTCTCTTACTCCTATTATTTCTTAATACCAGTTTTTTCTGAAGTTTGATAGCTGTGCAGTATGTTTATTGATACATAATATGTGCAGTACAGATCCATAATCATACCTGTTAATCTGGTGCTCAGGTGAAAGTCACTGTACTGTACACTAGCTATGTATGAGTAAACAAGTTTCTACTTGGAAACATCCCCAAAAGAAGAACCTGATTTAGGTAATTTAGGATTCAACATAGAAGTGATTGTTCAGGTCATTAACATTGTTCACTGTATTAATATGGTGTCCATTTGCTGCATGTGAACAAACGAAGCTCAAACGTGTGTGTGTGTGTGTGTGTGTGTGTGTGTGTGTTCTCATGAAGTGACGGTTTAACAGTTAACCTCAAGGCTTGGCTCACGTTCAGCTGTTACAGTCATCACTATCACAGAGTTTACTTTATGCATTCAGTCCATGTGCCTGATGCCTCTACACAGTTTGAAGTGAAATATGGCACATTTCAGCAATGTGCATCGCTTGCCCACACACTTCCTTCATTTGTACATGTTACAGTGTACATGTACACGAAGCAAAAACAAGCGGATGAGTGAGTCACGGCAAGAATAAGTAATTTCTCACTTTCTATTGAACTTTGGGGTAATTGCTAGAGGCAGGGTGGTGGAAAATAAACTCATGAAATCTGAACAACATTACAAATTTATTTTTGAGTCTAAATAAAAACCCAGACAAATATTGTATTTATCAAATGTACATTGTTCAAACCATGCACTACCTGATTTTATTTACAGCTTCTTGTAAGACTGGTGCTTACAACCATTTCAGTTTCAGTTCATACCTCTGGATAAAGATGATTGAGATATTTGAAATTTTATTTGAATACACCAGAAAAACAGAGAATGCAACATCAAAATGACTGTAGTATAAAAGTCTATTACTACTTCAGTGATTTTATGACACAGAATACTGTTGTATTCAGCTTTGTATTATCTTAAGAATGTATTCTATCAATAAGTCCTTATTTACAGCATGCTTGTTAAAGATCAATATTCTGAGCATATTTTTATTAGGGTTGCTAACAAAGGCCATGTATTAGAATATGAACATTTTCTTTAATGCATTTTAATGTAGAACGGCTTTGGAGTGCAAAACAATGAAGTCTCTGACCACGTCTGGCTTTGGTCCAGTGGTTTCCTGTATCTTCAGCTATCAATGCTGAATAGTGACACATATGACAAAGTAGTTTTTATGCAGTTCTTGCACAAGACTTTTGATGTTTTAAAGCAGATTTGTGTGCCTGTTTTTCAGCAGCTAAGTCAATATCAATTTAATCTTGTCACAGTATCTCTTCTGATATTGTCCAGAAAGGTTTTTGCTGTGTGATGTATATTGTTTATTGCAAAAATGTGTTAATTTTGTGTTGTGTTGTTTTTATGGATTTTCACCATATTTTCTGAGCTCAGCATCACAGTAAGGTTATATTAAGGTGATATTTGTTGAGCTGAACTTTAAATGATTTGCGCAGAGCTAATTGGCTACAATGCTGAAGAACAGACGGACAGAGGAAGGAACAATGGGCCAAACCCTGCTTATTAAAATTGGAGCAGACATAAAGTCAAGAAGTCACAGTTCAGCATACTAATGTATACCTGAAGATATCATTAAAATGTATAAGGGAGCTTAACTTATGTAGAGTGCAATGTTCTCCCCCTCCTCATCAGGAATTTCTTCTCTTTATAAAAATGTGCACGTCATGGTCATCAGGGAAGTGCTTTTATGTAAGAGGAAGTGCTCTGTATGTTCATCACAGAAGTGCTTTTCTGTAGGAGGAAGTGCTCTCTATGGCTATCAGGAAAGCGCGTCTCTGTATGAGGAGGTGCTCTCCATACTCATCAGCCGTCCTCGTAATATAGAGCTGCCCTGGCGACTGAGCTGCTGCCGAAACTCTGTGGTAAGGAAATAGTATATGAGTGGATTCAGGCAGCAGTTGAGGCTGGCAATGCACAGTGAGATTGGATGGAACTGTTTAACTGCCTGCCGCAAAGAACACTGCTTAATGATGTCCTGTGAAACCATCATGTACAGTATGAAGTTGATGTGGTAGGGGGCAAAACAAAAGAGGAACACACCGGTGCACACTAAGACCATACGCAAGGCTCTTCTTTTGTCGTTAACCGAGACACCAGGCCTTAAGCTCTGCTTCAAAGAATGAATGATGAAATAAGAGCATAAGATAATGATAGTCAGTGGGGCCACAAATCCAAGGAGCTCACCACAGGACATTATGACCACTGCTGTTGTTATGTTCAGTTTCCTCATGGGCAAGTCCTTGAAGCAGGTTTCATTGTGCTTTGTTGTGTTCTTCAAGAGGGAAGCTGTCTTGTTTTGAGGGGTGGTTCTCATCAAGATAAATGGAGAGCAGCAACAACCAACAATCAACCACACAACTATGCTAATGCGAACGTCATAGCGCCGCTTCCACTGTCTGGCACAAAACGGGCGCATCAGGAAAGCACAGCGTTGGATACTGATGCAGGCCAGGAAGGCAATGCTAGCGTACATGTTAAGATATTTCAGGTAGAAGCAGAGCAAGCACAGACCCTTTCCAAACGGCCAGGTGAGAGTGATGTAGTAGTAGACGCGTAACGGCAGGGACAGGACATGGGCCAGGTCAGCGATGGCTAGGTTGATCATGAAGATGATGGCTTTAGTCTTCTTGCTGTAAATTACAGAAGCAACCAAGTGACTTTCTCATAGATTGTTTCATACTGCCATTGCTTGCAAAGCAGCATGAATTGAATGTAATGTATTAAACATCATGAGTCAGAATGTTCTGATGAGGCATACACAGGTTTACAGTCATTGTGTAAGTAGAGGGTGCATGAAGTAGTTCACATAGCAGATCTTTAAAACAGTGTAAGAGAATTTATGAGAAAGCAATTTAAGAAAAACTGACCTTATAAAGCGACAGAGCATCCAGAGAGCGAGGCTGTTCCCTAGTAAGCCTGGGATGAAGATGAACAGGTAGACGTAGGTGTAGAGTTTATTCATGCTCTCTTCCCACTTTTGATCTGCATTTTGTTGTAAACAACTGGAGTTGTTGACCCCAACAGCTGAGGCATTTTGGGAGGACATCATGACACTGTAGAGTCATTTATTTGAGCTCTTTCTAGCTGGAAACGCAAAAAAAAAAACAACCCTTTAAATCATTGTTACCACACACTGAAAGACACATTTTAAGCAATTACATGTGCAATATCCTTAAAGCTATGGCCACGTGAATGATTTACATGCTGATTTAAAATCACTTTAAAAGGTTAAAACCTTATCAGGTACAAAAAGGCTACAAACTACAGTGAGGGCGGAGATGTCGAATACAAGAATACGTCGACTGAAGTGATTATGTAAAAATATGATTATTTATAATATACTGCATAATATCTGTATAACAACATTCTACTGAAGTGGTGACAATCTATCTATTAAGTGCTATTATGTTCTAAATACAAGATAAGAAAGCCTGTGAGAAATGTCTAGGGTTAGTCATTAAACATAAACGGAAATGTTTATCTTAATATAATTCTACCTTTAGACACTGTACTGTATATAAATAAACATATATAAATAAGTTGGTTTTCTCATGCAGTGGAGAAAGCATGTGGGTGTGCTGAACTTCATTAGTATGCAGAGTATGCAGCTACGGCTGTGGTCTTTTCCCATTAAACAGTACATGTTGGTCTCAATGAGCAGTTAGTTTTAAAATGAGTGTTCCCTTCAAGGGAGAGGAAAACAAGAACGAAACCCTGTCAAAATGGCTGACAGGGATATGTTGCTAGTATTGAATAATGCTGCCTGCATCAAAATACAGTCAATTTCAGGTTTAATAAAAACCACACGGGTTTGAAAAATGTAGATTTTGGGCTCGGTATACTAACTATATATAACTACTGGAAAAATCTTTTCTGATTTTTTGTTTTCCTCTCACAATATACCTGTGTTAGTTAAGATTTCAGATTGATCTTATATACAGTGAAATTAAAGTAAAGTAAATGAATTCATAATAACTGATATATTTAAGTAATTAATTAAATAAAAATTAAATTATTTTTTTAAAATTTTTTTTTTTGATATTGGTGTGTTATAGGGGTTACAGGATATTTTTTTTTATTGTTCAGGATAGCAGCTTGATCTTGGTCCCCATGTTGCTGTTTGTTTACATATGTCCTCTTGCAAATTCTGGGGTTTTCCAGGAACAGGTGTATTTATACTGGGATCACATGACCCTTTGGTGGGGGGAGGGAATTAGAGTGAAAATTTATGCAACCACAAATTTAAGGATTGGGGCAAAAATCTATGTCGATTCACAATATATAATCCCATATAAACCTTCAACGCACAGAATGGCAGTTTGTTGAGGAATGCATTGTGCAAGGCTTAAACAAATTCATTTTTAACTGTAATAAAAGAAAGTTTAACAAATTTGTTTTAAATGTCATTGCGAATAATGTTTGATCTGACAGAGAGTAATGTTTCTCCTAAATCAGCACATCTTAGTATCCAGTCATTTAACAATATGGCTGGAATGAAAGTGTGTGGGTGTGTTTGTGTAGACAGAACTACATGTTCTGTCAACTGAAGTGAATTAGGACACAAGTGGGCTTCTGAAACTGGCCAACATAATTAAGCATTTTGACTCAATGTCCTCTATGACTGCTGACATTTGAGTTTCCTTTTCAAAGCTTTAGCCACCCTGTTTCACTCAAGCCCACCCACTGTTCACTTACTGGCCTCATCAGTGGGGTAGTATACAGTTTAAAATGTACAATGTATAAATTACAATCATATTTTTAAGATTAATGTGTGGGTAATTATTACCTGTAAGATTTCAGTCATGTTATCAGTAATTAGTTGATAATACAGTCAAGTTGTAATTAAAGAGACTCTATATGTTATAATTGTTATGCCATGTGCTTATTATAATGTCAGTTATATGCCATGTGCTGTACTGTGGTAAGAGATCAGATCATGTGCCTTTGCAACAGAGCCCCCACCGCTCATAAGGTTTGCACACTACTACCACATCATTTCCTGTTGCTTCAGTCTAAAAGTTTATATGCTATACACTGTTCATACAACATTTCCTTGTTTTAATTAAACCTATGCACAACAACCCAATCTCTACATTACATTCCAAAAATATGACAGAAATAATAAAACTAATATGTAAAACTATTATATATTCAGTGATGGCATTTTGAAATTTTGACTTTTTTTTTTTTTAAAATAATTGTTAATAATTACTGTACAGCGCATGGTATTAAAATCAATAATTACACCTTTGTTACAATACAAAAAAACTGAAAGGAGCACTGTATTAGAGTTTTATGCGAAATTAACAGTTTGTTTAAAAAAGCTTATAAGGAGTCAATGGTATATGCACAAATCTTGTTAAATCTGTTACTGAGCTGTTAAATAACATTTGGTTACTTGTTTTTTAGTGATTCATGGCACAATTGTCCATGATAACCATTGATGATGGTGTGTGGTTTGTGAACAGTGATTAGTTCTATCATGTATGCAGAACAAGAAAGGAAAGCAAGGTTCCTGTCATTCAGCTGAAGGCTAAATTATCTTTTACAAGTGCCAACTCCCTTCCGGCACTGGTTTCAGAAAGAGGGGGTCATAGCGGTTAAGTGCTAGCGAAGCCGCAAGTCTCCATGACGGAGACTGAAAGCAGATGAAAACAAGGTGTTTTGCTAGTGAAAAGCTGGTGCAGTAATATTTGTATATGTTTATGCGGGATGAGGCTTTTGAGATGCATCAAGACCTAATGCATCTCTTATTTCAGTCTAGCATTTGCAATGGACTCAGTGCTTTCGTCCTTTGTTTCTTCTCACTGTAAACAAAATGTCTTTTCTGCTCTGTGACTGACGTTTGAGGAACTTGCTCTCTGCACATTGTACACCGTGATTTTCAAAAGCCAAGCATGGCAGTTTAGTCTACTCTAAAAATTTGAGTCATTTCTCAGAAACTGATTTGAAGGCATTTCTATCCACAGCCATCTTCTGCATCAAGTTACTTTTGAATTGACTTCCATGTTTATGCTCACATTCATGTTATACACTTCACCGTGTTCTCATGAGACTGACATGGAATACTGTTAATATTTTATGAATACAGACTGTACATTGGTGAAGCAGAAAAGCAAAAAATTTTTAAAAAAATTAAACCATTTTAATTTAAGCTGTAACTGTTCTGTTATTTTTATATCTAACTGCCTTATAGTCACAACACAGCATTTGATGTTATAAGGATGAGCAGGTTATCAAAGAAAGAAGTAAAACAATCAATCTTTGCATACCCCTTTTGTCAAAAAACTCCGGGAATAACAATTCTTTCTCAGCTACCTTGTCAAATTTACAATTAAGAGCTGTATGTTCAACTACACAAAGAATACACATATAGTTCCCTTTTTAGTTTTGCTGTGGCTGGGATGTGTTGTGGAATCCCCTACCTTTCAGGTGCAGAGAGTTCCGAATTCAGCTTGTGTGGCTTCCAACACTGTTGATAACAAATGCTGAACTGTGCGCGCGAAAGTGCTACTGTTTTGTCTTCACGTCTCCAAAGAGGAAGTGGCGTCTTTTTTAGCTTTGCCAGTCTGTGCTATCTGTTTGGTAGTTTTCTCAAGCGCATTCTAGTCTTAACAGTGTCTGAAATAAACTCCAGAAATGCAGACAAATCTAGATTCTGAATGCATGGAGCTTCCAAAAAGATACAAATGCATTTTTAGGGTATTTATCTCCTATTAGAGTTGCTGCTCATGTAACACCTTAACTCCCTGCTGCTCCTCAAAGCTTGGCTTTGTGTCATGCCTCTGAGCTTTGACTGCGTGGCTGTAAGACCGGTTACTAGTTTGTTTAAGTCTCACATGCTGTCTCTTTGTTAAAGAGAGGCACACTCATGAAGGTGAAATAATAACATAAATAATTATGACTTCTCTATTTTTTGGGACATGGTTGGAAGCAACTTTCTTCTAGAATTGACAGCACATGATGTCAGAGGTTCAGTCATTTAGTCCAATGTTCTTAAAAGACAAATCAGATGATCAGTTTACTTTAAAGTAAGCACAGCTTAACTATGACACTGTGATGAAGTCCTTTTCCGATGGTAATTTATTTTTTAATATTCTGTTTTGACTACAGAGACTATTGGTTTAACATTTTAAACAAATTAATTGCATTATTAATTAGTCCTCTCAAGATACTTGAATAAATGTACTGCTACTTGTAGTAGTAATTCTAAACCAAAAGAAAAAGTCATCTGGTGAAAAACAGACAGATTAGAGAGATTACTATATTACTTTTAAATATGTCTACAACTAATTATGTTAAGTAACCAAGTGAACAGTTCTGATGTAAACAACATCTGGGTTAGCAACAAAAAATCATTAGCTGGCTAGCTAACTTATGCTTCTATGGTTGCCTGCTATATTTGTTAGTTAGTTCATACATGTTTCTAGCTATATAGTTAACTAGGCCCTTACATAGTTACCTATAGGCTGTATCAGTGTTTATATATATATATATATATATATATATATATATATATATATATATATATATATATATATATATATATATATATATATATATATATATATATATATATAAACACTGATACATCATACTTTTCATACTGCAAAACATCCAGAAATCTGGTTAGACAATCTAGCTCACTCAGCTAGCTAATTGTTTATCTGTACATATTTCAGTTACTTAGATACTGAGCTGCGAAATCCTGTTTCCTTTCAAGCAATTAAACTGAAGATACTAGGTAAAATGAGCAGTGAATTCATATTGGTTTCCTTTATCTCAGACACTTTCCCTGACTAAACATTTGGCTGCTTTCAGTCTGCTAGTGTGATATGCATTGGATTTTTATTTTACTGTAATGTAATTTTACTATTTAAATATGATTTAATTATACTCAAAAAAGTATGTTCAATCATGTGCTGAAGTACTGTACTGAAAGTATGTGTGTGTGTGTATGTGTGTCTGTGTGAGAGGGTGTGTGTGTGTGTGTGTGTGTGGGCATCCGAGCGTGATTAT
Organism: Hemibagrus wyckioides; assembly: GCF_019097595.1. Classification (NCBI taxonomy): domain Eukaryota; kingdom Metazoa; phylum Chordata; class Actinopteri; order Siluriformes; family Bagridae; genus Hemibagrus; species Hemibagrus wyckioides. Next base: position 11,556,832 of record NC_080717.1, on the reverse strand, counting down.
GTGAGATTTATCAGCAGTTGAGCTTCTTGGTTTGTTTGTAATTACTGTATATCTGTTCAATGAACCGTTTTATTTCCCTGGTGTTTTTCATTATAAACAATAAAAAAATCCAAATTTCCAAAAAATCCAAAAAAGACAGCCTGAGATACAGAAATAGTATACGCCCCTAGCATACACTAGGCTCGCAATGAAGTCTCTTTCTTACTGTGTTACATCTATGTAAATCATGCAGATTTTAATTAGTCATCTTGAGCTCATGCTGATTTAAATCCTCACCGAAGCACTTGTAACTATTTTAATCAGCTCCCTTGAGTATTACAGTAGGTACTTTAGAGCAACTATAAAGTCAAAGCAATTTTTCCAGTGTATTAACATTAAAGTTCTTATTTTTACAGCGTTGATGTAAAAAGGTGCAGGTGGGGTCATTCATAGTTTAACTGTGTAGATAGCATCATATTTCTTATCTGTGCTATTCTTTTCATTTCAAATGTGTTCAGATAAATTGAGATAGGGAATTATTCAGGTTTGTGGAGTAAACTGAAGAGCGAACTGCAAAAATTTCTTGATGCTGATAAAGGGTAAGTATGGTCAGAGGTTTCAGGTTACATATGTTGCTCAGCTGGTATTGCAGGGCCCAAAGTTTATACAAAAATATGCTGTTTATACAAAAATAAACTTTGACTAACTTATTATTAGGATGAATCCATCAAGTTGTTTAAAACAAATTCTGGCCTACATGTGTGACAGTAGTAACATGAGTTTAAAAAATTTTTGCTGATTCTTTGATTTGATGATAATGCAGCCACAGTAGCACATGATCACATGGAAAACATCTGCTTGTTCTTAGCTGACAAGTCTAGAATGCAATGTGTTCTTTCTGTGATGCTGACTTTTCTCAACATTTGATGCATTTATAGATGTTTTACTGAGCTGTTATTTTACTTTCACCTTTCGGTTCCCATGAACAAGTGTTTTTTATAGCAAACCTTCCATAGTTCTGTTTTTTACGGAAGTTATGTATTCTCACAAACAGGAACAGTAGTATTTAATACTAATACATAGTATAATACAGTCTCCTCCCAAAAGAATATGAACAGCAAGACCATTTTTTTTGGTTTTTGACTATACTCTGAAGACATTTCGGTAGACATTCAGTAGATGGATATGAGACAATAGATTAGAATTTCAGTACCAGCACCAGTTTAGCCATTTTCTATTTGAACTCATCTTAAACAACCAATCTAACAGGACACATCTGGGCAACATGAAACACATGTCAGTCAGATGTTTCAATATTTTTGATCATTTGACTAATGGAAATTAATAGCACTGAATGTCTACACATGGTTTTAGTCCTGGTTTTCACCTCTCAAGACTGCATTTGTCGGTAAAAAAGGACAAACCAACATAAAGACCAGAGAGCTGGAAGAAAAGCAAGCCAATATGAGGAATGAGAGAAAAGCTATCAGAGGCGATGGGCATAAGGAACACAATAATTTGGAATGTCCTGAAAATATGTCCTGATATTCTTACAACCAGACACTGAACACGCCAGCCAAGGAAAATAGTAGTTAATGACAAACATTTTGAGAACCACTAACAACCTTAACAGGGCAGGGGTGAAAGTATCACAATTCACCATTCAAAGTTTTTGAGCACAGAGATATAGAGATATACAGAATAAATCATGTTATTAAGAGGCATACTAGATAGTGTTCACGAAAAAAAAAACCCACTTCAAAGTCCTATCCCTGCAATATACTCTTTCATTCCACAACAAATGAAAGTTGTGGTGTGTGAAAGCTGATACACACTTCTGAGTCATGATGAAGTGGGGGTTAAAAACGGTTCTTTAACAGAGAACAGTCTTAGGTGACTATTATGCTACTTTTAGTATATGCCATGATGTTTTGGAACATGGTCTTTTCAAGCTCTGTTAAATTTTTGAAAGCTATAGACACCTAAATGTAGGTGTTGTGGGTTGAAAGTTTGTGCCCACGTAAACTGAAGATCATAACCATGCTTCCTGTACAGCATTTAAAGTTATCAGTTCGAGAAGATAGATTTGGGGTGGAATGCTGATCTACGGCTGAAGCATTTGGAACCTGAAGCATGGACTTTCTGCTTTATTTTGATTGTGTCTTGAAGCTGAATTTGCAGATATTGTCTTTTAATTGGCTTACTGTCTTTTGGGGTTAAAAGCATTACACTTTTCTACTCTGTAACAGCAATTAAAAATAAATATAGTGAAGTTGAAAATGTATGTTTAAAAAGTAAGGTAAATGTGCTATGATTAATTTTACTCAAAAAAGTACCAGTAATAAGAACCATGTACTTAAGTAATGTAATAAAGTACAACTAGTTTGTCAAGTTCTACACCAAGTTATGGTTTGCAGTTCACAAGCAATCACTTTTACTTTCCAATAAGCAAAATAAATTAAACACATCCAAACCAGAAGAAGAGTATGGAATGGATGCAAGCATCTTTTAAGTTTTTTTTTTTTTTATAAACCATAACGAAGACATATATGAATCTGTGTGTGTGTGTGTGTGTGTGTTGGGAGCTATTCATTCCTGTCTGGGTGTAAACTCAGTCACATGACTACATGAGGAACTGTAATTTCTCATTTTAACAGCTTGTCTCTAATGAAAGTTTGTTTTCATTCAACCTGCCCTGGAATGTCCATGTACATTACAATTGTTTTTTCCCTCTTACAAATTAGCATATTCAGTATTTATTCTTCTGAACTGAAATGCTGAAGATGACTCAGCAGAACTTCCCTAATTCTGGTATTTAAGGAAGTTATTAATGCTCACAAACAGGAGCAGTAATATTGTAACGGGTGTGTTACTGTTCATTATGTGTGCTCTGTCAGATTGCTTGTTAAAATTAATTAAATTAACAGTGCTGAATGTCTACTCTTGGTTTGATCCCCAGGGTTCAGCTCTCAAGACTGCATTTGTTGGTAAATGCCCCCTCCAATAATATTGGAACAGCATGTTAGTTCATGATAATGCACAAAGTATACAGCTTATGTTTTATGAATTATAAAATATTTTCTAAATTGTAAATAAATATGCAATAAGCATTAAATAAATATCTGTAAATTAGCATACACATTATGATATAAAAACCATACACAACTGCATTACACGTCACCAAGACAGTGGTGTAAACTAACCACATTTGATTTCAGTGCTGACGTATTTGTGACGTCTGTTTAAGCTCTCAGGTTTGTTTTTTTCACCCAGTGTGTGCACATCACTAAGCAACAACTTTGGCTTGTACATCTGCATTTAATGATAATATGAGGGGGAAATTATACATTAATATACATTAATTGAGTTTGCTGTGTAGTGTGCATTTGTGCATTTAAATGAGTTTGCTGTGTAGTGTGCTTATTTTTGTCCATGATCAAGCTCAATGTAAATAACTTCCCTTCACAACATGACTCAAATTTGAATATCATGTGGTTTCATATCCTACACTTTTAGAAGTATTTTGTTTTGGTTATATAAGACTAAGAGTAAAATGTTACACACCAATAATTTGAGAAACTATTTACCTTTCATCTCTTCTCAATGTTTCTCATTGTTCTCTGCACGCAAAATCTTTTTTTCCTTTTGACCTACTCTGCTGGCCAAGTCTGTGGTTACACGTGTGCAGTTGCAGTACATCACAAATGAGAAAGTTTTCAAAGCAAAAAAACAAGTTTGCTGCTTATCAGAGCTCTCTCTCTCCCTCTCTCTCTCTCTCTCTCTCTCTCTCTTTATCTATCTATCTATTAGATGTATCTGGTTGAATATGTGGGTTAAAAAGTATATAGTGAATTGTCAAGATGTTTAGGTGTTGAGAGCAGTGAAATGTTAGGGTCCAGGTCGGTCCCAGTGACCTGTTCCTTATAAAGACTTTAGTAGTGTTTGATCTGCTCACATATCCTGCTACTGGCCCAACATACACCTGCAGAAAGGTTGGTTCTGACCACAACAGCCTGGTAGAACATATGTACCGTAGCATCCTGTATTTCTGTTACACAGAAATATATTGTGTTTTTATTTCCTCCTCATATGAATGCCATTTGCTGGGAAACAGCGGCACCCACAGACAAGTGAAATGTTACAGAGCACTTTATAGAAGAGTAATGGCTTCCACCACTGGAGGGAAGTGAGTTTAAGTTTAAGTGATGAAATTGGAAGCACTGCTGAGGTTGGTAACTGTTGAGTTAAGAACATACTGTCAGCCCAAACTAATCAGCTGACATTGTTCTCTTATTTACTAACACTGACAGACAGACAGAAAGCCAGAACCTGCCATCCACAGGTAAGCTGCGAATGGGACATGTGACTGTGCTCCTGTTGAAATTAAAGTTCAATGGTATGTATCCTATACCTAACATCAGTGAAGAGATTCTGATAAACCCCAAATACAGATCAGCTGTTTCTGTAGAATCCTATTGGTTTTAACTTTCTACTACAACCCCACTGAAAACCTTTGCTCTAAACTAGAACACTGATTGCACCCCAGACCTCCTCACTCAACATCTGACCTCATTAATGCTCTTATAGCTGAATGAGCAAAATCCTAACAGTCACGCTCCAGAATGTAGTAAAACACCTTCTCAGAAGAGTGGAGGGACTCTAAGGATTCAATTTAAAATATGATATCATAATGGTCAAGGGTCCAATAACTGTACTGTATATAGGAGTATGAAATGCTACAATAAGTTATTTAAATTGAAGAAGACATAGTCTTGCAGTGTGACTGTAAAGAACAAACCTATTCCATGTGCTAGCAAAAGCTCAAAGTAGGCTCAAGGGCCATATAGTAGCTTAGGTAATTCCCTGTGTAAATACGTAAGTAATTTAACATTTTAACTACACAACTACTCTTATTCAAGCCATGCACACCGATGTGTTCCCACTGGCCACTTGTCCTCTGGCTTTGTTTTCAATGTCCATCACAAATTCTCAAAATTTCAGACTCCTCTACTGTCACACTTGCTGCTATTAAACCCTCTGCATACATGCTGAATTTTTTCCATAAAGCTCATATTTCCTCCACTGTAAAACACAAGCCCTTCTAGTGCCTCCTTTATGTAATTAAGCATTGCACATACAGATGTGTGTGTCACTCAACCATGAATAAGAACAAGTGATATCAGGTTGCTATTTGTGCTTTCAGTATAACCATACAATGGAATAAACCATATAACCAGATATAAAACATGTAACTGAATAAAGATGGACAAGAATGAATGTTATAGGTCAGAGTCTCTAATATTAACATTTTGTAATTTTTTGCTGTGTAGTTATTTTAGATGTTTTTAGTGTGCTGTAAAACTCGTGGAGGGTCGATCATTTACCTATAACAAATCCTGAAGTGTTTTGGTTTTTTTGTACCACAAGAATTTTGCAAATGATTATATTAGTGTGTATCTTCTACATTTATTGTTGTGTAACACCTGTGAAGCAAGTTAATTCCTGTTATCACTTACATTCTACCAGCTATAAACTGTTTCTCCTCACCAGCCTATATTTTCTCCCTCTTTTAATACGACTAAAAAAAGGAACTTATTTATAAATTCAGGGAAAACTTACGGGAATGGCTATACCTCTGACTTGCAAAACACTAAAACTGGAGACTCCTTCCAAACACGCCTCTTGAGAAAACTTTACCATTAAATGAACTGTTACACATCTTTTTCTTTAAAGCATGTCTGTCATACAAGTTCCATCCCTGTGGAAGGTATTACTTTACAAGCATATCAATGTATGTCATATGTAATCAGTGTTGTTTTTCAGGTTTGAGAATTAACTTCAGACTTAATCAGAGTTAATATTAACTCAAGTTAAGAGTTACCAGCTATTTAGCTCTAGACGCTATCTTTGCGATAAAATGCATAAAAAACAAAAGCTTTAGACAACTGACAGAAATCAGGAGATAGAGTTCCAACCAATATTGGTGGAATTGTGTTATTACGTCTTATTAGTGATGTTATAATTACATTGCAAAGTCCTGCATTAAAAGAACATGCACTTGGAGCCATCAGTAACTATTCAAGATGGTCCCTAGTTTCTTGTCAGTAAAAATATGTGCAAAAGAGTTAGATGTAATGTATGAAATCATACAGAGGTTATATTTCGTGGTCTGGGAGTCCCCCAAAATATATTGTTAAATATCTTCTTATACACAAATGACACATTTCTGTGATGTTTTTATCATGTTCTGCTATAATATCATTATACCCCTCATTCAAATTTAAGCATATTAGTTAAATATAAGGGATTTCAATTATTTGTTTGAAATATTGAAGTGAAGAGACTGTTATACACTTGTATACAATTTGCTGATCATGCAAACAGCTTCTAAAAAGTGCTAGCAAAAAGTCTTTAGGATTATAGCACAAGACTTAAAAAACAACCAGTACAGCACTGTAGTTCATATTCCTTTAAATCTTCCTTTCTTCAGCCTTTATTATATGCCTTTTCTTGACTCAATTTGAACCAAAGAGCTTGCAAAGCTCCAGGTATTTGCATATTGGCCTCGGCTCTGCATGGTTCAATAAATAATAATTCATTTGGAGAGCACATGCTAATCTAGTGGAGGGTACGTGCCTGAAAACACCCACAACAACATGATTAAGAGAATTAAGGCAGCTCCCTGAACCTCAACATGACTAATCCCAAGACAATAACCCATTGCTTAATAAGCATTTGGGGAATACTGAACTTCAGAATTTTCCCCTTCCTTTTACAGAAAGCCTAGTTTTTAAATTTCCAACATACAATTGCTGTAGATTTTGAGATTTGGTTTTTACTCCTTTGAGCCTTCTTTATGAAACATTAAACTGCTATGTATTTGCCCAGCTTTGCTCTCAATCAGCACACACTGGGGGTGGGGTTAAGCCTTGTATACAGATATGGGCCCCTTCTGCAGCTGCTGTGATAAATCACAGGAGTTTAGTTTGCTTCAGCTCCTCTTAAATCAGGGAATTTAAATCACCATTGAAATGAATACATTCATCTACATGCTGTCGTCTTTTCTGTAACTGAATGATAAGACAGACATACCAGTCTTAAACATTTTTAATTGCCTGATAACCTGCAGCTACAGTAAAAAGACATTCAGAGATCCCACATGTAAAAGTGCTGTTTGTTAGGAGCTGATATTTCTTCAATCCTATCTTTCATACACAAACATTTATCACAATACAAAAATAAGAAATATTACTTCAGTGCATTTGTGCATGTAAGTGCACACCAACAAATTGAAATGGTTAGCAAATAACAGTGACACACTGCTCTTGTGTACATGTCTATCAGTTAAGTTAGGAGTGCTAATTCATTTTAAAAAAAAAGTGATCATATCTAGAAATCTGAATAGGATTGAATATATATTTTTTTAAAATTAGAATAGTATGTCACTGCTGTTCAACTAAATATAATCATTAATATTCCATTAGCCACTATGTGTGTGGAGGCGCTTTATTAATCATACGTTGTTCCCAAAAACTGAGAGACATAAAACAGTGTTGGACCTTTACAGTCGAATTTAAATATTGATGGATTTAAGCATTCAGCCTGAAGGCTTCAGTCAGAAAGTTCAAATTCCAAACATTTCCTCTGGCTGAACAAAATCCTTAGAGCTAAATCCTTGGTACAGACCTTAGCAAAGCCCCTCTTAAACATGAATACTGGTGATGTATATTCTGTCCTCTCAAAACTGAGTCTCTGTAACCCGTTCTTTTCCATTACTGGACACACTGCAAGCTTCTACTTTTTCAGTCTCTGTGTTCTCTTTGCTAGACACAGGCCCTTCAGTGCGTGGTGTACTTTCCTGCTTATTTTGACATTTCCCAGTGGACAGAGACTTCTTAAAAGACTCTGAGGTGAAGTAGTATACCACCGGATCAAAGCAGCAGTTGAGGGTGGCCACACAGAGCGTTACAGGATAAAGAGTTCGTGCTAATCGTTCGAGCCAGCAGATTGCCAAGGCTCGGGTGCGCACCATAGCGTAAACAAATAGAACAGAGTTATATGGCACAAAGCAGACAATAAAGATGGCTAAATGCACCACAATCATGCGCAATACGCGTTTCTTGTTGGTGCCAATTTGGCAGAGTGTAGCTGGCTTACGCAGAGTTCGTAGCACCATGGAGGAGCATGCCAGATTGATGAGCAACGGAATGAGGAAACCCACTATCTCGATGAAGATAGTGATCTTGGACAGGTAAGTCTTCCAGGTATTCTTGGAGAAGCCCTCAAAGCAAGTGGTGATGGTATTGGCCTGGTTGGTTGCAGAGAAGAAGGTCACAGACATGCCTCCACCCAGGATCAGCAACCAGATCAGAGCACATACAATCCCAGCGTTGCGGCGAGTACGGATAGAACGTGACCTAAAGGGGTAAACTATGGCCAGGAAGCGGTCCACACTAATGCAGGTGAGGAAGAGCATGCTGCCATAGATGTTTGTGATGAAGGCTCCTCCAGAGATCTTGCACAGCCCGTCACCAAATGGCCAGTGACGCCTGACATTATAGTAGATTTTAAACGGTAGAGTGAATACAAAAATCAAGTCTGATAATGCCAAGTTGGTCATGAAGAGAGTGGTCTCATTGCGTATCTTCATACGACAGCAGAAAACAAAGAGTGAAGCACAGTTGGTGATGAGACCCAACACGAAGGCGATGCTGTACACTACACCATACAAGTTGTATTTGAAGGAATCATCAATGCCGCAGTCCTCCAGCCCAGTCTCGTTAAGAGCCAGACTTGCCATTGTGGCATCAGCGGACAATGGGGGAGTTTTGCTTCTGGCGAATTCCCAGCTGTCAGAAAGTGTATTGGCCACAGCAAACTTCCCAGCCCATCATCGGCACACTCTGAATGCTCCTAAAATGAGCTCTTATCATCTTTAGTGTGCACAGATGGTCAGTTTTTGTTTTCTGTAGGAGTGAACAAAACAACAAAAATGACAACATTAGTAAGCAAGCTAAACATTTAAACTAAACATGAGTATTTTTGGCAGAATTATGTCTGGCCATCTGTGAATTTCCCTTTTTTCCATTTACAAATGCAGACAATGTCAAATCTGTCACTAACAATCCATTAGAAATTATTACTCAAAACTACAAAATAGAATTAGAAACATGAATGTGACTTTGGACTAAAAGTGTTGAAACACTGCAGAATTTAAAATTCATCTTGACTGTGTGTAACTTGTGTTTACTGTAAATGTAACTCAATGTACAGCTCTGGCTCTCTAAGACAGAAACCTGGTTTAGACCTTGACAATGTTCTGTAAGTTTATATTGCTAATAATATATCGCTACAAAATGGTGGTAGACACCACAGTATTGCTTCTTTGGCATTATAATCAGGCTTTTAACAGAAACCTGAGTGGTAGCTTTGCACAGGCTCTTTATATGATGACTTAAATCTGTCCTGAAAATAAAGTTGTTTATTTTTTTCCCTGGATGCAAAACTGTTTAATTTGTTTAGCACCCAAATGACTAAACTCTTTTAGCATGTTTGGGAGGGTACTTCCTCTAGCATCTGCCTTCATGGCACAAAACTGTTAAAGTTTTCCAGTAACAGTAATGCAAACAGCATCTTAGAGACTCACTTGACTGCAAAGAAGAAGCAAGTTAACTTCCTAAGACACACCATTATGCTGACTATTTCTTTTCCAGACTGTGGCTGTCTGGCTATGCCTATTCAAAAGAACTAGTGGCTCCAGGTTACATATAATCACTAATACACTACACTATATATAATGTTGATTTTATTCTGGACACTTCAACATTTTGCCAGCAGAAATAATGTTTAATGAACTGTTTTCATTCACTAGTCCGGAGGTTAACTGTTTATTAATATTTTATGTGACTAAACAGTTACTTACTACAACTTTCCAACTACTACTTTTTACTTTACTTTTTACAGATTCTGTAAATCTGTGTGAACTGGGCTTGGTCTTTCCACACAGAATTTGGCCAGCATTTAAATTACAGTTACATTTTTTTAAACATTTTTTAAAAGCATAATAAATGCATGATTAATGAACAATAAACCTGGAGACTAATAAATTAATCAAAAGGATGAGAAATGCTCACTATACATATATATGTTGTTAATATAATGAATTGACCCTGACTTGCAGAATGTAGAGGTAAATTAAAATTAAAATCATTTAAAACCAACTTTGTTTTGATATTTGTAGCTATACTAGCTGGTTTGTTACAAACTAGCTTGATTTAGCTAAGTAACAAGCATTAATGATCTAAGATTATTTATTTATCATTTAATTGGCTTTAACTCTCTGAATTTGTATCTCCAGGTTGGTTGCTTTCAAGTGAAGCCATGCTAATATGAGCAAAGATGCTGCCTGGAGGTAACTGCTCAGATGGCTACAGTGCCAGATGTCTCGTTTATTTGCCACACTCTTAGCTAAAATTAGCCAAAATCTTTAATCAAGTTAAGCAATAGATCATGGCTGTGATTTGGTCACTGGTATAAGTCAAAGTAAAGATCGTAAAGTAAGTAACTTCATAACAAAGTGGTGTATTGCCGAGATACAATGTAACAATAATATTAGAGTAGAAGGTAGATTTTTCCAAGCTTAAAACCTAGCGGCTGCATCTGCAACACGCTGCATATAAAAGAAACAGTGTTGTTCCAAATTTTGTGAGAAAAGTATTATCAACTTTATTATTAACAATCTGATACTTGTACTACACCTTCAGTGAAACTGATGCAGTATCTAAGAGCACACTATCTCTCATACACTAATTATCCAGTGATGTCCATGACGGTGTTGGAAAAAGCATTTTTTCTGTAATGCAGGTGATGCCAACCTTAGAAGACATTAATGTCACTATATGTGTAGTTAATGTGTAAATATATGATAATATGGCAAACTATGCTAAATCTTTAAGTGAGCATCATATAAAATTGCAGTAGCTTTACATATAGTCATGCTCAGCTGAGATGTGATGTCTTTACCGGGTTCTCACATGCCCCTTACAAAGCCTGTACTGTACTGCACAACCCTATACAATACAGTCAGTGTGCTGATGCAGCCTCCAAAAAACTGATCCAATTTAGTCACTCACTGGCAGCTGGCAGATTTCGAGGTTAGACCATTTGCTCCTATGATGAAGTAAAACCCAAACAACTTGTGCTTTACACTCTTCATTTGCTGCTCAGTTCAGTTCAGTTCAGTTTATGCTAAATAATATTGTTTAGTAAGTCATATGACGCATTACTTTACTATCTAACATCTAATTTGACTGTTAATAGAATGATAAATAAAGAAATGTTAGCTGTGAGATGAAGACTGATCTTAAGCATTCCTGAAGCAACAGAGGACTTGTGGTGGATTTATTATGAATTCAGTGATATTATAACTGAAATGATCTGGTGCAAATTCTTCCCGAAAAAATGAAACTTTGTTATGAATTATTATGTCTGTATTCTATAAATATGTCTTTATTAACAGTTCCATTGAAACCAAAGTATTATTCCAATCACAATTTAATTCAGATAAAATACTAACCAGCTATCCATCATGTTATCAGTATCATATTATTAATCAGTATGAATATTTTGATCTTTTCTGAGACCCATTTCATTACAATGAGCCTGTAAAGATAAAACACAATGGGCATGTTGTTATAAGGAAGTGATAAGTTAGTATGAAAATAACAGCAGTTACATGCAAATATTAAACAGGTCATAAATTTTTTTTTCAGTTCAAAGTGGCATTTAATGTCCAGGAAACAAGTTCCTATTATCACTTATGTTACTGCATCTGTAAACAGTCGTTCCTTCAGCAGTCTCTTTTTCCTCTCTCTTAAAGTCAATAATACAAAACGTTTTTGCTCCTCATGATACTAAGAAAACCGTAATGCACAAAGTCTTCCTCTGATTTTAAAACTCTCCTATAGAGGAAACCTATAGAGGAAAAGTGCTGATAATGGAGACCCCATAAAAAATAAAATTAAATAAAATTAAATTAAATAAATAAATAAAAATTAAAAACACTATATCAATGATTAAGTTTGCTTTTGTTAAATTGTGTTCAATAATAACACAATTGAATTTTTTCATTATTAGCCTTAGATTATATGAAGTGTTCACCACGGTAATTATTATTATAGAAAATTGGTGATATTAAAATTTTGTAAATTTAGAGTTATGTTTAGTTATGTTCTTCTTCACATAACTGCAATAATTGTTGCTTTAAACATCAGGCTGACCTTTTATAATCCTTTTTGTACATGTGGAGAAATCAATCAATATATCAATAAACAAACTAACTAATACAAATTAGAAAAAGGTAAACGACATGATGAACGACATGAATATGATTCCATAGTAACTCAAACAAATTTAGATCTAAGAGATATCTGTAAAGAAAAGCCTAAGAAAGTACAGACCGTAAGAAAGCATTTTAGTTCAGTAAGTGTGAAACAGTGTACTTACCTCTGCTCCAGTTCCTTCATGTTGTTCAAGCTGATGAAAAGTAAGCTCTTGAGAAAAGATCACGATTCGATTTAAGCTTCCAAAAATGCACAAAGCATTATGCAGAGTTAGAGGAGGGCAAATAATAGTCGTTTATATTATTATTTCTATTAATAAAACTTTCGCTGTTACTGCTGGAGCAGTGAGCTGTTAGAAACCGTTACTCTGCTCCTATAAGCGCTGTGTGTAGCTAGTCTGATCCAAACCAAGCGGACAAGTGAACACAGGAAACAAGACAATAGGACCATCAGCTGCATACCGAATCGCTCCCTATTGGACATATAGTGCACCATATATGACGTCGAATCTATTCATTCAGAGCCAACGTAGTGTACTTATATAGGGTGCAAAGCACGGTTTAGGATGTAACCGCTGCGGTTAGGAGGAGGGGAGGAGCGCAACTGAGGGGAATAAATCGGGAAGATGCCAATGGAGGTTTCCAGATTAGTGTCATCCTTTTTCATATCAAAAATTTCTGCGTGTTAGTATACATTTTGTTGTTGTATCCTGTGCTTTAAGCTCCAGAATAAGGGCAGATTTTTTTGTGGCATGTCCAGTTGTTATATATAGGCTGTTGTCTGATTCAGCTGATTCAAAACATTTTCCTTTGAGGCACAGATATGGGTCTGTGATTCTGTTAGTAAGTATGTAGTTAATTAACCTAAGTAACTTTTAAAGCAAAATGATGGTCCAGTGGTAACACACTGTCCACAGGTAGTGTTGGTGCTCATATTTCCAGGGTCTCTGTTTCAAGTCCTTACCCCTGGTTACTGTCTGGAGCTTCTCCCAAAATATACAACACGTGTCTGTGTGGTTTTCCCCACCTCCCTGTCGTGGCTACACTAAATTGCCACTAGGTGTGGAATATGCATATGATGGACTGGTATCCCACCCAGTGTGAGTTCCTGGCTTGTACCCAGTGTTCCCAGGACTGGCTCCAGATCCACTGCAACCTCCACCAAGCAAAGCAGTTGCATAAGATTAATGAATGAATTAATTATTGTGCATAACATTTGAATTAGATGGATTATGTTTGTGAAATCTGTACTTAGGGGGACTGTTCTTTCTTTCTTTCTTTCTTTCTTTCTTTCTTTCTTTCTTTCTTTCTTTCTTTCTTTCTTTCTCTCTTTCTTTCATACCACTTATCCTGCAAAGGTTTGCTGTGATCCTGAAGTCCATCCCAGAGATCTCCAGAATCCCTACTCAAGAGAATTGGGTCAAAATAATAAGAACACCATAATAATTTAAATAGACTACATGGCCACAGGTACATCAACAACTGACCAGCATACCTTTTTGTCACAAAGTTGGAAGCATACAATTGTCTCAAGTCTCTTTGTATGCTGCATTAAGAGTTCCCCTCACTTGAAATTAGGGGCGATCCTGTTTCAGAAAGACAATGCCCTTGTGCACAATGTGAGCTTCATAAAGACATGGTTTGCTCCAGAATTTAGTGGACAGCCTCTTAAAGAGTGGGGGTTATTATAACAACCTTTAAGTACATAATAATGCTCATGGTTATGGCATGAGATGTTTATAGACAGATTCTGGATGTAATGGTCATCTGTATACAACCATTTGGCCATGTATATGTTTGAAAGACATAAAGACGATCCCTTGACGATAACCCTTGTGTAGCAATACTTTATTTAAACTTTATTCATTTTTTGAGATTTCAACTGCCACCAATATTCAATTCAGTTCAATTTTATTTGTATATTGCTATTAACAATGGACATTGGTCATGGACATGGTCAAAAATGACCTTTACAGAAATATAATAATTTAGATTTAACACTAATTCCTTGCTGCTAAAGCCATCAAATGTTTAATTATGAAGACCCAATATATCCAAGCCCTTACATCGATTATATTATTAGGGTAAATATGCACTAGACTGTTTTTTTTCTAAAGTTATTTTTAGTCTCACGCAAGACTCATTCTAGGTGTGACAAAACTGTCCCAAAATAGTTGGTTAAACCTCCTAATACTGTACTAAGCTAATCTAAGAGCTCTATATATAGCCTGCCACAGGGTGTTTTTGGAGAAGTTCCCATTGTATGACGACCAGCATGGGTCTGTGAGTGAGTGAGTGAGTGAGTGAGTGAGTATGTGTGTGTGTAGTAGGGGGCTCAGTGACAGAGGGGATGTTGTCCTTGAGCCCAGGTCTCATGCAGACAGAGTTTTTGCACAATGGTGCTGGAGAGCACAGGACATCCTGCTCTCTGCTCACCTCCATCCCCATTCTGAAAACAGAGCCTTCCGTCATGGCTGTTCTCTATGTCTTGCGAAAGAGAACAAAAAGAGAAAGGGCTGTCAATCCAAGTTAAACACAATTCTCAAATTCTAATACATATGTTTGTTGCTGCAATTATGCCAAGATGCATCATTGCCAAAGAAGATCATTCTGTATCAGACCTGTACACAGAGATATATAAAAATACACAAAACAACTGGTAGTATCTTAGCCAATGCCAACCCAATACTCCAAAACTGTGGACACCTGACTGTCACACTACACTTGTCATCACATTCTAAAACTATGGGCAATTAATATAGAGCTGGTCCCTTATTTACTGCAATAACAGCCTGTAATATAAAGACTTCCCTATTATTTTTGCCTATTCCCTATTCAAATTTGCCCATTCACCCATTAGTGAGGTTGGGTACTGATGTCAGTTAAGTAGTCAGTGTTCCAGTTTATCTTAAATAGTCTGTAATGTATGCTGAATTTAAGGCTGGTTTTGACATGAATGTTTTTTTATTCTGCCACTTTGTCAAAGAGAGCTGCTTATTATGGCATTTGTGCTCATCGCAGCTATTCTTCATGTCTATTCTTTTCACGTGAAAAGAACAGACTCTGTCTTAAAAAGCACTCTATTGTGCATGTTCAATGGTATTTGGGTGGATACATGACCTATGACTTTTTTTTTCTTATATTAACAAAGAGCACAATGATGACCATTTATGTAACATACACTTCGACAAAAGCATGTAACATTGATGAAATTATTAAAGTATTAAACTTAACTTTTACTGTTGTTATATTCCTACATTCTGAATGCAACAAAGCATCCATGCTAATTCCATGAGGACATTAAGGACATTCAAATTATTTACTGAATTTTTGAAAAATATTAAAGCAAATTTTGCAAAGTTAAAATCACAGTATCATTCAAAATAAAGAAAAAGTTTGAAGAGAACATGAGTATGTGTATTCTTTCCATAATCTTCTGGAAATTCAGATGATGCAACTTCCTTGTGAATATGAGATATTCCAGATATTTCATAGAGCTTCTTGTGTTCATGTAACAGGGTTAAGTGAATGAAATAAAATATAAATTTTGTGTAATATATATGACTTATGGGAAAGGGTGTTTTTTAGGCAAAATATTACATTATACATAATATAATATAATAGGATTCATACTTTAATGCAAAAACAATTTTTGTAAAGTATGGGCATGCTCTGTGGGACAGGATACAGTGCTGTTTTCTAAGTGCTAAAGAACAGCTTTATTCATGTTTTATTAAAGGTATTTATCTGAAACATATACATAAGTTATGGAAATCACATTGGTATGTCTTTGGTATATCTATCTATCTATCTATCTATCTATCTATCTATCTATCTATCTATCTATCTATCTATCTATCTATCTATCTATCTATCTATCTATCTATCTATCTATCTATCTATCTATCTATCTAACTCTCTTCTAGTCATTGTGTGAGAAGGATTGTGTAGTGCTCACTGTGCATTATGTAAGTTTACTTTAGTCATGCCTATTTAGTTGAAACAGCTAAATCACAGAATGCTAAAAACCCATTTAGAGACATTAATTCACTCTCTAACTCAGACCTTTTTAATTTAGTTATTACATAAATGTTGATCAATTAATCAAATAATCCATGTGATTTAGAAAGTTGTAGCTCACCACATGAGATTTAAAGCTTTCAGCATCCTTCTGAGTCACAAACATCAAAAGTGTGTGAGTGGTGTGGTTGGTTTGCTTTCATTTAAAAAAGGATTTAGTAAGAAATTAGAAGGAAAAATGACATACAATGGCCAGTCCTGTCCTGGGTGTCTTCTTGCTTTGTGTCCAGTATTCCTGGGAAAGGCTCCAGATCAATTACGATAAAACAATTACTGAAGATGAAGATGGAAAGAGAATGTAGAATAATTATATTATATTTGAAATAAGTACATTAAATTGAATATATATAAATGTACATTCAACATTTTACCTACTAGATATCGTGTATAAATATGTATTTTCGAAGCTAATCATCTGCCTGATAAAATATTCTAGATAAACAGTGTGTAGCATGATTTCAGTTTACATTTCAAGCTCATGTTGGAGTAGCAGGCAGCTCTGCCTTATAAAATGCATAAGCAGAGAAGACTGTAAATTGTACAAAGTGTTTCTGTTAAGCTGGGATATTTCTGAAATAAGAGTGCAATGTTCTTCATAGCCTAATTATTTTTTTACTAGAAAAAAATAATGCCATAGAGTAAAAATGACAGAATCAGGCTTTTCTTATCGTTTCCTAGAAAAGTTCTATGCCTATTATTTGATGTAATGAGTCCCAGTGCGTATTTTATCTCCCTGCTTCGAAAATGGCTGGGAACTATTTACCATTCACACACTCTCATTTGTTTATTCCTGTGAGACTCTGCGAAAGACCCTGAGTAAGCTGTCTGAGGTAGACCAGGGAGGCCCCAGATGTCATAAGATTGATATCAGGAAGCATGCAGTGAAAGCCTGGTGTCTTTTATTGCTTGTTTTCAAGGAAGTCCAGGTTTGGGGGGATTTGTTTTCTTGGCAGATGAATTCTCAGTGGAGGGCCTGGAGCTTCAGTCCACTATTCCTATGCTAGTTAAGTCATGGGTGTTGAACACTATTAATTACACTTGGGAATCTTGGCTTATTTTGAGTCATGCTGCGGTATATTGTCTTTAAGAATTCAACCCTATTTAAATTTGTACAGCCCTAACTCTAGAAAATGTTTTCACTAGACTCCTACATTAAAGTGTTAATTAATATCTGATAGATTTTTACAGTATTTACTGTTTCATAATACTCACAATCATAATATTCCTATGACCGTCTTCCATGTGTCCAGTTCACAGAAATACAACCACTGTAATTAAGGGGATTTAATGGATTATGAACAATAACAAGGGCCAATTATTTGCAAACCTCTACACAAAGAAAAGATTCATTGTTTAAGCAAGCACAGATTTGCATAAAAAATGGAAATCATTCAACAAGCAAACAGTGCAGGCATTTTTATATGAATGCAAATGTACATTTCTTCATTTGTGGTTCATTTTGTCCCCCATCTCCTGTAAAGCAAGATGTGTGGTGTTTTACAGACTTTATGAACTGTGAAATGAACTATGCTAGGGTCTTTCATTAGAACATGTAGCAGTCAAGTCCAAAACAGCTGTCCCTGCAATTTTGTTTACAGCATCCAGATGCAGAGATTTAGTGTTTAAGCTTATCTGCATTAGCTTGTTTACTGGAAGAATAAAAATCAACATGTGTAAATTCCTGTGTTTATGTGTGAAGCTGGAAGTCTTGCAATGTTGTGATCAGGGGTTGACAATATACTGTAAACAGGTTAGCAGGGATTATCTTTGAAAGATAGAAAGTCATTGATGTTTCATTGAAGGATTTTTGGAATCCTCATCCAGATTACCTGCTGTTAATAAATGTATTATGGATGAACAGAATGTTGTTAAAAAAAAGTGAATCTAGCACAGAATATAAATTAATGCAGTCTGTGAGAAGGCACATAAAATTCAGTGTTTATGAGTTAAAGCTTTTCTATTTAGTAGTAGGCCTTAATTTGGAAAACATGTATAAATCATGAATGCAGCTGACTATTTGCTTTGTAATATGATGCATTATGATATAATGCATTGCTCAACCTTATTACTTCTACTGTTGAACTATTAGACAGACATTAGATTGTAACCCTCCCAGATAATATCATGACCAGCCATCTGGTTCATTGTAAGAGAGACTGATCAAATTCTATGGACACTGAAGTACATTCCCTAGGTATGCATTAATCATTTTTTCAACACAGACACCTTGTAATCATCTCGGTACAGCAGGTCCTCTGTTTGCCCTCAGCTCTTGCTGCCCACAAAGTCCACAAAGTTCTCCTTCTCTCCCTCTAGCAGTACAGTATGTATGACTGTTTGGATGTGAGTTAGTGCCTGGATTCTAAACACCATGCCACAGACCACCATTCCCAAGCTGTCTACATTTGCACACATAGTTTCAGCCTGACAACATCTTTAAAAGCTGAGCTTGAACCAACCCATGAGCTTGTAAAGGCTGACATTTTGGGGTTGCCTGTGATTCAGCAATGCGCCTTGGGTTTAGCCAACATTCTTTGTTCAGGTTGATTTGCTTATCAATGCAGGTGCATGGCCTTAGGTTTGAGTCGGAGTGAAAGTGGGGATAACTTACAATAAACAGGGAATGTAGCCGGCTTTAATTTTTTTCTCAATATTTTAAGACAGTTCACAATTAAAAATGCAATAGTTAATAACATTTATGATTTATTTCTCTAAATTATATTATCAGTAAATGTTAAATCTTATTTACCAGATCCACTTTACGCTTGATTTCATTTTATACTGCCAGTGTGCTCTCTAGTCCTGGGTTGTTAAGCGTTATCAGAACCAGGCAGATAAAGTTTCTAATCTGCCCTGCCAAATGAATGTAGAAAAAATTAAATCATCTTATGAGGGAAAAAAGCCTATAAATTTCTAGTAGGAGATAAAAAAAAAGGAGAGTAAGCTCAGGGTCTTTAACATAAGCTTTTATAATTCTTAATTAGCAAGCAGAAACTTTAATTCCATAACCATGCGTATTTCCATAAATGAATGAATGAATTAATTAATTAATGTTTATAATGGGTGTCCTAATATCTTTTATTAGCATTATTTATAAATAATGAGCCACAGTGTGTTCATATGCTTTGTAGGTGATATACTGTATGTTTAATCCATTTGTGCAAGCAGAATGTAGCTTTCAGTTGAATGCTGACGAGTGAACACATTTAAGAGGAGATGTTGATGTGTTATTAGTCTAATAATTTGTTGAGCCACGGTCCATCATAAATTTGGACTGAGTGTAATGTGGCCCGTTAACATGAAAATGTTTCATATTAAAGTGTAGTTCTGTTCTAGTGGAACAATATTTCATTCCTAATTTTACTACTGTGTGTTATGTGAGGAATGACAAAGTTTACTTGACATGACGTGTTAAATATCGTTATTAGGAGCAAGATTAAAGGAGAAGAAAAAGTAAGAGTAGGAGAAAGTAAGAGCAAGCAAAATGATTGTATTCCAATAATACAATTTTGAACACCCCTGACCTAAACTGAAGCACAAGCTCTTTTTTACTGGCTGATAAGATGCAACACTAGGAATGTGGCCAAAGGCAAAACTCTCCAGTTTCCCATAGTGGCCTTTGTGTATTTAAAGGGATGTTTGTATATGCTGCAAGGTTGATTGGGATTTGAGATAGAGACACTTGACCTCCATGGCTGCTTTTTGGTTTTGTACATAGGGTCTAAGGTTGTGTTGTGTTGTGTTGTGTTGTGTTGTGTGTGTGTGTGTGTGTGTGTCAGGGCTGTGTAGTGACCTGATGGGAGAGATCTCAAATGCAAGGGAAGCTGAAACAATGAGAGAGGTGACCCTGTGTCTCTTGCTTACAAGATACACTACAGCAGTTTAATACATAGATAGATTACTAAGGCTTGACATGGTGCATAAACAAATCATGACAAAGTACAGCTGCATATTTACACAATATCCTGCAAAATGTTGGTAAGTGTGTGGATGGATAGAAGAAGAAAAGGGGAGAGAGAGAGAGAGAGAGAGAGAGAGAGAGAGAGAGAGAGAGAGAAAGAGGTGCGTTTGTGTTTGTATACCAAGGTTGTAGAGGTCTAGATGGGGTTGAGTATGGGTGAGCTCTTCAACAGTACTTACATAAACTCTCTTTGGTCACCAGGGGACACTCATGATAAGGTCAAAGGAAAGAAGAGATCAAAGAAAACTATCCAATGGCAAAGTTAAAATTGCCACCAGCCACTCACTGCAGCTGGACAATAGCCTTTGCTCTCACTATTTATGTTTCAGCATACACTTGCAGATTTATCCATTTATTTTATCACAGTGTGATCATAATGACTGACCAAGTGCTATTGCACTAATATTCCATCCTTTTGATGTAATCTTTGTTTCTCCATTTGACATCCAGTGACATTGCTCCAGTGATTTCAAAAGAATTTACAAGATGACAGCTGAGATGGTGATAATTAGGGGAGGCTGAGACATAGGTTTTATCCTGAGTGCCATAACCATTTGTGCAGGGTATTTAACTTGAAAATATAGCAGGATACCAGCTGTTCTTGGGTTCAGTTTACAGAAAGCTTTAGGAGCTTCCCAACAGATGTGCAAATTGCTGCTGTAGAGAAAGCAGAGGAGAAGACAGACAGACAGCCCTGTGGAACTCTAGTTCTGTTGGTCAGAGACTGAGGTAAGCTTCCCAAGTGCCACACAGGTTCCTGTTTGACAGGATGTTAGCTTTGTTTTTAGCCATTTAAATAAATGTTGAGCTGTCTCAGGACTCTTCACAGCTCTGGTCACTGCTGCCTGACCATTATTTTTATGTCTACTTTGATCAACCTCCATCTTATTCCAATGTCACCATGCCCACCAACTTCTTGAGCTACATGTTTTATTATTGTTTTTAAAATTGCCATGGAAACTGCAAAGGACCAGAATGAAGATATGATTTCAGATCTATCTGCAGTGTGGTTATACACTCTTTTCTTGATTCTGAGCTTATTATGGGAGTGAACTTTCCCTGATAAGGAAACACCCAGTTGTGGGTTCTAAGTGGGTGTGGTGTATATGTGAGGTATTTAATATTTGGGACAGGTGTGTGTCTGATTTAGCTAGATATGTCACCCATTTTAAGAGTGAAATCTTTTTCCAACTGAACTTTTGGAAAAAATCTTTTTTTTTTTTCGTAAAACATTCATCAGATGGAAAACTGTGTATATGTACACACTTGTTTTTGTATGAGCACAGCTACTTGAGAACCTGGGGCAAGGTGTCTCCTGATGAGTCAGTGACGAGGTCAATATGCAGAATGTCAAACCAAGCTTCTGCTGAATAACAGATTCCTTTTGTGTTCTTTTTTACAACAATGAAATGCAAATCTTTATTTAGATATGTGATGCATTGCTGAGCTAATGCTCTCAAATTAAATGAACTACACATGGGAGGTGGCTGGCTTACTTTTCCAGTGTGCTGTTTCCTCTGCTGTTCTGATCTGCATGACTAGACCAGAGTGGGTATTTATAACCTGCCAAGGCCCATCTCCTCTGTTCCCTGTTTTTGAGGGTGGCTCTCTTTTCCTGTCATTCAGACCTGATCTCTGACCTGCCCAAGGATGGTGAATTGAATGAAAACAATTCACAATGCCATGCAAAGCAAAGACATTGGCAGTCCTCACATGACTCACTGCTATTAAGCAAGTGCAAATGTCTTGATGCCTTCATATCCATATAAAACCTATATATATACTTCTCTCTCTCTCTCTCTGTATATATATATATATATATATATATATATATATATATATATATATATATATATATATATATCAGACCAGTCGATCTGGCACCAACAAACATGCCAGTGACAGAGGTCAGAGAGGTCTTATTTTTGAACATTAACTAAAGCTCTTGACTTTTATCTGCATGATTTTATGCATTGCGCTGCTGACCCATGATTGGCTGACTGGACAACTGCATACATGAGCAGGTGTACAAGTGTTCCTATTATTCAAGTGTGTGTGTGTGTGTGTGTGTATGTATATATTCCCTAAATTGCCCTCACATGACACAGCCCTGCGTCTAGTCATAACAGGGGAGCTGTATTTAGTGAAAAGGATATGAGTAACATGAGGAAACCTAGTGGGCCTACCCTCCCCTGAATGCTGAGTACAGCTTTTCCCCTTCCCTTTATATGCACAAGATCTCCACCTCCTTCCCACCCAGCAGGAGCTCAGGCTCATACTGCTTGCAGAGTTACAGATGTGTGTTGTGTTGTTAATTACAGGCCAATAACTATCCAGTAGGCGCTGCATCTTATACAATTAAGCAACATACAATATATATTACAAGTAGCCTCTATCATTCAGTATGTCGCTACTACATATATGTAGCTAATTTTATTATACTTTTTGGCCATTATCACGTGACAGACATCATGACTTTATTCATCTCTGGATGACAAATAAATGTTTCCCTTGCCATCATAGTCATTTGAGTAATACACATCTACACATCATACACATGAACGTACTTTTGTTTGACTGCACACTAAGTAATGTTTACTTAGGTTCAAATAAATTATTATAGTAACCTATATAAATATGAAACAAATATTTGTAGTTGTTTGTAAATTATTAGTTATAAAAGTAGTATTAAAATAATACATAAAAATAATGCATATATAGTTTACATTTAAAATAACTGGATATATAGTGAGTTGGAAAGATTTTGTTGATCGATCTTTCTATATTCTAATCACTCTTATTGTCAACTTATGACACCGTAAGTATTGAAACATGCCATGGAAATATCATGCCCTTCACAAGCAGCACTAAAACACTAAAACACAAAAAAAAGTACTTTTTTAGCATCATGCTAGCTCAAAGTGCTAGTTTGTAAAATCACTGCTCACTCATTATTGTGAAAATTAACCTTAAAACAAACTAACCTTTTTTTTTCACAAAACGAAAGCAGGACAGTTGTCAGGGTTGTACTATGAACAGCATAGTCAAAGTGAACAGCGAGACGTGTCTTTAGGGTGTGCACTACTTAAGACGTTAGCATACCACACCACTTAGGCTACTATTGTCAGGTTCTAAAAGAGCATAAAAAGAAAACGGTGATTCTACCCAGGACCCTCCCCCCAGGCCCTTGCTTTAATGGATTTGTTCCGGGAACTCATGAACAATTCCCACTCTGTGGTGGCCATGCTAATTGGCAGGGTAACCTAGCAGCAAGAACAGAATAGACAAGTACACTAACTCCTCTGCTCTTGGTTCCTGGAGACCACTTATAGATTAGATATGTTCATATTTGATTAAGATATGTATGTAATTAAATTTTTTTTCGCTTTGAGAATTTCACTTTTATTTTTATTTTATATTTTATATACATAATTTTTTGTATCCCCTCCAAATTCTTTACAATATTAAGATAATTACTTAAATATATCCATCAATTTTCTAGCTATTAATTGGAGCTGTCAGTATTCCTGAAACTCGGTCCAGTTTTTTTTATAGACCTACATGTTTGGGGCTTATTTTATTATTATTAAACTTATTCAATTCACATGACCAATCACACAGAATAATATCTCTACAATACATATAGGAACTCAACAGATACTATAATAATTTTAAAGTTTTTTTAAACTATTGTTTACTATTGTCAACACTCAACACAAATAAAATATCAAAAGTAGAAAAACAATCCATTGTAAAAAAATATATCATACAAATATACTTATATATACTACATGCAGATTCATATATAATCATACCGGAAATCTTTACAGGACTCTCTGAAGTACAAGCTTTTACATCATATTTGCTGTTTACGTGTGTTTAGCAGTAATCACAAATCCCTCTGCTCACTTGCATGATACTGCTTTCCACAGCATTTTTCTCTTATCATTCTCTCTCCCATTCATCTGTCTCTATAACCCGGGTCAGAGTAACTGACTCGCTCATCCTGTTATTTTTTTTTAGTTGATCTTAAAAAAAAAAGGGCTCCCTCTTTCCTCTTTGAGTCCATCCTTCAAATCATCCCTGAAGAAGTGCTTTATCTAATGGCCAAGGAAGACCTTGTGAGAACTGGGAATTTAATAGATCATCTGGGGTTTCAGAAGATCATGACACTTTATTCTCATACTTCCTTTCTTTTCACCCCATTAGCTCAGAGCCAACTTAGTTCAAAAGCCACTGCAGGATTCTGGCCTACACATTTAATACACAGTTTTGTTATTGTGGAAGAGCCAGGATTTGAAAGTCTGGACCGGAAAGTTTTTGAGACTTGTGTTGAACTTCTAGTCGTCCAGTAGAGGGCAGAGTGAGCACACATTTCAAAGTCGTATTAGACGTGCATTCTTCTAGTAAGTAGTTCTTTGGACTGTACAAGGAAATGTTTTCAGGACTGTATTCTCTGGCATGCACTCAAATCCAAATGTGAAAAGCAACTTTAGTTAGAGATTACTGGACCATGAAACTAGAAGGTAAAGGATAACAAAATCTAAGTTCAACATTACAGGAATGCTTAATTCCTGTAAATAGTGATGCTGAATTAATTTTTACAGTGTCTGTGTAAGTTTCAAGCCTGTCATTTCTAAGAGCATTGTTTGGGTCCCTTTAAATCTGAGTTGCTCTTTGTGTATGAATAGGTAATAATAAGAAAGCTCTGCAATAATATTAATAATGGATTGCAACGTTAGAAATTTTGCAGACTTGCTCATGCTACTTAACTGAACAATACAATATTAAAGTGCACTTTAGTTTGAAAAAACAACACCACTCCTTTACACTAACAGGAACAAACGGGCAGGGCAAACCAGCAAATATTTTATCTCTTTTGAGATTTGTGGTAAATGCAGATAATAGCAGCTAATTGTTCCTCAAGTCTGATGCATCTTCTTATGAGTTCATTTGTCATTAGTGCTCTGCATCCCTCCAGACTGTTCCAAGCAACACAGGAAGTGATCCAACTGGTTTTCCACGACTGATTTTCAGTTTAGGCAATATACAGAAACTAAGCTGCCCATCAAACCATTGATGGTGATTGTATGTCATTTTTATCATTATCTCTTATGTCTTATGTTCAGTACAGTGTTGATCTAGTCATAACTCATGGAGTGTTCACATAAGATTTTCTGAATATCGCGAGATCTCAGTGTAATGTTATTTTAGAAAAGCCACATTCTATTAGGTCAAGAAATCATTTGTTCTATTGTGATTATTATGTGATGAGGCTTGAGATTATGAAAAAAAAAAAGAAATAAAAAGTCTAATCCCTGCCTTTTGAGTCTTTATTTAAATAGCAAATCTTTGTTCATTGCAGGATTTGTTAGTTCATCATTTTAATCCCATCACTATTTTCTATAGACATTATCCCTAAACCTATGATGAGCAGCGTAGAGTCATGGGACCTTTACTTCTAATAAAACTGGAATATTACTTTGTTGTTGTCGTTGTCATTGGCGTGTCAAAGCAACTGGATGAGTCACACTGGTGTGTTTTGTGGAAAGTTGTCTAAACACTGTACAGGTTTGAGTAGTCATCTTCCCTCCAGGTGCTAATGATGTTGGAACCCACTGTTTGTACAGTATTCTAATTTACTTTAAAGCAGGTATCACCGGTCCATACAGTTACTTGGGACTGTGTAACTTCATGTAGTGCACTGTTTGTTCTGACACCTTTCTGACTTCTTCAGCAATTTGCCCTACAGTAGCTCTTCTGTGGAATTTATAATTTTTTTCCTGGGTCCCGCTGCTTAGGTTGTACTTCGTTGGACCTCTTCTTGCTACATACTAGCCACTGCATACTAGAAACACTTTACAAGATGTTTTGGAGACACACATAGTGGTTAACTAGGCCCTTGCCGAAGTTGCTTAGATCCTTACACTTCAAAAACTGTCAGTTGCTGCCCAATAACCCATTGACAGGTGCCACTGTAACATGATCAATCAATGTTATTTGCTACACACACCATTGGTTTTCATTTTATAGCTGATTGGTGAGTATAAACAAGCATGCTTTAATCGTACTTGCATTTCCTTTGATATTCAAAAATTCAGGTATGAATGGGTTAAAGATATTGAGCCAAGAACATGTTTCATATTAGGAAAATGGCATAATATCTGAATATAATATGGAAATCTAAAACCAACTCCACCAATAGAGCAGAAAATAATGACAAGTTACACACTGTTTTAATCAGCAAGTGTGCAAGCAAGTTATGACAGGAAGCATTGTAATTAGATATTAATCTCTTAGTGTGGTTTCAGATGTCTGCACAGGAAATGTG
This sequence comes from Hemibagrus wyckioides, assembly GCF_019097595.1. Classification (NCBI taxonomy): domain Eukaryota; kingdom Metazoa; phylum Chordata; class Actinopteri; order Siluriformes; family Bagridae; genus Hemibagrus; species Hemibagrus wyckioides. The sequence goes on along the minus strand of NC_080717.1, from coordinate 11,530,141 downwards.
TCTGATTCATCTGTGCTAACATATTATGTAAAAGTTTCATGAATATTGTAGTGTTACTTCTACTAGTGTTCCATTGGGTGTTATACTGGGTACAGTGGTGGATGTTTAAGTAAATTGGTCTCAAGACATCTCATGAAGTAATGTAGTTGTAAAGTAGTTCATGAAGTAACCATAGACCTGTAATTGTTCCTATTATCTGATGTCATGCTTCAGAAAGTTATTATCACATTGTTCACCTTGTTTTGAATTGTATGCTAAACCAAGGTATTCCAACTAAATCACCACATTTGTATGTATGCGTGTGGAGTATATGGCAACACATGGTTTTTCTAAGCTAGTTCTAAGCTAGAGGTTTGATTTGGTTAAAAAAGGAATAAAAAGTGATGGGGCATGCAGGAGAATAATCAGTGACATGGTGGTGTGATGAGGCCCAATGCAAAGCAGACTGGAACTGATTCTTTACATTTACAGCAGGTCTGAGATTCGAATTAATGTCCTTTCAATCAGTAGTTCAATATGTTAACCACTAGGTTAGCACATTATTTAGCTATAAAAGCACATAGTTTATTTCTCTTATACCACAGCAATTACAATTTATATTTATTAAATTATTATCTGTTTGTCGTTCCATCGCTTTCATGATAACAGCTATAAACAAGCATTCCATCACTGCCCTCACTGTTTTCTCTCTCTTGATGTTAATAAGATGAAAAAAGGGACCTTGTCACATAACTGAGAATAGCAAAGTCCTCTGTCTTTCTCAGCAGCAGAAAAGTTAAAGGAACAGCTCTACCTCAAAGCACTGACTGAAATCTTATTGTGATTAAAACAACTTCTCCTTGCAGAAACCTTCTTATTAGTCATTAATTAAACAACACCTTATAGTTAGGCTCAGATTTTCATGCATTTTTTCATGAAATGTCATTAATTACAAGTTCCAGTGAATAAGTTGTTTCTGTAGAAATGCTCATTTATTTTGAGAAAGCGCAGTAGTATATAACTGTATATTTACTTGCTAACCCTAACCCTTAACCCACATCATATCTCTGTGTTAATAGAAACACCATCAAAACCTGCTGACTAACCAGCTTTTAGAATGAAATATAATCAGTGTGGACAGCAGAGATGTTGTGTTTATAAACTTATTGGATAACTATGTCTTACTCTTGTTTTTATCAGTTCATTTTCTTACATGTACAAAACTTTTTACAAACATATTTAGTCTACTAACTCAAACAAATACTTGACTTAGCATTAGCATGTTGTTGGGCTAGATATATGTAATGCTAACTGCTACAATGCTTTAGTGTTTTTAAAAAATCACCATCAAATATTTAGCTCAGCTGGTTAAGGTTTGTTGCCCAGAAGATCAGGGCTCAAGCTGCCACTGTTAGGCCCCTGAGCAAGGTCCTCAACCCTCCCTTCTCCAGGGGTGCTGCATCATGGCTGACCATGTGCTCTGACCCCAGCCTCTAAAGTTGGGATACTGTGCTGTAATGTATATGTGACAATAATAAAGGCTTCTTCTTCTAGAGATATCTATCCTGGTGTTTACTGGCTATCTTATAATCTTGGAGGGATTATATTTGTGCTTTCAGGAAACAATATGATGTAATTGTAAAGAAATTGAAAAACTGTAGATGCTGTCTGGTAGCTGAGGGAAATCCATGTCACGAGTGTGGTACAGATATGGGGGGGATGTGGTGGCATAGTGGTTAAGGTGTTAAGTGATTAGAATGTTTTGATTTTGAATCTCAGGTCCAACAATATGCCATGTTTTGCCAATCGACCAAAGACTTTATGAAGGAGAAGTCATTTCATTTGACATAATGATTTTTGGACTTTGCTAGGACTTTGATACATTGCTTACTGTTTGCACCACTGCTTTGGTCAGCCTCCACATTTAGGAAAAAAGATTACAAAATTAAAATATCTGAACAGTTTAGGAGGGTAGAAACTAGTGGCAGCTTGTCAACAGGAACAGGTGAGGCAGAGCCAAACCATTTATATCAGATGTTCAACATATATAATATCGTCATCAAATAAATGCATTATCATTATATATTCATTCTTCATAGCTCCATACATTTTAAACGACTAATTACCTATTTTGGATGACCAGAGATTTAAAAAAGATGAAAGTCTAGATGTTGCTGTTGTAGATCACATAGGAGCTCACTGCCCCATTTAGCGTCCATAGAGTTATTGATGTTAATTTATATTTCACGCATGGAGGTACAAATGTGTACAAATGCAGAGTTATCAAGTTTGCATGTATTTTTAACCACACAAACCTTTAGTAACTTAGAACCTGAACATCTCTTGAAATATGATTTTGCAAAGACATGTAGTCTTGCATGTAAAAAAAGAAAGCCAAGAATGCATCTGCTGTTGCAACAGATATGAAACATCCTTAATCCACTTCCAAAATAAACACTTCTGTTCTCAAAAGCTGTTCTCATCCACCACTGAGAATTTCCCATTCTTAGTAATTACAGAAATATCTCTTTCCTTTAAGGAAATTGAAATAAAGAGTATTAGTAACCTCTGTTAGTGCAAATGGTAAGATGTTTATTTTGTGTTTCAGACTTCTGCACAGTCTACAAACCTAAGAAAATGGTTTTAAATCAAATATATAAGATTATGTACTGGGTAACTACTTATGCACTTGTGCACCATGTTATTAAAAAAGTAATATATCAAATAATAAGCCACAAATAGATTAAAAAGAAAGAATGTCTGACACTGGCAGAGTGAGAATGCAAGAGGCAACAAATAAGAGTCAGAGATAGATTATTACTGATGTTTGGAAAAACTTTTGAAAATGGTATGATATAAATGATATAATTTTTTTTTCACTTATTGCAACTCTTCATATACACATTTCTGGATTTTTGGACACTTTCCATTCATCATCAATAAGCCCAGTCCTGGTCACTCCATCAGAGAGCACCTTGCAAAGAGACACTCTCACACACCCCTTTACACCTAGGGGCAATTTAGGGCAGGCAATCCGCCTACAACAATAAATAATTTAAAGGACATGCTCCGAATGAATAGCCAAACATATGCCAGCCTGAGTGTTACCTGTTGAATTTAGACAAAGGATTATTGCACTATAGTGGCTAAAGGTGAAACTCCAGGAGTTTCAATGAGGAAAAGTGGACTGAAAGATTCAAGATTCAAGAAGCTTTATTGTCATTTCAACCACATATAGCTGATGCAGTACATAGAGAAATGAAACAACATTTCTCCAGGACCTGGTGCTACATAAACATACAACAACAAAGAGTTCAACACAAAAAAAACAACACCACAGAGCTAGGACAGAAGTTTGTCTTAGCCACATAAAGTGCACAGTGTGCAGCTAGGTGAAAACAGAGCATAGACAAGACAGTGCAAAAGACAATAAATACAAGAAAGACAACACAAAAAACAGGACAATTAGCACCAAAAAAGAAAGAAAAGAACATGTGTAATGGAATGTAAGTGAAATAAAATAAGATAAAATGAAATGATGTAAAAAAAAATATTGTGCAAAAATACAACAGCAGCGGTTGAGGTAGTGCAAATAGAAATAAACATAAATACAACTATAGCAGCAGATAGAGGTAGTGCAATAAGTAATGAACAATATAAATTGTGTGTGCGTGTGTGCGTCCACACAGTCGAGAGAGTGTGTGTGTATATGTGTGTGAGAGAGACAGAGAGTTGTATACAGTTCAGTCCTGAGTGAGAGTGTGTGTGTGCGTGTGTGTGTGTGAGAGAGTGTAGAACAGTTCAGTCCTGGGTGTTGAGGAGCCTGATGGCTTGAGGAAAGAAACTGTTATACAGTCTGGTTGTGAGGGCCCGAATGCTCCGGTACCTCTTTCCAGATGGCAGGAGGGTGAAGAGTGTGTGTGAGGGGTGTGTGGGGTCATCCACAATGCTGTTAGCTTTGCGGATGTGGTGTAAATGTCTGTGATAGAGGGAAGAGAAACTCCGATGATCTTTTCAGCTGTCCTCACTATCTGCTGAAGGGTCTTGCGATCCGAGACGGTGCAGTTCCCAAACCAGGCAGAGATGAAACATGTGTTATCAAAGCATGGCAGGAAGAAGTGTAATGCAGAGTTAGTCATTAATGGAATTCTCGTTTATTACAAATAAACTGTAGTAGAACTCGACACCAACAGCATTGACAGAGATGCCTCCACCATAAATCTAGTCCTAATTGTTACTGATTTTTATGCTATATATTCTCTTAAAGTATACTTCAAACAGGAAGGAACCTATTGAGGGAAAAAAATATTTCAGATATTTGACCTTTAGACTTGACTTTGCTTGAATCATTTCTAAAATCTAATTAGCTCATCTACTAGTTACAATAATAATTCCATTAAAAATGTCTAATAAACATTCAACCACTTGTTCTTGCTAGCAAGAAGCCTGAATGGACAGACAGAGTGAGACAGACAGACAACCAGAAAACATAAAGGATTATCACGTAGTTAAAACTAAGTTTTAAAAGTTATAAAGTAAGATAAGTGACTCATATCCACAATTTCACCAGCATTCTGCTCATTCAAATTATTATGCAAATGCAAGCATGTGTGACCCCTCACACATGTAGGGAGCAGCTGAAAGATCAACAAGGAGGAGGGATCTTCACCTAGTAAAAATTAAATTTAATACATTTTTGTGTGGAATGTTTTTATTTTTTTACACCTTTACCTTGGTGCAAGGGCCTCATAGAGCACCACATTAAAACAGGTAGTTTCGGTTATGGGGATGGGCTATGAAGCTAGGACCATTATTCAAACAAATAAAATGTGAAAAAAAAAAAACTGACAGGAAGCGTGAGTAATAATCCCGGACGGACATGGAGGCACATGACTGGCGAAGGAGCAACCTAATTAATAATGGTGAGAGGATGTGCACCGTGACCAATGCTCCAATGTGATAACTGCTACGATTAGTGAATGTGAGAGAAGCAGAGCAGCAAGATTCCGAGGAGCTCTGACTGCTCTCTGCAGCAGGATGAAGAATTATCTCTGCACTGGCCAAATATCTGGCTAAAACACATGCCGTGAAGACAAGGGGGAGGGGTTTAGTTCATTATAGCTAACATAAGGGTTCAGCAAATTTCAGAAAAGTCAATCACTGAACCAGGGCAAAATGGCCCCTCTTTAATGTCTGTTAATACTGTAAAGAGAAATCTTAACTTTAAGCCTACATTGCAATAAAACGTCTCTAAATCCTGCACTAATTAAATACAAAGGGTTTGACAAGGATAGCAGAAATTACCGTTTAGAGAAAATATTGCTCTGATACTTGGCACAAATTATGTCTACATGCCAACCAACAAAACCCTGGGGTTGAAATAGTGGTATGCACAAGTGCTGCACATCAGCACTGATTATTGGCAGGACTGTGGGACTATGAAAGACTGTGCAGGTGGCTGCAGATTTGCCTGATAAGTCAACCGCAACATTACAAGACCACCCTCCCCCCTGCCCCAAGTCAACTAGATACTGGATATTTAGGATACACCTCCTGACATTCCTAGCCCACAGGCTGGTTCTTGCTGTAGTCCCTGATAATTTCTGAGTCCTGGATGTGTTGTGCTGGGACCCCCAAGTGCAATAAAAGGCCTTCCAAAACTGCCTGGCAAATTGAGGACCTGGATCTGTCAGTTGGAAAACAATGTGTAATTACTACATGCTGCAGGAGGAGCTCAAGAATGGTCTACAACTACAAGCTTCACCCCATCCCCTAGGACTCTGGTAGGCCAATAACAAAGTCCAGGGAGAAGTGTGGCCATGAAAAAGATGGTATGGGGAGATGGTAAAGGGTAGAGAATAAAGATTCTGTGGACAGGTCAAAGCACCTTAATTTTGGTGCAGGTTGAGCAAGCCATGTCATAGATTTGGGTACCTTTATCCATTGCAGGCTACCATAACCAATACTGCAAGAAGTCCAAGCTTCTGACAGCACCTGGGTCCATTGCAAATGGTAAGGTGTAGCCCCAGGAGAGAGCCTATGGTCAGGAAGACAGTGGGACATATAGCCTGCCTGGTGGGCCACCATCAAGATCTGGTTCCTGCTGAAGTGCCCAGCAGACTGCTGCTTCCATGCCACATAGTGCCAGGTGCGGCTATTTTGAGATGTGGAATTATGGACTGCAGCTGCATTCTACTGGCATGAAAGTGCATCCGGCTTGATAATTCATCCTGGATTTAAGGGACTGGATAAATGGTTTAGCTGTTTGCCTGGATATAAGTCAGGTTCTTGTAGTCCATAAGAATGAGGAATAGATGCTTGGCCAAGAAGAAGGTGCTTAAGAAGCAAGTAAACATGTACCACATGCATCTTTAGCAAGTTGCTAAAAATCAAGATAAAAAAAAAAATCAAATTCGCCTGAGAAGGCACCCATGACATTACAGTACAACTCCCTTTAAGGAATGTCTCCTAAAACATAGTTCCTGATAAGCTCTGGATTTTTTTTTTATTTAAATTAAAAAATTTCATATCCAGACTTATTAAACCTGCTTGGACAATGCCCTTTGTATTAAAAATTTGTAGTAAATTTGCTTTACAAATTAAATTTCATTTAACTGAATCACTCCTCAGTATGTTTTTTTTCCCTCTCACCTTAGCTGACCTGAGGAAATAGCTGAAGCGTATTTGTACAGCTGTATGTAGATCTAGATATAGAATCATTTTTGAGTGTGTGTGTGTTTTTTTTTTAGATATTTAAGCTTTATATCTTCGACTTTATCTGAAATGCAAAAAAACAAAAACAAAAAAACAAAACACAGTATCAGACTGTGAACTGTGAACACTACCAGTCCACGTTCCAGTTTATGCCATCTAAATAGAATGTTTGTCACTTTTGTTGTTATGTCACTTATAGTTAAGTCCAAGTCAAGTTGCAGATGTTCTTACTCTCAAATCTAGGTCAAGTTATCAGTACACTGCTGCTGCACCAAGTACACACAAAATTTTTCAAATCCTGGCGTAACAATGTATATGAAAATCTATGTGGTCTTTATATTTGCCATTTCTGTTATGCAAGTTCCCTTACAATTGGCAAAGATAGCAAGTGAGAAAAGTGTAATTAACTTTAAAATACTGCATTAACATATAACATCAATAATCTGTAAGACAGAAATAAGACACATGAATAAATAGTGTTATTACCAGGATTTCATGTTTTTTATTGACATAGGTTGAGGATTTTTATCATCTTGATGAGAGTATAAACACTCAGCAAAAACCAGAAACCACATCCTCCAGTAAATATGCAATAGAACATAAAACAGTGCTCACTCACACAAACATCTGAAGCTTTACAGCACTAAGATCATTTTAGCTGTGTGAGTGTGGGTTTTATCTTTTGTAGTTGGAATATGTACTGGTTGTAGATATTAATATATACATTAATTAACCTTGATTGCTCCTTGTATGCACGTACCTCTGCTCATTCATATGACAGCAGGGCAACACATAAAATCATGCAAATACAGGTCAAGAGCTCAATGGTTAAGGGTCACATCAAACCTCAGAATTAAGAAAATGTGATTTCTGCTTTCTGAGATGCTTTTCCACACATTAAAGTTGTAAAAAAGTTACTGTGACCTTCCTTTCCTCCTGAAGCAGTCTGGCCATTTTCCTCTTACTTCTCACATCAATATAACATTTCTACCTTCAGAACTGACACTGGTGATCAGCAGTTTATAAAATACTCAGTGAGCACATTTGGCACCAACAACCATGCCACAGTCAAAGCCACTGAGATCACATTAACCCCATTCTGATGTTTGTTGTGAAAATTAACTGCATGATTTTACATGCATCACAATTTGATAGATTGCATGACTGAATAGTATTTTGTATTTTTTAAGATAAAGTAATATGTAGATATCAATTTATATTCATCATTAGTATTCAAACAGCTAGTTTTTTTTACTGGGTAGTAAAGCAGGGACATGTATCACTGGTTCACTTGTAAAGTTCTCTCTCTCTCTCTCTCTCTCTCTCTCTCTCTATCTCTCTTTCTCTCTCTCTCTCTCTCTCTCTCTCTCTCGTTTTTGCAAACCACCATTAATATTCTTTGCTAACACTGACTATTAATATACATTAGTATCCACATTTGAATTTTCTATTTTCTATTTGGTTAATGTGGCTTACATATGTTCGTGATAAGGCGAAGATACACCAAGCTCACCAGTTTTATAAATAAGTTAACTGAATGGGGCATGTGAGCAGTGTGTGTGTGTGTGTGTGTGTGTGTGTATGTGTGCACTTCCTTGTTTCTGTTGTTGTTTATTTTGTTTGTGCTTGTTAATATAATGATATCATGCAGTGGTGGAAATAGAACCTAATCAGCTCATCTATGGGTCATTATTCTGCAAATTCCTTCTACAGATTTACTTTACAGATTTGTTCTCAGACTGAGAGCACCCAAGCTTGTTTGACCGGATAACTAAAATGTGACCGGATAAATAAAATTCCCTTCAAATGCTTAAAAAAAAACTTTTGAAACACGAGCTGCTAAATTGTTTTCTACAAATGTACCTTTAAGTAGTTCGCAATGCAAAAGCAATTATTATCAGCAAATGTCATCAGTACAGATATCTGACAGGATGTAAGAATGTCTTACTGTTAAGAACAGTGCTTTGGATCAGAGTATCTTCAAATCAGAGAACTCAAAACTCAGAAGGTACATTATACTGCTGTGTTTATTAGTGCTGAAATATGACTCCAATAATGAAGTCACACCCTCATTATTTTGTCCTAAAAAAGGTGTGGCATAGGATGTGGTATCCATTAAAAGTTCGGTCATTTCACTGTTAAAGGAGAGTTTGCCTCACAGTCCAGAAACTGTGTCCTTACAGTAGATTTCTGATAGTATTGAGCAAACATGTAGGAATTCTAAATATGATCATATATATTAATATTGCTCTCATTATCTTATATCTATATATAAAATAAAAATTCTGTTGTAGTTTATCATTTACTGATGGTTAGAAAGGTAGAACAAATAAAAAACTCTGCACTGATTTCTCAAACCCTTTATCACAGCTAAGACAAAATTATTAGTTTAATCAAAAAAAAAAACTCATCTCAATTATCTTAATCTATACTGTCTTGCACAGTATTATTTTAATCATGTTTGAAATTTTCCATTACTTGTGCATTCTAAAAAAAGTGGGTTGGATGTAGACATCCTGATAGTCAGGACATGACATGTAGATGTACTGGAATGAGACTTCACATCCTTTTAAAACACACAACTCATACACCGATCAGGCATGACATTATGACCACCTGTCTAATATTGTGTTGGCCTCCCTTTTGCTGTCAAAACAGCCCTGAACCATTGAGGCATGGACTCCACTAGGTCCCTGAAGGTGTGCTAAGGTACCTGGCACCAAGATGTTAGTAGCAGATCATTTAAGTCAGATCAGTTAAGTTGAGAGGTGGGGCCTCCAACTTACAATACTTAAAAGACTTACAGTACTTAAAGGATACTTTTGATAGATACTGACCACTGCAGACGGGGAACACCCCACAAGAGCTGCAGTTTTGGAGATGCTCTGATCCAGTTGTCTAGCCATCACAATCACTCGCTCAAATCCTTATGCTTGCCCATTTTTCCTGCTTCTAACACATCAACTTTGAGGACAAAATGTTCACTTGCTGCCTAATATATCCCACCCACTAACAGGTGCCATGATGAGAAGATAATCAGTGTTATTCACTTCACCTGTCAGTGCTCATAATGTTATGCCTGATCAGTGTATACACACACTCTTTGGCTAGTGAGTGATCAGCCAAATATAAGAGCTGGTCGAAGGTTTGCTGTTATAAATAAATAAATAAATAAATAAATGTATATATATATATATATATATATATATATATATATATATTGCCAAAAGTATTCGCTCACCCATCCAAATAATCAGAATCAGGTGTTCCAATCACTTCCATGGCCACAGGTGTATAAAATCAAGCACCTAGGCATGCAGACTGTTTTTACAAACATTTGTGAAAGAATGGGTCGCTCTCAGGAGCTCAGTGAATTCCAGCGTGGAACTGTGATAGGATGCCACCTGTGCAACAAATCCAGTCGTGAAATTTCCTCGCTCCTAAATATTCCACAGTCAACTGTCAGCTGTATAAGAACGTGGAAGTGTTTGGGAACGACAGCAACTCAGCCACGAAGTGGTAGGCCACGTAAACTGACGGAGCGGGGTCAGCGGATGCTGAGGCGCATAGTGCGAAGAGGTCGCCAACTTTCTGCAGAGTCAATCGCTACAGACCTCCAAACTTCATGTGGCCTTCAGATTAGCTCAAGAACAGTGCGCAGAGAGCTTCGTGGAATGGGTTTCCATGGCCGAGCAGCTGCATCCAAGCCATACATCACCAAGTGCAATGCAAAGCGTCGGATGCAGTGGTGTAAAGCACGCCGCCACTGGACTCTAGAGCAGTGGAGACGCGTTCTCTGGAGTGACAAATCGCGCTTCTCCATCTGGCAATCTGATGGACGAGTCTGGGTTTGGCGGTTGCCAGGAGAACGGTACTTGTCTGACTGCATTGTGCCAAGTGTAAAGTTTGGTGGAGGGGGGATTATGGTGTGGGGTTGTTTTTCAGGAGCTGGGCTTGGCCCCTTAGTTCCAGTGAAAGGAACTCTGAATGCTTCAGCATACAAAGACATTTTGGACAATTCCATGCTCCCAACTTTGTGGGAACAGTTTGGAGCTGGCCCCTTCCTCTTCCAACATGACTGTGCACCAGTGCACAAAGCAAGGTCCATAAAGACATGGATGACAGAGTCTGGTGTGGATGAACTTGACTGGCCTGCACAGAGTCCTGACCTCAACCCGATAGAACACCTTTGGGATGAATTAGAGCGGAGACTGAGAGCCAGGCCTTCTCGTCCAACATCAGTGTGTGACCTCACAAATGCGCTTCTGGAAGAATGGTCAAAAATTCCCATAAACACACTCCTAAACCTTGTGGACAGCCTTCCCAGAAGAGTTGAAGCTGTTATAGCTGCAAAGGGTGGACCGACGTCATATTGAACCCTATGGATTAGGAATGGGATGTCACTTAAGTTCATATGTGAGTCAAGGCAGGTGAGCGAATACTTTTGGCAATATAGTGTATATATATACATATATATATATATATATATATATATATATATATATATACATATATATACATATATATATATATATATATATATATATATATATATATATATATATATATATATATATTAGAGCTGTCAATCGATTAAGATGTTTAATCGCGATTAATCGCATGATTGTTATGGGTTAACTCGCGATTAATCGCACATTTTTATCCATTCTAAATGTACCTTAAATTAATAGTTTTTTAGTTTTTAATACTCTAATCAACACGGGCATGGACAAATATTGAAATGTATGTTGTTTATTATTAGTGAAACCATACTCAACATAGAGCATGAAGACTAGACATGTTTCAAAGGTCATACATATTTTTCTTGTTCATGTCTATTAAACATATGAAAAGAAGAACATAGAAAACAATGACTTCTTTCTTTGCACTGAGCGATTTACTTACACAAGCCTTTTAACATTTTCAGATCACTTCTTCTAAACATGCAAAGTGTACATTTATTACTGAAACCAACTTAAATATAAAAAATAAATAACATAGACATGTTTTTTAAATAACTTATTCATGACTATTAAACACATGAAGAAAAGAACATAACAGGTTCACATTACATCTCCAATCTAGTGTCGTCTGCCTTTGGCGAGGGGCAGGAGAGGGTCAGGAGAACTCTCTGCATCAAGTGATATTTTAAACTCGACGTGCTGCGGTGATAACTTAATTCACATCCACAATAAATGTGTCTTGTCGACAGAACCATCAGACATAGTTTTATATATAAAGAAGATGCTTTTCTTTCTCAATTCCCCTTTGCTGCTGCATCTCCCATTTCCAAAAACTACGGGCAAGGCCAAGGGTCAAACAGAAAATGCGCGCTGCGTTAATCACGTATTAATAAAATTAGTGCCGTTAAAATGAATTTGCGTTAACGCATTATTAACGCGTTAATTTTGACAGTATATATATATATATATATATATATATATATATATAATTGCTAAAAGTTTAGCAATGTCTACCTTTACATGTATGTATGAATTTATGAATGTCTTTATTGACCTTGCTTTGTGGATTAGTGAAGTTCAGTAAGGAGACCTCTGTGGGGTAAAAGCTGTTCCTTAGCCTGCTGGTCTAGACCAGAGGATAGGAGGGTAAACAGTTTATGGGCTGGATGAGCGGTGCCCTTGCAACATCCTCAGTGGCAGGAAGTGGTGGTCACAATAATGCGTTGGGCAGTTTTCACCACTGTGTGTAGTGCTTTTCATTCCATAATAGAGCACTTCCCGTACCAGACTGAGATCAGCCCTGATCAGGCTGGAAGTGTTGGTGAACCAAGACAAGTCCTCAGAGATGTCCCCAGGAACTTTATGTGAGATAGTGTTACTGTAGTCTATAAGCTCAAACCAGTCTGACCAGTTGCCTTTCACCAATAATGCATCTTCCTTCGCTCTTTGTTATACACACCATTCTTTTAGAGGCTGTTTACTGCGTTAATATACCAGAAGATTACAAAAGCGGTTTCTGAAATAGTCAAACCAGTCTGCCTGGCACGAACAGCCATGACACAAGAAGAAGTTGTTGAAATCACATCTCCTCCCCATTTGCTGCATTATTATATCTGGGCTCAAGCATTCTGGTCCATCATTCTTTTAGCACAAATACTAGACCTATATAATAGAACTTAATGGAACTTAATTGACTCAGATAGGATATAATTATACACGCCCACTGACAAAGCCAAGTACTAACTTGATTAGGACCAACCAGTTTCCAGAAAGTTCATCAGAAGAGCACACTGGCTAATGCACCATTTCCACTTGATCATTTCACTATTAATATGCAGTCAGAGCACTTAGCACTGGTGTACACACATGCTCATGGTCCTGAAACCTGTTGATTTTCCATTTAGTGTTCCACTACTATGCCTCTCTTTGCTGTATGTACATCCTTCATATTAAGTTTGAACTCCTTGCCAGCAAGGAAATCTGCTTAGCAATTCCACTGAAGTTGCTCAAGTTGCAGGAAATGCAAAGCAAATACCTTTTTGGAGCTGAAATGTAATATCTTCTTTTGTAAGAATTTCATCATGTGCAACTAAAGACATTGTGTTTCCAAATTAGTATTAGAGCAGTATAATGAATAGTAAAGAAGCTACTGATCTACACAGTATATGCACAGCTGCATTGCTAGGTAAAGCAGCTGCATAATGTATTCATGAAAAAACTTGAATGGGGAAAAAAATATATTATTATAATCATAGTGTAATTATTCTACAAAATACTTTTTATATGAATACATCTGACACAACCGATATGAAAATGTTTATTTTTTTTATTCTGTTTTTTCTTTACGTGTAATATCCATAACAAATTTCATGAATGTAAGACAAATTTATTTTAGCAATATACATATACAATATCTACAAAACTAGCAAGTACTGCTCAGATTTTTTAACATGAAAGAATTCAATACTTCCAGAAAATATATCCCAACATGTACCAGGAAGTGCTAAAGTTAAAGTAAAATCTCTTCAGGATTTCACACCACTGACCTTTTTGGTGATTGTTGTGGCCAAAAATGCCTGATTTTACAGCAAGTTTTTATTATTGTATTATTTTATTACAAATTTTATTATTATTTTTTTATGCAACTTGCAGAGATTTTTGTGCTTTTTATGTGGAAAACTATTTGAACTGGTGACATTGCAAGCACAGGTTTCAAAATACTTGTGGTGAAGACACACATGTAATTACTTTCTGCGATCACGGTACTCATGTTCAACACACATGAATGGAAGTCGGCTTTGGCTGAACGTGTGTTGTGATGACTCCATGACATTTTCAGGCAAAATTATGCAGTTTCAGACATAAACAAAAAAAAGTTCATGTTTCGGATGAAGCATGGGCCAGGGATGTGCTCACTGCCATGTAGAGCAGGAAGTAATACTTTCAGTAGGAAAGTGAGCTGCTATGACTGAAATGCTTTATTTCCCAGGAAGTCCTCATGTCTGTCAGCTTCAGGCTCTCCCTTTTGGATATTCTGTCATAACTAGTCTTGCTGGAGTCCCTGCCTGCACTTTGCACATAATCTACATTGTCTTTAACCATCACATGATCACAAGCAAATCTAATATTTATCTTTCTCTTTTTTCCCTCTCCCTTTTTGCACTTACGCTTTTTGAAGACTTCGAAGGAAGGAAGGAAATAGAGCTAAATTTATAATGAACTCAGAAATTACATTGACCTATTAGTTCCTCAGGAGCTCTTGGTTGCACAATTCCACTGAACTGTTGAAGAAAGGACATTATTTACGTTTACATCATTTACAATCCAGTGTCACCCAGATGAGGATGGGTTCCCTTCTGAGCCTGGTTCCTCTCAAAGTTTCTTCCTCATATCATCTCAGGGAGTTTTTCCTTGCCACCGTTGCCTCAGGCTTGCTCATTAGGAATAAATGTTAGAGATAAATAGTAATTTAATTTTATCATTAAATCATTTTAATTCTTTTTTTAAACTTCTATAAAGCTGCTTTGAGACACTGTCCATTGTTATAAGGGCTATACAAATAAACTGAACTGAATTGAATTGAAATAGTCTTATTCTACAGTATAGCCATATCGTTTTGCTTTATCAAGTTTTTACAAAAAAAATAAATAAATAATAAGCTTAGGATTTTGACTCTGTTATATTGTCAGGATTATGTCGAATCAGCACTGGACTACAATACCCATCAGCCCTGGCATGTCACATGACCCTGCACCTCACACTCACTGAGTGCTAATTCAGCAGCTCCATTTAAGTTCCTGTGTTTCAGTGTATCTGCAAGTTTCTGTTATCGTCACATCTTGTTTGTTGAACCTCGTTCACAGCTTGCATGTTTTTCTCTTTTGGTTTAGTTATTCCTTTTGTTCTTCTTCTTCTTCTTCTTCTTTCGGCTTTTCTCTTCAAGGGTCGTAACAGCGAATCATTTCTCTCCACCTATCCCTATCTTCTGCATCCTCAACACTTGCACCCACCAGCTTCATATCCTCATTTAGTACTTCCATATACCTCCTCTTTGGCCTTCCTTTTTGCCTCCTGCCTGGCAGCTCCTTGTCAAACATTCTCCTACCAATATACTCACTCTCCTTCCTCTGAACATGTCCAAACCATCGTAATCTGGCCTCTCTAACTTTGTCCCCCAAATGTCCAACATGAGCTGTCCCTCTGATGTACTCGTTCCTAATCCTGTCCAACCGTGTCACTCTCACAGAGAACCTCATCATCTTCAGCTCTGCTACCTCCAGCTCTGACTCCTGTCTCTTCCTCAGTGACACTGTCTCTAAACCATACAGCATGGCCAGTCTCACCACTGTCTTGAACACCTTCCCCTTTATTCTTGCCGATATTTTACTATCACACAGAACTCCTGACACCTTTCTCCAACCTGCCTGCACTCGCTTCTTTACCTAAATTTTATTTAAAATATCTTCATTGCTAAGATATCATTGTGTGCAATGTTACAGCACATTTAGTTACTGATTTTGTTTATTTGTTATTTGTTTATTACTGAGAGTCTCTCAGCACTCTTGCAGTTTTATTGGTGTTGGTGTCCAGGCTACTTTAAGCACACAGTGCTGTAAAATGTCTCATGTCCCCACTTTCTTGTCTTGTTGCTGTCTCTAATTGGATCTGTTATAATGTTATCTAGAATAATCATTTTATAACTAGTGGCTTGGGACACAAAAATGCACTGAGCAGGTCATGGGTGTGTTTGTTTCTTTATCTGATATTCCAATCTTGCTTTATTTATTTATTTCTCTTTACCTGCGGAAGCTTTACTTCTGAGACCTGTCTTTAGTAGACTATGAACCAGTAAACCATGTAGTAAACCATGTAAACCATGTTACCGGCCTATAGTCAGAAATATATAGGTTTAAACAAAACACTGGTGCACACAGTTTGTAGTTATATAGTAGTAAATATAGCATCTTCACAGCATGTCCTCAAAATGAAAATATTACACCGCATTTAGCATAACACATTTCAGTGTTATGCCATATCATTTCTAATACATTTAACAGATGATAAGAATAAGACTTTATTATTGTCATATGTATATTACAACACAGCAAAAGTCTTTCTTTGCACATCCCAGTTTCTTAAGAATTTGTACTCAGAGCACAGTCAGTCATGACAGCACACCTGGAGCAGTGAGGGTTAAGGCCCTTGCTCAGGGGCCTAACAGTGGCAGCTTGGCAGTGCTATGCCTTGAACCCCAATCTTCCAGTCAACAAGCCAGAGCCTGGAGCTGTCTCTGCGCCTTGAGCCACAAAACACACCTAGCAAGAATTTAGTGCGGAAAGTTATTACACAGATGACTGAAGTCTTAAACCTCAGTCAAGTTTAATTTTATTTGGCACAAACAAACTGCATGGCCTGCTTTCCTGTTAAAAGCAGTGCATAAAAATTTGCTCAAGCTTTTACAGTTTATAAAATGCATGTTAGCAATACATTACCAGTTAAGGACAAATTTGGGTCCTGAGTTTAGTCAATATTATTTGTGTTATAATAGTTTATAATAGTTATAATAGTTTAGTTTATAACAGATGCCCTTATCTAGAGTGACTTACATTAATCTCCTTATACAGCTGAGCAGAAAAGAGTTAAGGGCCATGCTCAAGAGTACAGCAGTAGCAGCTTGGTGATCCTGCGTGTTATGGATAGCTTGGACACCAGAGGGCTTTCTGGTGGGGGTTTGTTTATGTTGTTATGTCCAGTGCCATGTGCTTGTCTTTATGTTCTGTGTTCTCACATGTGTTTGCCCCGCCCAATCCTTATCCTGTTCCCACCTTATGTGTCTCTAATCCCTACATATACCTGTTGTTTTGTGTTCGTCATTGAGGAGTCCTTGTTTCTTGCCACCCGTTTTTGTGTCCTGTCTGCTGCATGTTTCTTGTTTTTGGTTTTGTTCTTGTTATTTGTTATTTAGCTTTCCCTAGTGTTTCCATGTGTCTGTAATTTTGTTACTTTCTTCATAAATTCTTTATGTAAGCAAAGCTGAATTGTTTGAATTGTTTATACAACTGTCCTTGATATAAAATATAGAGCCAATTAATGCTAATGTAAAAGAATAAAAATAAGATTTTTCTAAGTGTTTTGATAAATGCGTTTGTGCAGTAACAGCTCCTTCACTGGGTATGTGTCTCTTTACATTTAGCGTATCATATTAACCACTGAGCTTGGTTTGGTTTTAGCTGACAGACGCTGAGAGCCAGCAACCAATCAGAGAACAGAAAGCATGAGAGCGTGAAATGGTACAGAAACCATAAGAGAGAATGTGAACGAAAGTCAGTATGATACTATAAGAGGAAAATTTGTTCAAAAGTGGCATTGTTTTTCTTTCTAAACAGGAAAAGCATTTATTTGTTCTTTACTTTGTTAGGAAGATGAACTGCAGCAGTCTGATTGTATCCTCTGATTGTATTGTTGAGTTTGTATCATGATGCAGTTCTGAAGTTTTTGAGCTTGAGAGCTGGTTGTATCTAATCTGAGGGGTTTCTGCATTTCATTTTTGTGCATTTCTCTGTATATTTGTGTGTCTATCAGTCAAGATCTGTGGTATCTGTCTGCCCTTTTACTATGTATTTCTTTGTGTTTAGATTAATGTGCTAACCAGTGGTGGGTAACTTTCTCTGCTGGCCTAAACAGCAGTGATCTGAATCACTGACTTGCATTTTAATATATTTAATGTTCACTTGTTCTCTGATCCTCGCTCTGCGATGCCACAGTCTGCGGATTGAAGAACTCACTGAAAGACGGGGAAGAGCCGAAAGTCTGCTGTCATTTTCTTATGAAATTTAAAGGGGACTGAGGTCATCATGAATTTGTGTACAGTTTATGGAGAATTGCAGAATTTTAGGAGGGCTGAGTAGAAAATGGCCTAGCGACGCCCATGGTGGCATCATAATGATGGTATAGAGGTGGATTAATTCAGGAAGGACACCAGTGAAGGCCTAGGTGTGAAATGCACGGCATATAATAATATGTGGCTTTTTGGCAGTGTGGAGAACAAAATAAGATAAGATAAGATTATAAAATACACATAAATCAGACCAGCTAATATGAATACACACCTCAGCCCACACAACAACCAGATGTAACTGTTTTATTATCTACAGTGAATGTTTTACACCAATGCAAGTGTAAACAAAGAGGCAGATGCCCAGCGAATGACCTGTTACAGCACAAACTCTCATGCAAAATGCTTTAAAGTTTGTTTTAGCTGATGATCTGATGTGTAGCTTTTATATTATTATTATTATTATTATTATTATTATTATTATTATTATTATTATTATTATTATTATTATTATTATTTTCATCATCATCATTATTATCATTATTATTATTATTATTATTATTATTATTACACTATTAAAGCACAGAACAATGAGTTTAAAGCCCAGAACTCTTTTTTTTTGCAGCACACCATAGCATGTTCTTATGGACATATTTTGTATTTCATGGCTGTGGAGCACCTAAGGAGTCTCATAATAAGTATTTTCACTACACAACTGTTTCTGAAGTTGTGTGCACATAACAAATAAACTTGTATGTTGAAACTAGCCAGTTAGTATCAGTATTTTGGTGTGTTTCAGGGAGATTTGGTGTAGAAGAACAGACAAGGGAAAAGGAGAACCAGTGATTAATGTGGAGATAATCCAGTTGTTCAGTTATGTACAATGTCCATCCTGGACAGGTAAATCAACTAATGACTAAAATACCACAAACTTAGAGCTGGTTTTATAAACTCTGATCTAATGCAGTTCAAAAGAACAAAATATTTTTTCTTATGCACTACATAAGAAATATTGCTGTTTATTCCTGTATTTTTGGCTAATGATTTGTCAGGTAGCACAATATCTGTTCACCTGTCTGATTTGTGCCAATCACAGGCATCTATGAGCTTATGTATGTGGAAGAGTGCCAACAGCATATTATTCCAAGTGTGTTTTCTGCCCTGTGATGGAGCATCTACAGCAGGGAGAGAAGAAGGAGGATGAATCATGCAAACATTCATGAAGGACTGCACATACTCCAGGCTGTCTACCACACACATCAAATAGCCATCCTGACCTCATGAGCTGGACTTCAGACACATGGAGCTGACATCCTCTTCCTGAAAATAATGTTATAGATGACTGAGTGGAATTAGATTTGTGATTATTGGATGGAGGAAATCAACTTTGCTTCCAGTCTTTCTGTTACAGAAACGAAAGTGTGGATGAGTTTTTAATCAAGAGCTTTAATACACAGTAAACAGCAGGACTAAACTTTACTCAAAAGACCAAAGTTTTAAAGTTTTGAGTCAGCTTCAACTGCAGGCCGCTGAAGCAGGAAGAGACGTGTTAACTCTGATCAGCCAGGAAGGACTTGAATGACTACCAGGTGTCCAGAAAAGCATCCAATTCTTTGTAGATCTTATTTGAGTAATTGTACTTTTTTTTTACTGTACTTTCATTATTGAAATTGAATACTTTGCACTAACTTAATTACAATCACAAGATTGTACTCCTTATAGTTTTATTTCAATCTCGTTACAAATCATGAAGGTCTCTAGAAAAAACTGTCAAGTTGCGTGCCAGGCCAGCATCTGTCCATCATCTGCAGTGACCTTCTCATGTTGCATAATATAGTTAATGTTATCTATCCATGTGTCTGTATATGTATCTACCTCAGAAAATATATCAATATGCTGTAATAAAAAAGACACATATAAAATGAGAGTTGTAAGATGTCTTGTCCACCGGAATCCATCCAGCCCCACCCCTCTTTCAATGTGAAAGCAAAGCTATGAGTGTCAAGTGTATGACATGTCCAACATTCCACACTTTTTGATGAATAGAGCATCCTTTGAGCTCTTGATCTTTTTTCTTGTTGGAATTTTAAGTATGATCACACTACTTACACTATTTATACTACAAAATGCTGCAGAATGTTGCATATGCAATTTGGGACAGACCTCAAGTGAGCTCCAGGTTAGACTAGCACTGATTAAATAATTGTAAATAATTGTAAATACTATTAACTTGCAGAGATTGAATGATGCGTTCAGGAAAACAACATTTTTGCTTTATCTTCTAACAGCTTCAAATAAGTATTTAAAAGTATTTTTGTGACAACATGACAATAACTTAGTTAAACAAATTTGCTGTTTTTACTTATACTTAATACTGAGTACATTTAAATTTAGCAGAGTTTATTTAATTTTTTTTTTTTTTTTTACTGGATACTTCCACTTTTAATTGAGTAAGATTTTGATAAATTTATATAATTTAAGTACTTAAGTATAATTTCTCAGTACTTTGACCACCCCTGGAGGAGGTGCTTGAAAGACAGATAAAATTGAAAGGACCATGAAAGGACTAAAATTCCACAAACGTAGAGCCAGTTTTATAAACCCTGATAATGCAGGAATAATTAAAGCTGTTTTGGCTGTTTTGTTAGTTTTCATGGGAATAAGAACAAAAGGTTGCATTTGTAAATAAATAAATAATAAATAAGAAGAACTATTGCTGTTTATTCCTTTATTTTTGGCTAATGATTTGTCAGGTAGCACAGTATCTGTTCACCTGTCTGATTTGTTGAGGTTTTTCCAGGACATCTGAGGTTTAACAAACAGGGTGGTAGCTGTGATGACTTCAGGATCCTCAAAGACATCGTTGAGAAGGGCATCTGCATATAGGTCAAGTGGAGACTGCTTCAGATTTCAATCTGAACTTGTAGAAAGATGCAGAGACACATCAGCTGTGCATTCATCTATGCAAAATGTCACAGCTTTTATTATCTCATCGTGATTCTCAAGAACAAATTATCATTATCAGACTGTGTATATATGCCCTATGCCAACATGTTTGGTTTGCCCTACACTAAAGCCTACTTAATGCTTCTAGCTGCCAGAGGGTATCTGCTGCTTTTATTCCATTAACATTTTCCAAAGGCAGACTGACAAACTTTCTTCATTTATTCTGTGTCACCAGGTTGATGATATAGCCAAGCATATTTTCAGTGATTAACAGTTGACAATAACTATATATGAATCATGCACTGAATCATACCTGAAACACTTAAATACTGACTTAAATATGAACTAACAATGAGTTAAGGCATGAAATAACAAATACCTTAATACCTCAATACCTCAATTAGCTTTCAGGAATAACGATAATCTTGAGTACACGTTAGTACAAGTTTCTTGAGAATGTATTAATTGGCATGTAGGAGAAACCGGAATCAGAAATATCCTCGAAGATCTTGTTTTCAACCAATCATGTCCTATTCAAATACTTTGAACCATCATATCTTTCCAATTTTATTATATATTTTATTAAAAATTAGCTTCAAATAGCCAGTGAAACCAAAGGTTTATTCGGCAAGACCTGAAAGAACCAAAAATGAATTTGACTTCCGATGTAATTATCAATGATCCAAGATCAGAACAGACTTGATCACTTTGGCGTTATTAGTAATTTGTCATTGCATCATTAAGTGTTTGGTGGAAACATATGTGTAAACATGTTCTCTTAATCTGAAGTAGTTTGTTCTTTCTCTGTTCTATTTGTTTACAAATTGACATAGTGCTAAGTACAAACGTTTTTATTTCCTGGTTTGCTGTGAGTCTTCACAGAAGCATTTGTGTAATGACTTGTTCACCTGTTGGAATGTTTTGCTGGAAGGAAACCAGAGTAAACCTAGTTAACATGGGAAGAACATACACAGAAACTCAGCACAGACAGTAAGCAGAAATTAGAATCGAACTGTTGACCCTGGACAGCCATTGAGGGTCATTAAATTCCTACATTGGGAAGTGACCTGGGAAGGCCACTTCTTCTAGTTTAAAAGAAACTAAACACAAAAAAAAAAAATGCAATAATCAAATATTTGATTTTTGTTTAATTAATTTCTTTAATTAGTTTCTTTTAGACATTTTGTGTAAATTAAGTTGTCTATTTAAATTCCATAATGAAATGCAAAAAACGTACTAGAAGGGTAAATATTTATGCAATACTGTAAGTCCCTGTGCTGCATGAATATTATGTTACTTAGAAAGATTTTTTGGGAATGGGTGTGTTATCCCTGCTATGATTCAATGATATCTTTAGTCTGCATGAGCTTGCGGATCTACTACCAGCGTGATGTCTGCCCATTTGAGCACATCTTTAGTCCATTCCTTGTTCAGCAAGCATATCTTCATGTCAAAAGACAATATTAGTAATATATGGGCAAAGGCAATAAACTCTAATATGCTCTTAAAAACTTTTCACAGTGTTTTACTCAGTCAACTTATATAAGTCAGGGTGTATAAATGCAAGAACCCCAACCAATCAGATATCCCCTTAAAACAGAAACTCCTGCCTGTGAACCATCAAAATGAAACCAGTCAGGACAATGAATTTAGTTGCCTGACAAACATGCTGACTGCCAATTTTGAATGTGCTTACTCTTGCACTAGCATTCCCATGAAAAATATCCCAAATTATAGGGGAGAAGGAAAAAATCATCAATCCATCAATCAGTCAATCCATTTTCTGTACTGCTTAACCTACACAGGTTCAGGGAAAGCCTGGGGCCTATTCCAAGGGATTCAGAGTGTAAGGTGGAGGATGCCCTGAATGGGGTGCCAATTTGTCACAGGGCACAATCACGTGCACATTTACACACTCATTCACACACTACAGACATGCTACCTACTAAACCCCAAGGCAGCAAGAACTAAATTTTTTTTTTTTTTTTTTTAAAAGAAGTTTCAGAGGCAATTTTTTGGGAGAAAATATATTTTTTTAAAATGCAAATCATTTAACCCTTTACTGCATGGCGTTGCCATAGGGCAACTATTAATTTATCTCCGATTATTTTGATAGATTATAACTCAAAACTACTTTTTTCTATGTAACTGGAAAAAGGTGGTTTTAACTTAAAAAAAACAAACAAAAAATACCATGTCACATGACATGGAAAGGCATGATGATCCCCTTCAAAGGCAAGAACCAGCTGAAGCAGTATGTCCCAACGAAGCCGAATCGCTGGGGGTACAAGGCATTCATTTTGGCAGAACAGAATGGCATTGTATATAACTTTGATGTCTACACAGGGCCAATTCAGCCACCTAATGGATACCCTGACATTGGTGCAAGTGGTAACAATGTGTTGAAGCTGGCCTCTGTTGTACCCTGCAACATGCCATACAAGATCATCTATGACAGGGGTGTCCAGTCTTATCCACAAAGGGCCGGTGTGGGTGCAGGCTTTCATTCCAACTGAGCAGAAGCCACACCTGAGTCTACTGAAAGCCAAGATCTGTTGATTAGCCAGTTGGAAACAGGTGTAGCTCCTGCTTGGTTGGAATGAAAATGTAGGACATAAAAAGATCCACAATGAAAATACAAATTGGTTATACTTGTCAAATGTCTTTTAGAATTGTGACAAATTTCACCATCTTTCTGGGTGGACATACCTGTGCTATAATCTGTGATTAACTGTGATTAACAGTTAAAACAACACTAATTTTTGTTGCTCTAAAATTGAGTCATGAATTTCATTAAATAATATTAAGATATGTATAATCTTTTGTCTATAAAATGTGTGTTTTCTAAGAAAAACAAGACTTTATGATACTTTCCATCACTGCACATTGTTGCCATATGGCATATATAAACTACCCCTCTAAAAAAAATTTTTTTTTGTATATTTTTATTTCTTTAACTAATTTAAGCAATAAAAATAAAAATAAAAAATTTTTGATGCATGTATAATAATTCATGCAATAGAGGGTTAATTATGTTTATTACATTTGGCTGTGTGCAATTTAGACAATGATGGAGCCCTACATTCTTAAAAATTGCCAAAAGTATGGAAATTACATTGTTTGGTTTGTTCAATTAAGGGTTCTCAAAACCCTGGAATAAAAAAACAAAAGTTTCAAAATCAACTGGAAAGTGCATTATACAGTATTTTTTACATGAACAGATTTTGCTTTAAGGAAAGCTGTGTTATGTCATTAATAACCATGATCCTGTATGTTTTCTCTTAGGAATTATAACTCACTATATAATAGTATGTAGTGAATAAATGTGAAAATAAAATAAACATTGCTGAAGGTGAAAGACCTCAACTATCCGAACAATTATCTTTTCAATTTTAATTTCATTTGTATAACGCTTTTAACATTGGACACTGTCTCAAAGCAGCTTTATAGACATATAAAGTTTTTTAAGAAAAATTATTTCTCCTGTGGTCCTGGAAGCGCTTCTGCTCTCTGAAGGCAAACACAAAGATAACAAAGAGGAGCTTTTTCCGACAGGTCATTCGGGCCCTTAATCAGGATAACATCTAGGATGTGTCTGAAACAACACCTACTATCTCAACCGGATTTGCACTGCAAATATTGCACAATTGCACAAATCTGCGTTTACAGTCAAAATACAGTCAAGTTGTTTCTGTCTCCACTGTGTTCCATATCACTTTTGACATTGTCTCAAAGCAGTTTTACAGAAATATAGAAAAAAAATTTTAAAGTTAAAATTTATCCCTAACATATATCCCTTCTTAAGTAAATTATGGTATATGTAAATTCTGTTTAAAAATAAATTAATAAATTAATAAATTAATAAATTAATTAATTAAAGCATTTCACTGCACACAGTACTGTGTACAATTGTGTATACGGCCAATAAAACTGGATCTTGAAATGCAGCGTCTTGCAAAGTATTAAACAACGTACAGTTAATGCAAGGCTAGTGAACTGTCTGGCCTTATTTACTAGAATGAAGTTGGCTGAGGTAAAAGAATTACATGACATGAAAAAACAGGAGGAAAAAACACCTGCTTCAATAATACGTTTTGCATGCAAAGTCACTACTGTTGGCACAGCATTTGTTGAACATTGGTTCAGTAAGAGGAGTTGTGGTTAAAGCTTGAGCTGCACGGCTGTTTGCGTGAAGCACGTGGTTCACTTTGTTAATTGACAGACATTATTCGCGCGCGCACAAGCCGCAGGTCGCCTTCACAGCGCGCTGTGTTACACGCGCTCATCGGACCCACAGCACCTTTAAACAGAGGCGATCACATTGATTATTTTAAGAAGAAAGCGTTTCTGATCAGCTGGCACAGCCACACTGCGGACTACCTGGAAAAACCGTTGAAGATTTCACCATTTTAGGTAACCATTTCTCATACTTTGCATTACATGGGAATGTAACCAACATGCAAGAACTAGTTTATTCCTATTTATTTTGCTAGGTTCTGGCATACAAGTAAACGTAACTTAAATCAAATATTTAAAAGGCAATGATTCGATCTCAGATTACGTTACACGAAAAAAAAAACGATTTAGTTTGCGAAAATCGGCTTCCTGTCGTGATATCAGACTAGAAATGAGGACGCGATGGTGACTTTGTCTCTGTGCACGATCTATTACCCCAGACCTCAGATCTACAATGTTTACATTATGGAAAACTATAGCCCAGTATCCTTAAGATCAGTTTCAACAACTTCTCCTCATTCACACTACATAAATGTATAGAGTTTAATGGATTTGAATGCAAGAAAATAAGTGTGTGTACATCACACAGTGATGGGTGGATCTTCTTTAGAATTGAAGAGGAGCCAAAACTAACATGCATTAGTAAATATGAATTCCTTAAGTGCATAACAGGACACCTTGTACACACACATTTACACACTCCTATACACACACATTTACACCTAGTAGCAGTTTCCTGTAGCCAGGTCACATGGGGACATGGGTAAAATATTTAACCCAGATGCTTTTCATTCATTCTTTCATTAATTAACAGCTTTATCCTGGTGAGAGTTGTGCTGTGAGTGGAGGATGAAGCCTATTTGTACATTTAAAAATGTATAAAATGTAAAATTTACATCAGCAGTTTATATATTGATGTAAAGATGTTTCATGTTCTCTGTTAAAAGTGATACACCAATTGTATTGAATTGATCAGCCAATCCACCTGCTGTCATGTCGTTGGGAGGTGTGAGGAAACCGGACACGAGACCACATAGACACAAGAGAGACCATGCACAGATATCCCCCACAGGCAGTAACCCAAGCTCAGGATAGAACCTGGGACCCTGGAGCTATACAGTGCCAGTGATACCTACCTTAGATTTTTAGATGTGACTGAACTGTCTTACCTAAAGTTTACACTTTTTATAGTTTGAAACTATCCTGCTTTGCATTGCAGGTAACTCCTGTAGGGTCTGTAGTGTATAACTTGTGCATAATTTGTGTGATCTTTAATGTTTCAGTGGCATTTATACTATTAATTTTTTTCTGTTTTATTTTATAGAAAGAATGGCAAACAATATCACCTGCCCCTCAATCGATGACTTCCGCAACCAAGTCTATTCCACTGCCTACTCCATCATCACCATTTTTGGCCTGGTGGGTAATGGCTTCGCACTGGTGGTGCTCATCCGGACCTACCGCCAATCCTCAGCCTTCCACGTGTACATGCTGAACCTGGCAGTGGCGGACTTGCTGTGTGTGTGCACGCTGCCTTTCCGCGTTCTCTACTATGTACAAAAGGGACACTGGACACTGGGGGACTTTCTGTGCCGCATCAGCTCGTATGCGCTCTATGTCAATCTCTACTGCAGCATTTTTTTCATGATGGCCATGAGCTTTACACGTTTCCTGGCCATCGTATTCCCTGTGCAGAATCTGCGTATGGCCACTGAGCGGCGGGCTCGACTGGTCTGCGCCGGCATTTGGGTTTTCATCTGTGCCACCAGCTCTCCATTCCTGCTCTCTGGCCAGCACATTGATAAAATGACCAACAAAACCAAATGCTTTGAGCCTCCAGAGGAATCAGGCAGCCTAAAGAAGCTGGTGGTGCTCAATTACTTCTCACTGGTGGTGGGTTTCATAGTGCCCTTCCTAGTAATCTTGATTTGTTATGTTGGCATTGTGCGGGCACTGCTGGGAAACTCTAATGCAATGAAGAGTAAGCAAAACACACGTACCAAGGCCATCCGCATGATTGTGGTTGTCATGCTGGCCTTCTTGATAAGCTTCATGCCCTATCATGTGCAACGCACTATGCACCTCCACTTTAAGAAGCAAGGTGCCTCATGTGATGAGATCAACGCCATGCAGAAGTCAGTGGTGATCACGCTGTGCCTAGCTGCTGCCAACTCCTGCTTCGACCCCATGCTTTACTTCTTTTCAGGTGAGAACTTCCGTCATAGGCTCTCCACTTTCCGCAAAGCATCAGTGAGCTCCCTGAGCATGAAGCGGAACCGCAATTTGCCAGCGTCTGCCCGTTGTCTACAGCAGAGCGAGCAGGAGAATTGCATAAGCTCAAACAAACTGGGATAAGGATGAAAATAACAGTACCGCCAGGATAGAAGAATGTGCAAGCAACGCAGCTAGCATGATGTGGTTGGATTTAATTTGATTTCATTTAAGAATTGGCATTAACCCTGCCATTAAGCTTAATCCTAACCTTTTCATATGAGTTCCGTTGTCCAAACTGCTTCCTTATGGAATTACAGAGAATCGTCAAACTGTTACTCTTTATGGAAACTCAGGTTCAACAGAAAAGGTAGGGTGATCAGTGAAGGAAGTTCAGTATTATTAGAGTTTAAAAAGTTGACATGTAGTTTCAACAGGTTTATTGCACTTTCGTTTTCTGGATATTAATTAGCAAGTGAAAGAAAGATAAAGTCTTATAAAAAGCTTAGTAAATGGACTGATGTACTGTACAGAACAGCAGCTTGCTTACAAAATATTGTGTATACTAAATTAATGACGCTGCTTTCAAGAGACATCTGCTTTTTTTGTTCTATTATTATATGTTCTTATTATTAATAATTATGTGCTAACATGCTTATATTTTATAATGTATCTGTTGTACATATGTTAAGGATTGCGAATGTTAATGGATTGTATGCGTACTGTGCAAATGCAGCAAGGTGTTTTATATACAATATACTCAACAACCCAACAGCCTCATTCATACCTAGGGTCAAACCAAAGATGCCACCTAAGATGCCAAACATAAAAAAAAAACGCACAAAAGTTTAACCAAAGCTCAGGATGTACTCGTCAACCCTGGAGCTGTAAAGCCCTGTTATCGAAAACCATTTCTGTTGTAAATATAGAGAAAGAGAAAAAAGGAAGGGGTTGGGGTGGTATGTGGTAACTTTCAGTTTTAGTCTTTTTTGTGTGGTTTTTGAGCTGTAGTTTGGCTAGAGATTTTGCTGAGACCTGACAACTCTGTTCACAAGGTTATATTACTACAGAGGACTGTCAATAGTGCGTCATCCTTAAGTTCTGGTGGTATGATTGCGACCTCTAGTGGCTAAAACGGTAACTGAATGATATGATACATTTGAACGGGACGTTTGGCTACGTCTAAAACCGCGTACAAACTCATAAATACAAGGGCAACAGATTGCTACCACTACAGTGCTTTATGCGCTATAGTGCTTTATTTATACATGTTTTCTTGAATATATGCACTAATCTTCAATCGAACAGTATAATATGTCATACTGTTGAGTAAGAGTAGCTGATAATAGTTGCTGATATAGTTTATTATAACGTTGTGCCTTTAATCAGAAGTTGGGGTGTATCTGTTGCTTTAAATAACACAAATATTCAGAGAACGTTATGTACTTTTTCATTAGTTCAAGACAGCATATTTATGTTTATTTTTATCTTTAATGTCCATTAATGATTATTATTAATGTTGCAGTTCACACTCCAGAAAATAGTTAACTTGATCTCATTTTTGTTTGATTCGAAAAGTCAAACAAATAAACATCAAAACTAAAAGTGCAGTGTTTCTTTAATTATTCTAACATGATTTGTTTTCTCATTTTACTGTGCCATTCGCAAATCATGTAGATTATGTTTGTGTCTATTGTACTGTTGCTGTGAGAGAAGGAAAATATGAATACTTCATTGTGTACGGTACACTGTTAGGCTATTTCTGACAATAAAAACTTGAAACATCAGGCCAAACCATCTTAAGGATCCATCCATCCATTTTCTGTACCGTTTATCCTACTTAGGATCTTGCAGAGCCTGAAGCCCATCCCTAAGGATGCTCTGGACAGGATGCCAACTCATCACAGAGCACAACCACACACACACTCATCAACACACTGCTTTGGGCTGTGAAGGAAACCGGAGTATGTGGAGAAAACTCCTAATGAACAGGGAAATCATGTAAGCTCTGTACACATAGAATGGAGCTGGAAATCAAATCAACAAACCCAGCAGAGCCAGGTAGAACGGGTTAGGCCCTAAACCACCATAATCCCCACACCCATAGCACTAAAAAATCTTTTTTTTCTTCTTTTTTTCCATTCTGATTTTACTGGAAATTTCGTATTAAGCCTGAAACATCCAAAATAAGTCAGTAACATTTGCCTACATTTCCTTGCCAAAGACTTTTTAGCCCCAAAACAAAACAAGTGCATGGTATTTATATAAAACACGATGACATAACAGTGCATAAAACAAAAGATCCAATCGGCTTGTTTAAACCCTGATTAAAGCTATGGGGCTGAAATAAACCTAGGGAATGTTGTACATTGAGATGCCCGCGTTTTCACTTCAAACTTTCCTCCTTCCTCCCCCTATGGGAAGACCTTGGTCAGGCTTACGGAATTTCGCTTGCACTGCGCATGCGCCCGATGAGAGCCTGATGGCGATGTAGAAGCGCGAGATCGGGAATTCACCTCAGATGTCCCCTCTTTCAGCCAAGTGGAGGTTGTGGTGGGGATCAAGGCAAACAAGCAGACTTGCGGAATAGCGAGGATCTCGGGGACGGATTCAGATCGATTTGCGACTCCTCGCCACCTCGTGTAATCACATGCGAGCGTCTGCGTCGTCCATGTCTTCTCCGTTCCGGCACTATTGCGGTAGGCAACGACTATTTCCTCTCATCACTCATGTATCGAAACGGCGCTCTGCTTTGAAAGCAACGCGTTTAGGGGTCCTGTCCAATTTCCATTTCCAGACTACTCCCTCCGTATGGTCACCGACTCAGACTACGCCCTGTTCGTCATTAACTGACCCTCATCATTTTCCCAACTTCCGCCTGGATCCGAGGACTTTAAAAAAAAAACGATTTAATGAATAGGATTTTTTTTCTTTAACTTGAGACCGGTTGGTGGTTAACTTATAACGCCATATCTATTTGTTACAATATTACAAAAAAACCCCGTTAGTTAGTTTTCGTGTGTAATTATACCGATCACTATTGCTATGGCTGCTGAAGCCAGATTAAATACGAGTACGTGGCAACGCTGTTTATTTTATTTACTGAATGCAGCTACAGTCCCTGATTGTATTCAGTGATCAAGTCAACACTTCTACACTAGCTGTTTATCTCAGTGTGTTGAAAAGGAGGCGTAGTTTTTTTTTTAAAAGGGTTGTGTGTTTATTGTCTATATAAATAAGTCTATTTAAAATAAATTTACATAATTGCTTTTGGGATCAGTACAGAATAGTTTTAGGGAATTTTAGGGAAAAAATAATAATAAAACTTTATTATGCATATGAAAATATTTAGGTTATGTCATTTAACAAAGAAAATGTTTTTATATAAATATCATATGATATATGAAGACCTTCATTAAATGTAATAATTTAACACACAAGGTTGAAACTTCATGCCAATTGTAAAGACTCAAGAAGAAATGTTTGCATTAAAATGTGCTGCTTTCCATTAGAATTTGTTAGAAAAAATACAGATGAAACCTCAGAAACTTTTACCCTGACACAATATCATTATAATATTGTCATATTTAACAGCTCTGCTAATGATCATGTTCATCAGTATCATCCCCATACTGCAGACTACATCTTCCACTACAAACAAGTGTGTCTCCAAGTCAAAGATCAGGGTTTACACAGGTTTTTTTTGCGTTTCCTTGCTATATTTCAAAAGAGTCATTGGGGACTGGGGTACTGCACTTTCCGCCTTGTTTTATTTGTGGTTCAACAGGTAGTACACTTTCAGTTTGTTCTGCTTTCATGTCTCCTCTGCGAATAGATTCAAGGCAGCGGGAATCTGACTACTGATGTTATTATACATAATACAATAATAATCAATTTCCATTATATACATACAGTAGCACGAATAGTACTTGGAGTAGTGCAACAGTAACAGACTAACTCTTACAACGCTGTGAGTGTTAATAAATCATTCCTTAAACACAGGTCAAGTCCTGTTCTGTTATCATCCCAGTTCCAAGGCAAGGATTTGACACCCGGTTCAAATCCCCACTCCTGAATGAACCCTTGCAGGTTGAATTGATACCTACAGGGGTGTATTAGTTTGCACAGTGTTCATTTAGCTCCAGATGGATGTGTGCTGTAGGTGTTTATTCAGAGCTATGGACCCTGTTATTTTGTTTCACAAGCCTCTGAGGTCTTGTGCAGGTCTGATATGAGGGAAAATGTGTGTTTGTTAGAGAAAAAGAAAGACAGACACTGTGTGTGTGTGTGTTGTGTGTGTTTGACTACAGAGTTGATCAGTTTAATTACACACCAGAACTATGAGCTATGCTGTACACCAGCTGACACTGGTTAGGAAAACTATATATTTATCTTAGCCCTGTTTTAAAGTTGGGTTATTTTTGGATGTGACTAATGATGTTCTTCCAGGAGAGGGTAGAAGGAAGGTGAAAGGAGTGGCCACAGGAAATCGAGATTCCCCATTTCAGCCTCTTTTGTCTGACAGGGGTTCGGTTTCCTCAGTGCCCCGCGCCTGGTGTCACACCCTTCAAAGCCTGGCCTCATGCTGGATGCCCCGAGGGCATTTTTCACACTCTGATCTCATTCTTTCTGCTTCCCTTGTTCCCTCCCTGTGACACAACCAAACTGTAAAATGTTTCAGTAAAGCTGCTATGAACTAGGGGTTGTACGAATGTTCGTTTTTAGTAGTCGACTAGTAATTCAAAACTAGTAGCTGACTAGTTGTCGATTCAGAGCATCATTATTTTAGGCTTTTTTTATTGCTATTATCAAAAGCAAGGAATTCGTCAAACTGCGTTTCAGTTAGAAATCATACACAGGCTGCAAATGACATTCCAGTCACAGTTTGCCTACTTATGCCATTTTGCATTATAAATAGTGTGAGTAATAACAAGAAGAAGTGCACTTTAAGTACCTGGTTGAAGCAAAGTGTAGAATCTTGGACAGTGCATGGACTCGGTGCTCTTAGCTTGGCTTATTTAGTGTTAGGGGGCGGGGCTATCAGGTGCTGACGCTGGATGAGGAAATATTTTCAAGATGGCTGAAGACACTTTGGTGGACAAGACACCATACAAAGGTTTTTTGAATGAGCTCACTCTTTATATTTCTTGTTAGTAACAAATATGTTGGTGTTCCATTTAAGCTGATACTATCCTTCTTCTAGATGTACGTAGTGTATAGTGTAAGAGCAGAGTGTGTAGTAGTAATCATTTGGAAATCATTTGGCAGCTAGTGTCTTCAGCTGTACTGTTAATGACATAAAGAAATAAATCGGTGCCATAAATGTACGAAATAATCAATCTGTCATTACATTACACAGAGTTACATCATGTGGATGAGCTGGAGGCCCAGTTGCTTCTGAAACCGAGAACGTGCAGCATGGAAGTTCGTGTCTGTCAATAGAGCCCTTCTTATAGCTCAATGACTAGTCTTCTTCGGATGAAGTGTGACTGTGTCTACAGCAGGGTCTTTTTTCCATCAAATTCAGCCCCAGCTTCAGCAGCATCAAAAATGAGATCAGTCTAAACTTGCATAGTGGGTCAGGAGTGTAGTGAATGTGATAGTTTGCACACATTAACTATACTCCAGTATAAGGATTTTATTGAGACTTTAACTTTAAAGGACAGAAATTTCTTCATGAGAAATTCCTATACAATCTTTCTACATGTAACCATAAAACTCATATCTAATAATTATAATAAAGTTCCATTAAAGCAAAATATAATCTTAGAAATGATATTTCCTATAATGTGTAGCAGACTTTGAGAACTTGCAGACAGTTTTTTTTGACCTTGTGTCTCGACTGTGTCTAGTGAATGTACATTAGATGAGTCATGAGTGTTTGGACGTCTGACCCTCAGACCCACATGTGCGTGGTGAACATCCTATTCCGGATTTAATCTCCTTTTACTCTTCTAATAACTTCCACTCTTCTGGGAAAGCTTTCCACTAGGTTTGGGAGCACAGCTGTTGGGATTTCTGTTCATTCACCGACAAGAGCATTACTGAGATTAGGCTGTGATGCTGGTTGAGGAGGTCTGGTACACAGCCAAAGTTCCAGCTCATCACAGAGGTGTTCAATGAGTTTAACGTCATGGCTCAGAGATTGCTTAATGCACAGGAGCATTGTCATGCAGGAGCAGGATTGAGCCTCCAGTGAAATGGAATCTTACAGAGACATTTCAGACAATTGAGCGCTTCCAACATGGGTGTGATGGTCAGGTGTCCACATACTTTTGCCCATATAGTTTATTTTTTTCAATGATTTAACTAATTTAAATCATTACTAGGTTTAGTTTATGCAACCCCTAGTATGAACCTAAGTGGTTATAGAAGACATTCTGAAAATGTGTTCTCGAGATCCTTGACGATGCAGCCGATTGTTATCGTGAGTCGGTCAGTGTTACACAAGCAATGACGGTACGCTCTCAGGAGTATGAGGTGGATTGAGATGTTATTATTTTGTCACAATATAAAGACAGTTCACTCTTTGCTCAGAAGCCAAAAACTAGTGAGCAGCCGCAAGTTCAAAGATATTACTGTGTAAAGACGAATAAGAAACGTCTTGTGTTATACATCACAATCAATGAAGTCTTATAACACATCACTCATCAACAAAATGACAAGCTCTCAATAATATCATGCTGTTAGTAAGTGAATTAGCATTGGCACACGTCTGCGCAGGACTAAACAGGGCTGGAGGTGCTTCATTCAAGAGCAGCTGTTGAACAGGGGCAAATGGAAGGAGCCAGCGGCCGCCGATATCAAAGAGTTATTGTGCAGCACTGGTGCCCTTGGCTGAGGGGTGCCTGGCACTGCCAGGGCTCTTCACCCACAATCCCACACTAAGCTCTCACCACTTACAGGCCTCTACAAGCATGAGAGTAACTGAAAGATAAAGACACACAGGCATAACTGAGTCTTTATTATTCACATGATTAATAAAATAGGAATATGAAGCTGAGCAGAACAATTTCATACAGAAATGAATCCTTGATATCATAATCAAATGACTTTACAGTGCAGTGGAGACTATTCAGCCGTATGCTAATGTAACAACGGATGAAATTTTCCTTACTTTCGAAAGTTGACTTTTGCAAGCGAGCAAACTTTTAAGAATGCATGATTTCAGAAGCTGCCGGAGTCAGAGCTGTGCTCAGGGTGACAAGAGCTGAAGCCAAATTATTTACATTCACTATGGTGTATATATATCATCACTGTACGTTTATTGTGTAGACATTTACTAACAACTGGGTACAATAATTGGAAAACTGTATAATAATTATATTATAATATAATATTTTATTTAAAAAAAAAAAGTAGTTAAAAATGCAGGATTCAAATGATCTGAAAGTTCGAGATCTTTTTCTGAGCAACTGGATTATATGTTATTTACTTCACTTTAAATGTGTTTACAGTCGTTTACTGTACTTTATTTTACAGTACAAATTTACAGTCATGTTTTTACAGCGTATTAGCCCCGCTTTGAAACGTCCTGCTATACCACAGTGCTGTTGAATTCTCAATGCTGATTGGTCACAACACGACTCAGATGCTACATACCACTGCAAGGCAAATTACAGATTTCTATTAATGCACTCGTCCTAATATCTTATTATTTCTATCATAGGCATATAATGACTGAAAATATATCAACATTTCCTGTAGCATGTTTAGAAGGAGTCTCCAGTGTCAGCACTCTGTAACAGTTAAAGCTTGAACTGGAGAGGCACTGGGATGTTTTAATCGTATTAACTTGAAGAGAGATATAAGAGAGGTGTGAGAGGGAACGGCTGTTTATAGCTGCTTTAATGTAAGCGATAAAAGGAAATATATTGTTCTGTGGGAGTCACAACATTAAATAGATCTGTAAATGGATAAAGCATGGTGTTTTATAATGAAACCAAATGGAGAATTCATTGTGAGCATGCTGTGGTATAAGTGAAAAGTACCTTAAGATGTGCAGTTCTTGGAAAATAATAAGCCTTATGCTAACAACTGCACATCACACCACTACGCTGTGGATTATTTTTGTAATATTTTTTCCCTAATTTGTGATGCAGGAAACTTTGCACTTAAAAAATAAATAAATAAATAAATAAATAATAAATATTATTATTTATTTATTTATTTATTTATTTTTACTGAAAACTGATTGAATCGGTGAAATTGCAAGCACAGGATTCTGAATTAAGCTACTAGCACTGAAGACACATGTAATTACTTTCCATGATCGCTGTAATCATGCTCGGTTCACGAGATTCAAAGAAAGCTGAGGCTGAGTACGTGTTGTGATGTTGTCACATGACGCATCTCTGCACAAAATCGTTGCACGATCATTTTGAAAATATTATGATCTGCTGAAACAAACCCTTGAATTTGCAAAATGATGAACTGTATGATGTAAGCGAAGT
The DNA here is from genome assembly GCF_019097595.1 of Hemibagrus wyckioides. Lineage (NCBI taxonomy): Eukaryota > Metazoa > Chordata > Actinopteri > Siluriformes > Bagridae > Hemibagrus > Hemibagrus wyckioides. The sequence continues at coordinate 11,494,304 of NC_080717.1, read as the reverse complement.
GGAGTGAAGTGTTTAGTGGGCGTTACCCATCATTAAACAGAACTAAAAGTGAAATAAAAGTACTTGTGCAGTTAAAATGTGGAAAATAATCTGCTTCATGGTATCATACCACATCATATCACTGTGCCATCCTGGTGTAATTTATTCCTCACACGCTACACGTTTAACCCATTAAACTCCTCACTATCACAACTCCACAGCTTTCATTTGATGTAATGTAGTGAGAGTATCGTGTGTTAGAATTGCTGTGTAATACTGTACTCCTCATACCAAATAACTATAAAGAGAAATGAGCTTAGACAGTTCAACAGTGCACACTGATAAATCTGATAGGAATCACGATCCACTTTCTCCTGACTCTCTCTCTCTCTCACAGACTTTCTCCTGATTCTCTCTCCCTTTGTCCGGAACCTCTGTTTCTCTCACATGCGCTATCTCTCTCTCCATCTCTCTCACAGACTTTCTCCTGATTCTCTCTCCCTTTGTCCTGAACCTCTGTCTCTCTCTCTCTCTCTCTCTCTCTCCCCTGACATCCCCCCCCCCCACACACACACACACAACCTCCTATAGTCTGGGTGATTAGTTCGAGCGTGATACCCACCAGGGAAGTGCGTGTGGTCCAAGCTCTAAAGCGTTCACAAGCACAGGTCGTTTCGTTCTCTGGCGTCATGCAGGCCTTTCTGTCACATCGCACGTGTTCCCTGTGTTTCCTGTTTACAGCCTGGGCTGAATTTTCTACTGACGAGTGTGGAGTTATTGACTCCAGATGGGAAACCTAGCATGGAGTTTGGAGCGACAGAGAAAAAAAAAAGAGACTCTGACCACATCACTGCACTCCGTTGACTTGATTTTTTTGTTTTTGTTTAATCAGACTTTCCATGAAGAAGGCTTCAAGTTGTGCAGAAGTCTGTGTAGAGGTCAAATATGTTCAGATATGAAGGACAAAATCCAGCGTCATTTTTTTTCCCCTAGATTTCTCAATCGCTGGATAAAGGCTAGACTTGTTTCAAACACAGATCGCAGTGTGGAATATCATTTTGCTTCTTTCCGTTTAGGGTAAATTTCTCGTTTAAAACCATTCTTGTAAGATCATCATACATTATTCAGAGACACTAAATTTCAGTAGTGAAATAAAACTATTCTTATTGCAGCTACAGGGGGAGCCTTTCAGAACTAATAATCAAAACTACACAACTCTAACCCTCCAATATTTATAGCATGATCGCATGCTGATAGCATCTGAATAGTGGTTTATTTTGTAACATTATTGTTGTTCTGAATCGTCTGTGTTTGTCATAATAAATCAGATGAAATAGTAAGTGCTCCCCCCTCCATTGCACAAGTTGGTATCATCCATCAGCACTCCATTACTGGCGTGGGACTGAGAGAGCATGAGGAGATTTAAAAAGATGATGATCAGAGAAAGAGTAAAAAATATAAAATGTACTCAGAAGCATGTAGGATATTATGGTGGAATCTAGCTAGCACTCCATCTATTATAGCTAGCTGTCAATAACAAGTTTGCAAAAAAATTTGGGTTTGAAAAACAGGATGCAAACCCATTCAACACCCCAGTGTTCACATCAACTTGCAGCTGTATTTATCCTTTATTTTATCATTTAGCTGTGTTAAAGGTTGAGTTTGTTGAGACAGGGTTTAGTAACAGTGTGAAACGTTGGATTATTAATAACCGGGATTAGTTGTTTGTATGAGCAGTGTGAAATGGCCAACAGGATAACCCAGGATCCATTTCAGCTCACATGTTGTGTAGATAAAGTCTGATGATGATGAAAGATATACATCTGTAGAGCAGCTGGTGATGTGGGAGGAATATCATTGTGCTGCTATTGTATAGTGAGCTGGAGATACTGTGGCTAAATTCTTAATTCTGGCAAACAGAAAAATGAAAATGAACGCAATGAAAATTTTTACCAGTCAGATATATTTCATTAAATGATGTATGAAATGTGTTTATTTAGGAGACTTTCTCACCTCACTTCTGCATCTCACCGCAAGGATAATAAGCATGGAGCCAGATGTTGGTAAAACTAATCCATTTGCCTGAAACCATGTTAGCGAAGTTTGTTTTCCTCTCACAGTAAATATTAGGCTTCGATCGACAGGTTGAATATCTGTCATAAAATCATAATGGTGACATAAGCTTAGGGAGGTTTGTAATCGGATGTCGGCTGTCAAGATGTCCACGATGCAGCTGTTTTCTCACATCAGCATCAGAACAGGGAAGAGTGTATACACGCTCTGTACAGTCAGCATTCGAAGACAATTAAAAGAAACGGTTGAATGGCCTAGTAAACAATATTAATAACAGGAAGTTTAGTCAACAGAAGAGATTTTTCACAACCTGGAGGTGAAGGCAGATTTAATAAAGTGCTAAAAGACTACACATAAGAGTCAAACAAAGAGACCAGAACTTAAGCAGCAGTGCTAATGATGGGTGATCAGACGGTCATGTGACTTGCTGGGCCGCATGTGTAACGTAGGTCAGATGTATTTATGTATTAAAAAAGGGACATTGTTCTGTGATACTCAGATTTCCACAGACACAAAAATAATCCCAGTCCTGTTTTTTTCTCAGTTAAAGCTCTGCTGCTTAAACATACTTGTTGTGCAGTGATGTTATACCGAAGATATTAATCATCTTTCTATCTCTTTTCTTTATTGTCTCATAGGAGTTGATGTCAATGAACTCTCTCTTCAGCTATGATGACAGATCAGCACCTCCCACTTTTGGAGGCCACACCCATGCTGGCTGAAATGCCCCTCTACCCCCACATGATCAGCCGAGACAGCATGCAGCAGGTGAGTGAGCCAGAGCCAAAGGAGGTCGAGATCTTCAGATAGCGAGCTCTTGACTGAATATTAGCTACAATACAGATTTTACTTTATTTCTGAGAGTCATGATTTCATGATGAACTCTGTCATTCGATTTCACAACATTTGGCTCCGAATGCAGGGTTTATTAGCAGACCAAGGCAGACCATCCAGAGAGCCAAAGCCAACTCAGAGTGATAAACAGGCACCGAGGTTTTTATAACTACACTATGCAGTTGCCAGTACGCGCTCCAAATCAGTTTTCTTGCCGCTGAAATGAAACACTTTGGAGAGAAAGGTTTTGTATATAAAATGAGGGCATAACGAGAAAGCTTCTCCCCGATTCACGAGTCTGAATCTCAGCATTTCTGGGAGCCAAAAAGCAGGGGGTGGGGCATGTAGCTGGCATACTGTCCCTCGCCTGTCAATCACAGTGATACAAGCCTAGCCACTTAGTGTGTGCATGTATGAGCTCCAGAATGCAGAAGTGTGTGTTACACTGCCCTGTGATGCAGCAGTAGCAGCAGTGTGATTGCAGCTCTAGAAATTGCATCAAAACCCGCTGTTTCTTCAGAGGCAGACAGGTGACTGAATCCTAGACAATTTGTGGCAACAGTTTGGGGAAGAAGTACATATGGATGTGATGGTCAGGTTATCCACAAGTTTTTTGCCTATATGTACAAGATTTTATCAGATTTTACGGTTCAATTTGTCTATACTTTACTAACTGGTAATCCTGGTTATTCGTAATCTGATGTATCACACTGTACATTCTTAAACCCTGACTTCTTTTTTGCATATTTGCGATGTCAACAGCCACGACTGAATAAATACAGCACAAGATCACTTTAACTCTTTGTCTCACGCTTTTGCATCAGTGAGAAAAAATGTCGCTGTGTAAATCCTCGTGGCTGTTTTATGGCTTCTGAGATGTACAAAAGCAAGAAAACAAAGACAAATATTCCTGTTTACGTAATGTGGGGTTTCTGTGACTGTACAAAGCAAAAAATTTAAAGACCTACAACAAAGCATCACATTTATTATTTCAGAAATGATATCAGTTATTATAATCAGAAACTGATTAAATATTGTTTTCTTTTCTTTCTTTCTTTTTTTTTCTGACTCTCTCTCTGCTAAGCTGAATGCTGAGCATCATCATCCTCACACCAGCTGATTTCTTAAAGCATCATATGGAAATGTGATGTTATGGTTTTTTTGACTGTTGATCGCATTTTACTGCAGAATTGCTTAAGAAGTCCGCCGTCCAGCTGAGCTCTCACGCTTGGCCCAGTTTTCAGCCGCACAGCTGATAATGTTATTACACACTCCTGTCTGTATTCTCCCTAAAACACATGTGGTGGAAATGCTAGTTTTCTGTCTGCCAGGGTTCAGGGTTTAAATCGTTTATCATTTTATTGTTTTAAATGGAAAAAATCTAAATTCGAGGGGAAAAAGTAATAAAATATTGCACAAGCCTAGTTCAAAGTGTTCTTGAAGTAATAAGGAGATTTGTTTTGTTTACATTTCTGATTGTGTAATCCCACGCTGCTATTGGTTGTTTTTAGATGAGCGTAATCGTAATAGCAGCAGTGGTGTTCACACATTCAGCCACAAAGCAACTGGAGATCGTTCGTTCTTAATGAGAGCTGGTGACTTCCGGCGAGCTACAGCAACCATCAGTGACTAGATGATTAAAGTTGAGAAAAGTTTATCTTTATGCAAATATAACGTTGCAGCGACTAACCAATGGGACAGTAAAGTGCTTGTGATTCGTGTTAAAGATCACACACTGCTTCTCCTTCATCTTGCAGGATATGATACACATACACACGGCTGGATTTTTTTTATACAAACACCTGAATGCTTCATTTATGTGGCAAGAAAACTTATTTGGAAGGCTAGCTGATCAGAGAAACGTTATTACTGCCAGTTGTAGAAATGCCTACCTGCGACTTGCAGAGATGAAAACCTAGCGTCAATTTTTTTAAAAATCCATCATGTGCCTTTAGTTGTAATGGCGTCACATGTGCTTTCCGTGATTACATCAGGTTATGCGTTCTCAGACAACCGATCTGTTAGCGTGCTGTTGCTGTCTGCATTACATTGTGTAAAGCTGGCTTTATTCTAGCGCTAATTATTACCAGCTGAAGCTCCTTACGTCTGTCGTGGTCAGGATTTGATTTTGTGGGTGGTTTACTGTAGGAGTGTTATTTCCCATTCGGTATTTATTTATTTATATTTATATTTTTGTATTTTGACTTTTATCAGTTTATCAGTCTGATGTCAGTTTAACCACAGTGGAGCCCCTGAAGAGACAAAGTCCTGAATTTTAAAAAGCAGCTATTTGAAAACTTTTGAGACAAAACTCCGGGTCATGTGAGAGCTTTGAGTGAAGCCAAGCTTAGCCAAGAGAGGAGAGAGGAGAGGAGCGAAGTGTCTGCATTCCTCACAGTCGAGCTCTGCCAGCAGAATTTCCAGGAAGAGGAGGCGAAATGGGGGGAGGGAAAGGGGCTGGAAGTGTACACATCCGGAACTCGGGTCCTGATAGCCTCCGCTGATGGGAGGGTGGCAGTGTGTGTGTGTGTGTGTGTGTGTGAGAGAGAGAGAGAGAGAGAGAGAGAGAGAGAAATTGGTTGTGTGTGTGTGTAGGTTGGTGGGTGGGTGGCTTGGTGGGATTGTGTGTGTGTGGGTGTGTGGGTGGGACGTGTGTGCTCTTCCCAGCATGTGTTTCTTTTTCACAGTTACTCTCATCAGTGTGTGAAGCAATAGTTGCTCTGCTGTATTGTAGTGTTTATAGTCTTACAGAATCATTTTACACAGGATTTTCACAGACTAGAAGATAGAGCAGTGTAAAGTACCCAGTGATAAAAGTGAATGAAGGTCACGTAAAGTAGAAACAGATAAAGACAATGCAGAATATAATATCGCACTTTTAACACTTTTGTCACTTTTTTAACACACTTTTATTTGCATTCATTAATCACGAGCAAACGTTGTATTAAGTAACCGTGTGATTGCGGCCCGGTGCGTTCGCTCCATGTGAAAAAGCATAGCACCAAGAAGAAAAAAAACACAGTGTGGGGAAATCTTTTATTCATTCATGGCTCCCTCTTGAAAAAGAAAGCCACATTCCATGCCTGCTTTCCCATCGTTTGGCCTCCAGATCAAAGCGTGCTGCGAGCTCAAAGGCCACACAAAGAGCAGGAACGAGGGCTCGGCTTGAGACGTGGCTTTTGAGCAACTTTATCTCCTTGAGAGCGACCGGCAGATTAGCCTCAAACAGTCCAGGTCACTGCGCCTCACTACGCTGTCCATCAGTCCTGACACAGGGAGGAAGGAGATCCAGCATCACTTTTCCAGCTTTCCAGACCTTGTAGTTTTCCATGACGTACTCCATCCCCAGCTCCACAACACAACTCCCAACAACTTCCCATTCCCAGGAAAAACCGTACCTGAGGAAGTGAATGCACGTAAGCAATTAGCAATTCATTAGACACACGGAGCAGAACTTTGCTGAAAGGCATTACGGATATACGATTATTCATCCTAATTAAGCCTCAGTGACTGGGGTGAGTGACTCAACCCGGGCAGTAACTGAACTTCCCAACACTCCCACACACACTTTACCAGAAGCTGTGTTTCTACTAGCGTTGAGGATCAGATCATGTTTTTTTTCCCTCCCTGTTCCTGTGCACTTTGTAACTCTTTTCGGATCAAATTAGCTTCGTTATTTTTTGTTGTTTTCTGTCGTTTGCATACGGCATCTGCTAGAGCACCAACTATCTCTTCTTATTTTACGTCGTCTTGCTGAAGTAGGAGAAAAAAAAGTCCAAATATTTACCCTGTGCCTTTAAAACTGCTTCCTCAGCCCATACACATTGTGGGATTGTTTGCTTTTGTTTTGGCAGAGACGAAGCAGCTGCTTGACGTCGTTTGTGGTTTTTGGGATCAGATCGGACAATGCTTGGATGTCACTGCAGTTCTGCGTCCTAACTATTGCGCTATTGCTCTTATTACTTTAACTCTTGACTAGTGTATTCCTGTCAGGGGAATTTATCAGGTTGAGCTTTGTTTTTATTGTGAGTCACAGTACAACACACACACACACACACACACATGCGGCTCCTCAAAGACAGGAAGATCTGACCCAGTGTGGCGTAGTTTGATTAGTACAGCAGAGAAATTGTGCATTGAGCTAGACTCTGATGCACTAATGACACACGAGCTCAGTATCATGTCAAGTCAAGCAGGCTTCATCATGCCTCTCATTCCTCACATGTAACGTTAGGAGCAAAAGCTCGTTGCCCTCACAGCCATAGTGACAGACTAGAGAAAAATAAACACCGGGACAGACAGAACAATGACAATACACACAATAAATCCATATCGTACACAATTAATTATAAACTCTATGAAATGATAAACTTAATACTGATATTACTTTAGTGTGTTGAAATAAACTGCTGAAGTGTTAAATATCCAACTGTATTGATTTAACCAAATTTTTGTGTGTGCATATCACAATTTGGGGATGTAGTAGCTTAGTGGTTAAGGTGTGTGTCTGCTGATCGGAAGGTTGTGAGTTTGACTCACAGGTCCACCAAGCTACCACTGGGCCCCTGAGCAAGGTCCTTAACCCTGTAATTGTTCAGTTGTATGAAAAATAAGATAAATTGTAACAATAACAGAGCTAATGCACATTTTATTCATGTAAAATAGTAACTAAAAATCAATGCATGTAGCAGCCACATTAATCAGCATGTTTTCTGGATGCTGCGATATAAGCAGTGTTACTTTTTGCAGAGGTGGCTCAAGTGGTTAAGGCTCTGGGTTGTTGATTGAAAAGTCGTGGTTCAAGCCCCAGCACTGTCAAGCTGCCACTGTTGGGCAATTGAGCAAGGCCCTTAACCCTCTCTGCTCCAGGGGTAGTGTATCACAGCTGCCCCTGTACTCTGACCCCAACTTCCTCAGCTGGGATATGCTCAGAAAAGAATTCCACTATGCTGTAATGTATGTGTGGCGACTAAATAAAGGCTTCTTCTTCTTATAAAGGCTTCTAAAGTAGTTTGCACTCATGCAGGTAAAGGACAAAGATCGCCGCTTAAACCAAACTTTCAAAATCTAGACACAGACGGAGACAAATTTGTTGGTACCCTTCCAAGAAAAAAGAAGAACCCACCATTTTCTTTCAAATAACTTGAAACTTACAAAGAATCATTGGCTTCCATCATTATTTCATATTTAATATGATTCTGAGTTAGTGCTTCATATTTAAATTCAACAACGCGTTTTAAAATAATAAAACAAATGAGAATGGCATGCACAAAAATGATGCTACCTTTAATCTAATGCTGTGTTGCACAACTTTTACAACCGGAACACGCTATAATAGAGCGTGATTACATGTGTGTATGTCTTCACTGCTAGTGGCATAAAAGAAGAATCCTGTGCTCCCAGTTTCACAAATTCAAGCACAAAAAACTCAATTTGCAATTTGTGTCACAAATTAAAAACAAAAACAGCAAAATCGAGCATTTTTTGGCCGCCACAATCACAAAAAAAACTCTTTGAGGGACTGCTTGCATATTTTATTGTCTTACACAAGCCCACAGTGTTAATCTGTTTATTTTTAGTCTTCGATAATGTGGAGCATGTGCCATACAAATCCCTGTAAGTTGCTAGTAGAGAAATAAAAACAGATTAGAATTAGCTTCAATTAATAAATAAAAGGAAGCAGGGATTTGTTTTATTACAGTCTGCACTGCTGTTATAGGAGACGAATCCTCGCCTTCTGACCAATCAGATTAGAGAATTCAGAAGTGCTGTGGTACAAGTGCTAAGCAGTTTGGGGTTGTATTTAGTATCAAACTAAAGTAAATGTTAATCAGGCATTGATGAAGTCTTTGCCTTGCTTTTTTTCCTTTTCACCTCCTTCCACCTCCAATCTCCCTTTCTCCTCCCCCTTTCTCCCTCCCTCTTTCCTCACCTCTGGGGTTTGGCTCCCAGGGATGGCAATGGCTTTGGGGGCTGGTCGGGGCATTCCACGCATACTTCTACCCCTCTTCCACTGTCTGTATCCTGCATTCCTCACATACTGCCCCTGTCCGCTTCCTCCCCCATTCTCTCTCTCTCTCTCTCTCTCTCTCTCTCTTTCTCTCTCTCTCTCACACACACACTCTCTCGCTCTTTCTTCATTCCATTCACTTTATCTCTCTTTCTCTCTCTCTCTCTCTGTCTCTCTCTCACTCTCTCACTCTCTCTCTCTCTCTGTTTCACCTTCTTCCTCTGCTCTGCACTGACTCTTGCACAATATCAGCAATTGTAGGCATAATGTTTTGTCAAAATGTCTGTCTTATATGTAGTCCCATGGTTCTGACCATCATGGTGTCAGTGTGCAGCAGGCAGCGGGTGCATGTGTGCGGAGACAGATGTAACATCCAGGCCAGTGTACATTTCCCATGGAGGTGTAATTTGTCAAACAGGGTCAGGGCTTTGTGCACACACTCTGCAGGCTCGGGAAACAAACACATGCTCTTGGACGTGTGTGGACGAGTGTTTGCACTGAGCTGGACCTCACCTCAGCTGGGAAACCACTGCGTCTCTGCACACATGCTGGAATTTGGATAGAAGCTATTAGAAGTAGGAGATTCTTCTTCTTTGTTCTTCTTATCGTGGTTGTCACAGTAAACAGCTTCTGTCAGAAAATGGATGAAGAGAAAGTTTATTGCGACAACCATAATCAAACACATCCGAATCGTAACGCAAAATCCTTAGCACAAAAAACAAACAAAAGAAAACAACAGGCAGATGATGTGTAAAAAGTCTGGCAAGTCAGGCAAAACCAGATCAAAAATCTTGCTAAAGTCAGATACAGCAGACTGAGCTTTTACTTCACATTCAGCGAGTGTGTGTGAAGGCTTTACATAGCGGCTGGCATGACTGGAGCCAGGTGTGTATGATTAAAAGGCTGGTGCCTGTGAACATGACAGAGTTCTTGTGTTTTGGGAAGTGTTGTCCAGGGCGGCCATGTTTAAAGCCGGAGGTTAGTTCTGAGAGTTCTTTGAGGATGTGAGAGTTGACCTGCCACCTCCAAAATCTGTTGTTTAGAACCAGGGTTTTGTTGTCCATTAGGCAAATTAGATTTTAGACTTCAAATATTTCATGGTGTAAAAACAGAAAAACAGCTATACAAGTACACATTAAATCCAGATTTAGGGAAAAAAAAGATTTGTTCTGTGGTGTGAAGAAAGAGGACTGAAAGAGTACTGACAATGCTTTAGAAAAAGAATACTTGAAAAATCACAGTTTTTATGCCATATCACAGTCTATTGGATGCGATAAGCAGAATTTCAGAAATAAACCTAAAATCATTTATTGAAGGGAAAGAAATGACTCTGTCTAATAAGTATGGAGTTTCATACTCCATACTCCAGATCTGATTGTCTTTTTTATCTTTTTATCTTGTTTGCTTGTGTCTTGTCCAGATGGTTCTGGTGCAGGTCAATCCAGGAGAGACTTTTACTGTACGCACGGATGATGGTCAGATTCAGTGTATTACAGGTAAACACATGCATTACACACAGCACCACATGCACACCAGTGATTATCCGGGGTTAGTCAGTGGTATTTAATAGACTCTACATTCTGTGTGTGTGTGTTCAGGTCCTGCGCAGGTGCCCATGGTGTCCCCTAATGGCACTGTGCCGCCCATTTTTGTGCCTCCAGGTTACATATCTCAGGTACATATTGCTCCCATTCTCATCACAATTTATTATGCTTTATTCTAAAACTAAAATCTTTTCGGAACAGTATTTGGAACAAACAGACCCTTCAAGCAAAAATATTGCTTGGCGACTTAATAAATACCAGAAATGTTTTGTGGTCTTGTGTGTCCCCTACAGGTGGTGGAGGAGAACGGCATGTGGAAGGTGCTGGTTCTGCCTCATACGATGGAGTTTCATCCCTCTTTACCCCCTGTACCTCCACATCTCCCGCTGTACACCCCACCACAACCAGCCATGCTGCACCACCCACACTTTTACCCCACCGAGCTCTCTCCTCACTACATCCACCAGCTGCCTGCACTTCCTGTCTACACTGAGCAGGGTGAGGAGCAGCACACACCTATACTGTATACTGTGCCCCTTTGCACCACATTTGCTTCAAAACTCTGGGGTTGGAGGGTCCTTTTCTCTGCCCTGCTCTTTGTGCTTTGGGGGTTCCTCCAGATTGTAACTGTCGGTAGTGTGTGAACAGGTGTGTGAGTGTGTGTGCCCTGTCATGGCTGGGTACCTTGTCCAGGGTGTCCCCTGCCTTGTGCCCCGAGTCTCCAGGCATAAGCTCCAGACTTCCTGTGATCCTGTGTAGGATAAAGCAGAAATGTATACTGTATATAAATGCACTATAGCCTGGCTCATTAGCAACCTAGTGGTTCATCCATGGCAGGAAAAGCTAGATATTATTGACATTCATACGATGGACTGGTATCTCATCCTCCAGGATACATCACTGAATAAATTATTGATCCCCTGCTAAGATTACTGTGCTCTAAATGATGATTCTTCAGACCCAACACTTTTTTAACACTGTAATGTGTGTTGGTGTGTTTGGGTGTAGCACATGCATTCATGTCTCCACTTTATTATATACCTGCAATTATCCAATCAGCCAATCATGTGTTTCTCTGAGTTTCACCATGGTTTTGGTGAGCCTGTGCCCAGTAAAACCTCAAAGTAGCTCAAACTATCCTTGCCATAGTCCTCTTCTTCCATCAACAAGGTATTTCTGCTCACACAACTGATGCTTTTTGTTTTTAAGCCATTTCTGTGTGAAGTGTGGAGACTGTTATGGATGAAAATCTTAGCAGATCAGCAGTTTCTAGAAAACCTAAATCAGCCCAAATATCTCTACCATGGTGAAAGTCACTGAGATTACTGTTTTTTCCCCAATTCTGATGTTTGATGTAAATATCAGCAGAAACCCTTGTCCTTTATTTTCATTTGGATTTTGGGCCAAAGGTGGGCAGGAGGTAACCTGACAATGAAAAGCATAATTGTGTATATATGTGGACAGACAGATCAGTAGGCTGCATGCCCGAGACAAAAAGATTACATGTCTGGACTGTCATTTGGTTATTCAAAGTTGTCTAGTGGACAAATGGGCTCCGTAAACTGTTTATGGAGTAGTGCGAGGACAGAACTCCAAAGCTCATAGCTGAATCATTCACCAGTGACTTATGGACTGTGTGAACATGATATGCTACTTCCGAAACTTTGTCAGAAGAAGACAGTGATTATATTTTTTGTTACTCTGAGGCTTAATGCACTTATTTAGCTAACAGGCTTGCCATATGCTATTAAATTACATAACTTAAACCTTTTTTAGCTTAGTCGGTTTGGTTTCTGACCCAACATAACATGGGGCAGTTCACAGCAGTTTCTACTTGCTCAGTGACCTAGCTACTATATTTAAGATTTGTTCATCCAAGAGATATGTGTGTGTGTGTGTGTGTGTATACATGCAGACATGATGTGCCACAGTGTCTCTGTGCCCATCCGTGAAGAACGTGCAGTGAAAATGCAGGAGCAGCTACAGCGGAGGCTGAAAGGCGGGCATCTGGGTGCTGCTAATGGCATGCCACTCACCCACAACGGACACAGCAAAGTCCGAACAGGCATGTCGGCCTCTCCAACACCACCACGTCTTAAACACTCAGTCCGGAACAGAGGCTCCCCTCCAAACGACTATGAGGTTAAAGGTGAATTATGCACACGCATACACGTTGACATGCACTTTAATAGGAACACCTCTGAGCCGGCTCTCACTACAGTTCTCCAACCAACCAATTATGGTGCAGCAGCACAACACTTAAAATCATGCTGAATCATGTCAATAGCTTCAGTTCATTTCAACGTCAGACAACAAAACAACAAAACAACTTCAGCTGTCCACTTTCAGTGAGTTTGTGCCCATGATAGCCTTAGATTCTTGTTCTTGGCTGACAGGAGTGGAAGCTGATGTGGTCTTCTGCTATAGCTCATCCACCTTAAGGTTTGATGTGTTGTGCATGCTGAGATGCTGTTCTGTTCACCTTGGTTGTAAAGTCTGTTATGTATGAAAATTCCAAGAGATCAGCAGTTTCTAAAACACTCAAAGCAGCCCATCTGGCACCAACAACCATGCCACGGTTAAAGTCACAGAGATCACACCTTTTCCCCATTCTCATGGTTGATCATTAACTGTGTGTTTTCCTTGTTGCTTTGGGCAGTTGAGAATAACTGGTCAGACAAAAGAAGCTAAACAACAAAATGCTGTGCTGTATGATTTTGGCAGTGTATATCATGGCAGTGTAATGTTGTGTACAGTTAAATTGTTATGTCAAACATGGTCACTTTAACATGGACTTGAGAGCAACATGATGCAGTAGAAATGTTCGAAACTGACTGATGAAGGAAGCATGATTTATACATATGAATTTAGAAAGTGTCACATGACCTACAGCATTTAATTTTTAATCTCACTAACACACACACACACCTGAACCTTCCGTCGGTGGGATAACCAAACATATAATGGGCTTTGTGGTGTATTAAGTATATAACACACCATAATAAAAACTAATAGTTTTTATAAATTTAAAACTAGCTCATGGGAAATGACATTCTGTATAATGGAATTGTTACAGCTGCAGATCCAGAAGAAGAAATGAGGCGAGTGCAGGAGCTGCTCTCTACTGTATGCAAACCAGCAGTAAGTGCTTTATTTTAATGTTGATGACTAGTCAGTTTTTATGTACAGATATATTTATAATATTATAATCCCCATCCTCATCCTCTCTCTCTTTCTCTCTCTCTCTCTCAGGTGGGCAGTGTCACGTCACACTCTGCAGTCCTCTCCTGGCGTCCTCCACTCCCTATACTGTCAGAAGCAGATACACACTTAAACTCACACCCTGCCCTGCCGCTCAGCTACGAGCTGGCCTTGTCTCAGAGTGGCACAGAGGGAGATTTCAAACTTGTGTACCAGTGAGTATCTCCTGCGTCCACAAGCCAAAATATAAATTGTACACTATATGGCTGAAAGCTTGTAGACACCTGACCATCACATCCAGATGTTCCTGCTGAGAATCCCATTCCAGATCTAGTCTCCATATTGCTGTAATATAACCTCTTTGCACTAGATCTTGTGGGAATTTGTGCTCTTATCATTGTATTTATTTAAATTCAATCCTTTCTTACAAAGACACAGCTCTGGCTGTTGCTCACAAAAATACCAAGTGTGCCTTGTACAATAATGAAAAATCAAAATATAGCTGAAGACTTTATTTGGCTCCCAGGGTTTTTTTTTCCATCTTCCTTGCATCATTTGTAATATTGAATCTTTTTTCCAGAGGGAAAGACACTACATGTACACTGGGAGAGCTCAGACCTGCGACACATTATTACGCCAGGTGAGACCTGCACATCCCACTGATTTATTCTATCCAATTTAACCCAAAGTCATAATTGAGATCTTAATTGAAAGAGTTCAAATGTCAGTCGCTACCAGTCGCAATGCTAGTTAGATTATCTGATGGGAAGACAGGATGTAAATTAGATCCTAAATCATTTATTGTGAGCAGTTAGTTTTGAATTAGTGCTGTGTAGAATTTTGTTTGCAGCTTCGGACACAGTGAGCAGTGTCTCAAAAGATCAAGTAACATTTCACCGTCACCTTCGCCAATCAGAAACATGATCCAACTTTAACAGGAAGTGCTACACCTATGATCGGAACACAGAGGGAGGCAGTTAATGGGTGGAACATTTCCTTTAAAAATATCCAAACAGACTGCTCTTTACAATAAAGTAGTTCTATATGTACTTGTTTGGCAACATTGAACCATAACACTAAAAATTCTGCATCAAATTATGAATGTTTAAAATATTTTGCATGTTTTTATTATGATTATAAATCAAATAAAATAGCTCTAACAAAAAGAAATTGTTCATTTCGCCATATACAAAGGAAACAAGGTACATGCACCGATCAGGCATAACATTATGAGCAGTGACAGTCAACGTGAATAACAAATAAGGATTTGAGCGAGTTTGACAAGGGCCAAATTTTGATGGTTAGAAGACTGGATCAGATCATCTCCAAAACTGCAGCTCTTGTGGGGTGTTCCCGGTCTACAGTGGACAGTATCTATCAAAAGTGGTCCAAGGAAGGAAGAGTGGTGAACCGGCGACAGGGTCATGGGCGTCCAAGGCTCATTGATGCACGTGGGGAGCGAAGGCTTTCCTGTGTGGTCCGATCAAACAGACCAGCTAGTGTTGCTCAGATTGCTGAAGACGTTAATGTTGTTTCTTATGGAAAGGTGTCAGAATACACAGTGTTGTGTTTTGGCAGCAAAAGGGGAACTAACACAATATTAGGCAGGTGGTCAAATTGTTATGCCTGGTTGGTGTATATAACCCATAAACATGCACTTTTTGCTCAGCACAGAGTTATGCAGCAGATACCTACTGCTATAACACTGTGCTACGATTTGGTTATTTTTTAAAATATAAATGCTAGATTATGGCACTACATTCCACTGGTGCAACCAGCTGATTGTCAGTCTTGATCTCTTGACCTCAGTATTTAACCCTTAACTGCTCAGCTTTATTCTTGGGTTGAATCATGTATTATTTTTAAGTGGCTTTCAAAGTGTCTGCCGAATGAAATAATATAAATACCTAGACTATATATAATGTGTCTGTACATAAACTATATGAAAGTGCAGAGGTGTGAACGAAGGGGGTGTCTCAATCAGCTCCCTAGTTCAGTAGTCAGGGCACTGATCAAGGAGTCAGCCATTTTAAGGGATGTCTCAATTGCAAAGCCATTCCAGTCCACTGGTGCCTTCACTCCCTAAAAGCACCACAAAAAAAACAGGGAGCATCAGTGCTCACTATGTTCCCCTTACTGGGAAATGTTTTATGTAGAGCTTTTCAGCTCTAAAAACATAGTTGACACACTTTCAGTCGTAGTTTGTTATATTTTGTTGTAGGTCTCAAATGATCACTAGTTATTTTTATCTTTATTTGACATTCTACATACGGTTTGTTTGAGTGTAATGACTTTTAATTGTTTGATGATTTTTAAAAAATCTACTAGCTAGCCTACTTAAAGTTTTATCCATGATAGAAATGCAGCTGATTAAGCTAACAAATGTATAATTACATATACAGAATAAAACACGATATATAAAACTTCAATATTTTATATTTATGTGTTTAACAGTGACTTTTGAGTCATCATTGACCCAATGTGTAGGGAGTCCTTACCAGTTTCCAAAACATGATATACAGATTCACGACCTAGTGAGGTAGAGAGCTGATTGAGATGCAAGTTAATTAATGTGTGTATAAATTCATTCACTGAGTACACAATACTGATGCTGTCTTTGTGTGTGTGTAAGGGTGTGTGTGGCATGTAGGTCAATGAAGGGAACCCCATCAGAGAGTGTAATTTTTACTACATTGTGCAGCATCCCAGACACTCCTGCAGTCCCCCGACTTATCCAGCGCACCAAGAGCTCCATAAGCCTCCAGTGGAGAGTATGCCATACACCTTCAGTTATTACACCTTCATGTTCTATTCCTTTAATATAGTAATAATAATCACTTTCTATCATTTAATAAATCATGTAGCTCATTCTCTGTTTCTTGCTGTGTCTCTGTCTCAGTCACCCAATGACAATGGCTCAAAAATCACTGGCTTTTGCTTGGAATACCACGAGGTAAGAATCTTGCACTAAACAAGCACAAATTTTCATTACCACAATAAAGCCTGCTCTTTTTTCAGGTCATGACTGTGTGCTCTGTATCTAAGAATATGCATTTGCTTTATTTAGCAGGGAAAACAAAGTGCATTTAAGGAGATTTACAGTGGCCTTGCCAAGCAGTACAAAGTTGTGCACCTCATGCCTTCAACAAAATATGCCTTCAGACTTGCTGCTAAAAACGATGTAGGAATGAGGTAGGAATTTTGTCTCTCTATAGAGCTCACTGAAATACTCCTTCAATTACATTATGGCCATTACCGTTATGGATCATTCTAGGATAAGTTGTATGAATGTTAATTTGCTTTGTAAAAATGCAACTAAATTTCACCACACCACTATATTTATTTTTTAGTCCTGGTTTAGGATTCAGATCCTTAATCATTTGCTCAATAAGAAGTATGTTTATGTATCTGCTCTTAACAGTGCCTTCAGTGCTGTTCTGAGTTGTTGTACAGCCAGCTGTGTCATGTCTCCTCCTGCTCCTCCACCTCCACCTCGTCTGATGGAGGCTGGCGTAACATGGCTGAGTCTCGAGTGGAGCACCCCGTGTGGTACAGCCAGCCGAGACACACACTCGTACATTCTGGAAATGGAAGAGATTAAATCGGTGAGTATGCAGCAAACGCTGTATTTCTACTAGAGTTGATGGCACACAAAACACAGTATCTCCCATGAACTTTTCAATATTTTATAGTGTCATAAATCTACACAAACTGCCCCATAATATTGAACATTATTTAAAGTTATTTAAAAAATGTTTCCAAATATTTTCATTTTATGTTGGCCAGAAACCCAGCATCACCCTGAGAACACCACATCCCCCACAGTGAAGCATGATGGTGGTAGCATTCTACTGAGCATTTGCCCTCTTATATAGCTTCTATGACAAATATCCCTCTTACCAGGTCACTGACTTTTGTTCATCAGCCTTATCTGTCCATCAAAGGGAAAAAACAAGCC
Organism: Hemibagrus wyckioides; assembly: GCF_019097595.1. Classification (NCBI taxonomy): domain Eukaryota; kingdom Metazoa; phylum Chordata; class Actinopteri; order Siluriformes; family Bagridae; genus Hemibagrus; species Hemibagrus wyckioides. The sequence goes on along the minus strand of NC_080717.1, from coordinate 11,476,705 downwards.
CTCATTTGGACCCTCTGCTTGTTAGAATGAGGAACTGGAATGGACTTGTATAACTGGGATTATATGTTATGAATCTACACAAGTCATCCCATAATACTGAATAGCATTTCAAATTATGTGCAATGTAAACAAAAAAAAAGAAAACTTGTGAATGCATACATATTCACACCTGTTGCTTGTGAAACCCCTAAATTAGTTCTGCTGCAAGCAGTTGCCATCAGACGTCACGTAATTAGTTGAATGGAGTCGACCTGTCTGCAGTTAGTGTCATATAGTCGTAATAAAAACACACCTGTTTTGGGAAAGAGGCATAGTATCAAGCAGGGTTTGGTTCTTAAAATAAATATAGTTAAGTTGTCTTTATTTGTCACATATACATTACTGCCCAGTGAAATTCTTTCTTCACATAACCCATCCTTGGGGACTGGGGTCAGAGCACAGAGTCAGCCATGAGGCAGCACCCCTGGAGCAGGGTGGGTTGGGGGCCTTGCTCAAGGGCTCAACAGTGGCAGCTTGGCGGTGCTGGGGCTTGAACCCAGATCTTCCAGTCACTGACCCAGAACTTTAATCACTTGAGCTACCTCAGATTTAAATCTATTATTTAAAAAAAAAACAGAAAAGATATATCACAAATCATGTCGCTCTAGAGGAGGCCATGCATCAAAAACATTTACATCCACCACTAGTCAGAGAAGCAGCCAAGTGACCGAATCTAACTCTGGAGTAGCTGCTGAGATCCACAGGTCAGATATCCCCTATATTCGCTCACAGATTTTTATTAGAATGCCTCTTCTGTCCATCAGAAGAAAAAGCCCTTAGTTGGACCATCTGTGTAAATAAGTTGTGAAGTGAATAAAACTACTATTGAGATGTACTGAGAGATGACCAGTGCAGTTTAACACATGAGCCTAGGTTTAGCTATTCACATGTGCAGTGTACATCGAGAACATGGTGCAGTGTGCCTAATTAGAGCCAGATGTTTGAGGCTATTCATCTGTTGTCCCTCATACTTTCTTTTCACACATCTGTCTGTGGACTAATCCCGCTCTACCACAGTGGCACGCTGAAGGTTAAAACACAGCCACAATAACAACTTGTTATGAGTTTTTTTTTTTTAAGGCCAGGAAGTGACTAGTAACATAGTCATGTTGTTTGTGAAATATTTATGAAATAAAATACAGGATGTTTTTTTTTTTTCCTGTACAGGGGTGTGGCTTTCAGCCGAAACATAGAGGAGAGGAGCAATCGTGTGTAGTGAAAGAGCTCAGGCGATACACGTCTTATCGATTCAGGGTGAGTGATGGCAGAAGCTCATTTAGTATATAGTATTTAAAGTTACTGAATGTATGTAATGTAACATACTTATGTCTTAGGTCACATCTCAGCTAGTAGACAATTTGACAAGCACTTTTGCCTCACACCTATGTAGTGCAGGGTTTGATTCCCGCTTCTGTTTTGTGTGTACAGAGTTTCATTACTCTCTATGTTTCAGGGGTTTCCATTGTCCTCCAGTCCAAAGACATGTTGCAGGTTGATTGGCATTTCTAAATTGTGCGTAGTGTGTGATCAGGTGTGTGAGCATGTGATGTGTTGGCAACATGTCCAGGGTGTTCCACAATTTGTCCTGAGTACACCCTGGGACAGACTCTATGTAGGATAAGAGGTACATCTGGACGGATGAATATTAGAGTGAACATTATTTTGATTTTTATTCTACAGAATTCTGCACAGAATTAATTGGGCTATAGAATGAAAACGCTGTGTGAGGAACGAGACTTTTTTTAGTTTTAAAAAAAATGTTACATTATTTAAAAACAATAGTATTTTTTACATCCTACACAGCTTCCTTCTGCGTCGCTCCAGTTAAACCCTCTTGTTCAGTTTGCCGTTTTATTTTTAGTAGCTCACATGATGAAATGCCGCCTACAACCCAAAATACCCAGCATGTTTATTACATGTTATTTCCTGCGGTCGGACTGAATCAGGGTTGAATTGTGTTCTCACTGTAGTTAGACTGCACCTGGGTTCTTTTGAACACAGACTGAGAAACAGCCTTAGCCTGGTTATTTTTGTCCATACTCGTGAAATTGCTGTGTTAACATCTATGCATGTCAGAGTGGAACTTTACATGGGAATAGAAGAAGAAGAAGCCTTTTTTGTCACATATACATACAGCACAGTGAAATGCTCTTCCTCACAGCTTTGGAAGTTGGGTCAGAGTGCAGGGTTAGCCATGATGCAGCAGCCATACTCAAGGGCACCATTGTCACACTGAATAAATACATGCAACAGAGAGACATATATTCAGTCTGTGTAATATAATGTGATATGACATGACAGTGAGGTTTCCACTAAATTGTATGTTAAGATCATTGATAGAATTGGTCCAAGATCATCAGATTTCTGAGCTTATCATTTTCCACTGCATCCAGAGATCTCTTAGATCTAATAACCAGCTGTTTGATATTCATGTTTAAGGGGTAAAGAAGATTGCATGTTCTGCTGCTTCCCCAAAACTGTGGAATGGAGTATTAATGTTTATTCAATGTGTTTAATGAAGCCTTTAACAATCATTAGGTGTGGAACAGATGTCGGCTATTTCTGGTATTTTATGTACTTTTATGATATTTTTTGTAACTGTACATCACTTTGGTACACTGTAGTGTTTAAAATGCGCTATAAATATGTTTGAATTGAATTTGCATTCAGGAAAGCCTGCACTGTATATAGCTACATCTATATATAGTAGAAAATGTTAACATTTCAGGTGTTTTCCAACACTGCCATACATCATACATATATACATACAATGTCTCATGAGTTTATCAGAGGAAAACATAAAGATATTATAATTGAAAACTTAATGTCTGTGTTTGCTTAAGCAGTTCTTGTTCCATCATCTTGTGTTTAAACAGGTGTCTGTGGCTGGACCAGATGGTCACAATGTGTCTAGTGCAGTAGTGGACTATAGAACACTGCCAGACCAACCAGGCAGCCCAGGAAAACCATCAGTGCACAGTTCTGTACAACCACACAGCCTGCATGTTGTCTGGGGTAAGGCGGAGTTAGAGTACAAAGAGTTATTCATAGTCTGTTCTCTATACGCTGATTACACCTGGGCTTAGTTGAAAACAAATGTGTATAACTGTATAGTAATACAAGAAAGTCTGCTAGTACATGCCTGAAAGGTAATGTCATCCGTGGTATCTGTGTCTGTGACCTGTTGAAAGCATGAACTTACATCTTATCTCATTTTATACATCTAAGGATAAGGGCCATGCTCAAGGGCCCAGTGGCAGCGAAAAAATTAATGCCAATTATTTGGTGGATTGGGATTCAATATCACAACCTTACGATCAGTAGTCCAATGCCCTACCCACTAAGCTACCACATATGAGGAAATATAAAAGATCTAGTTAACATTCCATGCTTTATTATTTCTCATCATTCATCTTCAGTAACTGCTTTATCCTGGTAAATCCAGTGAATCCAGATTTAATCCGGGGTTTGAGGTGGGGAAAAAAATCTGAAATTTTGTCTCAGGGAATGCATTCACACCTAGAAGCATTTCAGTTGTAGCCAGGTATGAGAAAACCAGAGCACACACAGAAAACCCATGCTGACAAGGTAGAACATGTAAAAGTCTACACATATAGTACAGTAAGCTAGGCTCAGGAGTGAAGCGGGAATCTTGGATATGCCATAGAATGCCAAAGATCATGCTCCCAGCACCTCAGATAATACAACAGTCTTTAAATCATGTAGTTTTACAGAGCTGGTCACTATAGGCTTTGGTGCCACATTAAATGATCACAGAACTTCATGAAGAGCGTAGGAATAAATACATCACTGGCAAATTTCTGAGTCTGATTGATGATTTATTTTCTATAAGAGCAGCAATGACAGCACTCCAGTTGTATTTCAAATCAGTTCAAATCATATTAATCTGCTAATTCTAATACATTAGTGTACACATACAATATGTTATATACATTACTGCATACTTGTATAATGGATGTTTGAAGGATGTTTATTTAACATTTATAAAAGAAGTATTGGGTTTCAGTGCATTTCAAAGTCACTGGATTTTCCTTCTTTGGAAACTCTTCAGGATCAAGGTCTTTGGCCTTGGCCTTGTTTTTTACTTAAAAAAGAAAGCCTGGATATTGTATAACTGAATTAAATTTTAGTAAATGTGACAATAAATGGTAAAACACACACACACACACACACACAAAAAGTGTATTACTATACTGCAATCACTGGCACATTGCTGTAGTATAAGAGGAATAAAACACTACAGGAAGTGCTGTTATTAGAAAATAACTGGCATTGATTCTTTCCCTGCCATTGTTTACCCTACCTTATTTCATTCTTTACATAATTAATGAGCATAAATTATCATACTTGTCATACTGAATAGTCAGGTATATTGACTGCTTATTCTTGTGTTTTCTTTCATTACTTGCACGTCAGAGGCCCCAGAGGATGACGGCGGCTCGCCAATTACTCTGTATATACTGGAACTCAGTCAGAGTGGTAAGAGAAACTTCTGTCCAAGTCATCATATTAGACCCAGAACGGATTAGGCAACATATAATCTGATAAAATCTGTGTGTGTGTGTGTGTGTGTGTGTGTGTGTGTGTGTGTGTAGACCACCCCTGGGATGTCGTGTACCGTGGGCCTCTCAGACAGCATGTGTGTGAAGGCTTGCAGGAGGGCAGATGGTACAAACTGCGGGTGTACTGTGAGAGTTTGGGAGGTCAGAGTCAGGTAATGGCATTCCAATATTTTGGAATTTTGAGTTTTATGATGTTTTAATTCTGATTAAAGAACATCTCTCCTTCCTTCAGGTGTCGGAGAGTCTCTGTGTGCAGATGGCTCCTCTGCCTCCTGGACAATGCCAAGCCTTCCACCCTGCAGAGGGAGCCACATCCTCAGAGATTTCACTATCATGGGGTTAAGCTTCTTACATTTTTATGAGTTCACAAACATCTTTCACATGAATTCTGTCAACCTTCTGTGTTTAACTTTAAGCATATGTAGAAAATTTTATCAAAGAAAAAAATCATCAGTTGTCCATGGTCAGGAGTTTCTACGTAAATACACAAACCACTAAAACAAACCAGGAAACAATTAAACAATGGCTACAGTATTTATTTCTGGATATAACTTAATTCTTTTACCTTATTTTAATTTGTTAATTCAACTGGAAGTCATTGTTAAAACTCTATGTTTACAGTATCTGTCTATTTGTATGCTTCTATTTGTTACCCATGCTTTATTAGCAAATATATGATTCAATTTAAATAGTTTGAATCTTCGGTTTAGTATATATTGCAGATTTTTACCTTCTGATATTAACGGATAAATAATTTGTTTTGTTGATTTTATTTACTTAGATTTTTTTACTCACCTTTCGAAATTCAGATACAAATTTAAACATGGTGTCCATTGTCTGTTGCAGATGCTCCAGTGTGTGACGGAGGGGCTGCGGTGTCCCAGTACTGTGTGGAAATGGCTCGGTCAGTGGAAGGCTCTCCACTGCAGGTGTACCAGGGCTCAGATCCCTACTGCACTGTGGGACAACTACTTCCTGGCACATCCTACCTGTTCTGGGTGAAAGCCTACAATGCAGCAGGGGTAGGTACATACTAGCTGTGTGACGATGGGTAAAGCAACACTACTGCAGTAAAAGATGATCTGTGAGTTAATGTGAAAAAAAAAATTGAAAAAGAAATGATTTTAAAAAACAATTTCAGTGTGAATCATTTCTCCAGGAGTTAAAACTATTGCTTTTATTCATTGTGTTGCGTATGGTCAGATCTGATCCTGTGTAAATTCTTACTCAATCAGAATCAATAAATTCTATCAAAATGAATAACAATTAAAATAGAAAATAACACTGATAATTAGAATTACTGTAATTGTGCGTGTGAGATGCTTGCAATACTAAAATGTAGATAATGTCATTATCAGAATCAGAATGCACTCACATAGACCTTTATTTTCTTTACAAAAGGCGTACAAAAAGCACCATGAGATGCTACGTTGAGCTGAAGGAGCCTCAGGGCAAATCACACGCTTGGGCTATGCAAAGACGCTCTCACAAACATCTGATCTATTTGAGTTATTAGTTGGATGAAATAAAAATAGAGTTCCAAGGACTAGCAGAAGATGGAAAACAGTAAACATCCATGACACAATTAATGGTCTCTGTCCTTCACCCTTCAGCATTGCCTCTGTAGAAATTTTTTTATTTTAGTGAGTTTTCATTGCATGGAATTTGTGTGCTTTCCAAAAAAGAATGTCTTCTTTCTTTTTTAACAAACCTCAGGCACAAAAAACTGACCATCACTCTGACAGGTGCCAATTCCAAACCCATGGGCATTAACATGAATTCAGTTCCTCTTTGCTGTTATAACAGCCTCCACTCTCCTGAGAAGGCTTTCTATTAGATTTGGGAACATGACTGTGGAGATTTGTCGTTCATCCCCATGAGCATTAGTGAGGTCAGACACGGATATGAAGAGAGAAAGCCTGGAGCACAGTCGCTGTTCAGTGGGGTCGAGGTCAGGGCTCAGGCCACTGGACTTCCTTGGCACACGATGAGCCTTGTGTACAGAGGCTTTGGAACATTCTGGTACCTAGGTTTGAGCCTATAAATTCCAGTGAAGGGAATTTTTTATTTTAGATAGTTTTTAGTTTAGATGTGTTTAAAATTTTCTGGCAACAGTTTGGGGAAGAGCCACATATAGGTGTGACGCCCAAGTATACATAAACTTTTGGCCTTATAGTATAGTATAGATTTGATTAGGTATGTAGGTTGGTAGGTAGGTAGGTAGACTTTATACAATAAAGCTTTATACAATACAGTACAATGAGATTCCTTTCTTCACTTATCCCAACTCTTTAGTAAGTTGGGGTCAGGGCACAGGGTCAGCTTTGATACAGAACCTCTGGACCAAAGGGTTAAGGACTGAACAGTGATGCTTCTTGAAACCCTGATCTTCTGATCAGTAACCCAGAATTTCAACCACTGAGCCACAGCTACCAATAACTGAATATGAATTAATGTAGCTTACTAAATGCTTTCTATTTATTGGCTCATTATCACAACACTTGCAAAAATTAAAGTGTAAATAATAGATATTAAGGAAATTTGTATATTAAGGAAAGTGGGGTGTCTCATACACTTATGGCACATAATTAGGGAACTAGTGAGGAACAGAGGCTGGTTCATTAACTCCACTAATCACTGCTGGTTTTGGTGATTTGTTTATTTGTGCATTTTTTCTGTTGCTCGAATCTATTCTCAGTTTTATGGAATGTCATAAAATAAAAGACTAATTAACTAGTTAAATATCTAGCTAGTAATAGTAGTTAGTTGCCTGGATTGGGGTCAAAGCTACAGGTTTGATTCTGTAGCTGTATTTTCAGTCATCATAATAGACACCATCCTGTTGTTGTTACTGCATTTTAAATAAATCCCACATTTATTATTTTAAGCAATCATTTAAGAGTTATTGCTGTGATTTTTTTCCCTCCTGCAGTGGGGTCCCCTCTCAGACATGTGCCAAGCTTCCACAACATCAGGAGCCCCAGAGCAGTGCAGTGTTCCAAATCTTACACCAAGCTCTTGCAGCAGTGTACTGGCCACCTGGGAGGCAAGCTGCCATACCGCTTTACTTTTTATTTCTTTTGCCTGGTAGAAGCCCGAAAATGAATTTATTTGATTTTTTTTTCTATCATTGTACAGAGCCCAGCCTGTAATGGGTCAGAGGTGTATGAGTTTCAGATGGAGTGGGGTCTGGAGGAAAGTGCTCTGGATTTACTGTACTCTGGGTCTTTATCTCAATATGAAGTGAGAGACTTGCAGCCTGCCACAGTGTACTACTGCAGAGTGCAGGTAGGGGCTACTCTCTAATTACGGCAGAATAATACTTTTAATTTGCTTTTAATTTTTTTTGTAAGATAAAATAACCTATTTCAACATTTTATGAAAGTGAAAAATGCCCATTTCCTCACAGAAAGTCATTTCCTTAGCTTTATTTTTTTTAATTATATAATTCTTTATATATATATATATATATATAAGTATAATATTATCTATAATTTAAAAATACACATTAATTTATTAATTAATTATTAATTAATTTCTGGTCCAGACCAGCGTGTTCTTTGCCTAAATCAGCCACACCAATGGGAAAATGCTTCAAAGTTTTACTCAAATGGACTAAATACTGCATTTAAGTGACTCTAGCCATATATATATATTTCATTGATTGTTAAGATTTGATGATAAGTCAAAATGGGTATAAATATTTATGGGTTAAAATCAAAGATGTAAAACTAACAAGCTATACAACTGTGTTTTTCTTATTAAACACACAGGCAGTCAATGCTGTTGGGGCAGGCCTCTTCAGCGATGTTGCCACGGTAAAGACCCCAGCATCGGTACCAGCAGCTGTGGAGCATGTGGAGGAAATTAGGGCAGACTCCCTGGGTGCTGGTACAGTTTGCAGTACCTCTAACAGTTTGGCTGTAAGGTGGACAGAACCTAAGTGTCATGGAGCAGAAATTTCTGGATACAACATAGACTTTGGAGAGGAGCAGCCTCTGTCTGTAGGAAGGACTAACTACCACATACTGGAAAATCTTCAATCGGACACTACGTATAGGTATAACCTACATGAAAATATAACCAGAGAAACTGTATAGCCGGTGATAAGATTCTAAAATTGAATAAATTGAATTGAATTGAAAATTCTCCTCGATAAGCTCCAAATCGTTTTGCTGTGTTCCAGGATACAAGTGCAAGCAGTTAATAGCATCGGTGCTGGTCCTTTTAGCACAATGCTAAAGCTCAGGACACGACCCTTGCCTCCTGAACCCCCCGTGCTGGAGTGTGTGGTGGCTGGACCTCAGAGTCTGAAGCTGAAATGGGGAGACCGGCTACAGAACAGTCACGGCACACACTACTGTTTGCACATGCAAGCTGCCACAGACAGGTACTGGCCAAGCTACATGCATCTAATCTAAGTAGACTGCATGAGAAATCTTTAATAAGCATCTAACCCCATCCTCTAACCTCTAACCATTGACCATAACCCTAACATATAACCCAAATTCTCACCATAACTCTAACCCCTAATCCCTTGCAGGTAATTCTTTGGATATTTCTTGAGGTTTAGCATGCAACACAATTGGTTTCATTGATGATCAGATCATACCACTGTATTTTCAATTATGGGCAGGTGATCAGCAAGGAGTTAAGTTAAAGTGTTATGTGCTACAGAGCAAGTCTACATGATTAGACCATTTAGTCTAGCTCATTTTAGGGGGATTTATTACTGTTTTAAATGTCATGTTACCAGATACAGTTAGGGTTAGATGGATTTCATCTGTTCACAAGCTAATGGTGAAAATGAAAGGAAAATTTAATCATGAAATCTTTGCACAAAAGTCTCTTCTAGAAATATATGTTTGAGTCTTTTCCATAAAACTTCTTAGACTGTCAGTATTTATCTTACTGCCTTTATAAGCTATAAGAGCCTGTGAGAAAAGGATGTGCATAATAAAGAAAATCTAATGAGCATAGTAACGTATAGTGTGACATAGGGAAATATAGTTAATTGTTTCTGTGGACGTCCTGTTTCACGTCATGTTTTTTTGCCCCCAATCCTGATACAGTTTATTTAATAATGAGTATATGCCAATACAAGAAAGCAAAACACAGCCAAAGGGTTTTCAGTGCCCACTGCACAGTGTAGCAGATGTTACTGGAGTGTAGGAATGAATATAGATGGGTATATGGAAATGTAGTATTTGGCATTTTCAGTGGCGAGGTAACTGTCTAATCAAACACGATGACAAACCATTCAATCATAACAAACCTGCTTGTTTATAACATCAACATTTCTGCCATTTCCCTACTGCTAAGGTGTCAACACGCCTGACATGATACGCCAGTATGACTATTCTTATTTCATTTGGTGGATGGTTGGTGGTTCAGCGTTCACATGTCTATGAGATGCCTAACAACTGCTTTACCAGAAGTAAAACACATATTGTGATGGTTAGAACATGTGCGTCTGTGTGTTGTAGGTTGGTTTGCATCTACAGCGGCCCATGTCATACATTTAAAGTGCAGAGACTGTGTGAGGCTACCGAGTACCAGTTCAGCATTCAGGCTCAAAGTGCAGCAGGCATGGGCCCCCTCTCTCCTCCCTACACCTTCAGCACCACCCGCTCTCCACCACCTCAGCTCAAACGTAAGCCTTTACCATTAGTTTACCTTGTTACACTTGTGTGCCTATGGATCATTTCAAGAAACAGGAGCCAGTGTTGCCAGGGGTTTGAAGCAACACCATCATTTGACACCACAATAATGTAGACACCTTCAATGTAACATGGAAGAACAGCTTGGCTTAAAGAAGTCCTATAGACAGGCCAGCAAGGAAAAAAAAAGATATGAAGTGTGTTAGTAAGATGTTGGTCGTAAAAAAAAGAAAGTCTCTGGAGGATGCTGGAAGGATGAACACCATTAATCCATAAGCTATTCCTTCAGTCAGTGTTCAGAAGTTGGGAGAGTTCTACCAGTACAATGTATACCCTCATGTCAGTGTCATCGCTGTGTTTCTAGCCCCAACCTCTTCTACACGTGCAGCTAGTTCCAGTTGGTACCAAATCATTGGCAGTTTATCTGTAGTTAAGGGACAAAAGACATTTTCTGGTATTATATGTTGTTATACTTAGCAAAGTGGGAAAAAACTGTAGAGTATGCTAACAAACATATTTCTGCATTAGATGCTTTTCTGCTTGTCAATTTATAAAAATTGACTGTTATGTCCATTTCGCAGCACCAAAGGTTGAACTGGTCGAGTGGAACAGGTATACAGTCACGTGGGAGGCTCTTCAAGCCATGAGAGGAGACCCAGTTGTTTATGCACTGCAGCTGCTGAGGGGCCGTGAAGTGGAGCAGGTATGGAAAGGGCAATTTAAACTTAGTGTGGGTGGACTGATGGATTGATGGATGTGAGCTCATATGTTAATCAGCTGCTCATAGATTTCCATTATAAGTACATATATACAAATAAACAGGTGCTTGGCATCAGCATTAGCTGCTTATAGAAATCTCATGAGTAACACTCCTGTGTCTTTTCTAGCTGTATAAGGGCTCTGGAACCTCATACACATGGCATAACTCCACAGCGAGTAGCACATGTCGCCTGCGTGTGTGTGCCGGGCGTCGGAGCACAGATGGCGGAGAGCTGTGGGGTCAGTGCAGCCTCAGCACGGCCCTCCCTGCGACTAAACCACCCCGGATCTCAAGCTCCCACAATCCTCAGCCCAAGAGGAGTTGGTCTCTTGCCGATGAGCGCTTTGCAACTCTTCTGCTCCTTGGTTTCGTGATACTGGCCATTCTGTTTGCTGTGCTCATCCAGTACTTTATCATTGAGGTGCCATGAGGGGGTGAGGAAAGGGATTTGGTTTGAGGAAATGAAGAAAGGAATAAGATAAAAGAAGGAGAAAGAAAAAGCGGCATGTTAGAGCAGAGCAGGCCTCGTAGCACATAGCCGCCCTGGCTAGCACAGAGCATTTTAAAATGGTCAAAGCCCAATTATTACTATTATTATTATTATTATTATTATTATTGTTTTTTTTAATGACTATTAATGCATGGAGGAAAGAAATCTATATATGGCATCAGTAGGTACTTTGCTATGTAAACTGTGATGAATGAGACTTCAGTGTGCCGTCGGTGTACTTTTCAGAAGGTTACTTCACAGTTTTGGCCAGATTTTTATTATTATGTTACACGAATGCCGATTATTTTTAGATCACAGAAACCTCTCTAGGCAAGGCCGATCACTCAGAGCTTCGGTTAGCTTGGCTGCTATTCGGTACACAGCAGCCTTATCTGGACATTAAAGGACCTCATTCTCAGTTTGGAGGTCATGTGATTTCTCCTGAAACACCCTTGAGGATTGTGACATCAGTGAAGTTTCTGTCGCTATAGAAAAATGAAGTCTTATGGGCTGAGTGCTTTTTTCTGCCTTAGAATAATAATAGGAGGGTTTGGGGCTTTTTTATTTGCGTGCATATATATCATGTAGGCATTATTCCAATTGTTTTTTCAGTATCACGTTTTTCAGTATAAGTGTTAAAAGGGAGACCGTGCCAAAGCTTTCATAGACATATACAAAAAAAGCATACTCATAAACGACTGGAGTCTCTTGTACTCTCATTTGCAGATATGAAATATTTTTTACGTTTAAGAATTCATAACATCATAACCACATTATACCATAATAATTCCATTCATTTATCCGAGACATTGGGAGAGCTAGATTTTTTTACGTTCTGCTATCACCAGTGTGTTCTTCTATGATAGACTATACATACATTCTAGCTATGTTCATGTACATACAGATATGGCAGTATTGCTTAGATAGCCGATATGGATATGCATTTGTTATAAATGTCTCTATTTAGCTCAAACTGAGCAGTGTAGTCCCTTTCTGAGTTCTACTTTATGCTGAAGAGTTTTATTTTGAGCTTTACTTTTGGTTTAACAGTATATTATCTCCATTCATTTTTGTAATGACTTCTGGTTATCTCATCGAAACATTACTGATTTTCGGGGAGTAAATGTTAGCACCCCCCAGCTCCAGTGCCAGTGAAGCTGCTCCTATGTTGCTATTTTCTTGATTGGTGCTTGAATGCAACAAAAGGAGTACACATCCCTCTCTCCCTCCCTCCCTCTTTCATTCTTGAAAGGACCGCACTTGACACAAATGGGATTTTAAATCTTTGAAGTTTTCTTTTATATTTATGTCAATATTGTAAACTCAAACATCCCGGTTTCTTCCCGGTGCTCAATCCAGATGAAGCGAATGGTTTTTGATATCTCTGTTGCAGGGTCATTATTTGTCATCACATTGTTATTGAAAGTAGATTAATAATTTAATGTGATTTCATATCCTCCCTTCCACAGAATTTTTTCCCATCTAAGACGTAAGTGATAATGCTTGATGAAGTAGACCCAGAGTGTAGTGCCTCTATCTGAGAAGGCATCATGTACCGTCAGTGTCATTCTAGGAGCTTTGCCTTTCTTTGCCTTGGCTACATTAAGGACTCTTAATAAGGAATCCTAATGACATATTCTCCTGTGCTTCTGTGCAAGGCCTACGTGTGAGCTTCTCATGCGAACACAAAAGCTGTGTTTCACTACCAAATGTAGTGATCAACGTACTTATAGAGCTGCTAGAGCTGTTTTTATTTACAAAGAAGAAAAGCTGCTGTCTGAACTTCCTTCTTTTCAAACTTGAATAGAGCTGTACGCTATTTCGTTCTTTATACCTCTTTCATGTCACAAAAGCCATTCTGTCACACAGCAGACGACGTTTTTTTCCTTCACTTAGCTTTCACTTTGTCACTTACCTTATTTCTTCATCAGGTTGGTCTTAGCCTTAGGGCTTTTCCATATTTTACCTGTACACTTTGCGTCGGATCAAATTTCACAATAGGACCCGCAGTATCTCAAGGTTTCTGACATATTGAATGTCTTAGATATAGAAGTTCCTCACAATGCCTTTTAGGAAACGCTGGTGTACAACACAGCCATTCTTAATGCATTTATTTAACCAAGATCTTCATGTTAAAGGGGCCTGTTGTGCAAATTTGAGTCATTTGATAAGTGAATCCAGGAAATGGGCTAAGAGTAATAACAGATTATTATAATGGGAGTTTCCATATAAAAAAAAGTGCTGGTAGCAGGAATCTGTTGGGATGAAAGAAAAACAAAAACATTTTTTTAGTAACACTTTACATAAAGGTACATTAAAGCTACAAGGTGTAAGATTTAAGAATTTTGACATTTCTACCAGTTTCCTCTGCTAAAAAATGTTATTGTAATTGACTTACAGAAAATTTTCGATTGTGGCTTGAGCCCTGCACCCCATTATACCTGTATTAGCCTGTAGTGTAGTGTCAGGCTCCTTCACTCTCATTCTCGCTTACTTTATTTACACACTCATACACTCTCCCTCTTGCTCTCTCCTGATTGGCTGTGTCCAGTCATTGTGTAGTTAGACTTGGGTGATGTTAGATGATTCCGATCTGATTTTATGAAATTTCACACCAATTTCAGCCCCTGTTACAGCTCTAATACAACTCCAATACAACTCTAATACAGCTCTCTGTTACAACTCTAATACAGCTCTAATACAACTATAATACAGCTCTAATACAACTCCAATACAGCTCTAATACATCTTTAATACAACTCCAATACAGCTCTAGTACAACTCTCTGTTACAGCTCTAATACAGCTATCTCTTACAGCTCTAATTCAACTTTGTTACAGCTTTAATACAGCTCCGATACAACTCTGACTGTGATACAGCTCTGACTCTGTGATATAGCTCTGACTCTGTGATAGAGCGCTGATGCTGTGATATAGCTCTGACAGTGATACAGCTCTGACTCGGTGATACAGCTCTGACTCAGTGATACAGCTCTGATGCTGTGATATAGCTCTGACTCAGTGATACAGCTCTGACTCTGTGATACAGCTCTGACAGTGCTACAGCTCTGACTCTGTGATACAGCTTTGACAGTGATATAGCTCTGATGCTGTGATACAGCTCTGACTGTGTGATACAGCTCTGACAGTGCTACAGCTCTGATGCTGTGATACAGCTTTGACAGTGATATAGCTCTGACTCAGTGATACAGCTCTGACTCTGTGATACAGCTTTGACAGTGATACAGCTCTGATGCTGTGATACAGCTCTCACTCAGTGATACAGCTCTGACTCAGTGATACAGCTCTGACTCTGTAATACAGCTCTGACTCAGTGATACAGCTCTGACTCTGTGATACAGCTTTGACAGTGATACAGCTCTGATGCTGTGATACAGCTTTGACAGTGATACAGCTCTGACTCTGTGATACAGCTTTGACAGTGATACAGCTCTGATGCTGTGATACAGCTTTGACAGTGATACAGCTCTGACTCTGTGATACAGCTCTGACTCTGTGATACAGCTCTGACTCTGTGATATAGCTCTGACTCTGTGATACAGCTCTGACTCTGTGATACAGCTCTGACTCTGTAATACAGCTCTGACTCAGTGATACAACTCTGACTCAGTGATAGAGCGCTGATGCTGTGATACAGCTCTGACTCTATGATACAGCTCTGACTCTGTGATACAGCTCTGACAATGCCCATATAGTCATGTTTTTTTAAGCCACACACCCTGTAGAGTTTTAAGCTCCACTGTTTGCTACATACCAAACAAACCATAAACTTCAGCATTATTACATCATAAATTTTCTATAGTAATACAGTATTTACTTGTATTTACCAATCTACATAAGACAACACAGGACTAAGGGCTAAGAAGTAAAAAAAAAATAGCCACATCACATAAAGAGGATCACATATTTAGAAGATATTGCAATTTATTTTAAAGATTTTCTGTAGGTTTGGGCCAAGTATTGTGTAATGTCATCACAGCTAACAGCTATCATGGAAAGTAATTATAGCTGCATCTTCAGCAGTAGCTTAAAAGAAGAATCCTGTGCTTGCAATTTCACCTATCAAAGTAGTTTTGGGCATAAAAAAGCACAAAATGTCCACAAGTTGTGTTGTGTTGCAAATTGTGGGAAATGACACAGCAAAGTCAAGCAATCTTGGCCACAGCAATCACCAAAAAACTCTATCAAATAGTCAGTGGTGTGTGATTGTATCCTGTGATGGGTTGCTCTCCAGGGTGTCTCCTGCCTTGTGTCCTGACTCCAGGTTCCCTGTCACCCTGTACAGGATAAACAATACACAACATGGATGATTGAAGCACTAATATCAACATTAACGTCAGCTTTTATTAACGTTACAGTTTCATTTATGCTGCTGTATGTAGACTTTAATGCAACACTAATTTAGAGAGACTAATTCTATAATAAAACTAATTCTGTATTTAATTTCTCTTCTAGTTCAGATTGTTTGGTCTGTAGTGAGTGTGATGTGGCAAATTCAGCTTTATTAACGTGATTTACTGCTTAAGATCCGTGCTGAAGTTTATGGATTGTTGATGTTAAGTAATTTAGTAAACTAATGTGAGTTCAGTGCACCTTCATGTAAAAGTGTTCTCTTTGTAAATCCTACCTTCTTGCTGCTACCAGAAACTGGACTGTTCATCCTTTAATGTAAGCCAAAAGCTGGAGGGAGTTTATATACTTTACACAAGTATAGAGTTTTAAAACATACAAATAACATGATAGCATTTAACGACGTATCTGAGGAGCAGACATGGACCAAAGATATTACTGCTGCAGTATATTTAAGTATGGTTTAATGTCAACGATGCATGTTTAAACCTCTCAAAATGTTTGATTTGATGAGAATCTCTCGGTCCAAACTTGTGTTTCTTCCAAACAAACTGTGCGACTCGTAATTCACTGTGCTGTGTGAAACAAGCATCTAAACCCACACAGGAACGACATGCTAAATTATACATTTCAAACAAAATCTTTTTTCTTTTTTTAATTTAAATTTACTTTTATTTTTATTACCGTGTACGCTGTTTTTTTCTTGCACAATTTTCGAAAATAAATGCAAAATAGCATTTAGGTTTGTAGCTGTAGCCCTGAGACTCACTGACCTCTGTGCTGCTTTCAGTTTGCGTGCAAGCTACTGCTACTGTTTCTGCGTAATCTCAAAGCATTTCACTTTCCCAACGATGTAACCAAAGCCGGTACAAAGACTGTTAACAGGCACCGAGGTTACTGTGCACACACTGTCTTGTTTTTTATTTGACATTTGCCATGATTTAAAAAAAAAAGAAAGAAAAAATTTAATAATAAAAAAAAAAAAACTGTCATAAAGCATAAAGAAGCCATAAGGGACAGCCTGAATTGTTATGGTCTCTCTATTTGTGGCTCGCTGCTAAAAACACTAACAAAAAAAATAGGCTTATGAAATGTTTTTAAGCTCTAAGTAGTATCTCAGTGTTTTAGAATGTCGTGTGTAAACTAGGGAGATAGACTGGCAACCCGAACACATGAGCAGTCAGTAGCTGTACTGTGTGCCAGCATGTACATGGAATCATCTTTATGTCAATCTACCAGCTCCAAATTACCTTTTTTGTCATGCCAGTGTGTATAGACCACATTTTGATACTGAACATTTTTTTTATTTTGAAATACAAAAAAAAAAAAAAGATACATTCCAAAAAATATTTATCTGTTGTTTTGTTTTGTTTTACTCACATTAAAGACTGCCATGTACCGTATGTCATAACTGACTTGTAACAATCATAGATAATATATTTAATATGTTCAATAAATTATAGTCATGCTGTGTATTAATTGTGACTTCTGAGTTTCTGTTCAGGTGTTTTGTCTTCTTCTTATTATTATTCTTTAAATATGGTGAATGATGACTGGATTTTGGGAGAAAAAGGAAAACTTCAAAAACTTTAAAATAGAAGACTGGTATAATGTTAAAATGAAATGGAAGTGTATCCTTGCAACAACATAAATACACTAAAAGGGTTTTTACGCTGCTCTGGTGTCATTCTAAACCCTGTTTTTAACTTTTAACCCTGGAGAGAGGAACGCTTCACACTGTAATTTAGAAGCGGAGTTACCAGCATTTTCTTTGTATTTTTTTCTCATGGTTATGAAACCCTGTTCTGAAGCAGGTTTAGTGGTCTTAACCTTACAATTTGGTGCCAAATATGTCAAACAATGCAGTGTTGGAACAGTACAACTAGATGCTGTGCACAATAGCTGCAGCATTTAAGGAAAGAAAAAGTAAAATGTTGGCAGAAAACGTATCAACTGGAACTACTCAGAAGGAGACATTTTATTTTTATTTTATTCTGACAGTTATGATCAGAAAAGTCTTTTGTTTTTTGTCTTTGTTTAAAGGCTTAAAACAGTCAAGGAGGATTTACACAGCGGCATTTTTTTTTTCTCACTCATGCAAAAGCATCAGACAATCCATTATTTAAAGCAGTTGAGTGATGTATTTATCTAGTCGCGTTTGTTGACAAAGCAAGTATGCAAATGAGAACTTTAACCCAGAGTTTAGGAATGTACAGTGTGAAATGTTAGATTATGAATAGCCAAGATTCATTATTTAAGTACAGTATAAGACAAGATAAAAGACAAGATAAGACAAGATAAAGTATAAAACTGGGGCAGTGATGGCTCAAGTGGTTAAGGCTGGGTTGAGGATCAGGGTTCAAGCCCCAGCACCACCAAGCTCCACTGTTGGGCAATTGAGCAAGGCACTTAACCCTCTCTGCTCCAGGGGTGCTGTATCACAGTTGCTCTGACCCCAGCTTCCTCAGCTGGTATATGCGAAGAAAAGAATTCCACTGTGCTGTAATGTATGTGTGGCAATAATAAAGGCACCTTGCCCTCAGTTCAAAACAAGATAACTCTGGATTACTAAGGATACTTATAACTAAGGATTCTGTTTACTCAGAGTTTATAATCACTCAGAGTGAACTATTTCAAGCTCTGATATGGTCAAAACGTTGACCATCACACCCCAGATGTGGCCAAACTGTTACCACAAAGTTGGAAGCACACAGTTGTATAAGATATATTTGTAGGCTGTAGTATTACAATTTCCCTGCATTGTTCCTAACCTGTCCCATGACAGCGGCTCACTAACACTCTTGTGGTTGAATAAACAACATCTCCACAACCATGTTGCAAAATCTAGTGGAAAGCCTTCCCAAAGGAGTGGAGGTTATAATAACTGTAAAGGGAAACTAAATCTGGAATGGCATGCTAAAAAAATGGCATGATGGTAAAGCAAAATAAAGACTGTTGGGAACAAAAAATTAACAATGACTTTTGCTAGGAATTTTTTAGATTCTAGACTTCAGCTGTAGAACAGGTAGACAGTTAGTAGACAGGTAGCTCAGTCTGGGAGTTAAATAAATGTCACACTGAATCAGCTTGAACAGATGATATTACAGCATAAAGGATCCTAAACATGCTCAGATTGTACAAGAGTTAGAAGAATTTATTTATAATTCCACAACTGGAGTGTCACTTAGTCCTTATAACCTGTTTTAAAAAATACCTTTTCCAACACAGAATATAGAAAGTAAACAATTGACTATTCAGAATATTTTAACCCATCTCAGACAGCTTGTTATATTGATATTCAGTATAAAAAAACTATATTGTGATAAATATCACAATATGGTGAAATCTGAAGTATTTTCTTCTTTCGTTTTTCTATTTTCAATGATATTATAATATATCACAATACCCCTGAAAACAGAAAAACAAAAGAACAGAAAATAATAGAAAAAAACTTGTTTCCAGGATCAGATCAGATCAGATCAGATAGAACTTTATTAATCCCATCTTTTGCCAGAGACTGCTTCAGATTACAAGAAAAATAAATATAAATGAAATTATCTATATATACAAATGTATTCAAAAGTACAAAATGTATTCCAAAATATAAATAAAATATGAAGTATAAATAAAAAATGAATGAAATGAAATATTGCATATATACAAAATGTACACAAAATGTATTCAATGTACAGAAAATGTGCTAGGATATAAAAACTAGAACATATTGCAAACAAATTAACAAGCCCGAAAACAAAATAAATCAGAAAACAAAATAACAAACCTGAAAACAAAATAACTAATCCAAAACAAAATAACAAATTTGAAAACAAAATAAATCTAAAAACAAATCAAATCAGAAAACAAAATAAGAAATCAAAAAACAAAATAAATCAGAAAACAAAATAACAAATCAAAAAACAAAATAACAAATCAAAAACAAAATAACAAATAAAAAACAAAATAATAAATTAAATAATAACAAATCTGAAAGCAAAATGACAAATCAGAAAACAAAATAACAAATAAAAATACAAAATAACAATTCTGAAAACAAAATAGCAATTCTAAAAACAAAATAACAAATAAAATACAAAATAATAAATTCAAAAACAAAATAAACACCAATAAGTTTGTCTATTTTTGTCACACCAGTCGTAACTGATAAGTCTGTATTTTATTGGTGTTCAGACGATTTCTTTTCTTCGACAAAGAAAAGAATTTTTAGGATAGCAAGTCTGCGCAGAACCTGTTACTGCGTTTAACAGCGCACCCTTCGCCTTCTTAAACGCACCCCTTGTTTACAATTGGTCACATGCCCTCGGTTTTGAAGGCACTTTTTGGAGTGGTGTTTTTGCAGCCTGAGTAAATCATGGAAGGGTGATCTTAATGGCTTTGAGGTTTTAATACGTTCACTGTCTATGGATGCCATTTTATAGGAAGAAGAAAGCAGCAACTGAGGGCGAGGTATTCGGCTCTTTTCTTCCGTGAATGTCTGTGATTCTCATGAACAGATTTTTATATCCAGCTCGTTAGCTAACTGAACTGACCATTAGCCAGTTAAAACCATAACCTGCTCATTAGGCCCCGTGATACTGTCCGGTAATCGTGCAATATAAAGAAATGTAGTGTCTGGGGGAAAAAACAGTTTAATTAAACGTGTTAGTTAAATATTATCCAGTTAACAAAACGAAGACTAGATAATAGTAGCTAATAGGATAGCGAGCTAACTAGCTGTGCTAGCTGGTTGTTGGCTAACGGGGTAAGTTAACAATAACTGCTCTTAGATAATCGAGATAATAATTATCATTTCGACCTATTCCAGGTTTCACTGGGGTTTAATCTTAATTTTAAAAATCTTCTCTGATTTTAACTAGACATCTGACTGAGCTAGCTGTAGCTCTTCATTACAGCGGCAGAAGGTAGATCTTCGTTATACTCCTTCTAGCACTCTTATTATGGCTTCCGAATTATTTTTAGAAACGGCTTCAGATTCCATGAGCAGATGTAGAATCGAATAATTAGAACATTATATTAGGATAAGGTTTGTTTTTTTTTCGTGTGTTTTTTGCGTAAATGTCTCGATACTTAAAAAGTGTAACAACTTTTGTCACACGACAGCCAACTTGTGATCATGACGTCACGTGACTGCTGTTACTCAACTAGTCTGAAACGCTACAGAACTCAATGCATTATGGGTATTCTGTTGTCTTGTTAGGGCACGTTATTCAGACTCTATTGGGATCTTATCTATTGGGATTTTATTTTGCGCATTAGATATTCTACAATGAGAATTCACAAACCTTTCATAATCTGGAACTCTCTTTGTATTTTTTTTACTAATAAAAATCTGGTATTTATATATGTGGCCATTCATTCATTGCCCTAATGTTTTTCTCCACCCATAGAATTATATGGATTCCAGTCTGAGATTGTTTACTGGCATAATAATTTTGATCACTGTGGAATCGACCTCATTATCCGGATGTAGAATATCTCTGAACCTCTTGCGAAGCTTCCCAGAGCACTGAGGATTCCCAGACTCCACTTGAAATAGTTAACCCTGGCTGATTGTTAACCCTGGGTTAAGGGAATCCTGGGTTATCTCCTTTCACATTTCACACTGCTCATACTTTACCCAGGGTTAATGTATTTGTATATTTGCCTTGTCATCAGCCGTGATTGGATTAATACAGAGCGTGACCACTTAAAAAAAAAATAGACTTGCTCTTTCACATCAGTTAAAAAATTGGCTTGACATTTAGTCTTTAAGAATTAAAAAAAAAAAAAAAACAGGACAGGTTTGCTGTTCTGTATGTTATCTTTCACGCCTTTATAATATATTTTGCCCTTTGTAACTTTGTCATATAGCCAGACGTTTGTTGATATCCAGCTTCTGCTAATTTTTTAGTCAGTTCCTTAAACACTAGGGCATTTCTGACTGTGCCGACTAGGTTGCCCTGACGGAATGTTCTGATCATAAGTGTAAAAAAACAAAAAATTGTCAATAGTGTCTTTGCTCCAATGGATGTGTTTTCAGTCACCATTTGACATTACCCCCCCCCCCAAATGCTTCAAATACTGTTAACACAACATACAACGTTTCAGTGACTGTACAAAGCATGTGATATTAGGCGCATGCTGTTCAGTTTCTGATTGGGTTTCTGTTCCTTTCATGCCATGCACATTTGGCACTGCAGTGAGGAGTTAACACTTTGGAGCAGGGTTCATAGAGCCCTAGCTGAAAATGCCACGCAAACATTCCTCTGCCCGGGATTAAAAGCACGGTTTCATGCATCAGTAGCTTGGAGTTTAGTGAAGTGTAGAAAGACTTCACAGGATGATGAAGTGACTCCAAAATGACAAAATCCACAAAACAATTTTCTTCGACAGGATGTCGAAGTCAAGAAGCCTATGGAAATGTGTGGTTTTTAGCAGCTGAGAGAATGTGTAGTGCGTAAATGTGAACATGTAGATGATGTACAAAATAAATACAAACTGAAGTCTATGTAGTTTTACATTCACTGATTCCTGACTTTATAGACCTGCTGGATAGTGAGAACATGTCGTTTTGTTCTAGACACCATGTGATCAGCTAATTGTGTTTTGCTAAATGCTGAAATTTGTTTGTGTTTTAAAGAAAGCAGAGCTGACCTGTTCCTCCAACTGCACTTCTTTTTTTTTTGTTTTTTTTTTTTTTTTTACAGTGTTGAAGACTGCAGGAGATCCTCTCGTGTTCTCAGTTGGGATTTTTCACAGTAGGCTCTGTCACGGACAGGGGAGATGTCAAGTACAGCCATGAAGAAAAAGGTCATTTTACAGGAACATTTCTACACAGAAACTAAACCAGACTTTTTTTTTTTTTTTTTTTACTCTAAATAATGCACAGTTTAATGCAGAAGTTTTGGAACAAAGTGTGTCTGTATGTCTCTTTGTGATAAATCAGAATCTTTTAGTTTAATGACACGGTTGAAGCCTCTGCTTGCTGCATTTGCTGAGTTGTTTGTGTTTTTAGGTGTTACTGATGGGAAAAAGTGGCTCAGGAAAGACCAGCATGAGATCAATCATCTTCGCCAACTACATCGCCAGAGACACTCGCCGACTTGGAGCCACAAGTAAGACAGTAAAACATGAACAACCAGCCGTTTATTCTTCCTCCAGCATCTTTTAGAAAACATAATCTTGTGTCTCTTGTATCAGTGTAAACACGTTTAAACCTTTTAAGTCACACTCTTGTTCAGTTTTCATTGTATCTGAAGAATTTACAGAAACTCTGCGCACCACAGAATAGTTTCGATCAGGCCCTCCAGGATCCCGCTGA
The DNA here is from genome assembly GCF_019097595.1 of Hemibagrus wyckioides. Taxonomy (NCBI): domain Eukaryota; kingdom Metazoa; phylum Chordata; class Actinopteri; order Siluriformes; family Bagridae; genus Hemibagrus; species Hemibagrus wyckioides. Next base: position 11,453,485 of record NC_080717.1, on the reverse strand, counting down.
GATTTTTTATGATTGTTGTGGGCAAAAATACTTTTTTCCCCCAAAAAAATGTTTGATGCATTGGAGTGTATTGTGCTTTTTTTTGTGGAAAAACTGAATTGGTGAAATTTCATGCACAGGATTCTTCATTTAAACAAGGAATAAAGATGCATATAATTACTTTCAGTGGAAGCAGTCCCCATGTTAAAACAAATGGCTTTGGCTGAATGTGTCCTGTGATTTGTGATGTGTATCTTGGCCCAAAGCTGCAGTTATTCTGGAAAAAAAAAGAATTTGCTTGATTTGATTAATTTCTGTGATCACAAACTTGCATAATCCTGGTGGAGCTGTTCCAGGCTCAAGATAAAGCAAATATTTTCATTGATTTTTTTCTCAGTAATATTAAATGTGAACTACATTGTTGTTTTTTCCTCTACCAGCTTGTGTTAGTCACAACTTTTTATATAATCACAAAAGTACACATTATTTTCTTTCACATAAATCTCAATCTAACCTATTTGTTTTAAATGTCCCACCCCCCACCCCCGCCAATGGAAAACTGCATAGAAAGATTTTGTTAGTATTCCCCTGAAAAGCACCAACATGCACACAAACAGGGTCTAATTGACAAAACCGCTGTTTATTTATTATTGCATTTTTTTTAAAAATATCATGGTGTAGTATAACGTATTATACAACAGCAGGGTTAAATTCTTTGTAGTTAAGCTTTCTAGTTCACTAGTCACGGCACTGATAGTCTCGCATAGCCAGAATTTTAGGTCTGGACTCCATATCAGCTTTTATTGGCTAAGGATCACCCAAAAGAACCTCAAGAGAGACATGTAAAGCAACTAGTCATAAGTTGATTTGTTCAGTGTCACTTTTTAGGGGGTGTACAAATGTGAAGTCAATGTTCCTACAAAAACAGACAGGCATGCAGCCATAAATCGTTCATTTAAGAAAGTTGTGCAAATGAATGAGTTTATACCGTGACCTTCAAGTCATTTGAAAATCCATCTTTTAGGAGATCTTCATAAGTGTTCGGTGTCACATCTGTAAACACAACAGCTTCCTTCTTCCATAAAGGAAGTAGAGTGTCACAACGGCTTTGTTTCCAGGCAGACCATTAAAAAATATGATAAACGTTTCATGGAAATTGTGTAGACTAACCAATCGGATCACAACTTTTAAACACCTGAAGTGTTTTCAGTTATTTGTGCATCAGGCGTTCGGTCAGTGGTTCATAGGGTGACTTCTGATGCTGAGACTAGGGCACTGATCAGGGAGTTGATTGATTGACGGAGAAAAACGTATGAGATCTTTTTGAGAGTGAGACTCTGTAGGTTTCCTGAGGTAAGAGAGTCTTCAGGGGAAAGGAGGATTTTATAATAGACTTCAAGGGAGAGAAAAACAAAGAGAGAGGCTGGTGAGAGATCAGCTGTTTATAGCTGCTGTAACATAAGTAATAACAGGAATGAACATGCCTCACAGATGTATTAAATGTATATCATTTAAAAAGCATGAACTCAGAAGCGTCATCTATTAATAAATACAGAACTGGACTCATTGACGTCAGTGAGGATATCTCTTAAAATATACTTCTAACAGGAAGGAAGCTGTTGAAGAAATGATGTCAAGCAGAATAAATCCTTCAGAATATTTAAGCAGTCATTCTTGAGACTGAGATTGAAGCGTGGACCTCCAGCACTTAGAGGTGTAGTGTCCTGATGATAAAATGGTGCTGTGGGATAAAAAGTTATCCACTTCATGGTGATGTATTGAATATTATTCAGACACCACAGACTGTTGTTACTGCTTGCGCTAATTAAATATAAAACGAGTAAATATAACCATGACCATGAAATCAGTGCGTGTCTCTATGTCCAGAACACAGGAGAGGTGTGTTCTTAATCTCATTGGTGTTGAAAAAAATGCTGTAGTTCAGGTGTAGTGATATTTCAGGTGCAGGTTTTCCCAGACTGTTATTAAGAACGAGGACTGAAGCAGGAGCTTGTGATTTGACATGCTACTTTGTTAACCATCTATTTCTCACAATCTGTGCAATTTTTTCAGTTCCAGTGCAGGTACATGCTTATTTCTGATCAGTTACCCACCACAGCAATTGTGTTTGCTTTCTCTGCAGTTGATGTGGAGCACTCCCATGTGCGATTTCTGGGCAATCTGGTGCTGAACCTGTGGGACTGTGGAGGGTGAGTGCACTGCCTCGACTCTGTTCTATATTTCAAGATGATGTAAAGACTGCTTCTTGGGTTTAAGACAAATTACCTGATAAACATAAATGATTGCACAATTTGTTCATAAAATGCTTACACACACAGGTTTAAACTCCTGGAAGATTTGTTTCCAATTTGCAAAAGCACCAAACAGGGAGGCATGAGTGGACTTTGTTTTTTTCTTTCTTAAAAAATAATAATAATGATGATAATCTGCAATAGTTTCTTTTTCCTTTTAAAATGTCCTATTTTTCTAGATTTATGGTGTGGTAATGTAATCCTCAATGTAATCTAATAATAATAATCATAGTAATATTATTCATAGTTGTACTAATAGTTACAGTACAGTGGTTTAGGGTATGTTTTTTGCAGCTAGAGTTGGGCCTCCTATACAGCTACATAAGCGGTGAATGCATATGTTTATCAGAATTTCTTTTGGGAACAAGAGTTCCCTTTTCATGCAAGCATCTCCCAAACACCCTGCAATTTCCATGCAAGGCCATGTCCTCTGTCACACTGCAGTTCCTTGAAGCTAAGAACTTTTATACTTCTAATGGAATGTTTAGAATCCTGATCTAAACCCAGTCGAAAATCTCTGCCATATCTGTGGCAACAGAGTTATTGCTAAGAAACCCACTACTGTTGACGCGTGGACCAAAATCACACCAGAGCAGTGTGGGAAAACTAGTGATGTCCTGCAGCTGCAGGTGTGCTGAAGTCATTCAGAGCAAGGGCCTCTACAATTCCTACTCATTTTTAACAGTCGAATCTTCTCTTGGTGAACAGTGGTTACTGTTCTCTGATTCTGATCACAACAACAGAAAGGTTTTTTTTCAGGTGCGTTGGTATTTTTTGTAGAGCATGCTAGTCGAACAGTGGTAGAACCCACAGCTAATACTCCTTCACATTCTGAGCAAAGATTTACAATATTTCAGAAAAAAATCTCTACTGTATTATTAATAGTAATAGTGTTTTATTGCTTGCTGATAAGTACAGTGGAACCTCGCTTAACGAGCATAATTCGTTCACGTATCTTACTCGTTAAGCAAAACAATTTTTCCCATAGGAATCAATGTAAAATACGATAATGTATTCCATGCCGAAAAAATACTCAAAAACATTTTATATGTACATAATTAATTTACTATTTATAATAATATCTAAAGGCATTTTTTAAATTATTAACGCATGAAATAAAAAGATTATTAATATGAATGAACCTGAAAGAGAATAAATAGTCAATAAAATAAAAAGAAATAAACACGATTATAACTTATGAAGAAAGAAGGTACAGTAGCTCCTGGCGCGAGGGAGACGGAGGGGAGGAGGAGGGGGAGGGTTATTGGGGGGAAGGAGGAGAATCTTCCACCGAAGGACACTCTTCTTCACTCTCTGCAGTCTTGACTGACTCACTAGCTGTAAATCTTTTAGAAGCACTGGCACTACTGGCAGTTTCTTTTTTTACAAGAAAGCTGTCTAGAGACATTTGTTTTTGCCTACGCTTCAAAATTTAGCGAAAATGCGACACAGCATTATCATTAAATAAATTTGTAGTGCGCATTTGTAATGCGGAACGAGCGCTAAACACAGACTGATAGCCGAGAAACCACCTCGTCGTCTCATTATGCAAAATATCGCTCGTAAAGTGAGTCTTTTTTTCTTTTTTTTTTACAATTTGTTTTGCTCGTTATGCGAATCACTCGTTATGGGAGGTGCTGGAAAACTGGAAAATAAATTCTAGGCCATTAAAAATAATAATAATATATTTCTAATGAAAGTAAATCAGTTTATAAATTGAGTGTTAATTTTTAACCCTAGAGAACTACTACTACTAGAGTCAAGAGAACTACTTTTAGAGTTGCTGAATGTGATTCATTGTGTAGCTGTGTTTGTTTGCTCACGGATTGTTTTGTCTGTAGGCAGGATACCTTCATGGAGAACTACTTCACCAGTCAGAGAGATAATATCTTCCGCAACGTGGAGGTGCTGATCTACGTGTTCGACGTGGAGAGCCGCGAGTTGGAGAAGGACATGCATTACTACCAGTCCTGTTTGGAAGCCATCCTTCAGAATTCACCTGATGCTAAAGTCTTCTGCTTGGTGCACAAAATGGACCTGGTTCAGGAAGATCAGAGGGACTTGGTTAGAAAATTGTCTTTCTAAATTATTCAAAATAAAAAATAAATGCAAATTAAAAATTGATCATAAAAACAAAAACTTTAAATGAATAAAAAATATATAACACTGAAAAGGAGGGAGGGAACTTTACAAAGTTCTGTCAGCTGTCACAGTCTGTAACTGTTATTTAACAAAAAAAAGATGCAGTATCAGCATTGTATTATAACATAATTGATCACAATATTATGTTGCCACAGGCTTGCTCATTAGGGATAAAATAAAATAGTCTAACTATAGAATTTAATAATTTATTCTTATTTCTAGTTAATTAGTTATTTTTTATTATTATTTTTCATTTTCCCCTCCCCTTTCTCTGTTTTCTTCTTTTGTAAGGCTGCTTTGAGACAATGTTCATTGTAAAAGGCGCTATACAAAATAAACTGAATTGAATTGAATTGAATTATGGCATCATAGCTGTTTATATCAAGAGATAAAAAGTGCATTGTGTTACAGCTTTCTGAGCATGTTTGTGTATTGATGCTCCTCACCATGTGTTATCCCAGATCTTCAAAGAACGTGAGGAAGACCTGAAGAGACTTTCACGCCCTCTGTTATGTACCTGCTTCAGAACCTCCATTTGGGATGAGACACTTTATAAGGTAACGCTGTTTGATTTTCACGACCCTGATCATGTCAGCTTGTATACTGGTCAGTATTTAAAATAAAACTGCCAAAAATACAGCAATTATTAAAGACACAACTACAATTAACATATTACTCCTCCATCCTTCCTCATAGAGAAGAAAAATTGATTAAACATAAAAACTCCTGATGCACATTCTGTGTTCTACATTTTCTTTTTTTTTTTTATTTCTTTTATAATTAAATAAAAGAAAGTACATCTGCTTCTGGTTTTGACTAAAGTGACATGAATGCTGATATGACCTTCCTGCTCCTCCTCTCTGCCCACAGCTGATGCTTGACCACACCCCCACTGCCACACCCTGCTGCAGCTAAAATTTTGTTTTGTTCTATAGATCTGTCTTTATCTTAGATCAAAGTCTTACAGTATGCTGGAGCACAAACATGATCATATCCACATCCATACATTCCATAAGCTTTTCCGCTAATGACTGGATTGAGTGTTATTTTGCCGCATGACCTGCTGCTTGCTTTCCATATTCTTCCTATATTATACTGAGATGTCTACTGATTTTGTGTCGTCGTGACTCATTTATGTGTGTGTGTTTGTAGGCATGGTCCAGCATTGTCTATCAGCTAATCCCAAATGTACAACAGCTTGAGTCCAACTTGCGCAATTTTGCCCAGATCATTGAAGCAGATGAGGTCCTGCTTTTTGAAAGAGCCACCTTTCTGGTAAGCATGCCATTTAAAATCGAGTACTCTCTATAGTTAGAAAGACGTAGTAAGGATATAGAAGACATAGTAAGGAAGTGATGGCTTGAAATGATGTACATTGTTACATCTACATTTGTCCTTTTGGCTTCATTTGGTAAAAGATGATATGCTGTAGCAACAGTTAAGGCAAGCAACAAAGGTCAATATATATATATATATATTGACATGTGTGTGTGGAGTCACAGTAATCTGGTCTTTAACATACACTATATTGCCAAAAGTATTGGGACATCTGCCTTTACATGCATATGAATGTAATATGGAGTTGGCCCACCCTTTGCCGCAATGACAGCTTCAACTCTTCTGGAAACACTTTCCGCAAGGTTTAGGAGTGTGTTTATGGGAATTTTTGACCATTCTGCTCTAAAGTATCCCAAAGATGTTCTGTTAGGTTGAGGCCAGTCAAGTTCCTCCACATCCATGTCTTTATGGACCTTGCTTTGTGCACTGGTGTGCAGTCATGTTGGAACAGGAAGGGGTCATCCCAAATTGTTCCCACAATTATCATGAAATTGTCCAAAATGTCTTGGTATGCTGAAGCATTAAGAGTTCCTTTCACTGGAACTAAGGGGCTGAGCCCAAACCCTGAATTCAATGATTTGGAGGGGTGACCCAGAACTTTTGGCCATATATTGTAAGTGACAGGTGACAGGACAGCATGGAGCTGCGTTCTTTCATTTCAGATTCTCTCTTCTGTTCATCTTTACTTCTCAGGTGATCTCTCACTATCAGTGCAAGGAGCAGCGAGACGCTCATCGCTTTGAGAAGATCAGCAACATTATTAAACAGTTTAAGTTGAGCTGCAGGTGACTGAGTGCTTTCCATTTTTATCAGTTTACTCTGCAGCTTCTAAACACTGTGCTGGTTTTGATGGTCGAACTCATTTAGTTTTGTCTGTAATCCCGCAGTAAACTGGCTGCTTCCTTCCAGAGCATGGAAGTGCGCAACTCCAACTTTGCTGCTTTCATTGACGTGTTCACCTCCAACACCTACGTCATGGTGATCATGTCTGACCCTTCCATACGTAAGAGCTGCTTTGTGGTTATCAGGGGCTTCACTCAGTGAACACAGTTTCCTGTGTGTGTGTGTGCGCCTGCCTGTCTGTTGGGGGGTATTTTGTGTGTGCGTGTGTGTTGAAGGGTGGTGTGTGTGTTGAGGGGGTGTTGGGGTGGTGCTGTATGTTTTTGTGTGGGTTTTGGGGGGGCATTGTGTGTGGTGTATGTGTTGAAGGGTGGTGTGTGTGTGTGTGTTAGGGGTGGTGTGTGTGCGTGTCTGTGTGTGTGTTAATAAGGGGCAGTGTGTGTTGGGGGGCTAGTGTGTGTGTGGTGTAGGGGGGGTCAGGTTGTTTTTTTATGTTGTTTATAGTATAGTTACTTTTTATTTTCTTTCTCTTTCTCCCCTTCCTCCCTTTTCTTCTTGATATTCTTCTGTATCTAGCCTCTGCTGCTACCCTCATCAACATTCGTAATGCCAGGAAGCATTTTGAGAAGCTGGAGAGGGTGGACGGCCCCAAGCACAGCTTGCACATGCGCATGCGTTAGACATCTAAACCCTCTCCTCAGGTAAGGTGATCAGAACATCCGGCCAGAAAAATTTTGAGGAATTATTTGAGATTTTGAGGAATTGTTTGAGTTTATGCTCCACATTCTGTGCTTTTTCTGTGGACCAGCAGCTAGAGACAGATGTGCCAACATTTAGAGAAGAACTCAAAGACGCCGTTGCAGATTCTTTTGCTTTCTGCTGAATTTTTCTAGGTGAACTTTGTCCTGTCAGTTCATGAACCTTAGTCTTATAAGCCAGTAGCAAAAAAGGCAAGTATTTTTTTATATAAACAGTTCAACAATAAAAATAAAGAATAAAATGTGCTTTGTGGTTATTTCATATTATTATTATTTTTTGAAGATTACCTTAAGTTATTGCTTTATGACTGTGATAAAAGTAGAAACTCCAAGGTTTTTCGTTAGCATATTTACTTATTCATGAGGCTCTGTGCTGTCTATCCATATGCTGAGGTTTTCATTATAAAAACCTCTAGTGTTTATAATGTTAGTCATGTTGGCACCTCTGTATCTGGACACAGCTTATAGTACTAAACATTACTGATTGGTCCAACAAATCTTTATATCATGAACAACCATCTTTTTTTTCAATGAAATGATTTATTTATTTTTTTAATCAGACTGAATGTTTTCATTACATCACCAGATAGAAATGTTGCAATAGTGTATTTTCTTGAAAGGGCTGTGGTGTGAAAGAAAATCTGCAATCTTTCCATGCACATCTGGTAAACACTGGGATTCAAATCGCAGTTTGTCACAGTCACGCTATATTGCAAAGGAGGATTAAAAAAAAAAAGGGGAAAGAGAAGAAAAGTAACCTCTTTAGTTCTTTAAAACATCTGTGGATATTCACTGCCTCTTGTCTGCACCTTTGTGTAGATATGTTGAATATTTTGCAGTAAATGAAAAACCAGCATCATACAAGAGAGTTATTTATTATACAAAGTCCAGTAGAAAAACATAAATAAAATCTAATAAATAAATCATAATTTTAGTTTTTAAAAAAAGCAAGTAAAGCTCCTGTTACTTATATAATAATAACACTGGCTGCTTACTTAGTTCCATGTACAGAATACAGAGGCGTGCTTATCATGTGTAAAACGTTAGCCCAGGCTTATCTTGCTGATTTATCTTGAGAGTTTTGCGTAGCTCAGACAAGCACGCTGTTAATCACGAGGATTACTCGCAGCTCACAGGAAGATGTTTTCTCTCGTATAGTGATCCAAATAAGTTGAGAAAACACTATAGCTTTAAAGGCTTTTTAATTCCAGATTAACAGAAACATACTCTCACTGACACTTCATTAGGAGCACCTCGATACCTACATATTCGTGTTATTATTTAATTAACCAGTTGTACAGCAGAAGCACAATGTATATAATCATCCAGATAGAGAGAGGTTGTGGTGTTGGTTCCAGATGAGCTGGTTTGAGTGTTTCAGAAACAGCTGCTCTTCAAACACAACAGTTTCTAGCATTTACACAGAATGGTAACAGTTCTGTTGGTGGAAAAACCTTGTTGATAAGAGAAGTCCGAGGAAGATGGCCAATAGGACGAATGCAGTAGCTCAAATAAGCACTCTTTAACACCATGGTGAACTGAAAGGCATCAGAAAATGCTCAAAACATCAATTCTTGAATGAGGTGAATGAGCTTCAGCAGCAGACAACCACATCAGCTTTCTCTTCTGTCAGCCAAGAACAAGAATTTGAGGCTGTCATGGGCACAAACTCACTAAAACCAGACAGCTGAATACCAGGGGGGAAAATCAGGCCTTTTTACCAGTTTTCAGCTGTCTAATTTAGGTGATCCTCTGCCCTTTATGGTTTCAGAGTTCTGTTTTTGGTTGTCAGGAGTTTTGTTAGTTTTTCACACCATGCTGCATAAACTCTAGAGACTGTTGTGTGTGCGAAAAATCCCAAGAGGTTAGCAGTTTCTGAAATACTTAAACCAGCTCATCTGTTACAACAATGCCACAGAACTCACATTTCTTCCCCATTCTCATAGTTGATGTAAAGAGTAACTGGAGCTCTTGACCTGCATCTGCATGAGTTTTTGCATTGTGCTGCTGCCACATGATTAGTTGATGAAATAATTACATAAATTTGCAGGTTCCTGGGTTTATTGATTTCTAGTTCAGTCATTAATGGCTATAGATGTAAAATCATGTAAAGCACAATTAATTTGCCATAGTCGGTGTGTCATGTCTCATGTTTTAAATAATGTATGTATATATAATTGCTCTCGGTGCTCAGTCTGCCCTCATGGAGCCAGATTTTAGTTGCTTCATTCCTTTTAGTTGCTATATTTAAATATTCAGTGATGATTTATTGTTTTATTGTGTGTGGCTTTTTAATGTAAGACTTTTATAGTGCACTTTTTTTGCACCATGTGAAGAACAGAAACTCTTCATGGTTATTTCTGAATATCAGAAAAAAACAGAGGCCAGAGGCTCGATATCTAGCACCAGGAGCTAGTTTTACTGTCCTTCTAATGTTTGTCTCAAATAAAACCTTTTCAATGCTACGTCAGTCATGGTCATTAGTCTAACACATCAGAACGTGCCAGAGGGTATTTCTCAGCCTGTGTCTGATCACTCGTTCTTGTTTTCTCTTTTCTCCCTGTGATCCGCTAGAGGGCCTGCGTGCCAGGGAAATGGCACCCTGGGGAATTCCTCATATCTGCTGACTTCACTGCATCCAGGGGGTTTTTCTAGAGACTCTTGGCATTTTTAGATGAGAAACTTTTTTTGTCACACCTTTTCCTTACAAGACCTGAACATAAGGCTGTTTGGGATTGATGAGGAACTGGGGATTAATCATGAAAATCTTGGTAAATGGGTAAATGAGATGTTAAGCCATAAAAAAAAAAAAAATTAACATTGTAAGGATGATGCACATTTAAATGTCCCTTAACCTATGATCAGTGCCATAAAGTGAGTAAAGATATATATAGGCTCTCACAAACAGTGGACATATCTATCCTTTCGCCCCCCCCCTCTCTTTTTGTTCACTTGTGTTTCTGTAGCATTGTGTAAGTGCTGCCTGTGCTGCAGCTTGCAACAGTATGGTTTGTTCTGAAAATGTTGTCATTCTTGCTAAAAAGTGGTCACTGACCATCTGAAACGAAGCAAAAGTTCACACCTCTCCTTTTCTATACAGATGTTTATTTTCCCTATTTATTGGCAAGGCAAATAAAAGCAACGCAAATAAAAGCAAAGTAAGTGTTACTTTTCTTAACAGTTCAATGTTTTCTCTGGTTTTTCTTTTATATATGACTCCTAAATTTCTCTCTCACTGGGCTTGCTGAAAGACTCAGCATGGGGAAATTGATTTTTATACCAGAAATGTGTTCATACCTGCAAATATATTTTTATTAATTGGTTAGCCCAAGCTAATAATCATTCACAAGCTAGTTAAATGAGCTTGCTAATAAGTACTGCTTTAGCAAGCCGATAAGTTAGCTGCTTGTAGCCTATGGACAGAGAATTATAAGCTGCTTCTGCATTTCATGCAGCACAAAGCCCACCTTCATTACCATGAGAATGTACAGGTGTCTCACACCGTGCAGTTCATTTACTCCATTCATTCATTCTTTTATTCTTCTTCAGTAGCTGTTTTATCCTGGACACGGTGGCTTAAACCAGGGGAGTTTCTACTGTTTGATCAGGCACCCAATGTTCTAGGGGGGTTGGGGGCATACACCCCCAGGAAGTTATTATTTGGGGGGGGGGTCCTGGTGTATGTGGGATGGATTGGATAGATGTTATGGATTAGTGGATGGATTTATGGATTGCCTTTCTAGAGTTTGATCACTTGGGGCAAGGGACCACCAAAGATTTTACAAAGGTACATCTGAATTTCTAGGGGGGGTAAGGAGACGTATGGTAGCTTTGCAAAAACAACACCATTCTGGTGAGTATGAATGGGATGTCTATTATGTATTTTCTTATTTGTTTCCTTAAATCCTCATTTAAAACATTTTTGTGAGATAACTAATTAATAAGCAAATCCCTTAAAAAGCTTTCACTGTCAGTGAAGAAATCATTTGGCTTGTGACAGAATTCCAAAGAGATAAAAGAACTTAGCACTTAACAAACTGACATTATCGATCAAATCTGTGCCAAGTAAATTAGATCTCATTTAACGGAATACAAATTCACATCCTGCACATTAACATTGTGCTAAATGTTCACCTGGTAGCTGCTTCTACTCAGTCCTCAGCTACAGCATTGTATTCTGAATTAGCTTCTGAATGCACGTCAAGGTATCCAGGGGGAAAGATGAAAGAGGAGGAGCACAGTGAAGGGGTGGGGCACAACAAGGGGGCGTGGCAGATGATTGAAGAGGATTCGCAGGTATTTTCACTTCAGCTGGTGCTACAATGAGGCTTTATTCAATTCAATTCAATTTATTGTATAGCGCTTTTAACAATAAACATTGTCTCAAAGCAGTTTTACAGAACATGAGAAACAAAATACATGTAAAATGTCCTAGATGTTAGACAAAATCATTCCTAGTGAGCAAGCCTGAGGCGACTATGGCAAGGAAAAACTCCCTTGGATGGTATCAGGAAGAAACCTTGAGAAGAACCAGACTAAAAAGGGAACCCATCCTCATTTGGGTGACACCGGAGAGTGTGATTATAAATTATTCTAAACACAGAAAATAATTTAAATGATAAAGTTTGAGGAATCAGAAAGACTATTTTCAGACGTGAATTGGAGAATTGCACTGGGCCACAGCAACATTTCATTAAACAAAAAGGATCTAGTGACACCCATGAGTGTCAATAGATCAATAGATTGATTGATCAATAGATAGATAGATCGATCATTTGATCTTTATTGTTATTGCAAAGTACAGGTACAACAAAATGCCGTTTAGCATCTACCAGAAGTGCAGATGGTATAAATTGTGCAAATGAACAAGTGCAGATAAATATGTAAATATGTCCATCAATAAATAAGGCTATGACAGTATGTGCAAGTTGTATTTACAGCATATAAAGTGTTAAGTGTAATTATATATAATTATATATTATAAATTATTCATTTGTTTATATTCTGGGAAATAAAACCAAATAAATTAGTGCGAAAATTGTGGGGTTAGTTCACCTCTTTTTTTAGTCCATGGTGCAGAACAGAAGTGATGACTTCATTCACACCTTTATAAACAAGCAGTTTTTTAAACTTTCTATCCTGAATCACCATCTGAGAAGTAATCTAGCCTGACTGCAGCTTAAGTGTAAGAGCTTATAAATTTGAATTGTCCTCAAGCCAAATTCTCACAGAACGATGGTGTTTGGCCTTGTCTCAGATGTCTTCTACTAAGCTACAACTTAGTACACACTGCCAAAAAGTGAGTATAGTCATGCCAGTTACAGAAGTGAACAGAGAATACTGTTTGATCGTACGGACCACATGCTCTTTTCGCGTGACGGTCATGTGACCGCTTTAATGCGCTCCTCTCAACACATGACAAAAGACACTTTCCTGCTTTAGTTAGTGGCTAAAATTTCTCTTATACAATACTGTGCCAAAGGCTTAGGCACTAATACTAACTGATACACATCTTCTCTTAGATGTCTGTTTTATGGCTTTACTGGCATTATTGGTCAGTAAATAAAATCATTTTGGTAAAGAAGGTAACATATGTAATAGACTCATTTTTAGACCTGAAGAAAAAAAAAGAAAAACAAGAAGCAAGTGTGATAGTCAGAGTCTCCAGAAGAACTGTGGCTTTTTCTCTAAAGCTGCTCTTTAATTCAGTAGTCAGGGCACTGATCATGGAGTCAGACATTTTAAGGCTTTCTCTCTCAATCACAATATCATTCCAGTGCACTGGAGAGTTTGTTCCCTAAAATAAATCACACATGCACCACAAAAAAAACAAGAGCATCGATGAGCATCATATTTTTTGAAGCTGCTCAAATCAGGGGAAAAAAACTTCCACCAACTTGTAAGTAGCTTTTTGTTGTAGCTCTTTTATCTTTATTTATCTATAATCCTGCTACAAGTTCCATCCATGACAGAAACACGTGATTAAGCTAACAAATTTATAAGACCTATAAGACTTGAATATTTGATGTTTGGATTTTTATTAGAATGTCATGAAATTGTTGATGATATCTCTGCTTTACAGCATGTGCTTAAGTTGTTTGCACAGAACCGTATATAGTTACACGCTCACCTACCATTTTAATAGGAACACCTGCTCATTCATGTCATTTGGAGTTATCTGATCAATCATGTGGCAGCAGAACAAAGCTAGTTAATGTTCACATCAAACATCAGAATGGAGAAAAAGTCAGATTTCTGTGACATGACGAAGACAGTGGCATGGATTTTAGTACCAGATTTCAGTATTTCAGAAACTGCTGATCTGGGATTTTCACACAGAGTTCACATGTCTAAGGTTTATACAGAATGGTGCAAAAAAATTCTGTGTGTGGAGGATCTGCAGACTGATGAGAGAGTAGAGGTAAATGTGTTCCTATTAAAATGATCATTTAGTAGATCTTTGTTATATGACAATATTATGCTCTTTTTATATATTTTTTAGATTCCACATCATTATAATATAACTGAAAGTATGTGAGAAAACTCACTCAGAAAAATCTCACCTCTCTGTCGCTGGCCGTAATTTTGAATGCATGCAATTTTGAATCTTTATGCAACACCAGTGATCGTGATGTTTTTATTTATAACTAGGAAAGATATATCGACCTTTCAAAGTTCGGTTTAAGCAGCTAGCTTCAAAGGGCATTCAATTTCTAAAGCTCAGGACAAGGAGGTCTCAGTGCAGTGCAGCTAACTGATGTTTTCATCTCTGGAATTCAGATGAAGTGCCAAAATCAGATATTCCGCTTGGGTTAAGGTCATCAGCCTTAGTAATTCTTATTTGTGTAACATAAATCTGCAGAAAGCTTTGGCTGTATTCCCAGTGAGATGTGCTGTAGTTATATAGAGAATCAGCAACTGTTGGCTGGTTATGACCGGGGAAGTTGCTGTCGGATAAAAATTTGTTCCCTGATTAATCGTTAAGCTTTGTATTCAACCAAAACTGTACACTACACACACTAACAGCTAATTTTACATTAGATTGCAGCATTTGGAAGATGCCACTTATGCAGAGTGACTTACATTTATACTACTGAACTCAGAGGCCCAGCAGTTGGGTGGTCCTAAGATTCAAACTCTCAATCTTCTGAGTAGTAGTCCACCACCTTAACCACTGAGCCATCACTTCCCTTACCACTTCCCTGATGAACTTAACCCAGGTAAAATATCTGATTTTGGCACTTCATCTGAATTCCAGAGATGAAAACATCAGTTTTGCACTTAAAACATAAGTAAACATAAAGCACAGCATGGTGGTAAAGCAGGTAGCATTTCTGCTTCAGAGCCTCAGAGCTCTGTGTTGCTGTCTGTGCAAAGGCTTACATGTTCTCCTTTTATTCATGTCACTTTCCACTCACTGTCCAAATACCTGCAGGTAAATTAGTTATGCTGAATTGCCCATAGTTTTGGATGCACTGGGATGAACTGAACTCTTCAGAGTTGCATCCAGTGTTTACATGATTGGCACCAGATCCACTGTGACCAGGATAAAGACGTTACTGAAGTTAAAAGAATGAGTAGCTGGATGAATGATGCATTGAAATGGTTCTCTTCAGGGTTTCCTCTGGGTTCTCTGGTTTTATTCTTCCTCCCAAAAAACATTAATGTGTCTGTTCCCATTTCATACTAAGCGCTCCTAAGAGTGACCAGGATAAAGCATCTACAGAAGACTGAAGGAAAGAATAAACACACTGAAATGTTAAAAACAACAACTACAACTGGGGATTCAATACCATTAATGCTAGACTGCTGACGTATTAATTAAATGTTATCCAGATTGATCGCCCTTCTCAAAATTAAATGACCAACACTTTACCTTACACTTTTTTTAATGTAAAATAAATAGGAATGAACAGACCGATATATCAGGTCAGACACTTTTATTCCAGGCAGATCTGAATTAGGAATGAAATGGCGTATGAATGATAAGTTATATATAGTGTACAGTTTACATTTTTATCCATTTTATCGGATGATATGGAGTCTCTGCAATCTATCTTGCATGTGCAGCTGTGATCCTGTTTCTTTTCGAAGCCAAGGCCATGCAGTCACTCAACGCACGTGATCCAGACACACCCCTACTATCTGCACACACACACACACACACATATGAAAGTACTTCAGCTAACTCACATGGATCCTCAGCACTAATAAACCGCAGGTCTAAAATGACTAAGTAGTTTCTTGTTACTGCCTCCCCAGGACCTGCTTTTAAGTTTGGAATTAGCCCGATCACATAATTTGCTGTTAATCAGCTGAGGATCTTCAGCTGTGTTTGCAATATTGTGTACAATCAACAGAAAAAAAACATCCTGGAAGACGAAAAGAACAAAAAGGGAATTCACATTAGTGGTCAAGAGAAAGTGAATGGGGAACACATTTCTTCATTCCTCATCATTAGAGATTTCTTGATACTTTTATCAGTTCATTTCTGATTTGCAAAAAAAGTGATATTTGCATTGTCACTTTTTCAGTCATGGATGCTTCTTAACAAAGTTTGGTGCAGCTTTATTGACCGAGATGCCATAATATTAAACGCAGCTGTCTAATATTGTGTCTTTGTGCCACCAAAACAGCTCTGTCTGTTCAGGGACTCAACGAGACCTCGAATGTGTGGTGTGGTCTCTGGCACCAAGACGTTAGCAACAGATCCTTTAAGTCCTGTAAGTTGCGAGGTGGGGTCTCCATGAATCAGACTTGTTTGTCCAACACAAATCAAAGATGCTTGATTGCACTGAGATCTGGGGAATTTGGAGGCCAAATCAACATCTTGAACTCTTTGTCATGTTATACAAATCATTCCTGAACAATTTTTGCAGTGTGTCCGGGATCATCATCCTGCTGAAAGAGGTGGCTGCCATTATGGAACACTGTTATCATGTAGGGTTGTAACAGGGTTTAAGTCGGTGGTCCATCCAGAATTACATTTTTTAGTAATTAGATGTACAATTGCTCTTTTGTGGGATTGAACCAGATGGCTCAACTTTGCTCCTCACTCACGCGTCAGTGAATCTTGGGTGACCATGGCCCTGTCACTGCTTCACCGGTTGTCCTTACTTGGACCACTTTTGGTTTCTACTAACCACCCGGATACCAGAAACATCCCACAAGACCTGCTGTTTTGGAGATGCTCTGATCCAGTCGTCTAGTTATCACAGTTTGACCCTTGTGAAAGTCACTCAGATCCTTACACCTGCCCATTTTACCTGCTTGCAACACAACAATGTTGTCTTTGTAATGAAATATCAATATTATTCATTTCACCTGTCAAGGTTTAATCAGTGTAGTGTTACCCAATATATTTTTTGGGAAACCTAAAATAACCCAAGAGTAACATTATACAGATATTTTGCCACAAAGTCCAATAATTCTGAGTGACAAGATTTCAAATGGTCTGGATAAAAAAACCCTGTAATTCCACCATCCATAAAAACCATCGGCAATTAGCTTCAACTACTATTATTCCATTTTCACATCTTACTTCTCCCATAATTAAGATATTAAATTGAATGGACAAGTTTCTTAAAAAATGAAGTTAGAGAAGATACAAATATCTCTGCAAAAAAAACCCTGCACCTAATTGCTGACTCCTTTAGATATAAATCAGTGCTGACTGAAGAAAAGCTGCTTCAAACTTTGAGAAACACAAAACTTAAAGGATTAAAAAGGATTAAGGATTATAAAATGACAAGCTGTTGATTTTTTTTTTTTTGCCAAATAATGCTGCTACCATTTCTCCTGTGTTGGATAATAGATTTGGAAAGAGTTTTCTCATGTCTCTCTGTCATACTTCATTGTTCACAGTGTAGTTGTTATAGGTTTTCACTACATAGTTCTGCAACACCACTTTTTTATTGGTCATATTCAAGAACTGCAACTTTCAGAGTACCTCTGCAAACACATGATCTCTTTCACTCACTAACCGCTGTTAAAGATAGGATTCTATACTGACTTTATTGTTGTGTCACTATGTTTAAAACCGAAAATCATTCCATCTGAGTGGTGTGTGGAAGAGCAGAGAGCCAGTCAGACTGCAACCCTTAATATTCTGAAGCTTTTGATCAGAAGTGTGTAAGGAAATATCAGATGCTCTGTGGCCCATGGGTGGAGTATTTGAGTCTGAAATTATGAGTTATGTAGTTACATTGTGCCAGAATGAATGAAGTGATGAAATTAAGGCTTAAGGTTAACTGAATGTCAGTGGCTGAAGGTCTTTGGCCATCAAAAAACTGGATTCATCCTCATGACTAAGTGCTTAACCAGCAAGAAGGAAGAATTTTTTTGTCTTCATGTACATTTCCATTGCTTGGAAGCAGTGATGCATATCCAGCTGGCAAAAAAGAAAGGACGTGCAGTCTAGCAAATCCCTCCAGTAGAAACATTATCTTGTCTCAATCTCCTGGCAAATGATATCAAGCCACATTGTATTTTGTAAAGCATTGGTTGTGTTTAGGAGTGTGGGTCAGTGATTTAGGCTGTCATACCATCACAGAGAGAATCTTTTGTGGCATAATTTCAAGACCTGGTTTTATAATTAGCACTAGTGCTGTGATCCACGGGATCCGATCTTACCTGCACTCAGTCCAAAGATGACTTATGTGAAAGTAGATTATTTTTATATCTGCAGAGTCTGGAGCATGCTTTTCCACTACTACAGATTTGCCATAATGTTGACTTTATTAATGAGTGACATAGATAGATAGATAGATAGATAGATAGATAGATAGATAGATAAATAGATAGATAGATAGATAGATAGATAGATAGATAGATAGATAGATAGATAGATAGATAGATAGATAAAGTTAAGTTAAGCTTTGGTTTGTACATATAACTGCAATAAAAGGTAACAAATGCTTACAAATTGAATGAAAATTTAATCTATACTCATGATACTTCTGCATAATAGTACACTTAGTGTCCACTTTATTAAGGAGTATGTACTATATACACTTGTTCATTTAGTCAGCCAATCATGCAAACTTTGATTTGGGTGCAAAACATATTTTTGCAGATGGTTTTCTATTTAAAACATGTTAACAAAGCCTAGCAGCATGGCATTCCACCAACAACCTCAACAGCAAGGAGACCAAAGAGCTCATTGTGGACTTTAGGAAATCTAAAAGCAGCAGCCACTCTTCCATGTACAATCATGGGATTGAAATAGAGCATGTCACCAGCCTCATTTTACTGGGTGTCCACATCCGTGAAGCTCTTTCCAGGCACCACAGTTCTACAATTCTGCGTAGAAAGGTACAACATTGTCTTTACTTCCTGAGAATACTGAAGAAAGTTCATTGGTCTCCCCATCTTAACAGATTTCTACCCTTGCACCAGTGAGAGCATCCAGACCAACTCCATCACAGTGAGGTATAAGAGCTAGCACAAAATCCAGTAGGAAAAGCCCTACTGGATGGTGAAATAGTTGCCCAACTTCTGACCACTAAACATATTCTCCAGAGTAGATATCTGCACAGAGCACACATCACCAAGGACTCTTCATATCCCATTCATAGTGTTCAACTTACTTTCTTCCAGGTGGAGATATAGGAGCATTCACCCCAGAACCAGCAGTTTCAAGGTCAGCTTCTTCGCCACAACCATTACCCTTTTGAATCTTTAATATGTCTGTTTATTATCTGTATATATCTGTATCTGTATATACACTGTATATCATTCAAGGATAATCTAGGTACTGTACTGATTTATGAGTGAGAGTTTTTCTACTACAGTGTAATTTACGTTCGTACTGTTATCTACTCATTGCCCCACTGGTGGTCCAGCAGCAGGATTCCACTCTCTTATTGCCATGGCCTAGGCTCAATTCCTGGGCAGGGAGCTAACCCAGCCACAGAAGAGTTAACTCTAAGTGCCGGTCTCAAGCCCAGATAAAATGGGAGGGTTGTGTCAGGAAGGGCATCCGACATAAACCCTTGTGCCAAATCAGATATGCGGACCATATGATCTGCTGTGGCGACCCCGACCAAGGAGAAGCTGAAAGAACAACAACAAACTTTATCTACTCACTTTGTGGTTTTTATGGTTTGTGGTATATTACTCTTCTCATAATTTTACAGAGGAAGAAGACACATTAAATTGACATTTTGTACCAACTTGTGCATACAAGTATGAAATTTAATCACAGAAACTTATGAATCAAATGAATCAAATGTTTCTGCCATTCACAGTACGAAAGTGGCAAAAACACTCAGACGCTGAGTTTCACACTCACACAACAAGCTTTGTATAGTACAAAAATCATTATGCAAATGATGCAGCTGAAATGCAAAAAGAACATTTTTATTTATTTTATTAATGCCACATTGCCATTTTTCCCTAGCTTATTCTTTATGACCTTGTAAAAGTAGCTCTTGTACTATTTTATCCGTACTAACCATCAGGGTTTGTGCTAAACACCTGGATATTTTTTAATGTGTGTGCGCATATGTCAAGAATTTGTTAATACAGATACAAAGTTGTAATATTAAGGTGACAGGGTACTTAATGTAAGAGTACTCATTGAGTTAGGGTTATTCTGTACCTAATCTTCTAGAGTCTGAGAAAGACCATCAGCTGTGTCTTAGTTGACTACTTGCAAGACACAACCACAAACTCAGAGGCCCCCTGTCTCGAGTGTGAGGCTAGGGGAATGCAACCTCACTGACCACAATAGGAGGCCTAGAACTTGATTATGATGCAGCCCACATCCCTCCTGGCTAGGCAATATTTGATGACAGCCAACACTCAAAGAAAAAGAGACAGATCTTGAAACTCTGTCTACAGATAGTAAGAACCATGCCTCAGATGTCCCAGCAAGCATTCCTGATCTGCCCAGTAGGTCAAGCCATAAAAGTTCTCTCTTTTCATATACTAAAGTTCTCAGAGGTTGTTCATTCCATGCAGTCATCAGGCCACATCAGTTTATGATGATTTGCTTTCCTGGAACAGGTATACCAGAAGTGCGCAATTATGTCCAATTCTGACCCATAATAGTGCCTCACATTTCAGAGGGGTCAACATACAGCTGTAGTCCAAGTGCAACCAACAGCATCTTGGTGAAAGGAGCTTGAGCAATGAAATGCTGTAGGCACAAGACCTTTCTCAAAAAAAGGGGGTCTAGTTAAGAGTGGTTTCCTGGAGAGATGATCACCATCGTCACTCATTGGCTGGATAGCAATGTGGTGAAAAAGTGGTGCGGGTTCTCAGGTTGTCCATTTCCTGATGCAGAGACAACTCCCTGTTGAGTAAAAAATGGCCTTCTGAGTCACTTGTTGTCATCTTACATTTGGTTTTGGAGCCTTCTGTAAGCATATAGTTTTGCCTCGTTCTCTGATACTGCCCACATTACACAGGATCAGCTGTCAAAAGATAGAGCCATGCTTGTGGCCCCAAGATGGCCAGAGAAAATCTGGCTCCCACTCTTAATCTCACAAGTGAGGGGAACACCCTGATGGCTTCCACAATGAACGGATGTGTGGTCACTGATGAACGGAGACATGCAGTATCCCTGGTCAGATTATCTGCAGTTGTGGGTTTTGACCCAGTGGAGCAGTGAACAATATAATGGCATTTTGATCCACTTGATGTTATTTTATAAGGAGCGTTTCATCTTTTCAGTCACTGCTAGAGGTAGAACTCACTGAGCTTTTCTATTTAACTTCTCCACCTTCTAAAAGGTAGGCATTTTACATGTACAGCATTTGACAGAATCAGAATATTTTTATTCTTATGCACTGAATATACATTTCAAGGATATGAATATACATTTCATGATACACTATATTGCCAAAAGTATTCGCTCACCTGCCTTGACTCGCATATGAACTTAAGTGACATCCCATTCCTAATCCATAGGGTTCAATATGACGTCGGTCCACCCTTTGCAGCTATAACAGCTTCAACTCTTCTGGGAAGGCTGTCCACAAGGTTTAGGAGTGTGTTTATGGGAATTTTTGACCATTCTTCCAGAAGCGCATTTGTGAGGTCACACACTGATGTTGGACAAGAAGGCCTGGCTCTCAGTCTCCGCACTAATTCATCCCAAAGGTGTTCTATCAGGTTGAGGTCAGGACTCTGTGCAGGCCAGTCAAGTTCATCCACACCAGACTCTGTCATCCATGTCTTTATGGACCTTGCTTTGTGCACTGGTGCACAGTCATGTTGGAAGAGGAAGGGGCCAGCTCCAAACTGTTCCCACAAAGTTGGGAGCATGGAATTGTCCAAAATGTCTTGGTATGCTGAAGCATTCAGAGTTCCTTTCACTGGAACTAAGGGTCCACGCCCAGCTCCTGAAAAACAACCCCACATCATAATCCCCCCTCCACCAAACTTTACACTTGGTACAATGCAGTCAGACAAGTACCGTTCTCCTGGCAACCGCCAAACCCAGACTCGTCCATCAGATTGCCAGATGGAGAAGCGCGATTCGTCACTCCAGAGAACGCGTCTCCACTGCTCTAGAGTCCAGTGGCGGCGTGCTTTACACCACTGCATCCGACGCTTTGCATTGCACTTGGTGATGTATGGCTTGGATGCAGCTGCTCGGCCATGGAAACCCATTCCATGAAGCTCTCTGCGCACTGTTCTTGAGCTAATCTGAAGGCCACATGAAGTTTGGAGGTCTGTAGCGATTGACTCTGCAGAAAGTTGGCGACCTCTTCGCACTATGCGCCTCAGCATCCGCTGACCCCGCTCCGTCAGTTTACGTGGCCTACCACTTCGTGGCTGAGTTGCTGTCATTCCCAAACACTTCCACGTTCTTATAATACAGCTGACAGTTGACTGTGGAATATTTAGGAGCGAGGAAATTTCACGACTGGATTTGTTGCACAGGTGGCATCCTATCACAGTTCCACGCTGGAATTCACTGAGCTCCTGAGAACGACCCATTCTTTCACAAATGTTTGTAAAAACAGTCTGCATGCCTAGCTGCTTGATTTTATACACCTGTGGCCATGGAAGTGATTGGAACACCTGATTCTGATTATTTGGATGGGTGAGCGAATACTTTTGGCAATATAGTGTACATGTCACTTATGTTACATTAAAAAGGTTATATCCATGTCCATTTATCATATGATATGATTTCCTATCATATATTAAAAAAAACAAAAAAAACAGATTTTAGATTTATATCAATCTATAAATCTATATAAGGATACTAGTATGAAGAATCAAATGAGAAGAGGAGGGGAAAAAACACCTGTCTGAAGCATAAAGAACAAAGAACAAAAGTATCGCTAATTGCAAACTAGATAATTTTTAAACAATCATGCTTAATGCAATAATCACAAATATCTAATTTGGCCTAGCTATGAGTTCAATATATACAGCTCTAGAAAAAAATAAGAGACCACTGCCCAATCTCCCTATTGAAAACCTCTGGAATGTCATCAAGAGGAAGATGGATGGTCACAAACCATCAAGCAAAGCTGAGCTGTTTGCTTTTTTGCAAAAAGAGTGGTATAAAGTTCCCCAACGGCAATGTGAAAAACTGGTGGAGAGCATGGAGCCAAAACGCATGCAAATCAGGGTTATTCCACCAAATACTGATTTCTTAATGTTATTTAGCCGAAGCATTAACACAACTTATTTGCAAATTATTTGCATTTTGTTTTATTTGAGTTATTAAAGCTCTGCAAATACTGCATGATCTTGGGTTATTTTGATGTGTTTTCATTTCCGTTAAATATACACTCTAAATAACAATAGTTATATTTTGAATTTAGGAGAAATATTGTCAGGAGTTCACAAAAAATGAAACAAAACTGTTCATCTCCCCAATACATGCACCTGTAAGAAAAAAAAACATAAGAAACTGATTATTTTGCACTGGTCTCTTATTTTTTTCCAGAGCTGTATATTAGGTTCTCAGGTAGAACAGTCCATTTAACTAAATGATTCTATCTTACACATGGGCATCGCTAGGCCTAACATTTCAGCTCAGCCCTCCTAAAATTCTGTGATTCTCCATAAACTGTACACAAATTGGTGATGGCCTCAGTCCCTTTTAGTTTACCTATGAAAACGGCAGCAGACTTCGGCTCTTCCCTGTCTTTCAGCGCGTTTTTAATCTGCAGACCGTGGTGTTGCAGAGCGAGGATCGGAGGACAAGTGTGTGTGTGTGTGTGTGTGTGAGAGAGAGGGAGATCAGGAAGACTCGTATTTGACTTGTTCAGTACTCAAATGTTATACACATCTATGCAGTACAGTGGAATGCTGCAATAAGTTTACCATCCTACCCTGTTAATCAAACGTTTATTTTTATTTTATTTATTTATTTATTATAAATAAATAAGCCCCCCTTAAATGAAAATTCTAGAATCACCCCTGATCCTACATGAATAAGAGAACACGATTGTATCTTGTTGTATTGCTGGCATTAGCATGAGGACTAGCACTAGAATTCCAGCCTCTAAATTAGAAAATGTCTTTGCAGACTAACAGCTCACAAGGCAAGGCTCATGTGACTTTTCAGTTTATCTCTGTGTAGCTTCCTCTGCTGTAAGCATTACTGAATGTTGGTCTGTAAAGATAATTTAAAGATTTAAATTTCAAAATATCCCAGAGGCATCCCTAGCTCCTGCAAATGCAATTGGTGATCGTTATGGTTATAGCCCAAGTCAAATCGAGTCCACTCTTCCCCTCAGGGTGTAGAAAAAAGAACTTGGGAAGCCCCTCTGATAATTGGAAAGGCCATTTATTGTCCGTGATAAGGGCTGTGTGACTAAGGCTTTCAGCAAAAGAACAAAAGCCAACTATTTTCCAGTTTAACAGCAGAGGCTCATGTGCCTTTCTGCTTGGATGGGAGGATTTTACAACATCCTGTGACTCTGGGTAAAGTGTGTTCTGTGCCCAGAGCTAATGTACTTGGTTAAGAAAACCCACAAGTGAACACACACATTTTGTGGATTGACGTTGAACCAAAAAAACATTGCAAAATGTTCACTTCCTTTCCAGTCATCTTTTAGAGGATGTGGCATCCATAATTTACTCTAAATGTGTAGTCACATGTATACAGTGACTAATTCATCAGAAATTAGAAGTCATTTATAAAAACCTTTAAGCGATCATTATTCAACAGATCTTAAACTGGTTTCCTTTCATTAGAAGCGATTATTATAGTAGCCATTCAGTGTAAAGCCCAATTCCATTTTAACTGCTCTGATACCTAGGGCACATTCCACATGCTCTCTTATAACCTCTGACACTGAGTTGTCTTGCTAGGTTTTGTCACAGTTTATCTTTCACTCGCACTATTTAGCATCTGACAGCAAAGTCAAGCCAAACAGCCGGAATTAGTTATCCTGGGACAGAACTGCACCAGGGGCAGGCATCATTCATGGGGGGTCTGTCACATGGAATAAGCTCCTGCTGAGAGATGAGATACTTAGACTCATGTATTGTCATGACATCCTTTTGGAACTTGTATTCCCATGAACACACAGCTAGTTTTCTTCATTTGTTAAATTCTTGGGCAAATTGGGGACAAATTTGTTTCTTGTCGTTTATACTAATATCATAATGATAAAAGAAGATAGACATTTTTGATTTTAGCTTTGGAAATTGGTGAAGTGTAGACTATTTTATTTATTTGTAAGGGGCAATTCTGCACTACAACACAGGAACAACAGGAAGAAATGAGACTTAACAGTTCACAAGACTAAAGTGCAAAATAAACCACAAATAACTCCAACTTCTTTGCAGACTAAGATTTTTAACTGTATGAAATCTATTATAGTTTGGCAGGTTTAAAACACTTAGTAAACTATGCATGGTAAGCAGTTATGGTAGTGTGTGTATATAAAAAGGTCCATTGCTCAAACATGTAATTTAGTGCTAGAGATTGTCAGGTAATGTTTTATCATAGATAAAAACATGCCTATGATTTTTTTTTTATTGTTTTGAATAATTTGAGACTAAACCCAATGTGTAAAGCATTGTCACTTTCATATCAGTTATAAGGCATATTATTTACAGTTGAACACAAAATACATTTGGGAAATCATTTTCCTAACAAATCATTGCATGTGCATAATGTCCTGTCTCTTATAATGCTGAAGCTAGAATTAGTAACTAGATACAATAAAATGCATTCATTGCTGGAAAAATGGCAGAATATCTGGCTGTAAATTCTATAACGATGGCCTAGTTACAGTTGTTTTGCTTTTTTCCTCACAGTCTGTCCATTGTATTCTGGCCTCCCATCACATGATACCTGGTCACCAGTCATCAAAACAGCTATAAAAGTTTTTTTCACAATAGTACATACAGTTGAAGTAAGATATTTACCAACTGTGTTTAAACATTTAAAAATGACAATTTACAATTTTACAATTCCTGTTATCTAATTTTAAAAAAACAAGGTTATTTGTGCCTAACCTCAGTGTCGACTGCACTTGTAGTTTCACAACAAATGACTCTTTGCACTTATAGGGTTTTTACATTTATCGAATGTTTCTGTGTGAATTTAACACAGTGTTAAACCAAAGAGGTTCCGGTTCATTGAAAATCAATTCAAATCAATGAACAAACAATTCCTGGACTGTGTCTGTTCCTGATGTTGGAAGCAAACAATTTTATGCTGTAGCATTAAAATATCACTTTCTTCGCTAGAACTGGAACAAGAGACCTAAACCTGCACACAGTGCAACTTCCATGAAGACATGGTTAATTAAGGTTGCCATGGAAGAAGAAGCCTTTATTATTGTCACAATGAAATTCTTTCTTCACATATTTTAACTTTGGAAGTTTGGCTTCAAAGCGCAGGGTCAGCCATGACACAGCACCACTGGAGCGGAGAGAGGTAAGGGCCTTGATCAGGGGCCCAGCAGTCATAGCTTGGTGGTGCTGGGGTTTGAACCTTGATCCTCTGATCAACAACCCGAAGTCTTAACCACAATTGAGCTACCACTGCCCCTAAGCAGTGGAAGAACTTGAGTCCTGACCTCAACCCCACTGAACACATTTGGAATGAACTGGAACACTAAGGCTTTCTCATTTGACATCAGAGCCTGATCTCACTAATGCTCTTGGCTCTGAATGGGCAAATCC
Organism: Hemibagrus wyckioides; assembly: GCF_019097595.1. Lineage (NCBI taxonomy): Eukaryota > Metazoa > Chordata > Actinopteri > Siluriformes > Bagridae > Hemibagrus > Hemibagrus wyckioides. Next base: position 11,427,003 of record NC_080717.1, on the reverse strand, counting down.
TCACATCCAAAATCTAGTGAAAGCTGAAGGGTGGAGGTTATCATAACAGCAAAGGACTGGGATGTCCAAAAGGTAAAAAAGGGTGTGATATTCAGGTATCCACAAACCTTTGCCCACATTTTATTTACCTCTCTGATAATTAATCTCATTGCCATATAACATACTTTTTGAGAAAATCTAAGGCTGTGTCCCAAAGCACACAGTGCATTCTAAGTATTAAACCTAGATAGCATTGACACCAATGTTGTAATGACATACTATTAAGTGTTAATTACTTATTATTATTAATAACTATAAAGTTATTGAGTGCCATGTTAAAAATCTTAAACCTCTCAAGCTTATCTCTTTATCTATTATTCATTTAGCACCTACCATCAATATCCCATAAAATGAATATCAGCAAATATAATACAGTATATGTAGAAAAAGATGTGGGTTAAGGTTAGGAAAGAAAAAAAATTACCCTGCTGTTATCTCAAAGCACATTACATGCAATGGACCGTGTTCTGAAGCTGATAGACACTGGTTCTATATCACTGGTTCTAATTATTCTAGTCTAATATGTTTGGCGAGATTCAGATTTAGCACACTAGCAAAAACAAAAAAACTCAAACTCAAAAAAACAAAAAATAATTATCAGGTAAGCCATGGGTTCAAATCACTCTCACACAATATAACCATGTTTAAAAGGCAGAAATACTGAGAACTCACCTGTATTCACCATGACTTAAGCAGCTATAACTCAACAATTTCTCAGCAGTCCACAATTTGGCTGAGAAACCTTTTAATTCAATGACTTGATTCAAATCTTTATCACCTTTTCTGCACTCTTTCACTCCCTACATTACGCTTGCCTCATGCTATTACTCTTTCTCTACTAATTGGCTGCTAGTTTTCACCTGTCACTACATACTCAGACTTCTATCATGCCTGAAGTTGGGGCATAATGACATTTGATGTACCTGAGCTGAAGCATGATGTCATTTCCTACCTGACACAGTGCTAACTGTGAATTTTTTCTGGATTGGGCAACTAACAGCACTGGGCAGCTCACAGCAGCTAAACACCTGGTTGCCTCTGCTGGGAGGTTGCTTGTAGATGGAGCTTTCATCAAACCCAAAGGTACGTTCAAATTAGCACACAAATGAATATGGGGAAACACTAAACTCTCCAAATTTGAATCCTACTAAACACTGGGACTGAATTGAGTGAGAAAGGTTAACAGATATCTTCAGCTTATTAAATATTATAGAAAGATGCAGTGATGTTAACAACTATTAGTTATCAGTTGTAATGGTACTAATACTTTTAAAATGATTGTTCTGAAGGAAAGAAATGTCTTAAGAAAAAAACAAAAAGCTGTTTAACACTGTACAATATGCCTTTAAGCTCAAAGTCTGACATAATTTTGGCACTGACCAGCCACTTGATTGACAGTGACACTGTATTTAATTAACTGTGATCACTGACTCTTATCATCACTGCCAAACAACTGCATGCAATATGTTTCTTTCCCCTAATGCAGGATGTTAATTTTATGTGAACTTGTATGTGAACTCCACACATGGGTAGAACCAAAACCGCTGCCTTGAGCTCAGGGACACTGTGTATCTTTGATTATTTCTACAACTACCCAGGACTGGCATCTGTTTCTACTAAAAGTTTCATGATAAGCTGTCTCTTGACCTCCAGCTTGTAAGCTTATGAAAAATCTCTGTCCTTTTACCAAGTCTCCTTGCGAAATAACTGTCTCAGGTGGACTCTGTGAAGGCAGCCGTTTTTAATCAGTTATAAACCTGTTGTCAGTGTTATAGATGTGCCTGCATTATTACACTAAATGACCACTACATGATTACAGTTTTTGAGAAATAAAATAAAAACCTCATGCATTTCACTTTGTTATTTTCATCTGAAAAGTTGCAGTTAATGGAATTCATTCATTTATTCATCCAGTAAGTGCTTTAACCTTGTCAGAGTAACAATGGGTGGGACAATTCAGCCCAGATGGGACACCAGCCCATCACAGGGCATTCATAGACATTGTTTTGGAGAGTTGGGAGGATGTGGACAATTCAGAGGAAATATGCAAAACTCTGCACAGACAGAGGTCACGATCAGCAATGCTAGGCACTGCACCATCACGCTGCTTTAGGCGTGAAATTAATTTTGGCAAAGGAAGTTAAGTCAAAATAGTTCCTCAAATGGTGCAGGATGTAATGTTTATAGTATGGAAGATGGTAGTGATGCCAGCACCCTTTCGCTAAACTGTCTGGACAACACACACAGACAGCTTAGTGACAGGGCTGCGCTGTTGTCTCTGCCATCTCTGATGCCTGGCCAGGTTCAAAGTCTCCCACAGGTCACTGAGTGTTTTCTACACTGGGGCTGTAGAGAGTCTTCTCACAGCAAGCATCACCACCTGCGTCTGTGGCACTCTGGTAAAGAGATGGCCATCAGGAACATCAAAGAAATCTGAATCCAGGCCAAAACCAATGACACAGTCTCCTCTCAGTGCTTGCCATTAGGAAAGTGCTACCAGATCCTGAGGATCATAAAGAGAATTAGGTGGATTTTCTACCCTCATGCTACTGAATGAGGACACCTGAGAGAGTCATAATCCTACCTCACACACAGACACACATACACAAACCTTTATATAAAAAAAAAAAACTTGTACTGTCTAAATTCTATACTTTCCATTGCATTGTATTTATTACATTCTTCACAGACTACTACGTTTTACTATTTAATTTTTTTTTTTCTGTTTTAATATTGTATTTTGTTTTCTTGATTTCTTCTATTGTTCAACTATAGGGAAATCATTTCACTATATTACATCACACATATGTAATATGTATTTCACAAATAATTTCAAAAGAACCTTGAAGTAATATGTATGTCACAAAGAACCTTGAACCTATTTTTATAGTTTTTATAGTATCCATCTGACAGTAACAGATTATTAGGTTCAAAGATTAATGAGCACAATATAGATGCATCTTTACTTAAGTCTTAAAAACAAACAGAGATTTATGCCCTTATCCAGAGCAACTTACAGAAGTGATGAGAAATTAAATAAACGTAGCTAAGTAAAGGAAGTCTTTGTTGAAGCGGAGACATAAAACAGCAGAGCATTTAAGGTTTCAGTGTTAAACTGCTTAGCTTTCTGCAGAATGTTTGGTCATTTATCAATCCTTTTTTTCCCATTCCAAGTGTTCTCTGTTCTCTGTGGCTGAAAAATAATAAAGTTGTAGTTATGGCTAACTGTATATGAATGATTTTTATATATGATATTTGAATGTAACAAATAGAAAAACTTCATAAAGACACAATAAAACAGGTATCTGTAGATATACTGCCAAGACTTTGTTTTGTTTTTATATGCACAGAACCCAGTGTTCATAAAGACTAATGCTTCCTGTCATAGTTTTTGCTTTTCTTTTCCTGTCCTTCTCTGTCCTGAGGTCAGCTCCCTCCTCTAGCACTTGTTTTCTCACAGAACTGTAAAGCTCCTCATGTACAGGAGAAAGGAAGTGCCTGCCTATCCTGAGTCTCTCTCCTTTTCTTTTATATTGTTGCTGGATAGGAAAATTGACTTTTTCATCACCTTCCCCATGAGGCTTCTCCATGTGGTTCTAAACAAATAGCAGAGATGTGTACAGCTGAAATGCTCTGTGCTTGACATTATGGGAGTTCACTAGCTACAAGACATTTACTCTTAATGTTCTACTCACCCATTAGCTATGATTGAAACAATTTCCCTATCAGCACCTCAATTATTGCTGAAGGCCACATTATTTATGGAAATATACAAAATCTTTCCTCTGAAGGTGGATATATGGGGTGTGGCTATATATTCCTATTAACATTATTATTATTGTTAGTAGTAGTAGTAGTAGTAGTAGTAGTAGTACACTCTAAAATATGATTATGGCAACTTATTTCTTTTCTTTAACTCCAATTGTAAAGCAAATTTTTGGATACTGAACTCAAGTGTATAAATTTTCAAAAATAAAAATGAAATTAATCCAGTGTCTTGACTACTTAAAACAGAAACACATCATGTTCACAATCTCCAAGTTGAGTTTTAGTCACGTTCTTATGGAAGCAGGTGAACTTTGTTTCTATTGTTACAGTGTAGTACTGTGTAGTAGTAGTAGTTTTATTTTAATATTTTTGTTACATTTATTTCTATATCGAATGGTCAACGGATAAATTATTTTAAGGGTATAATTATAGCAATTAGAAAATATAAGTATGTCATATACATATATTCTGTTTTATAAAAAATATATATATTTATTTAAAGTTCAGTAAATAATTCTGGTCAGTTTCTCATAAGAACCATAATAACTGACCAACATAGTAGCCCGCTAATGACTTAAAAGTTTTGCTTTGGCACTTTGGAGAAATTCAGCCAGTGTCAGTACTTGGTCATGTTGTTTAAGGAAATACACCAGATTTTTATTGTGGACATTGTTTGTTTTCCCTCACAGAACTAGACTGCAAAGGAATTTCATATTTTCATTTATATGAGAAATTAAAACAGAATTTAGTTCTAAAAATAGTTTGAATGTGATGTTGCCTGTTTATTGATTTAAGCTTGGTCTGGGTTTGTCTGGTGAAATACGCTAGCAGTAGTGAAAACATGTGTTGCGACTGATCTTTACTTTTGTTTATGCATTTTGTTTCACACAGAGCTGTGGTTTATTTTGAGGCATGAAAAAGAATTGCAGCTTTCCTGATCCATTACAGAGAACTTCAATATAATGGATCATTTGTTTGAGAAAAAGAAAGCTAACATTGCCAGTGTCTCTCAGGGGGTTAGCAAAAGCTGCTGCTAGTAAAATGAAGCTCTGCATCAACCAAACAAAACATAAAAAATAAAACATTGGAAAATCATTTTTTTTTCTTCAGTTTTTCCAATCCTTAAATAAAATGATAAGATGCTCAAGAATTGCTAACTGTATCAGAATTTGTATCAGATGTCCTAGGTATATATGAAATACATATAAATCAGCAATATGAATAAAAAGACTTTTCTAAATATACTATATATATATATATATATATATATATATATATATATATATATATAAATAAATAATTTTTTCTTTTTAAATCACCATTCAAAACAATCAGCTAAATTATTGCAGAAAATAAATATAATAAATATGATATGTAGATGTCAAAACAATCTATTTTTTAAAGATCCTTCACAAAGACAAATTATTTGCTCTCAGTCTTTAACCCAGTGTTTTATTTATCTGGTTCAGGGACTTAAGAAAACTGTCAGTTTAATGAAAGTTAATTCAAAGAATGTCTGAACACACAGCATGTGTTATTTCATTTATGTATTATAATTTTGTCTATTTTTTTAATGAAAGTCTCCAATCATCCTGTAGTGACTGTACTGTATATTTAACTGTTTCATACACTGTCAAGACAAGCTAAAGCCAAACTGACCAGTATATACCAGTTGCTTCAAATAAACCTAACATTTTACACCTTTGTTTTAAAACATTTTAGGCTAATAATATAAAATGATTAAATTATTATATGTAGATATCTGATCAACCTTTCACAGCTTTCATTAGTGCCTGACTTTTAGCACTGCATCTTTCCAAGCTATTAATAAAGCAGCATGAGTGTCCAGCTCAAGAAAAAGTCTGTTTAATGTTATATTTAACATGCTTGAGCAAAAGTTTGCCTTCCTGCGCACTGCTGTTCCTTCACAATAAAAACTTCATGGAGTGGAACTGGATGGGGTTTTTGTTTCTGGGTTTTGATTTTCTTTTCTTTTTTTCTTTTTTTTCCCCAAGAAATGGTCCATGCTAATTTTTTTGCACATATAAAAATGGCCTGCATTGTGAACTGGGCTTAACTCAATTTGTGACCGTCATATTATGAGCTTCTTCTCGGAACTGAGATTGAACCTTCTATATTAAGTTCATGAGTTGTTATGGTGAAGAAAATGACACTGAAGCATGTGTGCTAGGATTGGGTGAATGGATTCTACTGGCCATATTCACTTCAGCTGCTGACTCTGAAACGTCAGGCTGTAAACTAAGTATTTTGTAATGTGATGATAATGCCAATTAACTTTCTTAATGACCTAAAGCTTTATTCAAAATATTGCAAAAAATAGGAGAGAATTAATTTAGTTGAGAAAGCTATAGTTATTTATTGAAATTATTTGTTTAATTTAGTTCATAAGGCTGTTAGTTAGACATTTCTTTACACAGACACATAACATATTCAATTAATTTTATTAAGCAGGATTATTTCAACACTTCTTATGAGTTCATGTTAGTAAATATAGCTACAGCAACTCTGAGTAATAGCTTCAGGAACACTGCAAGTTGCAAATGCATGTTCAAGTATCCACGGTTTTGTCTCTCCAAACAGTTCTGCTGAGCTTATTTCGATAGAAACAGTTAGTTGTCATTATTGTAGTGCCAGCATCTCTAATCAATTTTATGATCTTATTATTGATCTCGTGTTACTGATTCATACTGATTGAGTAATTAAATAAAAAATGACTTGTCCAGAATGCCACAGAAATCTTATAAATTATCTCGTAATGTAATTTAATTTTATAACTTAATATTACCAAAATATATGCATGTCCAGCACATTTATTAAAACCATATGATTCCTTTCAGTGTCCAATTACACTATACTACCAAAAGTGAACTTTTCAAAGTTCATTAAGTCAGTGAACTTAATTTATTTATTTAAATGTAGCTAAAATAAATTGATTGCAACCACTTAACTTAAGAAAATTGAGTAAATTCAATGAATCATTTTTTTCAGTGTATGTGGACACTTTGCAATCACACCCATGTGTGCCCATTTGAAAACCATGGGCAATAACACGGAGTTGACCCCTCTGCTGTTATAACCTTCACTTTTAGGAAGGCTTTCTCACTAGATTTTGGAGTGTTGCATTGGGGATTTGTCCATTGAACTACAAGAGCATGAGTGAATTCATCCTAAAGGTGTTCAGTGGGATTGAGGTCAGTGCTGGCCACTTGAGTTCTACTCCAAACTTTGCAAGCCATGTCTTAATAACCTTTCCTTGTGCACAGGGGAATTGTCATGTTGAAACAGATTTGGATCTCTAAGTTACAATGAAGGCAAATCTAAATGCTACAACATATAAAGACATCCAACTTTGTTGCAACAGTGTGGAGAAGTGATGGTGTGCTGGTCATGTTTTTTGGCTATATATTCTAGGTTTTTATGTCAGTTATATGCTTGATTGCTCATCTGTGTTAACTTATAATTGCATAATACAGTTAAAATATTCAGAATTGTAGTGATCTTAAGTTGTACATAATTGTTCTCAATCATGACTTCCTAACAACGAACAATTTCAATAAAATTAATAAAATATTGGTTTTGACTCAAAATTTCAAACTGCTTAGCTGGAGGCAGGAGTTAAAGAAAAAGCAGAGACCTTATTTTTTTCCAGACAACATTATTTTTTCCTTTTCTAATCATAAACCACAGCTACAGTTTGGCTAAAGTTTGCACTTAGGGTTTGAACATAATGCTTATTTTCTGTGTGTAACTGATTGCGCTGATCTCAGCATCTTGGCTGCCAGTTGTACTATTGTTCTCTGCTGCCCAACAGATTGTCTAATGTCAGTTATAAATCTGAGATATAAGCAATTTTGTGGGCTACTGATCCAGAGGAAGGAAATGTGGAGCACAATACTAGTCCTGGAAGGTCACACTTGGGTAACTAATTACTTAAGTAATGACTTGACTTGGGTGTGTCAGGATACTTTCAGGAAACATTTTGTCATGAAAGTCACCAAATCTCTTTTATAATTAAACGCAAGAGAAAGTTATGACAGTTAATGACGTAGATTATAAGGCCTCAATGGTTGATCTCACATACAACATTCAAATGATTAGATCTCCATTAAAAGACTTTTGGAAACAAGTTGGAAATGCTTTTTTTTTTTTTCTGACACTCTTTTTATATGACCTCATTCTGTTGTTCCATCGTGGTACACATTCCAGATCTTCATATAGAAGCATATCTTCCCTTCTCACAGACAGTTTGTCAAAAAGTCTACTTGTGTAACCAGGACATTCATTATAGATTTGACATGAAGTCTATTTCGTTGAAGATTTGTTGAATCAGCTGTTAGATAATGGACAAAACTGTTCATGGAAATTGAAGCTAACATAGCAATTGAAGTCAAAGCAACAGTAATCTCATGTAGGTGTTGGCTGTCCATGTGGGGTGGGGCCATCCTCAGCAACAGTGAGTGGTTTCCAAGTGATGAGAACTCCAACCAGAAGTAGGGTATTAGGACAGATCAAGGAGATGAAGCCAGGGTCAGTGGTATGTCAGGAGTAGCATAAGTAGCTTGCCAGAGAGAGAGAGAGAGAGAGAGAGAGAGAGAGAGAGTAAATGGGGGAGGGGAAACAAACAAGGACATTTAAGGACAATGTACATTGTGTGCAGAGTGCATGCAGGGATGCCAAGAGTAGCTATGACACCACAACTAAAAGGGAGAGCCAGAAGGTAACACAGACATGAGGGCACCAGTTCACCAAAACACTTCGTCTGTGAACTGTCTAGATCTGAATACTGTCTAGAAAAGAGTATTCACAAAAAGCTTAACTAAACAAATGTGCTTTAAGCCTAGACTTGAGACTGAGTCTGTGTCTGAGTCCTGAACATTAATGAGAAGTCTGTTCCATAACTGTGAGACTTGTAAGAGAAAGCTCTGTTTCCTTCTGTATCCTTCAATACTCAAGATACCAACAAATAGCCTGCACTTTTTGATCTAAGTAGGCGTGGTGGATCATAAAAGATGAAAAGTTTGCTCAGCTACTGTGGCACGAGGCCATTCAGTGCTTTTTAGGTCAGTATTATTAGTATAATTAGTATAATTGTGAAATGTATTGGGAACCTGTGCAGTGTGGATAAGATAGGTGTGATGTGAACATACCTTCTGGTTCTAGTAAAAACCCTCACTGCTGGTCTAACTGGAGCTTGTTTATGCACTTACTGGAACATCCAGACAGAAGGGCATTACAGTAGTATAACCTAGAGGTAACAACATGGGAACTTCTTTTTCTGCATCATCTAGAGACATCATAGTGACGTTATATTTCTTTCTCTTAGCAATTTTTCTGAGATGAAAAAATGCTATTGTAGTAAAAATTATCTACATGAGCTTCAAATGAAAAACTGGAGTCAGAAATCATACCAAGGTCTTTAATTGCTACACATGATAAAACAGAAAAAGCAGAGATGTAATCAGAATGCTTACTTCTAGCTGCATGTGGTCCTAGTACATTTATCCTTGAAGGAAGTTAATCAGCATCCAGTGTCTAATGTCCTTAGACTACATTCCTCAACTTTATTAAGCTGGTGCTTCTCATCTTGCTGAAACATTTACTGTGTTCCTTCACTATAACAGTGGAAACTAATGCCATGTTTATGAATAATATTACCCAGAGGTAAAAAGCAGTGGGCCTGAAACAGAACCTTGCAGAACAGTAAACTTGACCTTAGTATGCATAAAGAAGTCTATTTACTTCTACAACCTGATATCAATTGGTCAAATAAGACTTGAGCCAGAAGAGAGCCATTCCCTTAACTCAAGCAGCATTTTCTGGTCTATCAAGGAGAATAGTATGATAAGTGGTGTCAAAAGCTGCCCTAAGGTCAAGCAACACAAGCAAGGAGACACAACCCTGATCAGAGGCTGGAAGTAGGTCATTTATCACTTTAAGCAGCGCTGTCTCTGTGCTAAGATGAGATCAAATGAATTTCATGAATTTTATCCCTACACAGATGTGAGCATGACTGCTATGCTACAACCTTTTCTCCTTTTCTAGGATTGTGGAGATAAATGAGGGGTTTGATTTTGGCATATAGTTAGACATCTAAGTTAATTTTGCTATTCATTAAGAATCTAGGATTATTTTTGTTGTATCCTATTAGGGTGGAGAGTTACATTGATCTAGTGTTTGATTCTGTTTTTTTTTTCTCTCTAATTATTTTTTTTCTGTTAAGTGGAGCTACATTGCTCTAAGCATTTATTTGCCTGATCAGTTTCTGTGGAGTAGACAGTGATCCAATTAAAGTTGAAAAATTATTGATAAAACTCTGGCCAGTAGCTGATGTATGTTTGATGCAGTGGCAAAGCAAGGTGCATATATAATGACTAAAACACATTTTAAATGAAATTAGGTGAATAATATTGATTTCAATGCATAATGTGTTATTTGCTGATGAAACACACTTGTTGCCTGCTTTACAATCCCCTCCAAAAGTATTGGAACGACATGCTTTTGTTTTTCTGTGCACTGAATAAATGTGATTCTGAGGTCAAAAGATGAATATGAGAGAATAGATCAGTACAACTAGATATGTTAAACAACTTGACACCTTTTGATTGAACCCATGTTTTCCCCCTGATCAGAAATATCGGAACATGCAATTGACAGGTGTTTCTTGTTGCCCAGCTGTGCCGTGTTAGATTGATTGTTTAAATTGCAATTATCTAACAGGGCCGAATGAATAGCTCTGAAATTCTATTCTTGATTTGAGCCCTGGGATTTGCCTGTGAAGACTTTTTTTTGTTAAATAAGGTAAACCAAAACGAAGACCAGAAAGCTGAATATGGGGGGGGGAAGCTAGCTATTATGAAGCTGAGAAAAGTTTTGTGAGAGCTGTGAATAAAATCCCCAAAACAACAAGCAAAAAACCTGTACAAGGGCAGGGGTGACGGTATCACAGTCTGATAAATATAGAGGCCATAACACGAGATGTAACCAACTCAGCAGTGAGAATAGTAGGTCAGATTGGAATTCAGAAAGAGATATGTCACAACAGTTCTGTATCCAAGATGACCCTCTATTAAAGTGATGGAAAGTGTGGAGAAAGAAAACCTCTGCTCATCATCCAAAACATACAAGCTTATCAGTCATGCATGCTGGAGGTAACGTCATGGCCTGGGCTTTCATGGTTGCTTCTAGAACAGACTCACTAAGCTTCACTGATGATAAAACTCATGATGTTAACAGCAGAATTAATTCAGAAGTCCACAGAAACATTCTGTATGTCACAACACTGCCAACTCAACTTCATCAGGGGAAAAAACTGGAAGGTTTTAGACTGACCAAGTCAATCACCAGCCTTAACCCTACTGAGCAGCATTTCACCTCCTGAAGAGGAGACTGAAGGGAGAAACCCCCAAGACAAACAACTGATAGGAGCAGTGGTACAATCCGGGAAAAGCTTCACAAATGAAAAAATGCAACAGTTTGGTGACGTCCGTGGACTGCTGGCTTAATGCAGTTAGCTAGGGAGGAAAGTAAGGGATATGCAACCAAATATTTAATATTATTTTCTTTAATTTTTTTTTAAGTCTATGATTTAACATAAGTTTTGCTTTTGCTCACCTAAATATTAGGTGGTCTTCCATCAAAAGTGCCATTGTTCTCTGTTCCATTTAACACAACTATATCTAAATATTATGAAACAAAAGCTGAAATTCTCATCTACTGTCTTATATTCATCTTTCGATCTCAAACCCAAATGTCTTCAGTGTATAGCAAAAACAATAGTGTTGGCCTTTCTGTTCCAGTACTTTTGGAAAGGACTGTATTTGAACACTTCATTTATTCATTCCTTCACCTTCTGTAACTGTGTTATAATGGTCTGGATTGTTGTGGCTCTGGAGTCTATCTTGTGAACACTGGGCTCAGGCTAAAAGCAGTTTCATCACAGGACACACATTTACACCTTGGGTCAATTATACACTATGAGTCTATGCACCTATTTGCATGTTTTAGGAGATGGAATGAAACAGAGAACAAAACATCATTGTACTTTATTGTATGTGATCCTTTGTTATTAAATAAGAACTTCTTCATCTGATTTGTTCCTTTTATGTAAAAAGGCGACATTTTATTTTAAATTGTTAATATTTTGTCAGCTCAATTGCACATTTTTGAATAGGTGAATTATGCTATTTAATATTGCAATTTAAATCAAATGCCCCATTTATTGGCATGATAAATTCAACTAGGAATTAGTTCATTTTATAATGTAATGAACACATGCACTTAACATATATTGGTTCAGTTCCTTTGATATATCTTTGTTAATTACTTACTGATTTCTGCTGGCAAACAATCTGCAGCCAGGACTCAACGTTTAAATGCGTAAAGATTTCAAATATTTAAGCATTTGAGGTTTTGAGGTAAATCAATACAGGTACTGATGGACCTCTGCTTACAGAACAGAGATTTGCATCATATTTACATACTGACTGTACATCTAATATGTCTCGAGAGTGAGGTTTGTTCCTGCAGATTTGAACTGATAAATATCTTAGCAGACTGTCTGGACCATGTTTCTTATGTGTGCCTTCTATTAATAGCGTAACAAAGTTTCCAACAATGCACATTGTTGTGTCATGGTGATACCTTTGAGGTCAAAGTAGCACCGGACATAGAGGTAACCTAGGTTCCTTTCTCCCAGCTGTCCACGTGCAGAATTAAAGATAAACCCTAATGACTGTCTTGCCTAAGGCTTCATCTCTCTATATTTAGCAAGTCGTCAAGCTATTTTGAGGCACTTTCTGTGAATTTTACACCCGGACTCCGGCCCAAAGACAGGCTGCCTTTGTTGGAAACAGCCCATGCTCATTTTAAAGCTATTTAGGAGTCATGTGCTGTCATTGGGTGCTGTTTACTTTTCCCAAATTGTCATGGAGTTGTTACATCCAAAGCAGGCAGCAGTGTCACTGTCAGCAATACTCTCAGTCCAAGTAAGGTTATATGGATGAAATGTTTAGATTTGAATTAGAGAGAGAGAGAGAGAGAGAGAGAGAGAGAGAGAGAGAGAGAATTTTCATGGCTGTAAAAATTGTATATTGCATTCAGTCCTCTGTAAACCACAAGCACACCCGAGGATAAAATCCGCAGAGGAAGTTTTTGCTGTTTGTCTATAATGTTTACTAAAAGTATTAGCTGTGTGTGTGTGTGTGTGTGTGTGTGGTTCTTGCATACCTCAGTATATAATTAGGAAAAGTAGCTTTAACTTTAATAGATGTGGAAGATTATACTGATGATGAGGAAGTGAACAAGACCGGCTGTTACTTACTCCATGGTTTTAACTTTTTAACCAGATTCTTTAGAATGATCTTCTGGATAAAAAATTTGAATTGTAACTTAAATTTCATCCCAATGTAGATAATTTTTAAAAAATGAAAAAAAGAAGAAGATATATTGTATATATTTTTTTTCTATAAATAAGTATTTACAATAACATTTAATATTTAATATGTGAGTATGCATTACGTTTTTTTTATTCTACAGAGAACTAAGTGTCCCAGAGTTAATTGAAATCTTACAAAACGTAATAAAAAAAACATAGTTGTACATTTATTCGGCTCTTTTACTAATACATACTTTTCACAACTTTGTTACTTTTTTGCAGGAAGGATCTGTAAAACCCAGTAAAACTGAACGACATTAAATAAAAAATAAAAAAAAAGATAAAAAAAAATAAAAATAATAATAATAAAAATCAACTTAATGTCTACAATTTTTTCCACAGCATCTCCTGCCATTTTAGGGCTCTAGGGTTAAGTGGTATAGTGTATATTCCCAGATTGTGTTGTTTTAATAACATGACAGTGGTGGATTAATATTAACTATTATCAGAGGTGTTTATATGGGTATGCTATTAATTTATGTGTAGAAATGACGAACTCTAATACATTGAATAGATTCCTACAAATAAGATAGATAGATAGATAGATAGATAGAGAGAGAGAGAGAGAGAGAGAGAGAGAGAGAGAGAGAGAGAGATTTGCTGTTTGGTCAGAGGGATGGACATGGGAATGAGTGTGAAGATGTGAATAGATGAGTGCAGCGGGAGGGAATGAAGCTCATCGGCTCTTCACATGGACTGAGCGGGTATATAACTGCAGCACCAGCATACACACACACACACACACACACACAGAGAGAGAGAGAGAGAGAGCCACAGAAACACTAACAGAGAGATTAGTGCGCTTCAGTATCACTCGGTGAAGGAGATGTGCGTTCAGTCAAAACTCAGCGACTAATCAGTGAAATATACACAAAACCGCGACATTTCTTTTTTCTGGATAAACAGAAAAGCACCCTGCTTCAGGAACGGAGATCAGAAGCAACTTCTAATAAAGGTAAGATTTAAAAATACGTGGTCTTAGATTCAGAAATGATTTTATTCATGACTGACAGAATAAATACAACACGAACAACAACAACAAAGCACAGTGACGCAATGTTTTTATGACGTGTTTACTAAGAGAAATGTCCCTGTCAAACTTTTTGCATTCGTATTAATTGTGCCTTCCGGTTCGTTCAGTTCGTTTCATGGCACTTCTGCACCTTTATCCCCCAAACTGTGATGCATTTGTCTTCCACACATTAAAATTTTATTACTTTATTACACATTACTTCCACACATTACATTTACTACACTCGAATTACTCGCTATTTCTAAGTGGAGGTTTCTTTTCAAAAAACATTTAAAGCATCTTCTGCAAATTGCTGCAATCTTCAGTGCGTACTGTTTAGACCTGCTGTAATTCAATTCAATTCAGTTCAATTCAATTCAATTCAGTTTATTTCTGTAGCGCTTTTAACAGTGGACATTTTCTCAAAGCAGCTTTTGACAGAAGTATAGAAACATAGAAAAAAATGATAAAGTTTAAAGTTACTTTTTTCCCCCTATTTGTGTAATATTTCTCTAATCTACTTGAACAGTAAACTGATTAATAAAGATATATTTTGTTGAGAATTTAAGAAGTATGTTTTTCTGGTGTTTTTAAAAGTAGGTATATAAGATAAGAATTGTTAAAGATTTTGTTTTGCAGCCGGAGACAACCTTAATTATAAAATACGTTCTTATATGCCAAAATAGGCAATAATTAATGATAATGATCAATAATGAGGGAAAAAGAGAAAGAGAGAGAGAGAGAGAGAGAGAGAGAGAGAGAGAGAGAGAAATAACCTTGGCTATTCTTCAAAACCACAATTTTGTGAATCGCTTCGACAAGAAATTCAAGAAAGATTCAATTATTAAAGCTTTTGAACTAATTTGTAGAAGTGAGAAATGAAAGTGAATATTTTATTTCTATCATTGTAATAAATGAGGTCTATCTTGTTTTGATTTGCTGTAAGATTGATGCTCTGTTTTTTTCATGATTACTTTTACTGGGCTGTTCTGGTCATGTGTGAGCACACTGTCTCTGAAAATTCACGTGGTGATACAAAAGAAGAATTTAAAAACCCAATATTTCCCTGAGGGTACTATGGGATGACTTGATGAAATGGTACATGTGAGCAATGCAGCTGTTGTATTATGTTTCTTTCCCGAAACATCTTGAATTTTGGTGTCTATACTAATCTGTGTAATGTCTGCTGAAGGTTATGCCCCTTGCCCTCCACCTCTCTTTCTGAGCTTCATACTCTGTGCCATTGTGGGACCATTACACTGACTCCATTGTTGTGTTGTTACGTTTCTGTTTTTGGGCGGTTATGAAATTAGAAGCAGTTTTATAATATTCAGTGGCAACACTTACCGTAATTGGAGATAACAAGCTTGAACTTTTATGCAACTGCTGGTAAAGTGCAGTGTCTTCCACTGAACCTGAATTTGTTTCTTCATGTCACAAGATTAGTTTTATTCTTAATTGTATTGTTAATCCATTTTTGTGTGCGTTCTTTGATATCAAGAGGCAAAATATGTGCTTTTTGATTAAATAACTTACATAACATGTTACATTATCATAAAATATCATATCGTGATAGCACTACAAGCACATCCAAATTCTTACAATTGCCTTATTTTCAGCTTTATTCCACAATCACTAATTTGGCTTGCCACTTGTCAAGTTGTCTCACATATGCCTTAGTGGTCGATCAATCAAGCTATTCATACTGAGGGGGTGCACATGACTTCTAATGCCCCTAAGACTAGAAAGAGAAAGGACCTTTCTGTCTATAGTCCCAGCCAGCTTTCCCAGCTCTCAGCAACTAATATAATAATATATAGTGGCTGGAGGGGGAGCTTTTATGGGAAATGGGCAGAGTATGAAAAACAGAGTCATAGAGTATGTCACAGTACAGCCATCTCATAGGACTTTGGATATCTTTGTTTACAAGCAAATAAAGAAAAAAATATAGGAAGAAAAAAGAATATAATTCTCAGTATTTTCAAAGCTTGGATATTACTCTGAACAGTTCTGCTGAACTGAATGACATGAGTCCTTTATCTTGTTTGGAAGCTGTCTTCTGTGTGTATGTTTACAGATAAGATACAAAAGTGAAGGACAGTGTAAAAGGTGGTGGTCCATTCTGATAAGATTAAAAGACTTTAGTTCAGAAAACAGATCTGTTGCATGCTGTCATTTTGCTTTGTGTATGGTAGGATGTACTGTGACTTGTAAAGATCCAGTTGAAACACAGTCAGATCCTCTTTATTACACAAATAAAATGACTTGCACTTGTCTTGTGTTTTATGTATACTGCACTGCATGTTTAAGGTCGTGAGTTGTTCTGTTGGATTGTCTAAAACCTGCTTTTTTGGTACAGGTGCACCACAAAGCTGCAAAGGAACCTACTAAACCCACACCAGCATCAATTTCAACAGGGAATAGAGAATGAAGTTTGTGTGGCTGGTGATTCTGCTCCTGGCAGGCTGCAGTTGGGCTTCCCGCTTCAGTCGCGACTCAACCAAATTTGCGCTCAGCCACGTTCCCAATCAAGAGGTAGAGAGCACAGCCTTTAATGGCTCCAATGCAGAGAAGGCTGGGTCGAGGAACTCGCCCCATATCCCGTTCCCACCTATGTGCGTTAGACACAGTGAGATCAAGCACACATTTAAATACATCAACACCGTCATATCCTGCATGATTTTTGTGGTGGGCATCATCGGAAACTCAACACTTCTGCGTATCATCTACAAGAACAAGTGCATGAGGAATGGGCCGAATGTGCTTATTGGCAGTTTAGCTTTAGGAGATCTTCTCTACATCCTCAATGCCATCCCTATCAACGTGTTTAAGGTAGGATATACATGATGCAAGCACTTTAAGTGGAAAACGTCATTCCTGACTTATATTAGTGGTATCCTGTTTGTAAATATTAATTACAGTCTCATTTGTGGAGGTCAAGATTAAAGCAAAGATAAATTAGGTTAGACCACAGGTTTTAAAAAGTCAGCTGTAATATATAAAGGAGTTTGTAAAGGCAAGATTGCAAGGCAGTTCACAGAGTGGATTAAGGATGGGTGGATATAAATGTGTGCAGATCTCATACTAGTCTTACCTCTGGAATGATGAATTGGTTCATTGTGTATAGGAAACTTGGACAGCGGTTGAACTTAGAGCTCAGCCAAGTAGAGTGCGTTAAGAGGAAATGGAAACAAAATATCTCTGACATCATTTGGAGAATGTTGCACTTATTACAGCATTTTATAGCAACCTGACCTGCAATGTCAGAAAAACCCAAAATACCAAATATATATTTAAATTTGATAAACATGATAAGCATCTTTAATAATGAATGTATTATAAGGTAATAATGAATTACAGGGTGATATGATCTGTTACCTCTCCTATCCTTCCCCATCCTTTTTATCCATTTACAGTTACATATAATGTTATGTCTGAAAAAGAAGTCAGATCCTGTTTTGTTCCATATATTTTTAAAAACCTATTAATTAATTATTATAAATTATATGGTATAGCCTCCATTCAAGTCCCTGTGAATGAGCTGTTACTATAGAGATAATAACATATTAGAATGAGTGCATTAATATATGGAAAAAAACTGTCATAGCCTAGCTGTTATAGAAATTAAACTTTTCAACGAATCAATTTTGAAAATTCAGCAGCATTTTATTAGCAGTCACTACACACAGTTTGTACCTCAGTGTATCCCTACAAATCAGGTTCAGCAGATGGAAACAAGAATATTTGAATGAAATTGTAATAACTGTTCTGGTAATTCATATGATTCCTCTTATAGGAAATGACACAGAACAAGCTTTGTGGTTTAACACACATACCAGAACAATTGAGTCATTTCAAACATCTGGAAAAACAACTAACTTAAAAGAAAGATGAAGCAAGTGCTTGTTATTGCCATACTAAGGAAATTATAGAAAGGCTAAGAAGCCAATTGCAAGAGTTAAAGACCTTAACAACTTTAGTGTTTACTTATATATATATATATATATATATATATATATGTATATGTATATATATATATACATATACATATACATATACATATACATATACATATACATATACATATACATTTGTATATGTATATTATATACATTTCTTTCAGTTTTTGAGGAAAATAAAGTGGTTTTTTATTTTTATTTTTTTTATTTTTAATGGAGATCTATAATCTCAGAGCACAAATGATTTTTCTGTTCATTTTGCTTGTATAATAAATAATAAAACATTATTTTACTCTGCAGCTGCTTGCAGAAGACTGGCCTTTCGGTGTGTGCATCTGCAAGCTCATGCCGTTCATCCAGAAAGCCTCAGTGGGCATCACAGTTCTTAGCTTGTGCGCTCTCAGTATTGACAGGTTAGTAGGAAAAGCCCACACAAATGTACACAAAGGCTAGCAGTACTGTATGATTTTAGAATATTTCATCTGATTAATCACATACAAAATCTGAAACATAAAGGAATAAATATCAGGTTCAATCAGAAGAATGGGATAACTTGGACAATCAGACAATACAGTAAAGATAAAGAGAACAAAGAGCCCACAAATTGGAACCTTCAAATCAATACAGTGCCAAACTTAAATATTCACATATTCATTCATGCAAATATCCAATCATTTTGCAGCATTTTATTCCATAAAATCATGATTTTCACACACATCAATCTCCTGTCAGTTCACCAAAAATGGAAAACTGGACAGTTTCAGATAAAAATGCCCAGGAAAAAAGATTTTTATTACCCGATATTATCTTCAACTGAAAGCTAATCATGTGTCCACTGTAGCATCAGATTCCTGTTCTTGGCTGATGGGAGTGGAATCCAGTGCTGTCTTCTCCTGTTGTAGTCCATCTGCCTTAAGTTGTGACGTGCATTTTGAGATGCTTTTCTGCACAGCATGTTTCCAAAGACTGCTTATTTCAGTTACAGAAGCCATCCTGTCAGCTCCAACCTTTCTCACCAACATGGTGTTCCTGCCAACAGAACTGGCATTCACCAGATTTTTTTTTTTTGCACAATTTTTTGTTTATACTATAGAGACTGCTATGTCCCAATAAATAGTTTCTGAAATATTCAAATCAACCATTGTCCAACCAATCCAACAACCATGTGGTCAATGTCACTATAATTATACTTTTTCATTATCATGATGTTTAAGTTGAACATTACCTGTATGAAAGGCTGTAACTCTCAACTGTAAGTTACAGCTGAGTAACTGTAAGTTACTCAGCTGTAATTCTGTAAGTGTATGCTAAGTGTATGGAAAAACCCTAGAATGCATAAATTAATTTTTATCTCTAATAATTTGATGAATGATTTGTATTAAAGCATATGCTGCTCTCTGTTCAGATATCATGCTGTGACCTCATGGAGCCGGGTGAAGGGGATGGGGATTCCATTATGGAAAGCTGTGGAAGTAACACTCATCTGGCTACTGGCAGTGATCCTAGCAGTGCCTGAGGCTTTGGCCTTTGACATAATGGAGACATTTTACAGAGGCCAGAAACTGCGGGTGTGCTTGCTTCATCCTGTACAGACCACACAGTTCCTGAAGGTATTATCACATTCCCCCTGCATTCATTCACAAATAGGACTTTATATCTTTAATCACAAGGTCATGCATAGACAGATTCTAAGGGTATCCTTTTTTGTTCATATTCAATGGAGCCATAATTATCTTCCCTATCTTACAAGTAATCTTACTACTTTACAGAAGATCTGATTTCTGACTTTCAAAAGAATCTGAAACATGACAGTGGATTTTAATCAATTCTTCAAATGTACTGAATATTTTGAATCTCTACTCCCGAAGTTTTATCAGGATATAAAGGACTGGTGGCTGTTTGGCTTTTACTTCTGTTTACCGCTGGCCTGCACTGGTGTCTTCTATACCCTTATGTCATGTGAGATGCTGAAAAGGAAGAAAGGAATGCGCATTGCCCTCAATGATCATATGAAGCAGGTACTGGAACCCTCTGAGTCTTTTGAAATGTAATTAGAAACGCAACATTTAGGCACCCTTGTCATGTTTTCCTATGATCTCTTATGCTTTGTGCATTGCCTCTTCTTCAAGCGACGGGAAGTGGCTAAAACTGTCTTCTGCCTCGTGGTAGTCTTCGCTCTCTGCTGGCTGCCCCTGCACCTCAGCCGCATCCTGAAAAAGACAATCTACAATCCGAATGACCCCAACCGCTGTGAACTCCTAAGGTAGTCACTTTCTCCATTATTTCTCCATTACCTTCTACCAGTTGACAGCCCAAATTAAGTTGTGAAAGATACATCTGAGCACTTATCATCAGTAGTGGATAAATAGTATACCATCAGCAGATCTTTCCACAAGGCCATTTGCAGGAAAGTTCAATAAAGTTCAGTGCAGTCCCACAGCTCACTTCCTGTTTACGTCTCCCTCTCCTTTCTCCTGTTAACCCCCATCTGCATCGCTAGCTTCCTTCTTGTGATGGACTACATTGGCATCAACATGGCCTCCCTCAACTCATGCATCAACCCTGTGGCTCTCTACTTTGTCAGCCAGAAGTTCAAAAATTGTTTCAAGGTATGAAATTGAATCCTTCATTGCATTTGACATGGCTGAGCAGTTGATCATGCTCTAATTGTGTCTGTTCCTTGTAATCTCTTAGTCATGCCTCTGTTGCTGGTGCCAGAGGAAGTCTCCAGCCATAGAGCAGGGTTCAGGAATCCGCTGGAAAGGGTCAAGTCATGGCAATGGTCTGGATCGGTCCAGCTCGCGGTCTAGTCAGAAGTACAGTTCCTCCTAATTACTCCATGATACCTGAGGTTCCTGGGCTTGGCAGCAACCAGGTTTGCCCTCAGTACCACATCATCGATTCCCATCATTCTGGATGACTCAAACTGCCATTGATTCTCATCAGACTTCCACTTCAAAATGACAGCGTGGACCAGAACAGCTGACTGGAGTCACCAAATTGGATTTCCAACACTAAGAACACATTTACAGGTTAAATCACAGACTGGCTGAGCGTTGTAAGCTATCTGTCACCTGTGGCCCAAGCAGGCTGGATCCTGGAGGTCTGAAAATAACACTGCCACTGGATGGCTCCACTTTAGGGGACTTGAGCGGCTCATGGAGAGACTGAAATACTGAGATTGCACTGAAGTGAGAGTAAAGCACCATGTGTTGCTGGTGTCCATCTTTACTTTAGACAATTGAAGTGTTGCTGATGGAACATCACAGATGATATGCAATAACAAGTCATATAAAAAAAAAAGCAATGTGTAAACACTATTTGTAACACAGATAAATGGCACAAGCTATACTATATTATAGAATTTTAGGAATCTATAGAGTGATGAACATGACTATGCAATGATCATCTCATTTAAATGGCAGTTTAACTGATTTGCCGAATTCCAAAGGAAATGTATAAACTACTGGATATAAACAAGGTACATATTTCTGAGTCCTTTCAAATGTGGAAGTCCAAAGTAATCACAAGTGAAACCACTACAGTATTATTACCTTGATTTGGAGTAAAATACTGGCACCTCTTAAGAGAAAAGATAAATCACTGATAATATATTATGGAGCATTCTTATTTCTGTATATAAAAGAACTGATTTTGGCTATAGGAGTAGTGATGGTGGTGAATGAGAAACATAATTAATCATCCTTATATTACCTCTTGCCCTGTCACCTCTTCCAATGTAGTTTCTGTGCATGTTCACAGTACATGTCAAATTGAAAATGCACTGTTTTTATAATTGGCTTTGTTTTTTTTTTCTGCCAAGAGTTGCTAACATCTCTGGTTAAGCCATAGCATTTACAATGTTTAAATCGTTGCTACGGTGATATGGGAGACAATTGATTTTTTCAAGCAAAAGCAGCAAAAAGCCGAATAAAATTCACCCAGTGGAAATGCCAAGTCAGTGAACGGGAAATGATGTGGGATGGTAAAGGCTCATTGGCTTCTTGTAGCAGTTACTTTCGTTCATGCCAACTTTATCTAGGTAAACTTTGACCTGTGAATTCATGAACCTGTGTTGTGAGACAAAGGAAAATAGTAGGCGGGACTGGGGTCTTTTTAGTCACGTACAAAAATGACAGAGCTGCTTTTTATTACATAAGAGTCAAACTGAACTTTCCACTGGCTAGTTTCTTACTGCACATCTGGAAAAAGATAGCTAGCTAGCTGCTGTTATCCTTTTTCCAAAATCACCAACATTTACAGCAATTGGTTTTGACATCTAGAGGAAGATTATTCCACCATCTCAGTGGCAGAACCAAAGAGTCTAGATGCAGGCCTACCTTGTACACCCATCAGAACCAGCGTAGAGCTGATGCATGAGACTAGACGATATTATGTGATCAGTTGGTTTATGTCCCACCAAAAAGAAATTAAAAATGTCAAAAGGTGGAACTGTGTTTTTGCCCTTCTGTATGGACAGACAGAGCAGGGTGATTGTGATGTATATCTCATTTAATAAATTCTTTCAGGATCCACATTTACATTATAATTATACATTATAATTTACGTTTGTTTATTTCATTTTTCAAATTTAATAAGGAATATATTTTTTTTATTTTATACATTATCTACTGTTTCCATCTAGTCTGAATTAACACAACATTTATGGCTTTCTTATTAAACTGTTCTATACTATTTTCAGATATTTTATATATTTACTTTTTCCCCATTGTGTAAATTTTCATTCCTTTTAAAAGGGTTTTGTTTTTCCATTATTAACAATGCTTTTATATTATACCTACTTATTGGCAAATATGCTGCAATAAATGCTATTTTATCACACCGATGTTGCCAGTGCCTGCAACCTAAACATCAGTGGCTTTGTTTGACTTTTTCTGCACGGATCCCCCAAATCAGATCCACTTCCTGAGTGTAAACACTGCAGTCTTTCAATCAATAAGCGGTCTAGATTGTTTAAAAGGCAACATTTCATCAGACTATCACAGGAACTGAAAGACTCTTGAGCGCATTTAATATACACAATATCTTTATGGACAGAAAGACAAAAAAAGATTTTAGCTGTACAAAATAATTTGTTGAAAAACAGTTTTCTCTGGCTTTATATCAGTCCAGCATCTGATGTAACTCAATCCTCTTTGTTCCGGATTATTCCATGGCCTCTCCCTGCTTTTCTCTGAAGTCTTTCAGTTGTGTCTGTGGAATGAAGCATTCAGCAGTTAATTTAGATAGAACTGATTTAATTTGGACACTAATCACATTTGTGAGATCAGCTCATTCTACACAAACACACACAACTTTAGTCATCAAATTTATGGAAAATAATAATCATAATTATGGAAAATTCATTAATTCAAATTATTCAAGAATATTTGTACATCATGTCTGTGTGATTATGCTGAGTGTGTGCATGCAAATTAGAACATACAATTGTATCAAAAATGCTTTTTTTGAATGATTTTAACTGAAATACTGTATGTTAATACAGTTAGCTGTAGATCCTTTAAGTCCAGTAAGTTCCATGGATCAGCTGGTCGATTGGATTGAGACCTGGGGAATTTGGAGGCCAAGTTAACGCCTCAGACTAATTGTTGTACTCATCAAACCATTCCTGAACCTTTTGCTTTGTGGCATGGTACATTATCCTGCTGAAAGAGGCCACAGCCATCAGGGAATATTGTTTCCATGAAAGGGTGTACATGGTCTGCAACATTGCTTAGGTAGGTGGTATGTGTCAAAGTAACATCCACAGGGATGGCAGGACCCAAGGCTTCCTAGCAGACCATTGCCCAAAGCATGACACAGCCTCTGCCTTCTTCCCATAGTGCATCCTGGTGCCATGTGTTCACCAGGTAAGCGACACGCACGCACCCAGCCATCCACGTGATTTAAAAGAAAACATGATTCATCAGACCAGACCACCTTCTTCCATTGCTTCGTGGTCCAGTTCTGATGCTCACATGCCCATTGTTGGTGCTTTCAGTAGTGTACACGGGTGAGCATAGGCACCCTGACTGCTCTGCGGCTATGCAGCCCCATACACAACAAACTGCAATGCACTGTGTATTCTGACACCTTTCTATCAGAACCAGAATTAACTTCTTCAGCTATTTGTAGCTGAAAGAAGTAGCTCGTCTGCCTAATATGTCCCACACACTAACAGGTGCCATGATGAGAAGATAATTGGTGTTATTCACGTCACCTGTCAGTATAATAATAATGTTAATGTTATGCCTGATCGTTGTATGCATCATTGGTAGAGATCAGGAGTACAGTAATTTACCTCAACACACACACACACTTCTTGTCTCTCTTTACAGGAACAGCATGTAAAAAGACCTCTAACTTGGCTTCACTGAACATTCAGGGCACTGCAGTGAAACTTTGATCTGAGTTTCCAGAAATGATAAATATTTCTAATTATGATGTACAAATGTCAGCATTATCCTTAGCAAAACAGGGACTGAACGCTCGTCTAAAAAGTAAACCCCCTTCCACCCAAAATCCCCCACCACCCTGGATATCCTGTACAGAAAGAAGCTTTGGGCCACTCCCAAATCTACACACCTCGTATTCCACAGGGAAAAAGTGCCTAAAGCACCAGCTGTGTTTGCTGCTTTCCAATACTAACAGGAAATCCAGGAAAAGAGGTTGAGAGGGTTTATCTGGGTGTTAGCAGGTGGCAATGAGCTGCGGAAGAGGTGTGATGTGAGATTGTGTGTTTGGGTTTAGTCTCACCTCAAATGTGTGCAGGACATGCTTACAGACATCGGTGAGGTCGTTCAAGCCCTTGCGCAGAGGTTCAGTTGCTGGGAGACCACCTGGGAATATTAAGAAAATTATAAAGAGTGAAAATACAAAGAAAGCTGTTGTGAATTCATTAAAGCAGACCAGGGGACTCGGAAGTAGTGTTCAGCAGGAATGTTTTATTGTAGATCAGAACACAGTGCGGTGGTATTGTAGTCACCAAGTCCAGTGAAAAGGAACATGCGTTACAGTTTTAAAGGTCTCGAGTGGGCAGGCCTTGAAGGTGAGACAATACAAAAGCCTAGAGGTGATAAAAAACCCCAGGGGGAGGTGGACTCACAGGCGTCAACTCCCTAGTATGATAATGCAAAAGCCTAGAGGTGATACTCAAACAAAGCATTGAATGGGAGAAAGGTCCCCAGAGTTGGCCTTTAACTGTCAGCTAGTTCCCAGTTCCTGATCACTATCTGATTTGATCACCATTTGGTGGTGAGAGCTGGGATATATAAATTATTATTCAAAAAGGAATGTATGTTACAGTAGATTCTAGAGTAAAATATGTTTTCCTACAAAGCCAAATAAGTGTTTTATACACACACATGCACAGAAAATCTGACACACCTGCTTCGATTAAAAGATGCAGGCTCTTTGTTAGTACTGCAAATAGTAAAGGGTACAGCAGGAGGCAGAACTTTTCTTTCTCTTACAAAGAAAGAAAAGTTGTGTTTGTGTGTTTTCAGTTATGGAACAGCCTTCCAATTAGTGTTCAGGACTCCGACAGGCTCACTATTTAAGGCCAAGCTGTCAGATTTGTTGACAGTAGAGTGGGTAGTTTTATATCCCCGGACAACCTCAGGTTTGTGTTACCTTCTGGCTCTCCCTTTCAGTTATGGCATCATTGCTAGTCCTGCATAGTCCCTGCTTACACTCTGCACGTCTCTCTCCTTGATACCAGATACCAGACCACTTCTTGGGTCTGGTATCAGGTCCAACCCTTGGACCTGATGCCCTACAACTGGTTGGAGTCTTGGAAACCACTTGTTGCGGAGGATGGCCTCACATGAACAGCCTGGAGATACAAGGGCTTGCTATGGATGGTAGCACTTAGAAACCATGGGAAAGATCGCTTTGGACACCATCAGTTTTGAACTCAAGTCTCTAGGTTTTGTGAGAATATCCATAGTTAAAAGCACTACACAAATAAAACTGAGCTGAATTGAGTTCTGCTCTGAATAAAACTAAAAAACTAAACTAAAAAAAAAAAAAAAAAAAAAGGCAAAACTTTGGGCTTTCTGAAACTCCAAAAAGCAGCTTCTGGTAAAGTTTAATTAGCTTTAAGATTAGTAATTAGCTTAAGGCATTAACCTTAATTGTGTGTAGTGTAATTAGTGACTACTAAAAGTATATTGTATTAAAAAGATAAAAAAAAATCCTTCACACCGCCACTGACATGGCTCTTTAGTCTGCTGTGATAATGAAGTTTGTAAAAGGTGTGAAACTTTGGTATCAAATCAAACATAATTGAATATGGGAGGTGTAGCTTTTATGACAGGAACCGAGTGAAGACACCATTGATGTATCCATTACAGATTCTGTCATCATCATCATCATTGCTCCTGTTCTTTCTTAGAATATCAATTCCTCTCACCTTATGAAACAAAAAGCTTAAAGAAAGATATAGTCACAGATCAGATCCAAAGCGCCAGCCAAATGATCTGATCCGAGTATGTGCCTGTTGTTTGCACTTGGATTGAATGATCAGTTATGGAATTGTGTATTAGAAACAAGTGTCCAGTCTCTCTTGTCCAGCAAGTGAAAACAGATTGTTTGCATGCTGTTGATCAGTAGTATGAAGGCATGAGGTATTTGTGTAGAAGGGGCAGTGCTCCTCCACCAGCTGTCCACACACACACACACACACACACACACACACACACACACACACACCCCACCGGACTCCAATTAGCATCTGGGCCAAAAAATTCCATAAAAGTCTAAACTCTATCGTGCGTTCCAAGAGGAGTAACAATGCATTAACTGACCATGCTGATGCGTCTTATTGAATTCTGCTTGTGGCTAAATTGTATTAAGTAGCATTCAGGGCATTTTACAAACGGAATTTTAGGTGTGTTTTGTATGTGCTTGTGTCAGGCTATAATGCTGTGGACTGGGAGACGCCACACACAGATGTCTGGAAGGGAAGGAAAAAAGAAAGAGTCCCTTCCTGGAAGCCTGCTCCAATGCCAATGAAGAGATGCTTTTGTTCTGTGTCTAGCCTGCTTCAGTACAAGAATAATCTAATTAACATGAAATAAACTCATCTCAAGCCAAATACACTTAGACTTTAGAAAAAAATGTGCTTCAAGGTCCAAGGAAGTTTCTCACTGTTAAGGAAATTGGTAAACTACATAGAATGCTAAAATTAAAGGGTGGAATAGTGTGAATTGTTCCACTTTCTGGTATCGCATTAACTGATTATAGAGCATGATATTCAATCTCCTTGAACATTGCAACTAAAGAGAATTACTATGAACACTAAAACTTTATTAAAGCAGTGTAAAAGGTCATCGTTTTTGTTTTTAGAATCTTTCACTGGAAGTCTAAATCTCACCTCGTGTCTGTATGCGGAAGTTGATCTTGCTCTCGGATGGGTGTGTGATGCTGTAGCCACAGAACTCAACATCAGGACTGTGGACACAAAAAGAGGTCACTGGCAAGTCACGACAACCTGGAAGGACCTACATGAGAATGACTAAAGAGTACTTTCATGTCTGTTGTATACCTAACGTGTGCAAACACTATCCATTTACTCTGCACTGTAGTGTATACAAATATAGTATACAGATGGAAAGTATAGATAGATAAGTTAAGCTTTGGTCTGTACACATAACTGCAATAAAAGGTAAAAATGTTTAGTTAAATGAAAATATAATCTATACTCATGATACATCTGCATAATACTACACTCACTGTCCACTTTTTTAGGAACATATAC
Source organism: Hemibagrus wyckioides (assembly GCF_019097595.1). Classification (NCBI taxonomy): domain Eukaryota; kingdom Metazoa; phylum Chordata; class Actinopteri; order Siluriformes; family Bagridae; genus Hemibagrus; species Hemibagrus wyckioides. The sequence goes on along the minus strand of NC_080717.1, from coordinate 11,399,011 downwards.
TGTATACACTTGTTCATTCAGTGTGCCAGTCATGCAAACTCTGCAGTATAGTGTGGTTTGATTGCATTAATACTGTTTTCTCTTATCTGCTTGTATCAATTTTGTCTTTGAGCACAAAAAAACATGAACTCATTTTGAGTCACAGAAACTGAGAACACCCTGCAAAAACAAAGCAGTCTTTATTTAATTGGATCTGTGTGGACTAGGAGACAGCCATGGACAGAGCCACTTGGGGACTTTCACACCGTCACATATCTGCCATTTCATGTCAGCTTGTGACAGCAAAGAATTAGTGTCTATAATGACCTTAGAAACTACACTGAGCTAATAGTTCCTCATGGGTCATTGATTGCTGTTGTAGAAAGGACATTAATCAGTTACAGTTACATTATTTACTGTTTAGTGTCACCCAAATGAAGATGGGTTCCCTTCTGAGCCTGGTTCCTCTCAAGGTTTCTTCCTTATATCATCCCAGGGAGTTTTTCCTTGCCACAGTCACCACACCTCATTAGCGATAAAATAAAATAGTTTAATAATTTAATTTAATTATTTATTCTTATTTCTAGTTATTTAGTTATATACCCCCCCCCTCTCCGTTTCTCTTCTTGCTCTGTGACAATGTTCATTGTAAAAGGTGCTATACAAAATAAATTGAATTGAATTAATTGGTTATTAGAGGAATGAATCAAATGAATCAAGACGTTGATGTACAGGTTCTCTCCAGGAAATGTGGAGATCCTGTTCCAGATTTCTCCTTGCTTCAGACCCCACTGGTTCATACTTTTGGAAACATAGGAGTTTTCTCAGTTCCTTTGCCGAGTTCCAATAACAAGGCCGTCCCCCTTGTGACCTCAGCCTATAAAAGGTCTCCACTTGGTCACTTTCGTCCTCCATCTAAATGTTGATGCTACTTTCAAATGAGAATTTCTTAAAAGTTTTAAAGGCAGCTTTACTGACATGCAATGAAGCTAGATATAATGGGTATATTTAGAGGACAAATCCATGCTGCCACTTATATCTGGTAAAAAAAAAAAAGTGACACACATTGTGTAAAACATGCTGCTTGAATCTTTTTTTTTTTTTTTTAAATGGGCTAAGCAGCAAAGCTGTTTTATACGACAAGCGTTTGCACATATGTGGTAAATGAACTGGCAGAGAATTTTTAGGGCCTACACTTAAGGGGTCAAACAAGGGATGATAAAGTCCAAGGGGAATTGCTCGGGCACACATTTGTGTTTAGCTGAATGAGGACATCCCATTTTCCAGATCTAATTTACTTGATACAGATTTGATTGATAACATTAGTTTGCTAAAAGAAGGCCTGCTTATCGCTTCTAATATGGCATTCTGACACAAACCAGGTGATTTATTTATCATCAGTGAAAGCTGAAGTGATTTGTTTGTTAGGCGAGTTAGTTAGTTAGCAAGTGGATTTAAGCAAGTAAACTGGTAAATAAATACACTGCTCCCAAATACACCAGAATTGAATGCTTTGGTGCTGTTTCTGAAATGAGAAAAGAGAAAAAAATTCTTCCCAGGGGACATGACAGACACAGACCCTCTATAAACTTTAAAGTACCTTTATAAAATTCTTGTAGGTCTTCTGGCACAGTTGTCATCAAACTATAAAAACACCCTGCAAGGTACTATGGAAATTGTGATCAGGCAGAAAAATGGGAGACTATAATTAATACAGCTAATTCTATTTTTTTTTATTTTATTGAATCCAGCCTTTATACATACATAGATTAGAAAGATGTAATGCCTCAAACCATATTGACTGGGTTTTCAAAAGAAAAAAAAGTCGTGAAGCAATATCCAGTTTATCTGTCCACAAATTGTTACTGCTTCTATGACCATAAGTCTAAAAAATTTGCATTATTGATTATTTCCTGAAAACGAGACATGCTTTTCTGAACCTTGACCATAAACATATGGGAGCAATCTCTTACTTCTTCATGATCATGTATCTGAGCGAATTTCCCAGTGTGTGGTCCTCTTCATGCAGGACGAACGTCACACTGCCTTCATCAGAGCCATCCGCTTGGACCTATTTACAAATACACAACACAATCGCTTTTACACTGATTTGTGCATTGTGTGTATATCTGTGTTTAACTGGTTAAGCTACACCACATAGCTAGACATTTGTGGACACCTGACCATCACACACGTGTTTCTTCCCCAGTCTCTTGCCACAAATTTGGAAGCACACAACTGCATCAGATGTCTTTTGTATGCATGTTGTAGCGTTACAATTTCCATTACAATGTCCAAGACACAGTTTGAAGAAGAACCTCCTGCAGTCAGTCCCTGACCTCAACCTCATTCAACACTACCGGGATGAACTGGAACAGTAACTGCATCCCAGAGCTTCTCACGCAACATTACAGCCTGAGCTCACTAATGCTCGTAACTGAAGATCAGTGCAAATCCCAAATCCCTACAGCCGCACCACAGGTTATAGGAGGTTATAACAGCAAAGGAGACTAAATCTGAAGTGGGTTTTTAGAAGAAAAAACAAAAAAAGGTACGCTCAGGTGTCCACATAATTTTGGCCATACTTTAGTCTGTATGTATTTGGACAGTGACACAATTTTTGTAATTTTGAAATGAAGCAATCAAGATGACATTAAAGTGTAGACTTTCAACTTCAATTTCAAGAGGTTTAACAAAAGTATTGTATTAAACGTTTAGGAATCACAATCATGTATTTTTATAGTCCTTCCATTTTCACAGACTCAAATTTTTTTCATTCTTAGAGGCAAATCCTCATCACTCAATCACTGGAATCCATAGACATCACCGGAGTTTCCACTCTGGAGATGCTTGATCAGGTACTGTAGATGCCCTCAGTTGCTGCATGTTTTTGGGTCTCTCTGCCTTCAGTTTTGTCTTTAGTAAGTGAAAGCGAGCTCAGTTGGACTTAATTCAGGTGACTGACTCGGCCATTTAAGAACTTTTCATTTTTTATGCCTTAAGAAGCTCTTAGGTTGCTTTTGCAGTATGATTTGGGCCATTATCCATCTGTACGGTGTAAACTGTGAGTCATTGGGTCATTATCCTCTGTAAAGTGTCATCCTATCAGGTTTGCAGCAGTCGACTGAACCTGAGCAGAAAGTGTAACTCTATACACTTCAGAATTTATCCTGTTGATTCTATCAGCACTCACATCACCAATAACCACCAGTTACCCAGTTCCACTGGCAGTCATTCATACCTATGCCATAAAACAGTCTCTTCCATGTTAGACAGATGATCTGGTATGCTTTGTACCATTAACCCTTCCTTTTCCTCTCCATACTCTTCTCTTCCAGTCATTCTGGTACAGGTTAATCTGATCTGAATAATTCCTGAACTGGGCAGGCTTTTGCAGATGCTTTCTAGCAAAATCTAATCAATCTAGTCATTTCAGATCTTGAATGTCACCAGTGGTCTGCATCTTGAGGTAAGACCAGTTCCTATTCTCCTAGGTCTTTGTATTCACATTCATGAAGGTGTCTCTTTATTGTAGAATTTAAAAGAGATTTGGCTAGACATTAGGGGTTTTCTTCACCAGGGAAAGAATCCTGCTATCATCCAGTTTAGTTTTTCTTTCAAGATCTTCCAGACCTAATGGTGTTGCTGGGCTCACCAGTACATTCCTTCTTATTAACAATGAACCAAATTGTTGATGTGGGCAAAGTTTCTGCTGTCTGTCAGGCCATGTCAAATGAACTTCAACACTTGGAATCAACTCCAGACCTTCATTTAAAAATCCATTGTGGGGGTGAACAGAGGCAATATTAGACCTGGCTACCTGTAGCTACTACTGTTTACCCTTAGGAAAAAAAAACTGGACAGTGCACACCCATAAGAGATAACAGCAGCAGCTGCTACATGCTCACAAGAGACAAATTACCAACAAACCAAAATGACATTCAGGACTGTAAAAGCTTATAAAACACATTATCACAGTGATGTAGCCAGGAACTAATCTCAAATGAATCTTGTCATTGGACTCACCGCAGCATCATGACAACAATGTAATCCAGGATAAAGCCATATTGCTATAGGATTAACTAAATGTCACCACATGCTCTCCAGTGTTTATAACGACATGAGGGACAGCGAGACTTTGGGAAAGCCAAAACACCTGATAATTAATAACTAATAAAAGCTAATGTTGGCTCCAAATCACTGAGGAGAATCTGCTGTTAACAGAAGACAGGAAAGGTGGAGAAGTCAGTAAAGTCCACTGATCAGAAGTTTCTGTTTTAGTACGGAAGGATCTGTTGACACAGGACAGGAGGGGCAGACTGACTCAAAATTGGAAGAAGATAAAGAATAAGGGGGTGACGGATTAAAACTACATTAGCATGGTGGTCAACTTTCACTTCTGCTTATCAGATAAACAACAGATCAAAGGAAATTCAGATGATTAGACCTGAGTGGACATTTCATCACCGAGTCCTTTCTGATTTTTATCTCTCTCTCATACACATGCTAACAAATGTTCTGTGTGTATGTTGTGGGTTTACTACACATATGCACATTCAGTTGCATAAGTATTTGGAGAGTGACACAAGGTTTGTAATTTTGCCTCTCTACACCACCACAATGGATCTGAAATGAAGCACAAGAGATTTTCAGTTTCAGGCTTTCAACGGATTTAACAGAGTTAGCTAGAAAATATCAACAAAAAAAATTTGTTCTGGAACAAGATTCTTTGGAAATTCATGGGAAAGGAAGGGTTCATGATCCAAACACACATTATTATCTGTTTAACAGAGGCTGTTTTATAGCATGAGCATGAATGACTGCCAGTGGAACTGGGTAATTGGTTGTTATGTGAGTTGATGTAGCGCTGTACAGAGCTACACTTTCTACTCAGATTCAGTCAAATTCTGCAGAAGGGATAGGTACAGATAGTACAGACGGATAATGAAATGAAACATTCTTAAATTGAGTCAGTCACCTGACCTGAATCCAACTGAGCATGCTTTCACTTACTGAAGACAAAAAAATGAAGCTAGAAAGACTCACAAACAAGCGGCAACTGCAGGCGGATGTAGTAAAGACCTAAGGCAAAGCATCTGGTGATGTTCATGGGTTCTAGACTTCACACAGACATTAAACTCCAAACATTTTCAGTGAAGAATTAAAAATAATCCTTATATTTACAATTATATTAGTCCATCCAATTACGTTTGAGCCTGTGACTGTCTAAAAAACGGCTGTAATTTCTAAACAGTTTGTACAATATTTTTGTGAAACCCCTTAAATTACAACAGAAAATTGTGTCACTGCCCAAACAGTATCAAAATTTCATCAAACCTGAGGTGACACTGGTTAGGAGAGTAATTTGGCAGACGCTCTTGTACAGAGTGCCACACGGAAGTCCATTATCTAATTAGTAATAATCACATAATATACATGATATTAAAGTAATTACCGAAATATTAACGTACATTTAAGTACTTACTAGACTCCAAGCATGGAGTGAATGCTGACTGTTTAAACCAAAATACAGAATTTTATGATAACGAGAAAAACACTAGCTGTTCTGCTTTGTAACATTATTAAACTTAACATGCTTTCAATAAAACCTTTAGTCAAACTAAATATTACTCAATCCTATGAAATGCTTTTTGGTACAGTATTATACAAGACTTTGGATGCAATTGTACACTGTTTCAGCGCCCTCTAGTGACGAAATATTTAAATTTCAGGCATTTGAATTACTCTTGCTTTTCTTACACATATTATACACTATATTACCAAAAGTTTTGGGACACCCCTCAAAATCATTGAATTCAGGTGTTGTTTTTCAGGGTTGGACTTGGCCCCTTAGTTCCAGTGAAAGGAAATCTTAATGCTTCAGCATACCAAGACATTTTGAACAATTTCATGCTCCCAACTTTGTGGGAACAGTTTGGGGATGACCCCTTCCTGTTCCAACATGACTGACAAACCAGTGCACAAAGCAAGGTCCATAAAGACATGGATGAGTGAGTCTGGTGTGGAGGAACTTGACTGGCCTGAACAGAGTCCTGACCTCAACCTGATAGAACACATTTGGGATGAATTAGAGAGGAGGCTCTCAGCCAAAACCTTTGGCAATATAGTGTATCATACTATATTTCATTGAACATGGAACTCCAGGAGAATTACAGGAAAAACAAGGACGTCTCTATGAACTCTTGCCTTTTATTAGCTCCGTCTGAGCACTTAAAGCTCATAAACCAACAACAAACTGGTTAACACAAGTGAGTAATAAATAAATATATTGTTTATGAAAGTAGTCTCCAGTGTCAATGCTTTTCACCATGACCATGAGTCTTCAGGACAGATGACTTTTGTTCTAAAGATCTGCCATAAGAGGAAAACCACTGTCAGATAAAGTGAATATGATTTATTATCTCATTACAATGGCACATGTTAAGCAGTAGGATATATTAGGCAGCAACTGAACAGTCAGTTCTTAAAACTGATGTGTTATAGCTAATATTACCAATATTATTAGCTGATATTATCAGTAATATTGCTGCATAATATATCCCACCTCTTGAAATGTATCATTGTAACGAGATGATCAATGCTATTCACATCACCTGCTAGTGGTTTCAATGTTATGGCTGATCTTTGCACATGCAAAATGTAATTAATATCAAATAAATACTTCAGTCTTTTTTTTTTAATCTCGTAAATAAAATCCCAGTGTTTAAACTCTTCAGTTGGATTAATTGGAATTAGTACATCCTCCCGAATTATGCCACGGCTCTGTACATATTTCCCTGTTTATAGGGGGAATGAGTTTATTAATACCCAAAGATATCACAAGCCCAGCAAGATAAATGTGTGCATTTCATCGCCCAATTCTTTCTTCTATAAACTGCAATATTTTATAGAGCTTATGATACTATTAAAACTAGTATGTAACGTTAACGAAACTAATCAGCTACTGCTCAATGTGCTCTTCACTGTCTGCTGACATTCTCCGTGTTGTAATTTTATTTTGATCTCCTTGTTGTTAGAATGAGCAGAAAAAATCAAAATACAAAATCTAAATTAAATATTACATAAACACACTAAATTAAACTCACCATCTCCAAAACCGGTTTCTTTTCTGTATCTGTACCAGCCATGCTTGTAACGCTGAAGAGGTCTCATAAAGATGACGTTTCCCTACCGACGCAGACACATGACGTTATATGTTTTTCTTTGCCTGAGCACCAAGAAATAATCTTTTTTTGTTTGTTTGTTTTCTTTTTTCCTCTGGCTAAAGTTTATTTTATTTATAATCTTGTGTACTGAAGACATTTATATGGAACGGTGTACATCTCTTGTTGTTATATATGTCCATATACAATTAAAAAATAATAATAAATGATCGCTTAGTGTACTTCATAGGGTATGAAGCGATAGAGTTACACCCAGTAATTTCCACTGGGGACAGCGGGGACATTAATGTCATCATGGATGAAAAGAAAGAAAGGAGATGTGAGGTGGTTGATTCAGTAAATTAGCTCAGGTCAAGATAATCATATTTTCTGTCTACACCTGTTGATGTTAATGTTAGACTCAGTATGATCATAACTCAGTCGTTTTCATATCAGAGGACAGATGAGGTGAACAGTTAGGATAAATGGAGAGATGGGATTGAATGGATAGATGGAGGACAATGAAAAATGTTCTTTATATTAAAGTTTATTTTTTTTATGTTTGTGAGATTGTGTGAGAATCTTGTATCCTGTGTACCAAATATGTCGTGTATCTGTTGTGTTATCAATTTCCCCATCCTTTTGGATTACAGAAGTAATGATTACAGATCATTAATTCCTACCCTGCTATAATACAGTGTTGGAAGCATAAAAACGATCTATTTTAGATATTTGTGCTGCATAGAAAATTAGCACCAGGAGTGTAAATATTTTAATTTGTTCATTAACTAAGGGTGGTTGTTTATGCATGAAACATCTAGCCATGGGGGTCACAGTCCAGTGACTTCTGTGCCGGTCCCAAGCCCTGATAAATAGAGAGGGTTGCGTCAGGAAGGGCTGGTGGAAATTGGGCTACTGTTGGTCGAAGAAGTAGAGGAGAGAGGAGAGTGCGTAGACAGGTAAGGACTGAGAATAGGAACTCTGAATGTTGGTACTATGACAAGGAAAGGTAGAGAGCTGGCTGATATGACTGAGAGAAGGAAGGTGGATATACTGTGTGTACAGGAGACCAGGTGGAAGGGTAGCAAGGCTCGTAGTATAGGAGCAGGATTCAAGCTGTTTTATTATGGTATGGATATTAAGAGAAATGGGGTAGGTGTGGTCCTGAAGGAGGAGTTTGTGAGGAATGTTCTGGAGGTGATGACAGTGTCAGACAGGGTGATGAGTCTGAAGTTAGAGATTGATGGAGTGATGTTGAATGTTGTTATGCAAGCTGTGTTGTTAGTTGTGTTATATTTATTTAAATAGATATAAATGGGGGAAAAAGAACTGTCCAACATATTATTAAAACCTGAAAGAATAATGGTGAACCATCATCCTCGAGGAAGAAATGTGGTCAGAAAAAAATCTTGAATAGACGTGATTGGAGATCACTTAAATGTCTGGTGAAATCAAATCGGAAAATAAACAACAGTAGAACTCACAGCTATGTTTAATAGTGAAATTTAGAGCATTAAGAGCACAGTGTGAAGAGTACTCAAAGGGATTGAGACTAAACTGCTGTGTAACCTTAAGAAAATTCTGTGAGGCTAAAAAAATAGGCTTCAATTTGCTAGGGATAATAAAGAGCAGACTCTGAGGCATAAGAAGGATAAGTCCAGATTTACGCTGTTTCAGAGTGATGGGAGCATTAGGGTAAGAAGAGAGGCAGCTGAAGTGATGAACCACCCGTCATGTCTAGTGGTCCGTGTGTAGGAAACACAGTGCTCCATGTGTAGTTACAGTAAATGGACTAAATGAAGCTTTAAGGCAAATAATTAGCCTTGCTGATTTTTTTGTATTCAAATTTCCTACAATATAAAAATCCTACAAGATCTTGGCCAGAAATAATGCAACTTTGGATAGAAATAAATGTTGTTACATTGCATAAGCTTATCGAGATGTTGCCAGGTCCAATGTGTTTTGTAATGAAAGCAAAAGGTTGGTCCAACAAAATATTTGAGTGTGACTATTTTTTGCCAGGCAGTGTCCTTAAAAAGGAATGAAATGAAATTTACAATATTTAGAAATTTCTAAATTAAGAAAGCAACAACCGGAAAATACGGTCCAAAAATACAGTCCAAAAATACGGTCCAAAAATACGGTCCAAAAATACGGTCCAAAAATACAGTCCAAAAATACAGTCCAAAAATACAGTCCAAAGGTCTAACTAAGAAAAAAATGGTGCTGGATGGAATTCATTTATTTATACAACAATTTATTTGTGTAAATATACATTTGTATATACATTTCTTTCTTTCTTTCTTTCTTTCTTTCTGTAAGTGAAGGTGAGGGTCTTCAACAGCTCCACCTTCACTCAGATCCTTCACTAGATGTAAACCATTCATGTCTAAGGATTTCTTCAAATGTGGGCCAACATTCAGGTTCCGCGTCAAGACACCAATTTATCAGATTGTGGCAGCCTGTGTGTCCAGTGATGAGATATTATAGATAGTGCTTTGACATTTAGATAGATATTAATATTATTAAAAATACAATTAATCTTGTAATGCCAGTTTTACAACTTCAGCAGTTCTAAATGGTGATACTTCTACATTTTCTCACCTTCAGATACGCCGGGAGTGAAGTACATCTTCCTGGAAACGATGTCATCCTCATTATGGAAGGGCAAATGTCCGCAGACCAGGTAACACAGGAGAACTCCCAGACTCCAAATGGTGGCAGGATAACCAAAATACTCTCCATCACACACCCACTCAGGTGGAGAGATACTCCAAGTGCCTAAGCAAAAAAGAGAGAAGGAGCACCATCAGCACTGTTGAAAAAATAAAAAATTCACTTAATTCTCTTTGATTTTGTCTCGTACCTATTATGCACTTACCTTCATATTCTGTGTAGGGTGTGTGAGTGAGCATATCTCCACAGCCAAAGTCAATTAGCTTCACTTCCAGCGTGTCAGGGTTGATGAGAAGGTTCTCCGCCTTGATGTCACCATGGAAAACACCGGTGTGACAGCAGTGGCGAGCGGCTTTAACCACCTGGCTCATGATTTTTTGAGCCAGTGCTTCCGCATACAGCTGACGAAGGTTTAGCAGCCACTCTGGTTCCTTTTCCTTCCCTTGGTGCAGCTTCTCAGCCAGCTACGAGACAGACAGCAAAGGAAAACTGACAAAATATTTTGCATATAAAACCTTGGAACCATTTTACAAATATCACTAATCATATTTACCGCAGTGGTCATTTCCATCGTGGTCTTGGTGATTTGTCATGGTAACATAGCAATTGCTGTAGCGATGGCCTTGAAGTACTCAAGGGTTTGGTCAAAAAGGCCAAACTCAGCTAGCCTGCTGGCATGGTAGCACTTGAAGATCTAAGACAGACGGAGTCATTGGAGCTGAAGCCGGAGGGAGCTGGAGTCATTAGCAGTCTGGTGGAATTGACCCAGGAGCGTGGAAGAGCTTCGCCGGTCCCAAAGTGAGCAGGTTCTATCTGGAAGAATCTGTGAAAGAAATATACCTACCACATTAGTCCTTCAGGAGGCAGACCTTACCCTGCTTGGCTGGCAGAGCCTGGCTCTCCACTGTGTTGTTCTGCTGGAGGGTGAAGGGTTTAGCGGTGCTCCTGATTGGTCTGCCGCATTTTGGTGTGCTTTCTTTCACTCCACCTTGCACACTAATTTAGCGGCACTGGCCATGGTGCTGATCCTCTGCCTCCTAAGACAGGATGGCCGCCAGGCCTGTCTCTGAGGCGTCAGTGTGAAGGGTAAAGGGAAGGCACAGGGTGAGCACTGTTTTCAGCTGCAGGAAAGCCTGTTTGGCCTCCTCAGTCCACTGTACTCAGTCCAGTGGACCTTTCTTGCTGAGGTCTAAAAATTGAAAGGCAATAGAGGAGAAGTTAGGGATAGTGTTGGAAGCATAAAATTGATCTACTTTAGATATTTGTGCTGCACAGAAAATTAGCACCAGGAATGTAAATATTTTAATTTGTTCATTAACTAAAGGTGGTTGTTTCTGCATGAAAGACAATTATTAAAGTAATGATCAACATTTTCATATAATTCCATATTCATTTTGCTGCTGTCTATCTGCAAGTGATATTACAGAATAGTGATTCAACACACACAGTTCATAAAAGCTTTTTGCTTTTTCTATTTTAAACACCTGCAGTTTGGTGGATGTGTCTCTGACAAACGTAAACTGCATCTTACATTATTTAAAATGTATTCACACACAACATTTTTGACTTTATAAAATGGTTCTCTCAAGTCTTGCTGATCGGCCCCTATTAAACAATATAAAAAGTAAGACGTTGTTTTTTTATATACATAGTTTAGTAGCCTACAATTGTTTTTGGCAGAATTTATCATTATAATCAATTTAATTATTTCCTGGACTTTGTATCAACATAGTCCATCAGCATGCATGTTTGTAAATGCAGGAAATTTTCCCCTATTTTGTGCTTCCCCACTTCTCAAACCAAAGTTACACCCTCGGTTACACCATATACACTATATGACCAATATGGAGCTATTTGGAATAAAGCCTAAATTAATGGCAAAAACATTTTATTTCAACAAATTAAAACAAACATGCTTCGAGTCACATTTTGAAAAAAGCAGCCTTGTTTCACTCATAGTACCAATCCCATTTTCACCCCAAAACAAAATAGATATTATTAATTGACAGTATTATTATGGTGAAACAAGATTCTAGGCTTCCTAACATCCTAGAATATGCAAAAAAAGACTTTCTTTAATAGTAGTAGTAGTGGCTGCAGTGATGGTGATGATAATGTTATTGGTTCATTGTACCAAATCGGTATGACAGTCCCGATTTATTTATCTATCTAGCTATCTATCTGTCTGTCTATCTATCTATCTATCTATCTATGAAAAACATTATATATTATGTTTTCAGTATAAAATTGGATGTAAATACCACACTCAACATTTTAAGAAATCATGTTCATATTCATATTCATGAAGTTCTAAATAGGGATAGGAATGAAAATCTGAATATTTTAAAGGAAAACTGTCTGATCAGTTTTAGTTACTGTGAATTGTAGGGTTTATAAAAGAAATATATTTATACCAGAAAGTTTTTCAGTGACATATGACGTACACTACCACTCAAAAGTTTGGGATCACTCAAAAATTTGATTGTTTTCCAAGAAAATACACACGAAATTAGTCTGAATAGAAAATATAGCAAAAGAACAGGACATGCTGACATGTCAGAATTAGAAATAATGATTTTGATAGAAATGATGAATGTTTTCTTCTAACTTTGCCTTCATCAAAAAAAAAAAACACCTTTTGCAGCACTGGGCAATCTGGTTGTCAATTTTTCAAGATAATCTGATGAGATTTCCCCCCATGCTTCCCGGAGCATCTCCCACAAGATGGACTGGTTTGATGGAGTCTTCCTCTGTAGCTGAAATCAAGCTGAAATATGAAGTGATACCAAACTTTTAAGCGGTAGTGTAAGCTTTCTTCAAACTTCAGATAACGCAGTGGCTGCGATTGGACAAAAAATAATTTTCTTTTGTTTACTGTCAATTATATTTAATACACAGATTAGCTTTAAATTATAATATTAATTTCATCAAAATTAAGAAAATTCGGGGATTCCAGACAACACTTCCGCTGGGGGAAAACGTCATTTCCGGGATGCCGTGGGGCGGAAGTTACTGGAACCTGCGGAAGGAACTTTCAGCAGCTTTTTAATGTTTACAACGCAAACAAAGCCTAGAAGCCTTGATTAAAACTGCATCAGGTATGTTTATTATCGTTTCTCAACCCACACAGGGTTATACTTATTATAAATTGCATGTCTGTCTAGAGGGAGAGATTTCCGTCGATTTGTTTGCCTTAGCAAATTTATCTTCCAGAATGTTTCTTATTATGCTAGTGGCTAAATAACTATGTCAGTCGGGTTATTTTTCTCCACCCGTATTCTGATAAACCCGCCTTGTTTGATTCGATTGTTTGGTGCATTTTGTGACAGACTGGTGTATTGGCCAATCCGGGCTGATGTTGATAGCCAATCAATGTACATGGGGCGTGGTTTGTCAGAATATAGGTGGGAAAAATAAGTCGCGTTTGAGTGAGTCAGTTCGAAAGCTAGAGGGTATACACTCATGTGATGATGTATTTAGTGAATGATTGAACAAGGGATGAGTTTATAGTGCGTTCTAGTGAAACAGGGAGGAATGATACAGCGTTATTTTAGCAAGCTGCCCCGTTTTATTTTCAGTAGCTAACACTGCTAGCCAAGCTGATTGAGTAATCAGGGGATTTTTGCCATGCCTCTGTAACGTTTAAAACAACAACATTGCTATTTGGATTTTTTCCTGGTATTCAGCGATATAGTGTAGTCATTTTCTGTATCTTTAATGCTCGGATTATCTACAGGTTCTCTTTTGCTGTGTACAAATTGACAAAACAGTTCTCAACGCCTTAACTCGTATAATCACAAATATTGTACTAGTTATTTAGCCTCAGTGTAACGTTTATATTATAGCATTTCAAAAACTGATTAAAAAGGTTTGCTGGAAATACGAATTGACCTTTTGATCACAGCTGTGAGTGAGTAGAGCGATTTTGTCGGTATAGGCGTTTCTTCTAGCGGTTGCCATGGTAATAACGTTTCTTAGTGGGTTGCGCTAATAAACTAGCGTTTGACATCAGTTTTCTTCAGAAACATTGTGGAGGGAGATGAGAAATAGCACAGTGTGTATATATACGTATCATATCACTGTATTCACTCCCATTGATAGTTGCACCAAGTCGCTGTTACGTCACTAGACACGCCCACATCCAGTCCCCTCACGGTCGCTGTCACTCATGTCACCAGCTCTCACTGAAAACTCCATTATCTCTTGTCGCTTTGTGAAGATGTGGACGTAGAATAATATACAGTGGCTTGGTGCAGTGACTACCAATGGTCATGAAGACAATGCTCTCTGTATATGCATGACTTCAGATCATATTATCTATTCATGTATGTGTATATGTAGTTCATTCTCTCATATAGAATATAGAGAGCGGAGCTTCTCAACAGCCAGTGATGTATTTAGAGTGAGCCAACCACAAACCTCAATACAAATATCAGTAGTAAAACCTACAAAGTGTTTTGTATCCATGTTGTAACATTTCACTTCTGTTTTTTACTTTATGATGTGCACTTGAAGTAAATGTCATTACCTTCATCCACACTGATCAAGCATACAACAAGCAAACATTATGACCACCTGCCCAATATTGTGTTGGTCCCCCTTTTACTGCCAAAACAGCCCTGACCTGTCGAGGCATGGAGTCCACTAGATCCCTGTAGGTGTGCTAAGATGTTAGCAGCAAATCCTTTAAGTCCTGTAAGGATCCTTTTAAGCAGATCCTTTACGTCCTCCATGGGCCCCACCTCACAAATTTCAATACTTAAAGGATACTTACAAGACTTAAAGGATAGTTTTGATAGATACTGACTACTGCAGACCGGGAACACCCCACAAGAGCTGCAGTTTTGGAGATGCTCTGATCCAGTGGTCTAGCCATAACAATTTGACCCTTGTCAAACTCTCTTAAATCCTTATGCTTGCCCATTTGTCCTGCTCCTAATACATCAACTTTGAGGACAAAATGTTCACTTGCTGCCTAATATATCCCACCCACGAACAGGTGCCATGATGAGGAGATAATCAGTGTTATTCACTTCACCTGTCAGTGTTATGCCTGATCGGTGTATATTTACATGAAATCAAGACAAGCTCTCATTTCTTTTTTTAATGCAAATGCATTGATTATACATTCAGAGATTTAAAAACCTTTAAAAAAGAGAATATTTTCGGTCACCCTTGTGACAAGATGGTGTAAGATTGGAGCTGATGTCTGTGTTGTAATCTCACCAGTTTAGCAAGATGTGTTCTTTCCTTTGTGTTTGTGTGTATGTGTGTGTGTGTGTGTGTGTGTGTACACTGAACTGATTGTCTTTGTAACCATTCTGCCTGAGCAACGTGATGACCTTCAACATTGTTTCTGCACTCTGCAGCTCTGTGCTATGGCGATCCTTTTCGCTGTGGTAGCTCGTGGAACCACCATACTCGCCAAAAATGCCTGGTGTGGAGGAAACTTTCTTGAAGTGACGGAGCAAATTTTGGCGAAGATTCCATCTGAAAACAACAAACTAACCTACTCACATGGCAGGTATGAACCGTGAAAGCTCCTATACGTTTCTGTTGAATCTGCACAGGTTTTTAAACATAATGACTGACGTAATCACTCTTGTTTTCAGCTATCTCTTCCACTACATCTGTCATGACCGAATTATCTATTTATGCATCACAGATGACGTGAGTATGAGATTGTTTTGAATTTCCCTGATGCTTCAAGGTTTTGGTAATTGCATAATGGTAAAACCGGTTTGCTGATGCACTTCATATCAACCTGTACAGATGTTTCATTTCTGAGCAACTGTTTTAGTGCAAACCATGAGTCTGTCTTGCCTGTGATTTTGTGTGTGTTGTGTGTAAATGTTTGCGTAAGCCACACTGAGCTAAAACATTCCTCCAGATTTACCAAAGTTGCAGAAACACTTGCGTTACTCACATGATCTCCCATAAAGTGCACAGCGTGACCCAGGAACAGCTCATTTGCATTTAGTGACGCTCACAAAACTCCTTAAAAGGTTAAAAAAACCACACTGAGGTTTCTAAAGTGTGATGTGTGCTAAACCTCACATCACACGTTGAGGTGTTTGTTCACAGATTACTGTGCACAGACAGACCAGTTTAAATGATTCATTTTATTTGCTATAATTTCTATACTTTTATTGTATTTTTTATATTACTTCCATATTAATGCAAATAATACAAACCACATGGATTTACAAAAGCTTCTCAGTGGTGTTCCTAGTCCCTGACCTGGTGAACAAACATGAGGATGTGTTTAAATTAGAGACTCCATAGCTCTTCTATAAGATCCTCAGGATAAGAACCTGTACTAAATACTCTTAATGTAATCAAAAGAAGTCAATTAAATTTATACTCGTATATTCTATATATAAACGTGCTGTAATCCATGCAAACTATATAATATCGAAGAAAGGTTTGCATTAGTTAGTCTTCTTATGCTTAAATGTACACACGTTCAGGAGTAGGATGTGATTGTTTTGCCAAATTTCTCTTGTAAACGCTCACACAAACGATTTACAAAAAAACCCCCGATTGTATCCAGCTTGACAAATGAGGGCCAGTATTTATTTATTTATTTGTTTGTTTTACATATTATTCTCTATGTTAATCAAGGTCAGAGTAAATAGTAGGGATGTAATGATGCATTCTGATCAGGATTCAATATTGGCTTCATGATTCAGTTCCTTTTTTGATAATGGATGCATGATTTGATTCAATTCAATTCACAGTATTGGGTTCGTGAAACGATTAAGTTTGATTTCAAATGAAGAAAAAGTATAACAGGAACGACTCCTTTTTATTTCTGAATCACAACAACGCAAAACAATGCACATTTTTGCCTGTAAAAAAAAATAAATACATCCGAAATAGCTATGAACAAAGGTTTAATATTGTAAACAAAATGTATTAGAGGTTTGCCGTATCTTAAATCCATTTGTAAATTCTTGACAAAATTTGATTGGACAAAAAAAGTCTCTGTGTTAGGGGAAAATGATTCATATTTTGTAACAGCTCATGAGGTGTTATTTTAATCAGGAACAGAGTAATAAAGTTTGCTTAAATGACTGAGCCATCATTTGAAAACTGTTATAATGTGGTTGTGAAATTATATATAATGTGTGTTGGTTGTTGTGATCTGGAGCTTAAGGGATCAACACACCCATGTTGTATTTGAATTCTATTTATTTCTATTCAAATTGTCTGTTTGGTCAGAAATGAATAGCTCTGTTTGGAGAAATGCCATATTTCGGTGTTAAACTCTTAAATCTTTTACAAGTTGAGCATTTTAGAATGAGACAGATGATAGTTCTGTGGATTTGTGTGCAGGACTTTGAGAGGTCGCGTGCATTCAGTTTCCTTAATGAAGTCAAGAAACGTTTCCAGACCACCTACGGCTCTCGGGCGCAGACGGCTTTACCCTACGCCATGAACAGCGAGTTCTCTAGCACTCTTGCTGCACAAATGGTGCGTGACGACATTTTCCCCACTCAAGCTTCCTGTCCTCCCTGTACATCACTGCCAAAGCTCTCTTAATGTACACACACACACACACACACACATATATACACACACACACAAAACATTTCCACCAGGTAGCCATTGTAATCAGTGTTTAAGGAATTCAGAGTATTAACTGCAGTCAGTCCTGGATGGTGTCTGTTGCATGTGCACATGACCAAAAAAATCGTGAGTTAGGATCACTAGTATGTTAAGTATATGATGACTGCTGACTGATTTAGGACTTTTGCAACCAAAGTAGATCAACAAACAAGTTCTGTTAGTGTCAGACACTTTTTTTTCTTTAGAGCAAAATCTCAGATTGTGAACACTGCTATGGCACGCATCAAAACACTTACCATAGAAAAGCTACATGGGACAGCATTATATCTATATGGCAGACAAAAATAATAGGCAGTAGCATAAATTAAACATGTGGGATTCCATATCAGAGCGTTTGACTGGATAAGAGCAGTTAGCAGAATTGTGGCAGCAGATGATGGATGATAGCAGAGTCCATCTAAGTGTGTGTACAAACTGTTATTCATGAAGAGATGAACTTGGTTGAGGTTTAAAGTGACATACTGCTCACACATTCTTCAGGGGGTAACACAGGCCCTAAAGTTTTCCTCGATAACATTTTGCTGTTGTATCTCATTCAAGACAAAAGCTGCATTTGAATATCTCTATGATTCTACTGTTATAGCAAGAAAAGCTGTACAGCAGAAGAGTAGAGGATAGACACTATAGCAACGGGACTGGTATAGAAGAATCAAACATATTAGAAGGCTTTGTGTACTCTCTTTAGTGCTATAGGTATTAAATGTTGTTCTTTGTGGTTAAACTGTACTTGCTGTTATTATCAAGTCAAGAAGCTTTTATTGTCATTTCAACCATATATAGCTGACACAGTGCACAGTGAAATGAGACAACGCTTCTCCAGGACCCTGGTGCTACATAAAACAACACAACAACATAGAGCTACAAAACAACACAGCTAAGGACAGACAATAAAAAACAGTACAGGACAGATACACAAAAACACAATATAGACAGAGTGCAGTGTGCAAAATAGGACAACTGTAAACAAGAGGGTTCACTTCTGTATAGCAGCAGTTGGTGGCAATTTGAATTGTGCGAAACCGCAACAGCAGCAATTGAATAATGTGCAATTATTATTATGACCCCTTAGGTTACATGCCGATCCAACATATCTGCATTGTATTCATACTTCACACACACTGTATACTGATCAGTATGTGCTGTATATAAAGCAGTAGCTACTGAATCAAATGGAGTAAAACTCTGTTGAGTGATGGGCTGGAATGATGAATTTCACTCTAGTATTTAATTCAAGCTCGATTTGCAGAGTTGTTGCACATCTGTTTCGTGAGTCTTAATAAACACTTGAACACTTGTGCATGAAAACCCCAGGCATTAGCTGTTTAAGGGACATGACAGGACCACATGCTGCAGTCATGTGATTGCTGTACTTGCTGGAATGTACCATTTTTTTAAAAGTGGGATATTTATCTGATCAACTCTTGCACAGTTACTGGTTAATGGAGTAAAGATGTTTGACATGTTCGGGATCACGTCTTGGGACCCGTATAAGCTGAGAAGTTGGTTAATCAGGGAGTTGACAGTTTCTCTGGTACAGTCCCATGATGTGCATGAGGGATTGTTACCTATTAACCAGTCACACAGAATGTTCTGAGTGTGACTAAAACATGCTTATTATTATTATTATTATCATTATTATTATTATTATTACAGTGGGAAATCACTATTTTGTAAGTAAAAATGAATATTCTGTTACATTCACTTACAAGAGAACAAGACCGTAGAAGCAGAAGGAAAATAAAACGATAATAAAATATAAATGGTAAAGTCTGCTCAGGTACAATGGAGGAAGTCCGTGTAATAGAAGCTTTGATTATTACCCAGAATACTCTCATACAGTTATAATGTAGTTTCACATTGTCAGAATAATATTGTTTCTATTTTGTATCGTATCACAGAAACACCACTCAGATCCAAGAAGTTCGGATCGGTTGACAGAAACACAGATGCAGGTGGATGACTTGAAAGGCATTATGGTCCGGAATATTGGTGAGACTCTTTTTTTTTTTTTTTGATCATTTGAACAATAGTTCAGTTCAGACAAAATGTGCCATATTTATGTAATCTGTTATCTCACATTCATCTTTTGATCCCAAACCTGAATGTCTTCAGTGTTTTATCAAAAGCAAGAGAATTAGCCTTGCTGTTCCAGTACCTTCAGAGGAAATTGGGTATAAAGCCTCACCCATCCCTGATTATGTGATATCAGTGATTCTGACCGTAACATGGTTTAAGGTGCCAGATGTGAAGGTTTGTAGATCTATTAGTGATTTTCAAATACAGCAGTTTATAGAGTTCACACAGAAAGATACCTAAAACAGCAAACATCCACTGAGAAGCAGCTCTGTAGACGGGAAGGCCTTTGTGATAAGAGATCTCAGAGGAGAATGGTCAGACTAGTTTGAACTGATAGGAAGGCTGCAGTAATTTATAAGCACTCTTTACACTCATGGTGAACATGGTGTCTCAGAATGCTGAATGTTTACATTTTAGATCTTGTAGCACAGAGAGGAGAGAAGCTGGAACTTCTCATTGACAAGACTGAGAACTTGGTGGACTCAGTGAGTATGTTTTCTTGACTTTTACACCTTGCTGTGTTGTTAAAAGTGATAGTGATGATGTTTTTCTTTGTTTCCTGTTCTTTTTATAATACAGTCCGTGACCTTCAAAACAACGAGTCGCAATCTAGCTCGTGCCATGTGTATGAAGAACCTGAAAATGACCATCATCATCATAATTGTGTCACTCGTGAGTAAAACATTAAAAGGCTTATGATGTCTTGCAGGAATGTCTTATAAGAGTTGTGTGAGAGTGCAGATGAATCAGGAGGGCTTTTAAAAATGCAGAATAATGTTAAATGATGAAGCCTGTATTCCTGAGTCCATTTTACAAATTTTATTAGTCACCTACTCAGCCATATGCCATATGACATGCAGCGAAATGGACAGTAAAGATGTAGAATTTAAGTATACATGTAGGAAGTCCAAATATAACATATTAATGCAGATTTGTGGCAAAAAAAAGTATGACTGCTATGAATAAAGGGAAGCAATTGTGCAATTTTAGAGTAATAAGTGCTCTAATAATACAGTTTTAAAGTGCCATTCGTAATACTCGTTAATAATTCATAATTGGTACAGCATTTTGGCATTTTAACAGGAAATGTTACATATTCTGTAAAAGCCTGTGAAAATGGGTCTTTGACTCGTGTACACTATATGGGCAAAAAAATTGTGGACACATTCCCCATTTTGCTGTTATAATAACTTCCAATCTTCTGCGAAGGATTTTCACTTAATTTTGGAGAGTGACCGTGGGGATTTGTTGATTAAGTCATAAGAATATCAGTGAGTTCAGGCAATGATGTTGTGCGAGGAAGTTTGGGGTGCCGTCAATGTGTCCACTTCATCCCAAAGGTGTTCAGTGGGGTTGATGTCAGGAATCTGTGCAGGACATGCTCCCCCGTGCGTGCACGTGCATCAGTCAATTAATCCAGCCATTCATCAGTTGCTTTTACACACACAGCTACCACCATGACCATACAGGGAATAGACTTAAATCTATGAGCACAAATTGAAGTAGTTTGGATAAAGGATAAAGAAACACATGGTAGATCATTTAAACTTGGAAGCTGAATGAATGAATCTATCCTGCTGCAGATAGATAGATAGATCTAAATAAAGTACTCTTAGTAATGAGCTGGTAAGATAGTAAAGTACTCTTTAATATTTCCCATTGCACATGCATATGAATGCCATACAATACTATTATTTTATACAATAAAGTCTAATAGAATTTCAAGTCTCTGTTTACAAAATTAAAATTGCCTTCAATATCAAAATTATGAGTTTGCTGATATGAAATTATTCAATGATTGCATTTTCAGGTGGTCCTGTACATCATAGTAACAGCAGCATGTGGAGGTGTGACTTGGCCCAACTGCCGGAGCAAGTAAGAAGTAAAGCTGGAGCTTGTTCCTTCATGCTGACCTGGAAGGGAACTAAACCACTCACTCAAGACCAGTACGCCATCTTTACATTTATCAGGTGTTCCTGATCTTTCTTCTGTTTAGCCTGACTCTCACAGCTGCAGGCTTCTTAACAACAACTGTGTAGCTACACACACACACACACACACACACACACACACAAAAACAGGACTCAGGAGAGCCTGGAAATTATTCTTTCCAAATCCTCCATCTTACTCCAGGATTCCCTGAGTGTTCCGATTGAGTCAGCGAATGTTTGTGAATGTGATTTCCCCGCCGAAATATTTTCTTTTATCCGACGTTGTGAAGCAGTTCTGTTGGTTCTGAACATGTATGTCAAGTTCTAACATGAAATCCCTGCTAGCAAGGAAGAATTTTACACACACACACATCTGCGCAAAATCAACAGTGTGTGTGTGAGGTGAAGAGTTGATTTTATCAGCGCACCGTACACAAGCTCATTAATCACAATGTACCGTTAGTCCTACTCAGCAGCCTGATGCGTAGAACATTTGTTCAAAATTCATCTTGCACAATAAAAATAAATGATGTTTGGTATGTTATGTATGTGTAGATGATGATGAATACACTGTATTATGATCACTATGATATATGTGGTGATTTGGGAAATAGTACAATGCCCCTTGTATCGATGGTTTTAGAAAATATTTGAAGAGAAAAGTAAGAAAACCAAACAACACAAATCAGTATATGTGCATCAAAGGAGTGTGGAAAGATACAGGTTTACAGACCTTTCCCTCTTAGGAGATAAATAACCAATGCACGGTTCTAACATGGTTAGTGGTATAAGTACCACTTCTTCATGTTTTTTAAGAGCAAATTATAATCCAAACCTGTACAGTTCATGTGCGCAAATCCTTAAATACTGTACAGGCCATGTACTTTTTTTTTTAACATGTACACAGACATTTATTCCATTCTGACCTACAGTAATGGTTTCTCTATACTGAGTTTATCAAAACTTTATCTCAAATTTTATAGTTTTACTTCTGCTCACACATGATCTATAGATTATGTATAATACCATGCTTTCTAGATTTTATTTCTGATAGAAGTGATGTACATTATGACACAGTAATAACACTGCACTTCAGTTCAGAGTTCAAGAGTTCCCCACAGTTTGATTATGTACATGCCTCGACTCATATTGAGCTCAACTGCAGATGTACAGTTAATACACAAGAGAAGTATTTCACAAGAGATGTGAAGGACTAGTGCACTGGCGAGTGGGAGGAGATTTTCAGGCTCCCTGGTTGATTGTTACATACATGTCAATTGATTTTTTTTTTTTTACCCACAATGCACTTTTTTGTTTGCTTTTTGCCATAATAATGTGATTATTAATATGCCAAGAACTGTGTAATTATTTAATTATTCATCAAATTGAAGAGAATAAAGTTCTATCTGAAGTGTTGTCTTGTGTTCAGACGGAGGCTTATAATGGACAGTCAAAATACATTAATGGAACAGGATCTGTTTGTTGGCTAAATGAAATCTTATAGTTGTAACTTTGGTTAGGAACACTTAAAGTGATTATACACACTGCTACTGTTCAAATAAACAATGTGACAGTGCAGCTTGAATTCCTCCTGCTTATACTGCAAGGAGAGACCTTAAATTAGATATGACGCATCTGAATCATGGGGGCTTAGTAGTAAGCATGCCTCACACCTCTGGGGTTGGTGGTTTAAATCCAGCTGTGTGTGAGTGGAATTTGCATATTCTGTCTGTTCTTCAGGGGTTTCCTCCCCAGTCCAAAGACATACATTATAAGTTGAATGGCATCTCAAAATTTTCTGTAGTGTGTGATCGTATCCTGTGACAGGATGGCACCCTGTCCACCTTGTGACCTGTATCCGCTCTGATAGACTACAGTCTCCTAGCAACCATGTGAAGGATAAGTAGCACAGAAAATGGAGGAATGGATAGACATCTGAGTCATAGGTCTTATATAATCTTTTGTTTTTTAAAAAAAAGCCTAAAAGTGTGGAAAATTGAATGTAATTTAAGATCTTTTTGGTAGATCTGAACAACATGTACATTTCCTTGCACAAATATTCACACACACCGTTCTGACAGAGACTGAGCAAGTGTGCCAAGAAGAATAAAAAATATCAGGATCCAGATGTGCAAAGCTGACAGAGACACATTCCAGCTGTAGTTGCAGCCAAAGGTGGCACTAGTGAATATTAATGGAATTGTTTGCTCAAAAAACAAATCTATATTTCTATGTAAATTTAGTATACTAAAAGCCAAACTCAGTAGTGAAGGAAAGTAAAGGCTGCCATCTTAACATTGTCACTTTCATCAGCACAACTTGAGCAGGGTTTTTTTTCAGTGATTTTGTCTAGGTGAAATGCTAACAGATATAAACTGAAAATACGTATTTGAACATTCTTCTAAAATCAAGTGCAAACACCATTAATACCACAAATACCACACGTATATATATTTAGTATTTAATAGAAAATATTTTTTTAAAAAGAATAACCCCTTTTTATTTATAACATTCCAGTGCTATATATTATGTGAAAGAGAAAGTTCCCTTTATTCCAGACAAACAGAAACATACGTTTATTACAGTTCACAAGATCTCAGCTTACAAAATAAATTTCCTATCCCATCACTTCATCTGAAAGTCACATGATCACATTTTTTTAAGAGGTTAATGGAAAAAAACAATATGTTTTCCCTTTGGAGTGTCCAGTGAATAGTTTTCAAGTTTAGGATATTGCAAGTAAGATGTTTAGAGCAGCTAAACATTCAGAAACCATTCATGTTCTATCTTCTATTGCTTTATCCCTCAATAGTTCAGTAAACCACAAGGAAACTGCAGGTTTGGTTTGCATCATTTGAAGACCTGTAGAAAGGAATGAACAAAGAAGAACATTTTAAATTGCATCATTTTTCAAAACTCAGAAATTTTGGGTTATCCATAAATACATAATAACCTTTAATTCCAAGTCTGACTTTTTCTGTGCTTTGTTGGCCTCCCGTTTCCTCAGGCTAGTAGAGTTACTGGGTCCTTCATCGATGTACAACAAATCAAAGCACTATTCAGTACTAGTTCATGCACTATTTTTTTTTTTACTGCAATTCTAAAAAAACATTTCAAATTGAATGTTATTACCGTTGTCAGTGAAACTCGTGTTGACCTCTGGATCCTGTGGACTGTCTGGCTGAGGCTCATCAATTTTCTTGTAGTAATAATCCTGATCCGAGGGGCCAAATCGCTGACACACGAAAAAAGATGTCATTTATTAACTTTTCCTGATGTTACTTAAAGAATGATTAGCTGAAGTCTGTGAACCTTTTATCATCACACCAATCAAATCACACAGATATACTAAATATCCAACAGGTTCTACCTTATCAGGCCACATGAAACTGATAAAGAGGATGATGGGAAGACCCACGGTGAAGACGTACACACCCCAGAGCCAGGGACGCTTTCCTGTTGCAAACAGTAACCTCTCCACAATCCCAGGCTACAAGAAGCATAAAACTCTATGAGTGCATCACAAAACCGAGTTTTCCATTAATCTAATGAAGACTAATGAATCTGAAAAAATGGCACCCTAGCAAGTTCAAATATAAAAGATATAGTCAGAGTTATCTAGTATTTCCTATTATAAGATTACAGTACACCAAATATCAGATTATACTCGACCTATTTCTAGACCTGATCTCAAGCTTGAAATCTTTTCGTTCTGTTGTTTTCAATTTTACACATTTATTTTTAAAAAGAAGTAAAATGATCTGCTGGTGGAATATGAAAACGTAAAGCTCGAAAAGAGTAAAAACAAGCTCAATAATCTTTGAATTCCTTTATAATAATCTCATAAGAAATATTAGATACATTTGCCATAATTCAAGATATTTGAACTTGCCAGTGTGTCATGTTTTTGCAGTATCATTACAGTAGCTTCATGAAAAGACTAGATACTGACTTTATTTACGATGTCTTAAACTCTCCAGACAAAAAAATTATTTGCATGTGCCATGGATGCCAGTCTAGCTAGGTAAGAAGTCCCTAGTCTCTGTTCTACTAACAAGTACAATTATCTAGAGTTTATAGACCCATTGCTACACAATAGCTTCATTAACTTCATTTTAATAGCCTGAGGTTAAACATGTCGGTAATTAACTCTGCAAAATTGCCTTTAGATGTGAATGAGTGTGTTAATACATGTTAATGATGCACTGGACTGAAATCCCATCCAGAGTCTAGTGCTCCCAGGATAGGCTCAGATCCACTGCAAGATTATGAAGGATAAAGTGATTACTGCAGATGTCCTTTTTCCATACTGTCAGGTCAGCTCCTGAAGCCACCACCAACCATGGACCTTGTAAAGTTCACCTGATCACTTATCACACACCTGTTCAGTCTGTATATAGGGAATTACATGCTGCACTCTTAGTGTGCCTGAACTTACCAAGCCATGTATTGTGTCTTGTGTATTGATATTCTGGTTTTAACTCTGTTTGCTTTTCTTTTGTGATTCAGGATTTGGCCTCATTGCTGGTGTTTGCTGATCACCTGATCTCTGCCAGTTCTTGGGTTACTGTTTTGGACACTGTTTTGGATTTGTTTGCCAGTTTCTTCAATAAGACAATAATAATGCACTTGCATCCGTTTCAGCAGTTATTACCTGACTGACACATACCAAATGTTTGCTGTCCTTCACTGACCCATTTCACACACAACACTTTGTCAATACAGCTCATTCAGGTTTCTATATTTTATGTTGTATTTTCTGTTTTTGTCTAGGGATCTTAAAACAGTTTACTCTCTGCCTTTGTCCCCATGTGTCCTCTGTCCAGCGTCTGGCAATCATGAGGTCGTCACACAGCAGGATGTTATCAAACAGCACGTCTCCAGTAAGGGACCACAGCTCAAAACCCACTGCAGACACTGGACTCATTCTGAATGGTTGAGTGTCCTCGAAGTAAGCATGGTTAGGGATCATTCGTGGCTGCCATTTTCCCTAAGACAGAGAGCAGCAAGCGGGGTTCATATTAGAAAGTTTAACAATTAATTGCAGAATACAGTTTAAAGGGGCACTTTGTAATATTTAAGTGAGAAGAAGCAGGTATTCAGGCATTTTAGCTTTTGCTGTTTAAAATACTTCCAGTATACCCATCTCAAATTTACACTATTATAATATCTTTTGCTTTTATACTGTAAGATATTTTGGTTCAGGGCACCTGCAGGTTTCACCATCTGTCTGCACATGTGGCTGCTAAAAAAAGGTTATGTGGTAGGATCTGAAACTTTCAGCATGTATAAAATGAATCAGAACTTTTTGTTTCCATTTTAGTTTTCCCATCTTGTTATCTTCATCCCTTGTCAAAATATTTGACTGGACTTTCAGTTCAATTTTTAGACTCTTATTATAACTCTACCTGTATTTTATTGAACATAATGGCTTGTAATTGGAAAGTTTATACTTATATAGTTTATATTACCTATTTCATGGAACATAAGACTTTAAATAGTTAATTTCTTCACAATCAAACTGTGAGACAAAGTCAAAAAGTACTATTTGTTTAAATAATTACAGTGAATACAGTGAAGGGATATCAGACCCATTCATATGGTATCATATAACTATTCATTTGTCTATATATAACTATATTAATAAATAAAAACAAATAAATCAGGTTTTTCCAGTGAGAAAAATTAGCCAGTACACAAAACCTTCCTGAATTTGGAAAAGACATTTGAAAGGATTAATTTTGCACACATTACAATCACATGGTGTCCCTGATGTGTACAATACATGAGATGGTTTGTGAGTAACGTCAGTTGTACAGTTAGCAAAACTGAGACAAGAAGATGACATTTCAGTTAAGCCTTATAGTCTCAGCCTACTATTGCATACTATCAAGGTTCTATACACTGGAGAGTACTTGCAGCACAGACCTACCTGATAATTTGGGTTGTCAATCATAGGTGGTTTCCATTTCCCCTTATATGCTGGGTTGGGCACCATGGGAGGCTTCCATGGCCCACAGCCTGCAGCATGGGAGCAGGCAGGGTTAGCAATGAGAGGAGCTTCCCACTCTCCATCCATCTCCTCTGACCTGTTTAGCCAAAGGAATGAACTTCATGGTTAGACTAACATTTGTTTAAAGTGACAAATATAAAAAAAATCAGCCACTGATTAATACTTTAATTTCACCTGGCACTGTATAGTTAAAATGATCAAATGGTTTTTGTAAATATATATATATAAATTGTTCATGTATTTTAACTAATTCTGTTTCTAATCAGACTGATATAAGCTATAAATTATTTCTCTTCAGTAAGCACTTTACCCTAGTCAGGGTCCTGGTATATCTTGTGCTTAACCAAGGAACACTAGGCAATACATCCTGGATCAGATGCCAGTCATTTACAGGAAATTCACCAGGCACACTCTCACACTCATTCAGTGCACTCTAGAGTAGTCAGTCCATCTACATGCATGTTTTTGAGAGTTGGGAGGAAACCTAGAACCTAGAAGAAACCCTTTCTGACATGGTGAGAACATGTAGACCTCCTCCCAGACAGAAATCTGAGCTCACGATCAAACCAGAACCCTGGTAAGCTATAAATAATATTATGAGATTCAAATCTGTAAATGTATTGCTGTGAAATGTGAAGAGTGCGAGTGTGAAATGTCTAATATATTCACAGGATAAAGAGAGAGTGTTAAGTGTGACTCGTGAACACAGTCATGTGTGTTGGAGTTGCCTTACGCACCAGTCATGTGGAGCCTGAGCCTCGGGGTCTGGGATAAAGGGCTCTTGATCTTCTATCCAGCTAGCAGGTTTGAACACTGTGGGGTCAGGAATAAGTCGAGGTGCTTCTTCATCCCTTCACGCACAATGTAGAGAGACTAAATCTAACATTTTTACTACATTATTTTCTGTTACTGTGTTAAAGCACTGTGTTGGCATAGTGAGTGTGTATTTCAGCCTGTAAATGTTTAAAGATTCAAATGTTGTCATTATCTTTGGAGAACATCAGCATAATTCTAACCAAAATAAAAAATATATTTTCTTTTGCACGGATTAAACCATGTAATAGATTTGCTGTATTAGATCCAGATTTTAAACTGATGGTGTATTCTCTTCAGCAGCAGAGTGAGACGGTCCTGTTATGACCATTATATTCTCCAAGTTGAAACAAAACATTTAATATGTTTAATAGATAAACAACACTAAGATAAAAAAAAAAAGGAAAAGAAATCTGACAGGCTTGCATTTTTGATGCAGATCAAAAAAATATTTTTAAAAATGATTGTTATATTATGGAAGGTTCAGGCAATTTTAACCTGAGAGTAGTAAGATGAGAGAAAACAATGAAAATAAAAAAAATATAAATAATAAGTTAAAATTAGTTCAGTAATAACTGGTTACTGATGAATGAATGAATGAATGAATGAATGAATGAATGGAAAAATGTTATAAAATGTAAATCTGAAAACTATATACATTTCCATAAATACTGTACTTACATTAAAAGTACCCTATGATTATTTCTGCATGTGTTGAGTATTGTGAATTATACAATTATATTGCTATTTTAGTCAATAGACAACAAATAGTGCTAAATAGTGAAAAAACACAAAGGATAAACGTACACATACCAGTCATCAGGTTTCGTTACGGTGGGATCTGGAATACGACGCCTGTCATCCCAGTTAAAGGGTTTAGTATCTTCTGGGTCCTCTATCTCACGGGGAGGCATCACTGGAGGATCCATGTCCTCTAGGAGACTGCCGTTATTGATTAGTGTTTGGTCGATGAGAATTTCAAATGTGTTGTCAGGATACAAATCTGAAAAACAAAGGGTATTTTATATAAAGATTAACAAAAAGACAGTTTCAGAGTTATTTGGACTATTTTATGGTAAAATTATTGCTGTTGCCTACTTGTTTTATGTTATTACTGTAATGCAATCTCAATCCACCTAGTGATTTTTCCACCTCAGTGACAAACCTAATGTTGTTCTCTTATTAATACTCACTAAGAGTGTAGAGATGAGGGTTGTGGTCAGTGAAATAGTCACTCAGGTCAGTGTCAGGCTGCCGGGCATGTTTCTCCTCATACATCCCTGTCAGTGGGTTCCGATGGCGGATGATGAAATGTACTTTGTATATATTTCCACATTTGTCTGGACCAAACATAATGGTGTAAGGTGTGGCATCATTGAACTGACTCTGAAAGAATATAAAAAAGCACATTGAGTCTATGTAATGATGAAATGTTTGTGATAAACGGTGCTAGTGATGTTAGGGATGCTTGCACCAATCGCAGGTCATCTGAATCAGACAGCAGCTTCATGTAGCCTCCTCCACAGTCAATGCCATTCTGGAAGAAAACTTCATACCTGTGTAAACCAGTTGAACATAAAACGTGATTAGACATGCAGTTAAAAGAAAATAATCAATAACAGAGCAGTGTGCTAAGGCCCTGGCATGGAGTACATCCAAATGTGTTCCTCAGTATTCCTCATATACCACAGCAATTTGCTAGTTAGTACAATTTATAATGTATTATTGAATGTCATGTTGTGTTTATTAACTGTTTATAGTATTATATGAAATGTGCAAGACAAGTTAATTTCTACTCTCATATATAATAACTAAACTGCAAAAAATGTCATTATTCCATTCAGTTCCATTCAGATTTTTTTCTATAGAACTTTTAAGAATAGGCATTGTTACGAAGCTTTATATAGCTTCGTAACAATGGCTTTAGCTTTACATAGCTTTACAGGAATGTATAAATTCAGGATATTAATGAGAAATTTTACATTTTTAATGCATCCCTAATGAGCAACCAGAGGCAAAGGTGGTAAAGTAAAAGTTCCTGAGAGATAGGAGGAAGAAACCATAAAAAGAAGCAAACACAAAAGGCAAACCAACATCATCTGGGTGACACTGGATAGTGTTATTATTAAAGTTTATTTTATATATAGTATGACATAAAATTGTGTAATATAAAAGTATTATAGTTCACAAAGAATTATCTTGCACATGCATATGTAAGTAATATTTCTATTTATTCGAAAATTACAAAATAATATTATTATAAATATTATAAATGTTATCAATTAACATTTTTCATTTCATGTTTTTCTTCCATGCATGTTTTATTATACTTGCAGTTTTATGTCAAGTTACTCATTTCTTGAGAGAAACAAAAATTGCCAAACAATGAATCAATTTGAAGCTTAAAATTGGTAAACATTTCTCAAAATAAACTTAATGGTTTTATATTTACAGATAACATAGTATTAGATAACATTTACTTTATTGTAAAATGTAAATGTTGGGGTGCATTTATTTGGGTAGCATATTAGTGTTGCAGCATATGAACAGTCCACTCTCTTTTTTGCCTCTTACTTAATGTTTAAAAGTACTTACATCTGAGATCGCTAAATAACAACACATTTTTTAATGCTTTTATTAACAGACCTCTGCCGTACTGTCCTCCATACTAATCCTTGTAAATGAGTTGTTATTATATAAATGATAATGTATTAGAATGAGCAGATTAATATAATCCTGATTAGAATTACAGCCACAGCATTACAATAAGTGATTTTTTATGAATAAACTAAAGGTGTGGTTAATGACAGTAGAAGGTAAAAGAAAAGGCTTACTGTAGACAAAGAGGTTTGTCTCTGAAGTGGTACACTGTCTGTAAGTATGCAGAAATAGCATGATGACGGCCAGGAGACTTAAGAACAAGACCCTTATTTCCTGAGGAGGCTTGATTCTTTGCCTCCTCTAAATGCCACTCTCCTGAATTAAAATAAAAGTTAAAAAAAATAATAAAAAACATACAAACTACAAAAATGTAAAACAAACAAAAAATGGGGAAAAAAAAGTTAATTAATTAATTAAATATTTTCTGTAAAAGATCTTGGTGAGTATTATTAAATTAGCCCATACTGGATGTCCCAGGATCCACAGCTGTAAAAACAGACACATATAGTTTTAAAAGTCTTGTTAGATGCAAAACAGTAATCTTACCATCATATTTATAAATGTCCAAGTATCCTTCTTTCAGTGACTGGGAAATGACCCATTTTCTTCAAACAAAGGGGAGACAGATGAAATGTAACCATTATTCAGCTCTGACAACAAAAACGTCTTATCACCAAAAATAACACACATGCTTTTAAAATCACTGAGTAACTTATAGTCATAGCATGCACATGAATATTACCTATCCAGTGGGCTTGTGTCAAATGTTTCTGCAAAATATGCCTGGTTTGCAGTGGTGTCTGGGCTGTACATGCTCTTACAATTGGAAAAAGAAGGTATTATTTCAATGGAGAATGTTTATTTATAAAAACATAATAATAATAATAATAATAATAATAATAATAATAATAATAATAATAATAATTATTATTATTATTATTATTATTATTATTATTATTATTACTGAACAGGATGAACTGACCTGCTCCTCTCTGCCTACAATCACAGTCAAACAGAAACAGAAAGCAATGAGCACCCCCTGTCTGATGAGCATGGTCAGGATTTCCAGATAAAATGCCAGAATTTTGTTACACTGAAATATAATCCCAAGTTCGCCTTTGTTCTTGTTCTGTAAGTGAGAGCCAAATGAAAAGCGATGAACATGAAGAAGGTCTCTGTCACGCTGCACTCACGAGCAGGAGAAGTTTCCTGAATGCTGCTAGTAATCTAGGGTGGACTTTGATCAGTGTTAAACCATTTACAGACCTGTCAATGAAACATCTCCCTGTACAGTGTTAAGAGGGTTAAAAAAAAACCACTATATATATATATATGTATATATATATATAGTATATGAGTACACCCCTCACATTTTTGTAAATATTTTATTATATCTTTTCATGTGACAACACTGAAGAAATGACACTCTGCTACAATGTAAAGTAGTGAGTGTACAGCCTGTATAACAGTGTAAATTTGCTGTGCTCAAAATAACTCAACACACAGCCATTAATGTCTAAACTGTTGGCAACAAAAGTGAGTACACCCCTAAGTGGAAATGTCCAAATTGGGCCCAAAGTGTCAATATTTTGTATTATATTTATCATATATATCGTATTTTGTGTGGCCACCATTATTTTCCAGCACTGCCTGAACCCTCTTGGGCATGGAGTTCACCAGAGCTTCACAGGTTGCCACTGGAGTCCTCTTCCACTCCTCCATGATGACATCACAGAGCTGGTGGATGTTAGACACCTTGCACTCCCCCACCTTCCATTTGAGGATGCCCCACAGATGCTCAATAGGGTTTAGATCTGGAGACATGCTTGGCCAGTCCATCACCTTTGTTTGGGGTCGTTATCATGTTGGATCTGAACCTGTCTCTAGCCCAAGCAATTGTGCCCACCTGCCTTAAGACCACCTCCATTGTGCCTGTACCAAAAAACACCACTGCATCCTGCCTTAATGACTACCACCCAGTAGAGCTCACCCCCATCATCGCTAAGTGCTTTGAGCGGCTGGTCCTGGCACACCTCAAAACCTGTCTTCCTGCCACCCTTGACCCTCATCAATTTGTTTACCATCAGAACAAGAGCACAGATGACACAGTTTCCACAGCGCTGCACTCAGTCCTCTCTCACATGGACAATAAAGACACCTATGCCAGAATGCTTTTCCTGGACTTCAGCTTTTAACACTGTCATCCCTTCCAAGTTAGTCACCAAACTTGGAGACCTGGGCATCAACGCATCACTATGCAACTGGCTCCTGGACTTTCTGACCAACAGGCCCCAGCATGTTCGGATAGATCGCCAATGCTCTTTCACACTCATCCTTGGCACCGGAGTACCACAAGGCTGTGTGCTGAGTCACTTCCTCTACTCTCTCTTCACCTATGACTGCAAGCCTGTACATAGTTCCAACACAATTATCAAGTTTGCAGATGACACCACAGTGATTGGACTCATCAAAGACACTGATGAGTCAGCTTATAGAGAGGAGGTGGACCGTCTAGCTGCATGGTGCGCTGGCAACAACCTGCTGCTCAACACTACAAAGACCAAGGAGCTCATAGTGGACTTCAGGAAGGTGAAAGGTGACACACACACACCTATTCATCTCAATGGAGAGGTGGTGGACCGTGTCACTAGCTTCAAATTCCTGGGTATCCACATCTCCGAGGATCTCTCCTGGACTACCAACAGCTCCAGTCTGGTCAAGAAGGCTCACCAGCGCCTCTTCTTCCTGAGGGCTCTGAGGAAAAAACATCTCTCTTCAGACATCCTGGTGAACTTCTACTGTTGCACCATCGAGAGCATCCTGACTGGCTGTATCACTGTCTGGTATGTGAACTGCACTGTGTCAGCCCGGAAAACACTGCAGAGGGTGGTGAAAATTGCCCAACGCATTGTAGGAGTTCCACTTCCTAAGATCAAGGACATTTACAGGAAGCGTTGTCTCACCAGAGCACGCAAAATCATAAAGGACTTCTCTCACCCTGCCCATAGGCTCTTTGCCCTCCTGCCTTTTGGGAGGCGCTACAGGAGCCTCCGGACCAAGACTAGCAGGTTTAGGAACAGCTTTTTCCCCACAGCTGTTTCTTTGCCGAACTCTGCCTCCACCCGATCACACACACTTTGACTGAACACAGTATTATCAATGTATATAACCTTTTCTGTATATAACCCTTTCTGTGTACAGTTTACATATGCAAATTATTTTCATGGTATACAATACCTTCTTTATTGCACCACCTATAATCATTTGCTCATTTGCACTCATTGTATTTACCTCCCTCTGTATACTGTTTATATACACTATATTGCCAAAAGTATTCGCTCACCCATCCAAATAATCAGAATCAGGTGTTCCAATCACTTCCATGGCCACAGGTGTATAAAATCAAGCACCTAGGCATGCAGACTGTTTTTACAAACATTTGTGAAAGAATGGGTTGCTCTCAGGAGCTCAGTGAATTCCAGCGTGGAACTGTGATAGGATGCCTCCTGTGCAACAAATCCAGTCGTGAAATTTCCTCGCTCCTAAATATTCCACAGTCAACTGTCAGCTGTATTATAAGAACGTGGAAGTGTTTGGGAATGACAGCAACTCAGCCACGAAGTGGTAGGCCACGTAAACTGACGGAGCGGGGTCAGCAGATGCTGAGGCGCATAGTGCGAAGAGGTCGCCAACTTTCTGCAGAGTCAATCGCTACAGACCTCCAAACTTCATGTGGCCTTCAGATTAGCTCAAGAACAGTGCGCAGAGAGCTTCATGGAATGGGTTTCCATGGCCGAGCAGCTGCATCCAAGCCATACATCACCAAGTGCAATGCAAAGCGTCGGATGCAGTGGTGTAAAGCACGCCGCCACTGGACTCTAGAGCAGTGGAGACGCATTCTCTGGAGTGACGAATCGCGCTTCTCCATCTGGCAATCCGATGGACGAGTCTGGGTTTGGCGGTTGCCAGGAGAACGGTACTTGTCTGACTGCATTGTGCCAAGTGTAAAGTTTGGTGGAGGGGGGATTATGGTGTGGGGTTGTTTTTCAGGAGCTGGGCTTGGCCCCTTAGTTCCAGTGAAAGGAACTCTGAATGCTTCAGCATACCAAGACATTTTGGACAATTCCATGCTCCCAACTTTGTGGGAACAGTTTGGAGCTGGCCCCTTCTTCTTCCAACATGAAGGTCCATAAAGACATGGATGACAGAGTCTGGTGTGGATGAACTTGACTGGCCTGCACAGAGTTCTGACCTCAACCCGATAGAACACCTTGGGATGAATTAGAGCGGAGACTGAGAGCCAGGCCTTCTCGTCCAACATCAGTGTGTGACCTCACAAATGCGCTTCTGGAAGAATGGTCAAAAATTCCCATAAACACACTCCTAAACCTTGTGGACAGCCTTCCCAGAAGAGTTGAAGCTGTTATAGCTGCAAAGGGTGGACCGACGTCATATTGAACCCTATGGATTACGAATGGGATGTCACTTAAGTTCATATGCGAGTCAAGGCAGGTGAGCGAATACTTTTGGCAATATAGTGTATATTCAAAATATTTATATATTTTTATATAGTGTTTATATATGCAAATTATTTATTTGTTTATATACTGATTATATATGCTAATTATTTGCACTGCGAAAATGCACTTCTGGTTAGATGCTAACTGTATTTCATTGCCTTGTACCTACATGTGCAGTGACAATAAAGTTGAATCGAATCGAATCGAATCGAATCGAATCGAATCATGCTCTGCTGTATGTTACAGTACATGTTGGCATTCATGGTTCCCTCAATGAACTGTAGCTCCCCAGTGCTGCAGGCCCAGACCATGACACTCCCACCACCATGCTTGACTGTAGGCAAGACACACTTGTCTTTGTACTCCTCACCTGGTTGCTGCCACACACGCTTGACACCATCTGAACCAAATAAGTTTATCTTGGTCTCATCGGACCACAGGACATGGTTCTAGTAATCCATGTCCTTAGTCTGTTTGCAAACTGTATGCAGGCTTTCTTGTGCATCATCTTTAGTAGAGGCTTCCTTCTGGGACGAAGGCCATGCAGACCAATTTGATGCAGTGTGTGGTGTATGGTCTGAGCACTGACAGGCTGACCCCCCACCCCTTCAACCTTCAATTCTATTTCCTAAAGACAACCTCCGGATATGACTCTGAGCACGTGCACTCAACTTCTTTGGTGGACCATGGCGAGGCCTGTTCTGAGTGGAACCTGATTTGTAAAACCACGGTATGGTCTTGCCCACCGTGCTGCAGCTCAGTTTCAGGGTCTTGGCAATCTTCATATAGCCTAGGCCATCTTTATGTAGAGCAACAATTCTTTTTTTCAGATCCTCAGAGAGTTCTTTGCCATGAGGTGCCATGTTGAACTTCCAGTGACCAGTATGAGAGAGTGTGAGAGCGATAACACCAAATTTAACACACCTGCTCCCCATTCACACCTGAGACCTTGTAACACTAACGAGTCACATGACAGGAGGGTAAATGGCTAATTGGGCCCAATTTGGACATTTCCACTTAGGGGTGTACTCACTTTTGTTGCCAATGGTTTAGACATTAATGGCTGTGTGTTGAGTTATTTTGAGGGGACAGCAAATTTACACTGTTATACAGGCTGTACACTCACTACTTTACATTGTAGCAGAGTGTCATTTCTTCAGTGTTGTCACATGAAAAGATATAATAAAATATTTACCAAAATGTGAGGGGTGTACTCATTTTTGTGAGACACTGTATACAAGAAATTGTGTCTGTTCATGTTATATGTTTTTTATATGATTATATTATATTTTTCCTTGTTTTTTTTTAGATACTTGCATCCAAAATATGAAATTCATTTATTTTAATTATATATCATGAATCTACACAAAATAAACCATAATAGGTTATATTGGGGAAAATATTAAAATATTAATAAATAAAATAAAAATAAATAATATTAATAAATATTACAAATTATATAGTTTGTGAAATTATTTGCAGCTAAAAAAAATTAAATGCCAGGGAAATTATGTGGCTATTTGGTGTTCAAAGAACCACAGTTATATTTGGAACAAGCATTCTATTTCACCCAACCTAACCAGCAGGGGCAGCACTTAACAACCAGATGCCATAAGATTAGGAACTGATTCACCTATGGCCGAGTGGGTTTTAAAGATCACCACACTCACATCAGGAAAGGTGATAATGATATTGATAATGAACAATCAAAAATAAGCTACACAGTAAAAGCTGTGGATCAGATCTCCTGGAGTGAAATACATCTTAGTAATAAAAAGGAGGATGAAATAGTCTTGTGGAATGGAATGGTGCAGAAAGGGTTGTGTATCCAGGCTGTTTCTATGCTGTGGTGATAATGTCTGTCAGCCAGTTGACACTATAATGGACAGACAAGCATTATATGTGCCCCATGTCAGTAAAATAAATGGTCCAGTGAACTCGCCATGCACTTAAAATAGTTCTGTATTGCCTGGAATAACCACAGAAGGACATGTTCTGTAGGTAGTAGAAGTTCATTCACCTGGTTCACAAACATGAGTTAAATGACCTTAGACATGAACCCAGAATTTGACGATAAGGTCGGTCTAAATTCATCTAGCCACCAAAGCATGCCAGTGGACACAATTCTCCTGACCTTCCTATTCTTTCACAACCAGAAGAGAGACTGTTATCAATTATACATGAGTTCAGAGAACATAAGGGACTTCAACCCATGCTCAGCTCATGGGGGAGTATGGTAAATGGAACCATTTAGATACTTTCAAAAATGATCATATAAGCTTATGAGCTCTATGGCCATTAGCATAGATGGAGATTTGCTATTTAGCATTCCCTGGAAAAAGGCTAACACAATCGCCACTGGGCAGCACACTGGAACCACTTGTTAGAATGTGTTTATTAATGTTTTATAGAAGTGTGGATCTGAATATTTATGACTGTAACATAAATGATGTACA
The DNA here is from genome assembly GCF_019097595.1 of Hemibagrus wyckioides. Lineage (NCBI taxonomy): Eukaryota > Metazoa > Chordata > Actinopteri > Siluriformes > Bagridae > Hemibagrus > Hemibagrus wyckioides. The sequence continues at coordinate 11,361,091 of NC_080717.1, read as the reverse complement.
TTAGTGTGCTTGTTCTAAATATTGCTCCAATAACAGCTTGTTCACAGAGACGTGTATATGCTGGCCCCTTCATAAGTCTAATAATAAACAGAATAAAAACATTGTTAAATAACAAAGAAAAGCATATAATTATTGATGTGGTGTGTAAGATTTGCATTAGGAGACATTTATTTAACATTGTGGAACGAGTATCAGTAGGTTTCCAGACAAAGGGGTTTGTTTCTGTTACCACATTACAGGAAACTCCTCTGTGCTGAGGACTTGAGTCTCACTGATGTTAACATTAAGTGTAATTATAAACAGCTAAAATGTGCAATGTATTGTAACTCTTGATAAATCAATGTGGTATAATAGGCCAACATAAAAATCCCAAAACGTGTTAAAATGCTTCAGTTTTGAGACTGTTTAGCATGTTTCCTGGTTTGTTTAGCTACATGCCTTATTATTATTATTATTATTATTATTATTATTTTTATTATTTTTATTATTATTATTATAAGTATTATTATTATAGCAATTGCAACTGGTTAAATGAAACCTGAAAGTTGGGGGTTTTGCACCATCACCCGTACCTTCTGCATTGTTTATTATCAGGCTTGTCAGGTGCAGATAGCCTTCCCAGGGATGCTGCACCTTTCCATTCATCAGTGACTATAAATCCATCTAGTGATACAATCAGCAGGGCTTCCCCCTCACTAGTGAAAATATGGGAAAATGTGAGACAGAGCCATTTGGCTTTGTCAGAGACAACGCTTACCTTGTTTGTAAAAGAGGATCACCTGCACCTGGCCAAACTTTACCCAGATCTGCTGCACCACTTCTTACAGGAATCTCCTGAATGTATGCACCGTCTAGACAGCAGAACAATTGCATGGAACAGACAGAGGAGTCATGATCATCTGGGTTGTATGCCAATAAAATGATCTGCCTTCGAGTTAGGGAGGTGTTATACACGGTCATTCTCTGACCAAGCTTCAAGATTTGTGCAAGGAGCCAACTGGCGTCTCACATGGCCTGCTCGCTGGTGGAGGCCTAGAGAATTATTAAACTTATTATTATAACAATGTGAGAACCCTTATATCTCTGCCATTAGAGATAACAATAGAAGCTGCATTTATCTTAAGAATGCCTTAAGGCAAGAACTTTGAACTGTTACACAGGTCCCACAAACTCATGGGGGATGTGGTAGCTTAATGGTTAAGGTGTTGGACTACTGATCAGAAGGTTGTTAGTTCAATTGCTCACTTGTATAAAGTAAGATAAAAAATGTAAATAAGGGCGTCTGCCAAATGCCATAAATGTAACTAAGTGAAATATCAAGAAGCACCTGTGCTCTGTGTTGATGGGAACATGGAAGTACACATTGTCTTGTGACTGCATAACCTCTGATAAGTGCAACAAACACTTTTTGTTTGTTGCAAAAAGTGGGGGGGGCTTTTAGGATCTAATTCTGTTTTCTACAGTGGGACGGAAACTGTCGTCCTTTTTCCAAAAATATATTGAGCAGAACCTCTCAGCTTCTTCCTATGTTGTCTGCCTCACTTCCTGTGATTGTGCAGTTGAAGTTCTGTGTTTTCTCTGCTGAGTTGCTATGCATTATATGTTGTAAGGTTATTGTTATGTTGGATTGTTTGTACTGTGAATAGCTTATGTGTTTATGGTAAGTTCCTTACCCTGTCTTGCCGTAGTATTTTCTTTTAGAGTTTTTAGTTTTGGGTTCTTTTCGTGTCTTGAGTTTGTTTTTACCTGTTAATTATTAAAGACTTTTACACTTGCATCTGACTCTATGAATTTTTATTAATCAATTTATTTACAATGAGTATTTACAATATATTTACATTACCTATGATATGCAGAAATGTATAATCTCCGTAGCAAAGCAAATTAATTCAGCTACATTTAACTGGGTTACAAGTGTTTCTGATCTAACCTTTTACTGTGTGGCATTGACATATGAAAATAGTTAGCAACAGCAGCAAAAATCACAGCTAGTTTTCAGTATCGGTTGTGGAAACAAATAGAAGCATACAGCTATGTAACATTAGGTCACAACATATTAGCACGATTGGCTACTTTGGCTGACAAAGTAAGCTAATAAAATTTATTTGTAGCTAATTTAAATTAATTTAAAAAAGCTACTACATAATTAATTTTAAAATTGTCAAAAGCTAAGATTCACATGACTTGCTAACTAGCTACAAGGGTTAGCAACTTAGGGAAAGGGATACGAAAAGAGACACATATGCATTGTGACTCCCATGAGAACTATAAGTTTGTTGTACTGTATTTTTTATTTTTGTTTAACTGAACTGGTCAATTTTCAAATGTCAATCCAGGATTTTTTTTATATCCAAATAAATGAAATTCCTTGTTAAACAGTGGTTTGTATTTTGTAGGCTATATTGGAGTTATATTTGGTAAGTGAGCAGTGTTAATTATTAATATGGCTTTATGGCCTTTAGATGTTTTTCTAATTCAGGCTCAGGCTTAGTTATCGTCCTTTCTGTGTTAATGTGTGTGTAGTGGTTTGTACCCTGCAGAGAAACCAACTGGGTTCTTTCTTTCTTTCTTTCTTTCTTTCTTTCTTTCTTTAGCTGCTTACACTGCTAAACATTTTTCTGCATGAAAGTGTGTGTAGGTTTGGGTGTGTTGGCTTCGCTGTAGCACTCTCCCTCTTTTTGATCCAGCTATTATGTCCATGTTTCTTGTCAGCCCATTTCTTTAACTGTTGTGTCCTTGTTGTCATTTTGAATAAATGCACCAATTGAATATGTGTAAATGTCATGCTGCTTTATTTATTTGATTCCTCTCCCACAATGCATTCCTCTCAACTTTCAAAGCACAGCAAGCCAACAAATGTTAAAACAAAAAAAAAACCTTACATCCATGAAATCCATATAAAATCTAGCGTATACAGAATTCAGCTATTCTATATAGGGGTTGGGCTTGACCCTTTAGTTCCAGTGAAAGGAACTCTTAATGCTTCAGGAACATCATGCTACCTTATGTAGCATGTTAGCATATTGCACATTTATTTAATTACCCCGCCCTACGTTGTTAATTGGTTCCAAGAGACGCGACGTAAGTTGATTTTTGCCGTAGGTCAGAAATGCCCCTATAAAGTGCTGTATAGATTCCCTATAATGAAACTATGACACAATAGATGACCAAGTACTTACAACCTGCCCAAATATACCTATAAACCCCTAAAAGTGTTATAATTAATATTATTATTAGCCATTTGTCATTGTTAGCGCCGTAAATTGGATTTAATTTTTCAATTTAATATTTAAGGATGAGCGACGTAATGTTGGAATCGACATAAAATGGGACACTACTGTATTTGGAGGTAGGGGCGTTGTCAAGTGCCGGTTTGGGAATTGTGGGCAAACAGTTGTATTGAATTATACTAATGACTTGTCTCTATTGCAGTGAGCTGCAGCAGTGATAAAAGGGATATACACTAGTTCTTAAATCTAGTTCATTTACATGCACAGTCTCGGAGGAGGGACCAGATTTTCATTTCACTGCAAGTTGTGTACTGTATATAACTGTGTATACAACAAATAAAAATCTTGATTCTTGAATTCTTAAATAAAATAATGAAAAACATTAAAAAATAAATTTAAATAAATTTAAAAAAGGAAATGGCAAAACCTACATATGTGATTACTTATGCTATGTTCAAAATATCGTACTACTAAACTACAGGGGTTGGACAATGAAACTGAAACGCCTGGTTTTAGACCACAATAATTCATTAGTATGGTGTAGGGCCTCCTTTTGCGGCCAGTACAGCATCAATTCGTCTCGGGAATGACAGATACAAGTCCTGCACAGTGGCCAGAGGGATTTTGAGCCATTCTTCTTGCAGAATAGTGGCCAGGTCACTACGTGATGCTGGTGGAGGAAAACGTTTCCTGACTCGCTCCTCCAAAACACCCCAAAGTGGCTCAATAATATTTAGATCTGGTGACTGTGCAGGCCATGGGAGATGTTCAACTTCACTTTCATGTTCATCAAACCACTCTGTCACCAGTCTTGCTGTGTGTATTGGTGCATTATCATCCTGATACACAGCACCGCCTTCATGATACAATGTTTGAACCATTGGGTGCACATGGTCCTCCAGAATGGTTCGGTAGTCCTTGGCAGTGACGCGCCCATCTAGCACAAGTATTGGGCCTAGGGAATGCCATGATATTGCAGCTCAAACCATCACTGATCCACCCCATGCTTCACTCTGGGCATGCAACAGTCTGGGTGGTACGCTTCTTTGGGGCTTCTCCACACCGTAACTCTCCTGGATGTGGGAAAGACAGTGAAGGTGGACTCATCAGAGAACAATACATGTTTCACATTGTCCACAGCCCAAGATTTTCGCTGCTGGCACCATTGAAACCGACCTTTGGCATTGGCACGAGTGACCAAAGATTTGGCTATAGCAGCCTGGCCATGTACATTGACCCTGTGGAGCTCCCGACAGACAGTTTTGGTGGAAACAGGAGAGTTGGGCAGCTGTGGTTTTATGTTTTTTGGATACAATCCGGGTTAGCACCCAGACATCCCTTTCAGACAGCTTCTTCTTGCGTCCACAGTTATTCCTGTTGGATGTGGTCCGTCCTTCTTGGTGGTATGCTGACATTACCCTGGATACCGTGGCTCTTGATACATCACAAAGACTTGCTGTCTTAGTCACAGATGCGCCAGCGAGACGTGCACCAACAATTTGTCCTCTTTTGAACTCTGATATGTCACCCATAATGTGTGCATTGCAATATTTTAAGCAAAACTGTGCTATTACTCTGCTAATTAAACCTTCACACTCTGCTCTTACTGGTGGAATGTGCAATCAATGAAGTTTGGCCACCAGGCTGGTCAAATTTAGCCATGAAAACTCCAACACTAAATTGGCCAGTGTTTCAGTTTCATTGTCCAACCCCTGTACTCTTTATATTCATGCCACATACAGTATGTTATTTTGAACACAGTATTAGTGCAGTAGTTGCTAAAGCACTGATAATGGATTGATGAAACATAAATGACAAATCAACAAATGCATACTGTTCTAATTGGTTTATTGTCAATACATTCTAAATATTTATGAGATAATAGTTGAATAAAACACACTATCTGTTAAAAAAAAAACCTTCTACCTGTTTACTCTAACTTTAGAAAAAAATCTTTTAGGATTTTGAATGGCACCCTTTGTAATTTCAAATAACTTTCCAATAACAAGTCATTTCCAGTAAAGTTCCAATAAGGTTATAAAAATCGAGTAAGACATTTTAACAGCATCTTTTCTATAGCCACTCATTAGAAACCTAAATCTCCATCAGGATTTATGCAAAGCTGTTGGTGTACACTATATTGCCAAAAGTTTTGGGACACCCCTCCAAATCATTGAATTCAAGTGCTGTTTTTCAGGGGTTGGGTTCGGCCCTTTAGTTCCAGTGAAAGGAACTATTAATGCTTCAGCATACCAAGATATTTTGGGCAATTTCATGCTCCCAACTTTGTGGGAACAGTTTGAGGATGACCCCTTCCTGTTCCAACATGACTGCACACCAGTGCACAAAGCAAGGTCCATAAAGACATGAATGAGTCCTGACCTCAACCTAATAGAATACCTTTGGGATTAATTAGAGTGGAGACTGTAAGCGAGGTAAAAACTGGGACTTCTGCCTTTACATGCACATGAATTTAATATGTAGTTGGCCCACCCTTTGCAGCTATAACAGCTTCAACTCTTCTGGGAAGGTTTTCCACAAGGTTTAGGAGTGTGTTTATGGGAATTTTTGACGATTCCACTAGAAGAGCATTTGTGAGGTCAGGCACTAATGTTGGACGAGAAGGCCTGGCTCGCAGTCTCCGCTCTAATGCATCCTAAAGCTGTTCTACTGGTTTGAGGTCAGGACTCTGTGCAGGCCAGTCAAGCTTCACATCAAACTCTCTCATCCATGTCTTTATGGACCTTGCTTTGTGCACTGGTGTGCAGTCATGTTGGAACAAGAAGGGGTCATCCCCAAACTGCTCCCACAATTATCATGAAATTGTCCAAAATGTCTTGGTATGCTGAAGCATTAAGAGTTCCTTTCACTGGAACTAAGAGGCCGAGCCCACCCCCTGAAAAACAACACCTGAACTCAATGACTTGGAGGGGTGTCCCAAAACTTTTGGCAATATCGTGTACACATTCTGTTGAACTAAATCACACAAACGGTTATCTAAATTGCATTTTGCCACACCCGGTTACTAGACAGCATAAAAACAGTGAACCTTTGAGCCCTACACTGACGTGAAAAGTGGACTTTTATTGTGAAGGAGCTGCGGCGACGCTAGTCAGCGTGTCGCTGTGTTCCTGTGTTCAGTCTTGAGCGGCGTTAGAGCTGGGCGCGGGAGGATCTCTGAGGCGGTGAGATACTTCATTTAAACTTTTACCCAAACTAAAGACCAGTCTGAAGGAGGTTCGGTCAGATTCAGTAGAGTACTGGCTGTTAAATAAAGTGATTGTTTATTTATATAGACAACTTGTGACACTGTTTGAAACCGACTTTAAATTTCAGAAAAACAACAAAATAGCTCGGTAATTAGCCTGGGAGCTACCCTTAGCTGGCTAGGTGTAGCTGGGAAAACCTTAATCCTGTTATTAAGAGCAGGTTTAGATGGAGGTTAGGTCTAGTGAAGTGTTAGTGCGCATGTTTTGATGAAACTTTCTATTATAACACACGACAGGAATGTGTCTCCTCTATAGCAATTATGTATATTGTTGTTATTAATACTTAGCTAAACAGCTTTGAATTGCAAAGGAAGCGGAAATGAATTAGCTGGGCAGGGCTAGCAGCCGCGCTAACGCTGCGTTAGCTAACTCTGGCCCAGGCTTGTGTGATTAGTGATGTATCAACGCGGATAGTGGCAGTGGTGTTGTACAGACTCCAAGGTGTATGTAGCGTTTGTTTTTGTTTATTCATCTTACATTTGTTAGCCACTCGTCTGATTTAGCTCGTTTGTTAGCAGGCTAGTTGTGTACCGTTAGCCGGTTAAAAGCTAGCCTAGCTTCTGGGATTCAGTAGTCAGTAGCTGCCTGAACTTCCTTCCGCCCATGGCTACGAAAACAATCCAAGTCTAGTGTTATTTATGGAATATTTATCTTTTTCTTTGCAAAGTTAGTTTCGTAAATCTTTTGTGGCTACTTTGGTGAAAAATCTTTAAAAAAAGCGATTAAATTCACTTTCATTTTTTCCGTACTTGTAATTCACAGTAAATTGTATTTGGTCAGTTTCCCAAAAACTGAAGCCATCAATGGAGTAGTTCTTGTAAACGTGACTGTAAAAGAATAAGCCGGCTTTTGTATTTGGATTAAGCTTTAAAGATGAAATCAAAGCCCACCTTAAAATAAAACATGTCGGATAAACATTCATTTGAATTATAAAATGTAATTGGTGGAAATGAAAGCACTGCTTGTCGATGTGAACATTGAGAAATTGTGTTAATCGTCTCTGCTAGTGTTTATCTTCACGTTGCTGGTGTATATACCACTTGAATTATTATGCAATGTTATTTTCTCACGTAAAAATGTTCCATGCTGGTCACAATTCAAACATTAAGAAGATTTACAAGCGTTTTTAATCTTCATGTACCCTACTAATTCATGTTCCCACTAATTCATCAGAAGTCTTGACTGACTTGGGTTTTCTGCACTGTAGGTGTCCCTGGCTGTGTGGCCTAAAGAAGGATGCAGACGATAAAGTGCGTCGTTGTTGGCGATGGAGCGGTGGGGAAGACGTGCCTTCTCATCTCGTACACCACCAATGCCTTCCCCGAGGAGTACATCCCCACTGTGTTCGACAACTACAGTGCCCAGATGAGTGTTGATGGACGCACGGTGAGCCTGAACCTGTGGGACACAGCGGGTCAGGAGGAGTACGACCGGCTGCGCACACTCTCCTACCCTCAGACCAACGTGTTCATTATCTGCTTTTCCATCGGCAGCCCGTCGTCATACGCCAACGTTCGACATAAGTGGTTCCCTGAGGTGTCACACCACTGCCCCAGTGTGCCTATGCTGCTTGTGGGGACCAAGCGCGATCTGCGCAACGATTCCGAGACCATTAAGAAGCTAAAGGAGCAGAACCTGGTGCCCACCACACAGCAGCAGGGCACAGCGCTGGCAAAGCAGATCAACGCGGTGAAGTATTTGGAGTGCTCTGCTCTGCTACAAGAAGGCGTCAGGGAAGTTTTTGCTGAGGCCGTGCGCGCTGTTCTCTACCCTGTCACCAAAAAGAATTCCAAAAAATGCGTCCTCTTGTAGTTTGGCCTAGGGGACTGACGGAAATGGACTCGGAGAGCTCAGAGGACAGACAGATGATCCTGGTGTTGATAGCCATCTCTTCTTCCTCACTCGTGTTTTTAACCACTCTAGGTATTGTTTTTGGCTCCCTGAATTATTTCTTCTACAGTCACCAAAGTATGCACTCTTTACTAGAACTGAAGAAACACCTGTTCATTTCAGAACCACTTTCCCTTTTGGCCTCCTTAGTCTCCTTGGAACGCTGTGGTTGTCAAGATCTCTCGCACTTACCTCATGGTTTAAAATGGAATTTCAAGATACATGGCAATATTTTAAGAATGAAACAAAGCAATACAGAAACAAAGTTACCTAACCGTCTGACCTGTGTTCACCCAGTGCTCGAGGACGGTGGGATTGTTTACTCGAGCAGTGTCTGAGGAGAGAAGTAACTCTTCTCTACTGCCTGAAGTTTTGTCCTTTTTGTGCCTAGCAGTAGCTCAGATCCTTTCCTGACACAAAAAAAAAATGTGAGGTGTGATATGTCATACTTATACACATGTAGAGAGCTTAACACCTGAGAATGAAAAAGCAGAAACCTCTTTAGATATTCATTGTATTTTACTATTACCCAAGATGTCATATTCTTTTTTTTTCGTTTGTTTGTTTCTGTGAAATGAGGTGTTAGAAAGGTGTGCCATTATATTGACACGTATATGCCTTATACACACACCATCTTTAGATGAAACAAAAGTCTGCAGCCTAATACAGTGGCTACATAACAAACAGTTTAAGATTTTTTTACAAGTCATGTCTCGTAAAAATGACTGTAGTGCTATCAGATCCTTGTATGCCTGCAGCCCACACTTCCTATTTTGTCTTCCCTCTGGTCCCACATAATGTAGATGCCTTTCTGATGCTTTTGTGTCTAGCAATGCCTCACCAATTTAATTCCAAGTGCCTGACTTGTTTCTGGATTTGATCCGTAATCCCGCCTTTTCCTGTGAATCGTCTGAAGCCTCACAACTGAATTGACTCAAAGAGTCGCTTCATTTAGGAATTGAATCCTGTGAACAAGTGAGCACACATTTCAGTGCTCTGTACAGCGAAGCAATAAAAGTAAATAGAGCGTTTGTCCTCTGTACTCGAAGGTTTAGTGCCAGGCTTGTGTGGCTGCATCATTCTTAACTCTCAGTGATTCATTCTTAATCACAGCTTTTCACAGTGAGTCAGTGCTTAGCCCTGGCAGGTATCGATGAGAGCATGTATTCCCTTCTACAGGCATTAGTCAAATACACCAAGCTCATTTCATGCATGCTTACATTTGGAGAAAAAGGAATGTCTCCGAATGTCTTTAGAGCTTACAAAAGCGATCACAACTAGCATGATATCATAATGTCACTTTTTTTTTTTGTTGTTACTGACTGATAATTGACATTTCAGTCCATATTCATGTTTTTCACTTCCCTGTAAACGATACAGAGCACTTGCTACTGTGTTTGTGTAAAGCTAGATGTGTATTAGAATACAATACAAACGTCTAGATTCAGTTTCTGCTTCGCGAAAAAATACACGTATACAACTGCAGTGGTTTTCACAGTCTGAAGTACTCGTTATGTGTGCTCTGTAAGGACGAGCTTCACTGAGACTGCCATATAAAGCCAAAAATCACAGATTGATCAACTGTACTTGTGAATGAATTCCTATTGTCTGGTTTAGTTTCTTTCTTTTTTTTTTTCTTTTTCTTTCCAACGTGTTATGTGCTTAAAAAGTTTAATTAGCGGTTGACCAATATTTTATTTTTTTGACAAATTGCATTACATAAGCCTATGCATGAGTGAAGCTTTATTCCTTTTTTTTTTTTTTTTTTTTTTTTTGTATCTCAACAACAGTTATTATAAATACCATGTGGTTGCAACTTTATCATGTTACAGCGCCTGCACATGTAATCGCCATCTTGGGTTTGTGGCTGATGCAAAACTGACATCGCTGAACAGTAGCTTGGTTTCAAAAGTGAAGTGGTACTTGGATTATTTTTTGTTTGTTTTGTGCGTGCTGAAAGGGTTGCACATTTCTCTACGTATCAAGGCTTACTTGCTGTGTCTCTGAGTTAGTCAGGCTTCTCGAATGCTAATAGCTTTTAATTTTATATATATATTTTTAAATTTTTGACTACAATACTCAGCCAAAGAGTGCCTTTGGATACAAAGATATCAGACTGAGAGCACATTGAGACAGCGGACCTGTTCTATTCTACTCTAAGCATAATAACCATCCAAGCCATTTCTTATTATTGCCTTTAATCTAATCTTTATTGAAATGAATTCCACAATGCAAAATCCATTGAACGGTTCTGGTTTTGTCAGTGAGGAAAAAACCCTCAGAAAACCGTGGATGCATCAATTCTATGTTGGTCTGCCTGCTTTGGTGTATGGTACTGCATTTATACACTGGGAACTTGATTTTTTTTTTCTTCAAAATTGTCATTTTTATAACAAACATTTGTATAAATGAACTAACAGTGTAATGACTTTAAATTATGCTAAATAAAACTATAATTTACAGTTCATTGTGGGTTTTTTCCCCCCTTACGCTTCTGTTTCTGTAGAGCTCACAGGAAAGATTACTAAGTTACAAGTCAGGAGTCCAAATGGAAACGATTGCCTACCAAAACGGAAAGAGGAAACTGATCAGTAAGCTGGGTGGCATTAGGTTTTTATTTTTTTGGGTCGCTGTGACTAAGTGCAGAAGCTTGTGTCGTTATTTAAACAGGTTTCCGCTGCTCTCATGCAAAAAGCCACATCAAAGGTGCTGACGTGCATCAGCTGCTGCAGCAAAACAATATCAACACCTCACTCCCTTGCACACACCATTGCAGCCTTCTGTGTCAAAGGAAGCAATCTGGTTTCTGTGCTGTACTTACATTACTGTGACTCGAACTGGAATGATACTGTTATGATGAAAAAGACAAATAAACGAAAAGAACTGGCCATGCGATTTTCTGATCATGATATCGGATCATTTTCTAATGATGAATGTGAAACCTGTGACATAAAGAAAGAAAAATCTTTTAACTAGAGTGCTGGAAAAGGAACCATATGACACTGTGTTTCACATTTTTTTAGATACTCTGTAGATGTTATTTTCTCTGTACTGCTGCAATGTTTTATTATTGAATTCATTGTGGGTTAGCAGCAGAGGCTCTGAGAATTGTATTGGCTGTCATTCAAATCTGATGTTTCTTTGGTAACAACTCATTCACAGGTCTATATAGCATCTGCTCCACATAATGTAATAAAAATTCTACGAAAAAATCGGATTTACAAACTGTTATTTAATAAATAAAACCGTTTAATGGTTGATACGGTGAACGTTTTCTGTAACGAGACATCCTTTTAAGATTTTCAAATTCATTGAAGGAGTCTCCAGCATGGGAAAGCCTTCATGATGGACAATGCTGCGCATGGCAGTTTCTCTGTAACATTTGTTTACTGTCTTGATTGCAGCAGAGACAACAGAGGGGCTGGTGAGTAAAAAACACTTTATTGTTCTAACTATTGCTTTACAGACTTTATTAAATGTATGCATAAACGGATAAAATGATTAAAAAAACGTCAGTGCATTATAAGCAGTGATGCTGCAGGTTGGTATGGCCCACCCAAAAAAAAAAACCCCAAGAAGACAGTTCTTGCTTTGCTAGGCTAGCCCCTGCTTCAAGAAGCTACAGTGCTGCTACCTACTCAGCAGACGGTGTAAAATGTATAGGTGTGATGTGAAAGTTGCATAGGAAGTTAATAAAGTTGCAATAAAGAGTTCACCTTCTCGGAAGCTGATGGTACACCATGCCTCAGACCTACCCAGTGTTAAGGTTCTAGCCTCGCTGATGATCATACAATGAATAAACACTTCAGGATGTGCTGATATAAGAAAAATAACCACAGCTTCAATTCCTATAGGGAATTTGTCTGCTAAATTATGACCTTGTGGAGTTTTCTGTTCAGTGTGTATGAAATGTAAATGTGAATTTTCTGTTTACACGTAACACATCGCTTCAAAAATAAATGCACTGTACATGTATGTACAAGTGTGTAGATTTGTACACGTTTAACTACTGTTAAAATCTATATCTGAAACACTGAAGTGTGATGCACAACAGCATTCAGCTAGATAAAAATGACCTTATATAGTATAGAATAGTACAGTATAGTAAGCAGTCAGTGTCCAAAAAACAAACAAACAGTAACATTCCCAGGGTTGACTGCTATTTTGACACACTGGCAAGAAAATTTCATTTTGGTGCCAATGGCCAATTTACTGACACAATAACTAGGTTTCGAAGCATGAATGGAATATTTTGGGTAAGTTACACCATTTTACAGACATGAATTCTGATGTCTTATAAATCAGTTAAATGTAATGGCGCTTAAACTTTAGAGAATGTCAAGACTTTCAGAAAATGACGCAATGTGTCCATAACAAGGTATCTGTAAAAGGTCAGCACTGAGACACAGAACTGCCATTCTTATTCTCTCAGAAGGAAAATGTGGTTAGTTGTAATCAGGGTCAGTTTGTAGCACTGACATCTGCTCCATTCAGCACCAAAAGCTGCAGTGGTTTTGGCATCATAACCCAAAAACAATACTTTGTGCCTAATGTTTGTTTTTTTTTTTTTTTTTAAGAAACATCTTAAATGTCATTAAAAGTCAGTCTAAATATAGATGCAGCCACCTCAATTCTGCTGATAATATTTTAAATGAACCCACTACTAGTGCTACAGAATTACATTTCATCAACATCATATTTCATTACTGACACATTGCTAATAGTTACATATTACAGTATTAACCAGGTTCCTCCAAGAAGAAATGACCTTTTAAGCCCCTGTGGTGTTTCAAACCGTTGAGACGTCAGCTCTGAGATACAGAACCGTGCTTCTTATTCTCTCAAGCGGAAAATATGGTTAGTTGTAATCAGGGTCAGTTGTAGCATTGACAACTGTTCCAGTCAGCAGCAAGCTACAGTGTCAATGCTTACTCTGCTTAGTAGCATCTTCTTCCTGTCTGCATAAGAGCAGCATGTTCATCCTAGCTCTTGAAGAATTTCTAGTAAAAAGAATGATTTTAAGCAATGAAAAACTTTCATGTTTGGATCTGTTAATTATTTTTTTAATGAAAATGAGAATAGTCAAAGTTGTACTTCCATTCAGTTCAGTTTTATTCGTATAGCACTTTTAACATTGGACAATGCCACAAAGTAGATAATACATCCAAAGCACATTCAGGATGTAAATTTGAAACTTATCTCTAATGAGCAAGCCAGAGGCGAGAGTGGCAAAGAAAAAAAAAAGACAAAATGAGGAAGAAACATTGAGAGGAACCAGACTCAAAAGGGAACTCATCCTCATCTGGATGTGATTATAAATAATTTCCCTTCTATAACTATCTTCTATATGATCAAAAAGTGCAGTTGTTTAACCAGGAAGTTCTCATTCTCGTTTTTAATATGAAGTCTATTTTGTTGAAGTTTTAACTGTTCACTGTACGAGACTAAACTGTGAGGCATTTGCAGTCCAAAGTCATCGTAATGGTTTCCGAGCTGAGCTATCTAAAGCAATCTCATATCTCCAGGCTGTACATGTGGAGTCATTTCCAGAAGCAGAGCATCAGAATGGATCAGATGTGTCTGGAGAGCAGAAGTGGTCAAGAACACTGGTATATCGGGTAGAATATGAGAGAGAGAGAGAGAGAGAGAGTTACCCCTTCTAACCACTTTGGATACAAGCAAAGCTGCATAGTCTGAGCTGCTCTTTATGCCTGTGGCTAATGAAACCCGAGAGCTGCGAAAAGAAAAATCCTTACATACATTCTTCTCTACTGGACTTACCTACAGCTAGCCTCACTGAGAGCAACTTACCTACCAGGCCCGCACTATGGGGCAGTCGGCACAGGCTAAAAGCAGTGCACATGTCCAGTAGAGTGCCTCTTGCACTCAGATCGGGGAAAAAATTTGCCAGGCAACGTTGGACAGACTCAAAACCTGACCTCAGCACCCATGCAAATATATTATAAATAACGAATATTTTGCTTACCACAAACACTGTTTACACATGTAAAACATATTCTCAAGAATTTGTGGATCATATTTGAAAAGAGCTCACAGATCATATGATAATATCATGACACAAACCAAGTCCACTAGGTGGCAATAAAGCACTTCATCCTGTTTTGGTTTAGAAAACTGCACATTTGAGCCCACAAACTCCTGCAAACCCACATGAAGTCAGAACCAACCTGACCATACAGTTAGTTTTAACCCAAAATCTGACAATGAAAACTTGATATTTGATATCAAGATTGATAAGATTGATATTTGATATCAAGATTGATATTTGTGATTCATTCTCTTCTTTAAACACAGCCTAAATGTGCTTTTCTAAAATATGCTTTTCCATGTAGTGTCACCTGTACATAAATATTACTCTATAATTAACACATTCTTAAATCTTTCAGGGTCCCCACAGTGGATCATCTGATCAGCATGTTTTGATTTGGCTTAACCTGTAGATCAGCATAACCAGTTCATCTACCTGGATGTTTCTGGACAGAGGGGGAAAACTGAAGAATCCAGAGGAAAGTCACATGAACATGTGAAGAACATGAAAATTCACAAAGACCTAGTATCTGTGGATACTCAGGAGTGATTATAAAGTAATACTACTAATAATACATTTTTATGTTTGTGTTTAGAGTTGTCACACTTACTGCCATACTCCTGAGTTAAAACCGCAGCCCTTCACTAGACTTTTCAGTGGTCTCTGTTTACACAGCTGCTCATAGATTTGTGCACTGCGTGACAAATTGATGTCTAGGCAGTGCACTTTTTCTGGCAACAATGTTTTCTCCTCTTGTCATCAGTCAGACAGTTAGACAGAAGTGCTATCAATCCTAAAGTCATCCCAAATATTGGAAAAAGTGTGCAAAAGTGACCGTAAAGAGCACTATAAAAAAGCACATTCTGAACTACCCTTGAGTAGTATGAGCAAGTGCTTTTTATGCATGCGGCACGAAAAGGCCTGAAATATTCATATATTCATGAAATTTATGTGAGAGAAAGTATTGCAATTGTCCAGGCTCTACTTCAGGCCAGTTCAAAAGGCGCACTTTAATTACTGCTTTGATTACCGAGATTTCATGTAAGCATAATGAAAGATTGCCCTTGGGCTGACAGGATGTGATCACTACTGGAGACCAAACAATGTAAAGAAACAAGAATCGTGTGTAAGGAGCAAAGGAAGGACTTTAAATTAAGTTGTTTCTGCTTTATTCCAAATGACTGTGCATTCTCTGCACAGATCGGTTAAAGGAGCAGCCAGTAAAACAAGTAGTGCAAGACCAATTTAATACCTTTTATCATTTTAGATCCGAAACAAGTACAAAGAAGATTGTGGAATAATGCACTAATGCATGAGACTTTCATGGCTAAAAAGAGGGTTGGATTCTATTTTCACAGAGGTGATATAAATGCTGGTGACAGAGCAGAGAAACTAGAAATGATACAATCATACGAGTTAGAAAGGAATAATTTGCATTGATAATATAGCATATCACAACATTAACGAACATAAATGCAAGAAAGAAAAGGTTTTGATCACCTCCGAAGAAAAAGACACAGAGCTGATTGTGTTTCATTAGAGTGGTTCTTTTTAATGTTTAGTTTGGATAACGTTGCTGTAATTATGCCAGGTATTAAGATACGACACATAATTTTTTAAAACATCTTGATGTTAGGAATAGAGATAATGTTGCTTATATTAATTATGCATTCATTTGTTTTTTCGTTAAGCATTTATGCATCTGCATTTACTGCATAATACCAATGCAGTTTCAAGCAGCTTCTGGACTGTGATTAATCACAAGACTAGAATAATATAGAATAATGTTTACATTTGGGTTGAGATTATTTGCTCTTAATTCTCCATTGTTCTTGTTCTCATGTACTCTGTCTTATTAATATTTAATACACAACAACAGAACCAAATAGGGCCCTAAATTGCTTCTCGTCTTAAAATAAAGATAATTACTGATTTTGCTGTGTATACATTCCTATTTTGTCATGTTTCAAATCTTTGTAGTGAATTATCCTAATTTACAATTATGATTATTTTGCTTATGGCTAATGCATACACTAAGGAATAATTTATTTAGCCTAAACGTTTGTGTTGTGTATGAGGTTTTTGCTGCTGGCCTGCATGGAACTACTCACTTCGATTAGGCTTTTTCAGTTATACACCCACCATTTGTTCAATTAGAAATTTTCTAAACGTTCATTTTCTCTACCCAAGTTGAACTGCCCCATAGTTTACTGAGTGTTTAGCCACATCTAAACATTCTGCAGAACATTTACTCATGCAGTCAGCTGTGAGAGGTGAATATCAGCATTGGACTGTGGTCACTGTATGTAATTGATCATCTAAAGAAAGCTGTGTCTGACTCAGACAGCTACTGTGCTGACTGTAGTGAAATGCTGAAATGGCATGCTTAGCTGGCAGTGTCTTGATGGAGAATTGAATCTGGCTAGGACAAGCAAGTATAGCAAGAAGCACAGAAACTATGGTCTACTGCCCTGTCCCAAATGGTGCATTTTGCATTAGCCTGTGAGGTCAACAGGGCCATAGGTTGTACCAGTTTTTAACTGGGGCTTCAGAAGTGTGTCCAGCTTTTTTTTTTTTTTTTTTTAGCTCACTTACTACTGGTATTATAGAATGTTGAGCCACCAGGATGTGCTGTTCTGGGAATGTGGAGGATTGCAGAGCTTATGGTGCCATTAAGCCATTGGGCTACATATAAAAAAGCCCCTTCTTATATGTAGCTTAAAGGTCAGTCATCTTTCTCCAGATGAATGCATGGATGCTTTGTCTACAGCAGTGACTTTCAGTTGACTTAACTTTTAACTTTACTGAAGGCAATGTCTTGGGGGGTGGGGTGGGGTGGGGGGCTTAGGCTGTAAGCTAGCTGTGACAGCCATCCCAAAGATATTTGTGGCTTAATTAGGGCTGTAGGTTGCAGTCCAACCCACAACATCGAATACAGTCCTCTGCTTGACACCTATGACAACAAGGTGCCAGGACTTTATTGACAGCTTTAATGAGGATTCACCCACATCTACATGATCTGGTTAATATGATGAATCATTAGCAGTTGTTTTTCACAACCTTGGTCACACCAGTCAGAGCACTACATCCAAAATTGCTCTGCCCGAGGGCAGAATATAGAAATACTGATAATTCCTGTTGGTACAAACACAGGAAATGTGCACTATTCTGCTGCTTGCAATCAGTCTTCTGCCTCCAATACACACTTTTTGACCCCTCTGTAAGGAAGTTACACATTGCTGACTGATACTTTACTCCTGGATAAGAAGTGATAAGAGGTGCTCTACATGATGTGTGCAAATATTGTGCCTCCTTTGGCACTTTGGACCTTTGCCTTCACAGAAACCCTGGATATGAGAATGCAAGTTTCAAAGTCACACATCCAGCAAGACCAAATAGACCATTCATGTGACACCTCTAAGACCTCACAGTTCCATCTTCCAAAGCTTAAATGTTGCCTGCCTACCATGGATTATTCAGTCTAATATTATTTTTTATAGTGCTGTTAACAAGCAGCTCTACAAAAATCTAGATACAGAACTAGATCCTTACTGAAGTGAAGTATTGAAATTATACAGTATTTAGTATGACCCTATTGTGAATGAGAATACAGGAACAAGCATGTAACAGTCTTTAGGTTTACAACAACATTGATCAAAACAGGTCTACAGTAGGTCTACAGGTACAAGGGAACAGTATCCAAAGCAAGCAAGTCTTTGGCATACACAGTTTTTGTGAAGTGTCAGTCCTTAGGGTGTCCAGATGAGATTACCCATGACTACATGCGGTGACTCACAGATGCAGAACAGTTCACATGAAGACGCAGGAGGAGCAGAGCAGGAATGGACAAAAAAGTGGTCGAAATGGTTGCTCACATTTTGAGACTCCTGTCAGATCTAGCGATGAAATATAGAACTAAAAAAGAGAGCCAAAAGGTAACACAGATATGAGGACATCCTGTAACATAAATAACCCCTGTGATCATGTAAATCATATTACTATGCTTGCCAGTCAGATTTAACCAGGCTGCCAAATGCAGTATCGGCATCTGTAGAGGATGCAAGAACTAATTATGGCATCTACATCAGTGATCCCATTAGGCTTGCTAAAACTGTGTAAGCTCAGATCATTCAGATTGAATTGCCAACTGAGGATTGCAAACTACATGTCCATGACACACTTCTAAATGCAAGCATATGTGCCTTCTTCCATGAATGGTGTTTGGCTGGATTCCTTGTATTTTTCCTAGGATTTTGAGAATGCTAAAAAATCCCATTCTATTCTAAGGCTGTATGTGACATTGCACCCCAGCACCATGGCTTTCAATTATCGAGGGTGCCGTTGAGTTACTGCTACATTTCTAAAGGTGGCAAAATTCTTCCATGCACATGGTTTGCTAGGTGCCTTGTGTGTGACCTTCCCTTTGTGCTGCAGTTCTTTAAAGGCCATCCTTATGAGTCTGTGCATGAAGATGACTTGAAAACTAGCCTTTTGCTAGCAGTCTATTCAGCTAAAAGAGTTGGAGAGTTAAATGCTTTGCAGATAGCTAACCTTGCATGTATTGGTGCACTCTGGACTCAGGAATTTAATCTGTTAACCATGCTACATTCATAGAGTAACTTATACCTGTTATGTGCCCTACAGTGTGATTTGCTTCAGATATTAGCAATCTAAACCTTAGATCAGCTGTTTATTTGTGTATTTGCATTTAACTTAATAGGAATTTAGTTCAGGATCAAACTGGGGACCCTGAAGCTGTGAGACCGCAATGGTAACCACTGTGCCTCAATGGTTTAGTGTTTTTTAACCATTTAATAATTGTATTGGTCCATTTGTATACAGAAATTTAATTTAATTTGTAATTTAAGTTCTGTGCATATATTTTTAGGCCACAATTCCCACTATGAGTATATTTACGAGTGTCAATTACCCATAAATTATCGTACATGTTCAAAAACAGAGCTGTTTTATATTGATGGATGCTCCAGGTCTACCTCAACCCAAAGCAAAATCAGGAATTTACTGAAGATAAATAAATTAATGACTGGTCATAATGGATCCTTTTGTGAACTTTAATACCAATTTCTTTTTTGACTTTGACTTTCTACGATATCTGTTCAAGGGAATATTTTAGCTGCACATAACATGATGCAATATTAACTGGGTCCAAACCATAGCACCTAGAATCAGCAATGTATGGCAGCACATGGTTTGTTTTTATAAAAATCCAGAGGCTCACATAATTGAATCAGTGGCTTTAGAGTGTATGTATGAGACAAGCTCATATTTATTTTCATTATTTTGAAGTGTTGCTTTAGAAACTGTAGTGCAATTACACCCAATATTCACAAACACAGTGTGCAATCAAATTACTTTTATATTTATATATCAATCAGTGAAGAGAACCAGTTGTAACCCCCAGAGCCATTCACTGTCATGAGCAGGTGGATCTTTGGAGCCTTTTGCTTTACAATCACTTAGCTGTTAATTGTGCTGGTGCACTGAGAGCCTATATCTGTCAGCTGCATAAAGAGGGTCCTGCAATAATTTTGTGTTTACAGATTTAATATTATCCTGTCTCACTTCTGACACTTCTGAGGCATTGTAACAAACATCATTACTGGCAGTAAAATATGAAAAAAATGAATGAGTAAGTAGATTTATCTATGCACCTCAGCAGACTGCTAACATTATGTAACTGCCTCTGTTCCTCTCTGTAATGCAATACAGTGACCCAGCAATAAAACTGATCACCGGCCTGGATTCCACTGTTTGTTAAACGAGGCTTTTTTTTTATGACAGCTCTGTGCAGTTTTCTTCATATTCCTCAGCTTCTTAGCCCAATTAGCAACTACCCCTCATTTTGTCACATTTTCCAGCATGAGCTGTCATACCAGTGATGAAGAGCTCCTGAAATGCTAGACAGAGTGTTACTTCACTGTCAATTGACTGTAGTCTGTTCTAAGCAAATCATCAGTATCCTTCCAAAAGTTGTGAGCTCTCACAGCAAGAAAAAGTTTACTGTGCAGTTTGGCATGATGTTTAAACAGGAGCACTGGACTAATATTTTCCTCTATATGATTAGAGGAACTTACTTACTTAAGAATTTATTTTGTATCTGGTAAAAATCAGGCTAATGAAAGTGGGCTTTTGAATTATACTTTTAAATGGCAATAGTGATAAAATCTCCTATTTTAAATCAAATACCACTTTAGTCTGTCTTATTATTTTATTCATTGTGCCTGGATGGGCATCATTGGGTTGTGCCTGGAAGGGCATCCAGCATAAAACCAGTGCCAAATCAAACTTTGCTGATCGGATGATCCACTATGGCAACACTGAACAGGAGGCAGTCAAAGAGCAACAACAACATTATTCTATTTATTGTATTTTATTTACGTCAGAGCTGTCAAATTCTTCAAAACATGGCATTGAATTTTTATTACTTAAACACTGAGTCCCATTGGAAACATTGGCCAGCCTCAGCTGGTAGCAGAGGTAGTGAGGACACAGGATGAACTTCATGCAAGGGAATATAGGTTGCACTGACCATGACCACT
Source organism: Hemibagrus wyckioides (assembly GCF_019097595.1). Lineage (NCBI taxonomy): Eukaryota > Metazoa > Chordata > Actinopteri > Siluriformes > Bagridae > Hemibagrus > Hemibagrus wyckioides. The sequence goes on along the minus strand of NC_080717.1, from coordinate 11,340,093 downwards.
TTCAGCTTATAGACAGGACACATTTCAAGTAGTTAGTACCTGCAATGTACCAGTAATGTTTAATTCAAAAACTTGACCAAATTTCTCAATAACATACTATGTTTAAATTTACTATTTAATCTATGTGAAATCCATGGGGGCCTCCTGAATGACAAGCTCAGGTTTGCTTCATAGTAAATGTACATTAATGAATTACTGTGACTGCTCCTATTAAATAGTGCCCACAATTTCAGGCTTGTATTTGCATTCATTTCTGAGATATTCTAAAGCCTTATTCTGAGGCTTCATTAAGGTGTTTACAGGTGTGACCCTGTAAAACTCATAGCTACAGAAAACAACAAAAGCTCCATAGGACATTGAAATTATCAAGGATTAACTGTTGTCTTGTATAAGATTAAACTTCAAAAAAAATGATGGTCCACAGTTGGACATTTGATAATTTATGGCCCGTGGATACTGTAGCTGAAACAAAAAATTCTTGCCATAAAATTGTGCATTGGCACATCATATCTTCCCAAAATGTATTACTTTCATTAAAGTTCTTTTTAGCAGCTAGCTGTGTGTCTAAAAGAACGTAAACATTCTGAAATAGGAGATGGTTAAACATGGAAAAAAATCATTTCGCACCTACATTTTAAATGCATAGTGTCCATGTTTGACAAGGGCTACCATAAAAAAGCATTAAATCACTAGAAATAGAAACTGCACAAATTATGAAGTTGTTACTTTGTAGTTGTTGTAAACTAGTAATAAAGGTAATTAAGTAATAATAATAATAGTAATTTAGGTATCAGTTATGCCATATTTTACTGCAAATGTAATTGATGCTTCATATAGTCAGATGCAATTCTGCAAACCTGTCATGCTGATATATAATTTGTTAAGCTAAGGGGCTTTTTCCTGTTTTCCTGCTTTTTCCATTTAATAATTTATTTATTCATTTATTTTTTTTAATTTTTTTTCTCTCCTTTGTCTCCTCTGTTTCTTTTCTTTTGTAAAACTGCTCTGAGACAATGTCCATTGTAAAAGGTGCTATACAAATAAATTGAATTGTCCACCTTTCCATGAAATGTATTTTAAAATATAGCTCATTACATACAAGTTAGTAACGGAGGGAGTGAGGGAGGGAGGGAGGAAGGAAGGAATTTTTCTTAGCAAATCTTAGATGTTGCTTTGGATATAGCATCCAGCGTGTGCTCCCAAAAGATTAAAAAAAAAACGAAAGAGAGAGAGAGAGAGAGAAAGAGAGAAGAAAAAAGTTCAGAGTTAAAAGGTTAAATGAAATAAAAAAAATTTAGCCTATAGGAATATATTCATACATAACATATCAAGTTCAATCATTGCTCCGCCATCCAAAATCCATTAATTCCCTTATGAATGTGAGCAGTCTAAATGTCACATCACAGTTCTTTTCCAGTTTGGGATTTTATCAGACAAAAATCTGAAATATAAAACAAATCTACACACAATAAATAATCACCGATGTTCTAGGAACACTTTACTTCAGCTCAACTATCTGATAAAATTAAATTAAACTAGAACATTAGCTCAAGTACTGTGTAGAACCATGAAATGGTTCATAAATCCCCAAAACAAAGCATCAGAGTGCAATTAAAATGAAGATCATGTTTCTTTCTCTTTGTAGTGTGCCTGTACCGCAGGGAAGAAGAGCTCTTTCTTATGAACTCTAACCAGCCAACCTATGTCCAATGTGGATACACTTACTCCTCTGCACTCCACCTGAACTGACTCCTACAACAGTGTTAAAAAGAAGAAGAGAGAAGCAAGAAGCCTTTATTAACGCCACACATACCTTACAGCACAGTGGAATTCTTTTCTTCACATATCCCAGCTGAGGAAGTTAGGGTCAGAGCGCAGGGGCAGCTATGATATAGCACCCCTGGAGCAGGAAGGGTTAAAATGGCCAACAGTATAGCTTGGTGGTGCTGGGGTTTGAACCCCAATCCTCCACCCTTAACCACTTGAGCTACCACCGTCCAAAATACTACAACATTGACAAATCTGATGTGCAGATATGTAAATGTTCTTTTTTATTGTAATAAGGTTTATACTAATGCACTTGTATTATTTCTATAGTAACAACTGATACACAGGGACTTGTATAGCAGACACTCTATACACAATCTGTCTAATGGTAAATTGATCACATCACCCATTCCTTGATTTTTGCCTCCTATAATGGCACGCTGTGTCATGTTTTATTTTTTACTTCACCAATCTTCCAGGTTAATGCCTTTAACCCGCATAAGTGGCCCACCCCTGTCAAACAACCCCATTACACATTAATAAAGGGTTTTCTTTTGATAGTTCATCCATTATGTGTTTTTATCTCTTTATAAGGCAGGTTGAGAGGTTATTGATGCGCAGGCACGTTAGCATGAACCGCCAACACGCATACAACTTGGAACTTATTAATAATATCTTGAATTGTTGATGCTGGTGAAAGTGATTGGCATTGCAATTACACATAGTGAAGAGCTATCATGTTTAGACACGTTTTTGACAACATCATTAACACAAATGTCTTTAACTACAAGCTCATTAAACAAAGGAATTGTTTGCCTATTTTAAGCGTTCAACTAGGCAGTGATGGCTAAACAGTTAAAGCTGGTCAGAAGGACAGGGTTGATGCACCAGACCTTTTACTGTTGAGCCCTTGAGCAAGGCCCTTAACCAAAAGACTCCAGCTTCATAACAAGCTGGGATATCCAAAGAAAAGGATTTCACCTTGCTTAAATCTACATGTGACAAATAAAATCTTCTTCTTCTCACAGATACTAGCAAAACACATGACAGGGCAGCTACGCTTACAATAAGAACTTTGTGAACCACTTGCTGTAAGTTTTTTTTCAGTCTGATTTGAAGGATTTTTTAATTTAATGGCAGAAATTTTTTAAAATACTCACAGGGTTTAATTTGCCCTGCATTTAAATACAACATTTTCATATATTTTTCTGTGAGTTTTAACATAATTTTTCAGTAAATGATGATAATATATACAAATTTTGTAGGTGGTGTGGATATGAATTGCTCAGGGCGAGGTGTATAAAGCTATTTGTTCCAGTTTGATTAAATCAGATCACTCTGTACATGCAAAAAAAGAAAAAACGGAATTGAGAGAGATTAATTTGAAGGAGAACTGAGAACCATGGACAAAGCAGGAAGCTGGTGAGAGAAAAACATTTAATGTATGAAACTCTGTGCAGTGGCAAGAAAGTCTTTATTTAATTAAAATTACAGTCACAGGGGCTTGGTGGTTAGCACATTTGCCTAATTTGTCCATAGTCCACATCTCTAAATTGTCCATAATGTGTGTGTGATTGTGCCCTAGACTGGTATACTGTCCAGAGTGTACCCTTCCTTGTTCCCTGAGTCTCCTGGGATAGACTCCAGGTTCTCTGGGACTCAGTAGGATAAGTGGTGTAGAGAATGGATGGGATTTTATTAACACATTATCTTCAGCACTGAACACTGCAGAACCTCTTTATTGATGGCTCTATTTTTAACCACTTCCATCACATCAGCTTTAAACTACAATTTACTCTTTACACTGAGTGCAGGTAGTAGGTGATGCCAGGGGCAGTTTGTGAGATGAGTTACAGCTCAAAATGAGTAAAGTATAGTATTGGCCCAGTTTATGAGTGCAGTCTCTCTGGTGAGGTGTGCCATCGGGAGACGTTGCTAAGCCTTGTGATGACTTTGATATACAGTCTCCATTAGTTCTCACAGACACTGGCCTGGCAGTCTGAAATATAAAAGGAAGTAGAATGGTTCGGCAACTGAGTGGAGGACAGCCAATACACCTGGTTCAGTTAGGTCGAGAGAATGGCCTTAGGGGGTGAGTAGGAGGTGGAGTGTGTTTTACTGATGGCATGAACTGGGAGCTAAAGTGGTAATGACTAATGCAACACACCTAAGACATGTCCAGCTTATATGTCCAGCTCTCTTTCTCTCTCTCTCTTTCTGAATAAACTTAATAATCTGAACCTGTGTGTGTGTGTGTTGTGTGTGTGATTTATCTTGATACATTACTTTGTATCTACTATTCCAAGGCTACAAGCACAAATAGAAAAGCTCATGTATGCTCTTACACTAGGTCTGTTGTGAGATTGTTATGATTGGGACGTACAGAAGGGAGAACACAGAAGTAGCTTGTGTTTTCTTTCTGATTTGGTGCATGTTTGAAGTTGATGAAGTGGAGGTTGATGTCTCACCAGACAGACTGCACAGGATACCAGCAAGGCACAATTGCACACACACACTATAATAGGTGATGCTATTATTATTATTATTATTATTATTATTATTATTATTATTATTATTATTATCATTAGTATTTTTTCTCTTTGTGGAGATCTGTAAAAGGAAAGACATGAACAGCCAATTCCTGTCTGCAGTCACTCAAGTTTAAGTGTGAAAAGCCCTAATGAGTTGGCTACAGACCTGGGGTTCAGTCTCTGATGAGTTTGCTGTTGGTACTTGGTATAGACAAAATGAAAGGAAATAATCCAGCAGTTCCATAAGACACCATCCTGATCATTTGGTTATATATGTACATTAACTTTTAAACAATATATAAAATAAATAAAGAAAAAGTAAAAAAGGGGGGGGGGATAAAATATGTAAATGAATGAATAAGAAATAAATAATGTAAAAAAAAAATAGTAATAATAATAATCCATCCATGCTGAATCTTTACTTTTAGGCTGTTTTTTTTACTAGTGGACTCTTTAATGCTGTCATCCAGATTGCCTGCCTGAAGTCAGAGTGTGATGAGTTGGCGAATGACGTATGCATATCATTTTCCACTAATTTTGTCCAACACCACTGACTGTGTTCCAGCAGCACTGACTGCTAATTACTATTACAAGATCATCAGGGTGACTCACAAGATCTCAGGAACATCATATTATACAGTATTTTTTCCCTCAAACCACTCACTGTTTTATTAACAAAATCCCACATACTGTACATTAAGATATTTTAACAAATTAAAATATTGTTTTAGTTTACAGAATTTGAGCAGTATTTGATTTGTGAGTGAAGATGATGATAATGATCGTGGCTCATTCAAATGGTACCATTATGTAGTGTTGTAGTGTATGTAGTACACTGCACATTCACAGCCAGTTCGCCTCATTTCATCTGGAAGTAAACTGACTCATATGAGTTGTTATGCAAGAAATCCTTTATTCATGAAAATCCTGTAAATTCAAAGAAAAAAAAAAAGTTCATATCCTACTTGTTCTTATCAGTGTGTGTAAATTTACACACAAGATGACTATCGAATGTTAACCTCCACTTCATCAACTTCACATCATATCATTGTTCAAGGACTCAGGATACCATCAAGAAAATGTTGCGAAAAGTTTTATATGAAACGTTTTATATTATTTACATCAATTAAAAAATATGAAAAATAAAGGTGCCAACACAAACCCATAAATTAGGAAAAATAAAATTACAAATTCAGTTATGACAGAAGAAATACTGCTGTATATACAGGGGACGAGTCAGAAGAAATGCTGCTGTATATACAGGGGACGAGTCAGAAGAAATGCTGCTGTATATACAGGGGACGAGTCAGAAGAAATGCTGCTGTATATACAGGGGACGAGTTAGAAGAAATGCTGCTGTATATACAGGGGACGAGTCAGAAGAAATGCTGCTGTATATACAGGGGACGAGTCAGAAGAAATGCTGCTGTATATACAGGGGACGAGTCAGAAGAAATGCTGCTGTATATACAGGGGACGAGTCAGAAGAAATGCTGCTGTATATACAGGGGACGAGTCAGAAGAAATGCTGCTGTATATACAGGGGACGAGTCAGAAGAAATGCTGCTGTATATACAGGGGACGAGTTAGAAGAAATGCTGCTGTATATACAGGGGACGAGTTAGAAGAAATGCTGCTGTATATACAGGGGACGAGTCAGAAGAAATGCTGCTGTATATACAGGGGACGAGTTAGAAGAAATGCTGCTGTATATACAGGGGACGAGTCAGAAACAAACGCCTCAGTTGATGGAAGATTTGGGATTTATAAAAAATATTATAAATTTCAACATATTTTATGAATATAAGTCAAAATAACTGTAATGAGGTGAAGGCCAAGGTGAATGCAATAAAAAGGACCAGAAATTATAAATAAAAGGCAACAACAAAGATGATGAGTGAGGCTGTTTCACACAACAAAAGCTTGACAAAGAAGCAGACAGTAAGCATTATTTAAACAGCGGAGCTTATTAGGAGTAACACAGAATAGGTGGGCATGATTAGGACATGTGATATTAACATGTGATGTCCTGGGGCTAATGGGTAGTGTAGTTCAGTGTTGATTCCAACATAACCATGACAATAACTTCCACTTCTACCTTTGCTAGAAAGAACTTCTACTTTTGTTTTTCAGCCTTTAACTTCATTGTTCTTGTTTTGCTTCCGTCTGGAACTTTTATGGAGCTTGTGGACGTCAGTAAACGCAAACAAGCTGTGTCAAGAACACATTTTGCACTTTAGAGGTGATTGTCATATGTGGTAACTGAAGCTTTCGCAAATCCAGCGGAACATTTTTTGTTTAGTTTAGCTTATGCACAAATTTACACACAGTTTCAGTAAAAGATGTCAGCTTTGTCCCGCTGTCGTTTTTTTTTTTTTTTTTTAAATATTTTTACACAGCAAAGTCTATTACTAATCTGGTGAAAGACTGGAATAAATGGGATAGCAGCATTAAGCCTCTCTGTCTTTCAAAAATGAAAATCAGTATATAATTGAATTTTTGGCATCTACCTTCCATTATTTGTTATTTTTCCTGTTGCATGCACCCTGATTGTACAGTGCTTGTATAATACAGTTGCAGATATAATGAACATGAATGAGGTGGATTATTTACTGTATCATCCTTTTCCCCAAAATGCCTTTGGTAGGGAAATAAAAAAAAGAGAGACAAGAGAAAAAAAGATATAAGAGAAATAAAGAGTTTAAGAGACAAGAGAAATAAAGAGAATAAAAGACAAGAGAAATAGAGAAAAGAGAAATAGAAAAAATTAAGAAGACAAATAAGAAATAAGAAAAGTCAAAGTGAACAAGAGAAAAAAAAAATAAGAGAAAAGAAAAGTAAAATTCCTAGTCCAGGTAATAGTGACAAATGGAAAAAAGATGAAAAGCGCTGAGTAGTGAAAATCCTGGATCTAGGTGATAGTAAACAGGCCTGTTGTAAATAAGTAGTGTTTGGCTTTGTTGTTATGACATATCTGAAACGTTGTGTGAGGCTTTCAGATGTAAATTGAGTTTGAGTGATGTTATTCTTGCTATTGTGTTGCATTTGAAGTGAAGCTGAGTTGATGTGGTGTTTCTGCTATTTTACTTCATTTGAAATGCTGTATTGCTGTTTATGAAAAATATACAAACTGAGCTGGAGACATATATTCTAGAGATACATAGCAGTAACAGTAAGAAGCATTTAGAAGTGTCATTAAAATGGTACAGATTTAAAGTAAAAGTGAATATTGTGTTGAGACGGTCGTCTGAAAAATACCTAAATATATTGTGCTAGATGATAAGAGCCAGTGTGTGGAGAGAATACACACACACACACACACTTTTTGAATACTCTTTTAACTCCACTGTGCGTTCACCCAACAACGATCTATGTACATTTACCACATACATATATGCCAACTTAATAGTACTTCAGAAACTTGCTTTGATGTGTGGTCTGACATCCCCTGAAATACATAAAATATTGACAAATAATGAGGTATTAAAGATGTCCTATTGAATAAAGCATTGCTATAAAAATAAGAATAAGAATAAACGACTGGCACTTCTGAAGCAACTTGATGAAAATTCCTAAAACATAGAATAAGAAAGTACTTCTCAGTTATCAGCTGCATAGCTGTGTGTGTGTGTGTGTGTGTGTGAGATTTGGCTGTGTGTGTGTGGGTGGACTCAGTTGCGAGTGTGTGTGTGCAAAACTGCTGCACGTGAGTGTGTGTGTGTGTGTGTGTGTGTCTGTGTGCAAGCTCTGTGTGAGTGAGGAAAGCAAAGAGAGATAATAGGGATTGCTGAGCAAGCGAAAGTGAGAGGTGAGAATGTTTAAGAGTGTGTAGTGTGTACAAGAATATGAAAAAAGATAACAAGGAAGAGTCCACCCAAAACTTGGTTCTGTGTCTTGTTAGGTCTCTCAATAACTTGTAACAAGTGTGAGACATTGCCTGAAGTATTAAACAGTTTACAAGTGCAGAATAATATAGGCATGGTAGGTGCAACTGGTGCCCTCTGCTGGATGTGTATTGTTGTCTTTTTCAGGTTGTATAAACTTGGATGGCCCTCCAAGAATTAGACACAGAGACTAGCGGTATATGCACACATTTTTGGGATGAGCGAACATATAAAGATACAGATGGTGTATAGAGGTGGCAGTCAGAGGATTTGATTACAGACAAATTGTGGGCTATAACAAGGTTTTCGAAGGCTTGTATACCTTATAAAACACTTTCCCACAAATAGATTGGTTTGCAGAACGTAGAAAAATTTGGAGGCCTAAATTATTGAGTCCAGTACTATGTGCATTAATTGAGGCTCCTGAATTCATCAAAGCCACCATTCCCTTGTTTGACTTCATTGAGGACCCACATAATGAAGATGATGAACCATTAGCGGAAACGTTTAACCTAAAACCAGACCAATATAAATATTGTTCAGAATTAACAGCAATTGTAACAGTAGAGCACAAACTCGTGCAGCAGGAGAGAGGACTGAAAACATCAATATTAATTGACAAGATTAATACAAGTGGAGAGAGATTGAGGAAAAATCCAGTGTAGCCCAGCGTGACAATAAAACGAATAAACGTCCCGCTGAGGTGGGCGGTAGTATACAGAAACCCAGGAGAAAGAAACAGTGCACAAAGAGCATGACAGGGGTACATCATGAGTGAAGGAGGAAGCCAGCCCACACCTGTGGACATCATTATAGCATGGCATAAATTGATGAGAAATATGTCAGGGAATGCATGAAGAAATGGGATGACAGAACACAAGGAAAGTTGCAGTGGCCTGTGGAAGGAACGTTCAACGAAGGATTTTCCACAGAAGTGAGAGTGATGCTGAGGCATTGGAAACCAGGAAAGGATGATGACAAGTCAAGAGGAAAGCTATTTAGATGTCTGGAGATTTTTGAATGGTTTGCAAGAGAAGGAAGATGGATTAGAGAAAAAGAGGAAGCAGTGAAACAAGCATTAAAGAAGCAAGAAGAACAGGACAAGAAAGAGAAGGAGGAAGAATCTGGGGCTGAACCACCTCCCTACCATGAAGAACAAGGTGTATGCAGCAAAAAGACAGGAATGTATTCAACATTAACAGCATATGAACATAATAGGGAGAAGTGGGAAGAAGTGGAAATATCAGTAAATAATCCAATTAAAGGAAGAATAAGGATGAACAGAGAAGCAGAGATTGAACAGTCAGATGATGAAGAGGGAGAAGAATGGGGAATATATGAAGATGAAGTGAAAAGGCTAAGAAATGCAAAAAGGGAAAGCAATGATTATTTAAGAATAGAAATGGGCCTACCACTTTCGATCTCTCAAGTATGCAGAACCAGTGGCAATGAGAATGAGGATTACTACGACTGGTACATGACAAATGGCGGGGACAGCTGAGCCGTCAACAAAGCAAACACAAGATGAAGTAAGACATGAAAACCTGGGAAGAGGCACACTCTACATCAACATAAGAGAGGACACAGCAAGAAGACAAAGAGATACTAGAGAGTATGTGGAGGAAAGGCATAAACAGGATGACAGCAGAGCATGACAGAACTAGCAGAGCAATTGTCTGACTTAGAGGAGTGAGTAAATCGAACAGTAGGTGTAATTGAGGACCAGATGAGAAGCCTACAACCAAGAATGATGTGAGATAGAAGACAGATAAGAGCACCATGAAGATATGGGGATGAAGATAACGCTGAAGTGAGCATGAACTCACTAGTTGCAAAGGGAAGGGAAATACAACATGTGCCATGGACATTTATGGACATGATAGTGTTATGTTCTCAACTGCCAAACTAATGCGGTGGAGGAAAAAGATGGATTACAAAGTTTGAAGAGAAAACAGCAGGGCACACATTGTCGTTAGGAGATATGAAAGCCACATTGGCTCAAACTGTAGGCAAAGCAAAAACAGAAGAGATGTTAAATGAAGCTGGCATTAATGGTGCAATGGATGCCTACCCCACTAAGGGCAGCTTGAATTTATGGCCCTGAAAGAGGATGACAGTGTGGTGAAGTTCATCCATGAATATCAGAATAGATGGAGAGAAGAGATTGGCAGAGCATGGGATGAAACAGACACAAGCAAAGGGCTGTTTAAGTTAATGCTGAAATGTTTACCAGAGGAAGTACAGGCTATGCTCAGTGAAATGGTTGGACTAAACACCATGCCACTGGAATCATTCCGAGCTCATATAATTCATTATGTGGACCAAAGCTTAGGGACCTCAATAAAGCAAAACAGAAAGATAGAGAGAAAGAAAAAGCAGGAAGGGTAAAAAACAGCAGTAGTAGTCACAGCATCACAAGAACCTGTACAAAATACCCCAGCACTGATACTGCAGGGAACAGCCACAGATGCTACAACAGCCACAAATGACAGCACAAAAGTTACAGCAGTTGCAGCCAGGTCAGTCATATCCAATGGCACCACCAATTCACATTCACATTGTCAGTCACCAAGGAAGACTCAAATGGTGCCCATGGGGAAGATGGACATCACCACCAGCACCACAGATGGAACAAGGATGAGGATATATTCAGTAGAACTCTTTGGGACCACTAGACCCAGAGTATCTGCAAGAATTTACCAGTTATCAATATCCATGACTACCCTCATGTTTGGGCTGCAGCGAAACAGGTCATCTGAGAAGAAACTGTCCAAATATGTTGCAGCCAGGAATAGGGCCTGAGAAATTGGAGTTTTTAAGGGGCCCTGAGGAGCCAGAGAAACATTAGCATATGAAGTACACTACCACACTGCATCCACAACAAGAACCAACCATCATGATAACCGTTAACAACAACAAACCTTTTTCATTCATGATTGATACAGGTGCCACATACTCATGTATAGGACGTGAATGCTTGAATCTCCCCTTGTTCGTAAAACCATAAAAACTACAGGCCTCTCACAAACATTACATTACACAGAGCCGAAAGTACTAACATTGGAAGATACCACCATTGTAGCACCTCTTTTATACTCACCAGCTGCACCATCTACCGGGATGAGATATTTTATGTAAATTCAAAGCCAAGATACAGTGTAGCCCTACAGGTCTTTGGGTAAAGTTTCCAGACAGAACTGCTGTAGCCAGTACTGGCTACACTGCGACAATCCTGTAGCATCAGAGTTAAATCATGGATACAGGCCATATGTCCAGAATATGCCGAGCCCAACAGCCCATTACATTGCACTATGTGGTTTGACCCAGACAACGCCAATGAAGAATATGCACACTTGTGGACAGAACCACAAGGTGTTGCAGAGATCAATTCAATTAAATTCAGTTCAATTACCGAACAATTTGACGGATTGGTTCCAAGTTGCAAATTCAACACCACACATCTCATTAATGGTGGCAGGATGATATGGTTCTAAAGACTTGGGGCCGATGGTCATAGAAGCCAACCTGGTACTAGAGTGGAAGCCTACGAACAATCCATACATGCATACCTTACTAAATGGAAAATACCTACTCATTTCCCAGAAGGGAATGGATACTTTGAGAGCAATACAAAGGTTGATTGAAAAGAAAATGACCACATCCTACCAGTTAATGGCAACTGAAAGCAATTATTCCACAACAGATAAGGCACATTATGAGGAGACTGAGGAGAAACTGTTGGCCACAATCCCGGAAGAACTGTGGACCAAACATCCCACCAACATAGGGCTCATTGATTCAGCATGGCAGGTTTTGATAAAGCTAAAGCCAAATGTCAGATTTCCGTACCAGAAACAATCTCCATTAACACCACAGGCCCAAGCAGGTATAAGACCAACAAATGAAGGTCTATTAAAAGCAGGAGTATTGATTCCAACTCAATGTAACACTTTGAACACTTTGACTACTTAGGGAGAGTATTGCATGGTACCAACCACATGCTTTCACTGTCACATGTTGAAGCTGTTCAAACAGCTCCCAAACCACAAACTGTGGGCCAAATGCTGTCGTGCTTGGGAATGGTAGGCTACAGTAGACAATGGATAGTAGATTTTGCTTTGAAAGTAGTCCTTCTGCATCCTAATTAGGAAAGCAGATCAAAAGAGAGCATTCTTGGCATGGACAACAGAGGCAGTGGCAGCATTTGAGATGTTGAAGAAAGATCTTTGTACTGCTCCAGTTTTGGCTAGTCCAGAATACAGTAAGCCGTTCCATTTGTATGTATAAGAAAAACAGGGATTTGCTAACGTTGTTTTAACTCAGCAACAGGGCCTAAGTAAGCAGCCAGTTGCCTACTTTAGCACATCACTGGACAGCGTAGAGAAGGGTATGCCACCCTGCTATTGAGAATTGGTGGCAGCTGCGTTTGCTTATCAAAAGTCTTCAGCCATTACTATGGGCCATCCAATCACTTTGTACACAACCCATGCATCACATGCTTTGTTAACTAGTCCAATGTTTGTAATCACTCATGCGCGGAAAACATGTTATGATGCAATTTTTTCTTACATTTACATTACATTTACATACATACTTACATTTTTCTTACAATTTTTTCTGAATTTACAATTCAAATGTGCCAGGTGGTTAATCCAGCTGATAGGATGATGACCCTATTGGAAGGCGAACCACATGATTGTCAGCTAACATCAGCTAGTTACATGAAAGTGCTTACTACAGCTTGTAAGCTGGTCTGCGGGAAAATCATGTACAATCTTTACAGATTCACAGTACAGTTATGGTGTGTGTCATTATTTTGGCCCCACATGAGCACAAGGGGGACTTTTGAGAGCAGACACCTGTTGTTACATGCTACCACACTGCCAGCTAAACTGTTAGCACACAAAACAGCTCTTTCGTGAGTAAAGGTAACACTGCAGCAGATGAGGCAGCCAAACCAGCAGCATTAGGGCATACAAACATATTAGTAGTAGTGGATTCAGAGGATTAGCCTGTACTGGAAGCAGACTTGACCTCCCTAGCTACGGCACAGAATTCTTCTACGGCACAGAACTTCTGTTTATGAGATATTTAAATGGTTGAAAAGGGGGACAACTAAAAATGCTCACACATGCATCTGGCATGGTCCTCAGGGACATTTTGTAGCTCCCCTCTCACTACTCACTACTTTGATTAATGATGCACATGGTTTAAGCTATTGCGCACGGAGGGGGGTGATCAAAAGTATTCATAGAGTAAGGTAGTCACCTCATTTGGCCCAGATAGTTGATCACAGGTTGGCACACTGTGACATATGTGCCGAGTACAACAATAGAAAAAGTTTCATAGCCTTCATAGGTCATATACCGGAAACAGACGGACCGTTCAGACACTTGATTATTGACTTCATGGATATGGGTGAGGTGAAGGAAAAGAAAAGGTATGTCTTGGTGATGGAAGACAGGTTTACTTACAAATACTAAGGTTTTGGAACGATTCATGGAAAACATAGACCAAGGCCAATGGACAGATGGCACATGGACACATGTTTTATCAAGGGCTAAGTTACACTGCACATGAAATCAGAACACCTTATGTATAGTATGTCATGGTAGGATATCACAAGCCCCAAGCATTATACCCACAAAAGGGCCAGAGGACAGAATAAAATCTACAAAACGTAAGCCCATTGATTTGTCTCCTGCACCTAATGTTGTTTTCTTATGGCCCCACTTGGATGAAGGAGAAGCCTAAAAGCCCCTGTACGTTGAAAGAAAGTTGAAACAAGGGGACACCCACACACCAGAAAAAATGTACCCAATGGGCAAAGATACCCATTTTGTCTGTGCTCCAGAGGATCATAATTGTTCACTGGCAATATGTCAAAGGACTGCAACATAACAGCATACACTTCACGTTTAAAAATTGCGGTGTGAATTAACATATTTCTGGAAGGAAAAAGACTCAATCCTCTTGTACAACCCGATTTGTCTAATCGGACTAGACCTATAGCGGATGTCTTCTGGTTTTGTGAACAGAGAATTGCCACTTGGTTGTGCAGGGTGAAAACTGTCTGTTTTTCATGACACAGCCCAGTCAAATCAGCGAACTATGCGTGGATTAGAATGATTCAATCAGACCAATGGTATTTATGTTGACTAGAGAGAGATTCCAGTGGGTGTTCCTAGTGAGCATATCGCTATGGGACATGTAGGAGTAGGGGCACTAACATTCTTTTTGCCATGGGCCCAGATTGCAAAAAATGTAAGGTAAGTAGTATGTACAAATGACACAGGCGATTGAGCTAGAGCCCAAATTGGATGACTGCATTGATAAGAAATAATGCTCAGAGACCCATTTACAGACAATCTTATGTCTAATGACAGAATGTATGTAACCGCAATACGCAGACAAGTATATACTCCAAGACAGCCTGCACATTGTCCTTTTTTGGTAGAAAGTTTAAGATATTGCTTAAAGCGTCAGATAAATCTTGCCTACAAAAGGAAACTGTGACTGGTGTGTGGAGAGAGGTAGTTCTTTGAAAAAGTCTGGAAGTAGTCACTGTGAGGTTAGGAGAGGATGTGTTATGGTCAAGTATTTCTAAGCATACAGTGGATGTTTTGAAGTCTTTACCAAACTGGTGAACAGGTTAACAGAAGAGGACTGGGTGATGGGATAGTAACCTCTCCTTAGTCCTCCAAAAGCCCCTCTATGTGGTGCAAAGTCATATGGGGCAGAAGAAAATTATTGTTTCAAACAAAAAAATGGACATTTTGATCTGCATGGGGAAAAAAAAAACATTATCACTTTTTATCACACAAAGATACACTATATTGCCAAAAGTATTCGCTCACCCATCCAAATAATCAGAATCAGGTGTTCCAATCACTTCCATGGCCACAGGTGTATAAAATCAAGCACCTAGGCATGCAGACTGTTTTTACAAACATTTGTGAAAGAATGGGTCGCTCTCAGGAGCTCAGTGAATTCCAGCGTGGAACTGTGATAGGATGCCACCTGTGCAACAAATCCAGTCATGAAATTTCCTCGCTCCTAAATATTCCACAGTCAACTGTCAGCTGTATTATAAGAATGTGGAAGTGTTTGGGAACGAGAGCAACTCAGCCACGAAGTGGTAGGCCACGTAAATTGACGGAGCGGGGTCAGCGGATGCTGAGGCGCATAGTGCGAAGAGGTCGCCAACTTTCTGCAGAGTCAATCGCTACAGACCTCCAAACTTCATGTGGCCTTCAGATTAGCTCAAGAACAGTGCGCAGAGAGCTTCATGGAATGGGTTTCCATGGCCGAGCAGCTGCATCCAAGCCATACATCACCAAGTGCAATGCAAAGCGTCGGATGCAGTGGTGTAAAGCACGCTGCCACTGGACTCTAGAGCAGTGGAGACACGTTCTCTGGAGTGACGAATCACGCTTCTCCATCTGGCAATCTGATGGACGAGTCTGGGTTTGGCGGTTGCCAGGTGAACGGTACTTGTCTGACTGCATTGTGCCAAGTGTAAAGTTTGGTGGAGGGGGGATTATGGTGTGGGGTTGTTTTTCAGGAGCTGGGCTTGGCCCCTTAGTTCCAATGAAAGGAACTCTGAATGCTTCAGCATACCAAGACATTTTGGACAATTCCATGCTCCCAACTTTGTGGGAACAGTTTGGAGCTGGCCCCTTCCTCTTCCAACATGACTGTGCACCAGTGCACAAAGCAAGGTCCATAAAGACATGGATGACAGAGTCTGGTGTGGATGAACTTGACTGGCCTGCACAGAGTCCTGACCTCAACCCGATAGAACACCTTTGGGATGAATTAGAGCGGAGACTGAGAGCCAGGCCTTCTCGTCCAACATCAGTGTGTGACCTCACAAATGCGCTTCTGGAAGAATGGTCAAAAATTCCCATAAACACACTCCTAAACCTTGTGGACAGCCTTCCCAGAAGAGTTGAAGCTGTTATAGCTGCAAAGGGTGGACCGACGTCATATTGAACCCTATGGATTAGGAATGGGATGTCACTTAATTTCATATGCGAGTCAAGGCAGGTGAGCGAATTCTTTTGGCAATATAGTGTATGTATTGAGTGGTCATATTAACGCATGCTTTTACTCCTATAATCAATGTTTCATATAATAAGTTAGTAAGTTAGTTTATTTTAGATTAGCTTTGTGGCATAGTATTGGGATTTGATTTGCAACCAAGCTGCTACCTAACAATAGGTGCAGTAGGTGACCAGAGAAGATGGCCACTTAGTCAATGACGGGTGAGATAAGATACAAGGTGGGACAACCTAAGGCAGGCATGGTTGTGCTGCTGGACACTACATAAAAAAAAATGGGAAACAACATGTGAAGTCATATCAGTAAATGGGGATTAAAGCAAGGGTTCAGGTAAGTATCAAGATTGAGAACAGTATGAACCCTCACAAGGTGGCACAAAGTAAACCCAACACTGAGTCCAAAAATTAAATTGGAAGTAAAACACACATTAGGCCTAACACACATATAAATTGTAGATGTTACCTGGACAGAGCTTGGAGCATAGGAAAAAAACAACATGATATTGTTATATGTATCTTACAAATATTCTTGAAGGTATATTTACTCATATAGTTACCCACATTTACGATGTTATTTTAGTTTACTCATATATATTGGTTCATGTTTCATAGGGTGAAAAATGGCCTAGCGACGCCCATGCTGCACACACTTTCCATCCGGCGTACCCTGGCGTAGACAATAGAGATGACAGGTCATCTGTCCTGAAAGCATCACCTGTGAGTGTTTGTGTTATAACCCCACACTATCTTTTGTGGTATCATTTCAGACATTTCATGTCTCCAAAAAGGAGATGTTGCCAAGAGGAAAGTTGTGAGATCAACCATCGAGTTGAAACAAATTAATTTGTTTTACATTATACTGTGTATATATATATACACACATATTGTACACCACCTCTGTATATTGGTTTAACAATGTAAGGCTTAACATGGCAAGAGGGATGTGAAGTTTGGGTGTGTTTATTAACCTTGTACAAGCTTTGAACAGCCTGTTTGGTGGTAGTAACGGTTTTAGCAGCCTTAGTCTGACAAGCCTTTTCAGAAGTAGATGGAACTTGAACTGCTGCATCAATTTTAGTGCAGCTGGAGTTGAGACTGAAGTCAAGGCCATCCGGTCCACTTGTAGAAGTGCTGGTACCTTGTGAAGACTGATACTGAGCTTTAAGAAAATTTATGTTGCGTTGAAGTACATCTAGGGAGGATTCAGCTGAGTGAGGGTTAGAGCTAGGACTTGGAAACAAGACGGCTATATGAAATAGCTGTAAATTTAAAATGAATAAAACAGCTGTAAATATAAAATTAATTAACAGAATAACTTACCCATGTTGTCTTCCATGCTAGACAATGGTAAGCTGAAAAAAACCCACTGATACAGACCAGAAAAACCCATTTCTTTATACAAGTTTGACATCAAAGTTTGATTATAATGAAAAATTAAAATGTCAAAAAGTAAAAAAAATTGTGTCTGGAAAAGTCCCAAATTTCTAAAGAGGAAAAAACAGGTGGGGTGTTTCAGCTGAGGGGTTTTGGTTTAGCTCATCATGTAATAATAAGCGAAAAGAATAAAAGGACAACGTATTGGAGAGTTTGTTTCAGAGGTTGTTGGGATGTTCATTAGAGCAACTCAATTCTTGTAACCAGCGTTGTTTGCAATAAACCTTGTGTCTGCATACATCCAGGCAGAATAATTCATCTTCTTTAGGTTTAAGTCTTGCTCGACTGAGCTAGTCAGGTCAATGTGGAGTTGAAGTCAGATATAGTAAAGTGTTAGAAGATTAACATTAGATTAATTTTTTTCACAGCATGTAGATCAGTCACCTCATGGTCTTCTGTTCTTGACCAAACCATTTAATCCCTTCTATGTTTTTCACTTTAGTGTCTTTTGGGTCCTGGGGTCATTCGAATAACATTTTCCACTGCCATCCTGCCTGCAACTTGAGATGAGGACCAAGTGATGCATTGTTCTTTGACATAAATGTCTCCCTTGCTGACTGCTCCTCTCCCTCAGAGTCATCTTCATCACAAGGGCTGTAATCAGAATTTTCCTCCATGTTATCTTCTTGCTCCGACACATCCTTCTCCAAATGACTTTTTGCTTCCACATCTTAGAAGATTAGATCATGCACCTCATGGATAGTAAAGCTTGCTGCAGTAACCTTAGTCAGAAAAATAGCAGCTCAGATATTTTTAGAATCTTTTGACCCCACAACCCCTGTTTTAAACTAAGTTAGCTCAGAATAAATGGATTCTAATTTCTTCATTTTTCAATCACTTTGTTGCATTGTACGTGCTTGTATAAAATCTTTAGATATTTTACAATTTTGTGTATTTTAGGTCACTTTAAGAACTGTCATCAAATTAAGGTTAAATCAGTGACATTTGGGGCATTTTTACTGCTGTCAAATGGCAAAACAAGTCAGATTCCTGACACCCAAACAATATGTAAGGGTTAAAAGGAAATACAAGAATACAAGCCTTGAGTGGCATTCATATAAAGCTCCACATTACAAAGGATGCAGACAAAGTTTGTTGTAATTGCTAAGTCTGTTTATTTAGGCTTTCCAAAAATCCTTTTCAGCAGGGATCAATGAACAGGCAGGCTTGAACATCAGAGGCAAATTCATTAGCGTTTTCAAAAAAAAAAAATCAGACAGGGTAAGGTCAAACCAATTAGGAAATAACACTTAACAAGGAATAAAAACGCAAGTATAAAATGGGTACAAGGAATGGACAACAGGAAAAAGAGAAAATACAGAACACAAATAGCTCAGAAAAATGTATACACTGGCTGTACCCCAAACCTAGTATTTATTTAAGAATTCTTATGAGAATTCATTCAGAATCATCCGGAAACTTTTTTTTAAGATTATATATACTGTAAATACACTCACTGCCCGCTTTATTAGGAACACCTCTACACATGCAAATTCATGATGCATACAGATGTAAGTTCAGGTTGGGCATTTTTAATAAACACAAGGCAAAGAACCAAATCAGCAGGCGATCTCAATAATCAAAAAAGGCAGAGGTCAGGCGCTTAGCAAAGAACATAAGCTAGGGAAAGCAAGAGCAAATGAGAAAACCAGAAGCAATATCAAAAACCAGGAAGCCAATCACAATGAACAAAGAAACAAATGATTTGCAAAACAGAGCATATACTTTGCTAAGTCTTAATGCCTGAAAGCCTCTTTTAAAGACAACAGTGAGACTGATTAAACTGTGAAGTTGTGTGAGTTGGAGCATGGCAGCGTGTCCTGTTGATTGCAGTCCTTTGTGGCCTCAGTGTATGCTGGGAAATGGATTTCAGGCTTAGCAATGTCCTGATATGATGCAGTTATCAGCCAATCATGTGGCATCAGTGCACTGCGTACAATCCTGCGGATACAGGGGAAGAGCTTCAGTGTTCAAATCAATCATCAGAACAAAGAAAGAATGTGGTCTCAGTGACTGATCATGGTGTGGTTGTTAGTACAGATGAGGTTTGAGTATTTAAGAAACTGCTGATCTCCTGGGATTTTCACATACAGCAATCACAAGAGATTACACAGAATACTGTAATATGTTCAGTGAGCTGCAGCTTTGCAGTAAGAAACTTGTTGAGGAGAGAGGTCAGAGGAGAACGGTCAGGCTAAAAGGCTACAACTGCTGTTTACAATTGTAGTGATCAGAAACGCACTTCGACATGCACAACATGTCAAACCCTGAGGTGGATGAGCTACAACAGCAGAAGACAACATAAGGTTTCACTCCTGTCAGCTAAGAACAAGAATCTGAGGCCTTCATGGTGCAAACTCACCCAAACTAGACAGCTGAGATAGAAAGCATGTCACTTGGTGTCTTTCCAAATCTGCACAGCTTCACAGTTTTTGCAGTATTTCCACAAGTATTTCCTATTCTGAAATCTTCTCATAAGATACATTATTACTTTATGCTGCTGGTATAAAGCTGGCATGTTACATGAGTCTCTTCTGCAGTATGATAAAAGGCACAGGGTCACTATGTAATTTATCAATTAGCCAAATGGCAGCTTGAATCACATACCAGAATATTCATATCTGCCTTTGTATTCTGTTTGCAGGGTAGCCAGGTTCTGCTTCTAATGCCAGCAGATTGCAGATATACACTGCAAATCAGAAATGTGCACCACTGTTAGTTTTATCCTCAAAAAGAAAAAGAATACATCCACTTTTTCCTGCATCTAAATCATTTGTGCAATTTTTAAGAAACAACACTGGCAACACTTGCCATGAACTGTTCTTTAAAACTCCACATTAAAGTGAAAACTTTCTTTCTTTCATCATGTGAGATCTCGAAGCTTTCTGGGAACTTTCACAAAATAACGAAAAACAAAAATAAATACTTCACCTATTGTTCATATCTGAGTTCATATTTATTTATGACACATTTTCTGTTAAATCCAAACAATATGTCCACCGTATTCAGTTACATCCCCAGCTATATTGTGCTTAAGCTGATTTTCTTGCATATCACCTGCATCTAATTTGCTAATCATTAAATATTACCATTTTAATGTTACATCCTTAGCTATTATTTGCTTAATAGTAATGATCATAATAATCACTTTACATTGGTTTAATTGAGCAATAATTCCACCTCTTCTTTCTTTGGCAGTTTATAAAATTGCACATTTTTTTTTATTCTTATCTGGAGCTTACCCCAGGTAAAGTGAGAACTGAAAAAAAGCATATCAAATTATAACAAAGCATAAATTACTAAACAAGTTCTTACTATAAATACTAACACTTACTTATGTGTGTATATATAAGTGTACCAAAGCTCTGTGGTGCACATATCTCAGACATCTAAGCTTATCTTAAACCCATAATTCAATAAAACTCAGGTAACTCAGCTATGAAAGTGATCCTAAAGACATAGACATAATGCACTTTTGAATGTTAGCTTGTGTTAAGCAGAGTGTCTGAATGCAGGCGGAATATTTCTGATGTTTATAGATTATGGCATGAACTTCTTGTGGACTGAGGATTCAAGGGGCTTCAGTGTGGATTTGTCTGTTGTTATTGGCTCTGGTGCTCATGTCCATCCTTTTCCAAAGGCAAGCTCAGAATACAAAATATGAAAACAAACACCCTGATTAGCTTTTCAGATCTCTGCTCTTGTATGGAAATTAGATTCATTTTCATCCTTTTGAACAGCTGTATTAACAGTCATGGGCACTCATATTTTATGGACTTGAAAATGAAGTGCTGAGGCCGAGAGAACTAGAAAAAAGGAGCTGAGGGGAAAATGCAGAGAATCTTATAAACATTGCTTTAAAAAGGCAACAGGAAAGAATCTTTTGAGAGGTTAGAGTGGGAATGGTGCAAGGGTGCAGGAGATAAACTCTTCGGCACTCATCAAGCCTTTCATTTCCCGTTTTTTTCTGTCCTATCTTTTCCGTCAGCAAGAGCAGCTGTTTTTTATTATGGTGATAAGCTCTGTTACGCACTTGCCACCAGCTGAGCACAGTGGGGGTGTTAAAGAGGGCAATTAGGCCTAGCTTCACCAGTTCTTCACCCCATGTGTGTGTAGATGGCATTGGACCATGATGTAATGAGCACAGTGGTGGATCAGCACCCAGAATTAGCACAGCAGGACAGTACATAATTGAGCCCAAGGTTTATTATAAACAATCACTGGTCAATTTAATAGGAATACCTTTACAACCAATGCAGTTTTCCAATCAGTCAATCATGTTTAAGTAGCACAATGCATAAAAGATACAGATCAAGAGCTTCAGTTAAAGTTCACATCAATCATCAGAATGTGATCTCTGTGACTTTAAATGTTGGTACCAGGTGGGCTAGTATTTCAGAATCTGTATTTAAGATAAAATAAAATAACCCCCCACAGTGGGGAAATTTCCACAATCTCAGATTTCACAATTTCAGAATCTCCTGGGATTTTCACACGCAACATTTACACAAGATGGTGCAAAACACAAAAAAAATTCTGTGTGGAGGGTCTTCTGGCTGAAACCCCTTGTTGATGAGAGAGATCAGAGGAAAATGACCAGACTGGTCTGAACTGACAGAAAGTCTATAATAACTGAAATTCTGTTCTGCTCACCGCGGATGTAGAGAGTGATTATTTGAGTTACTATATCCTTCCTAGCAGCTCAGACCAATCTGGTAATTTTGCTCTGACCTCTTCAAGATGTTTCCACCCTCAGAACTGTCACTCATGCAGTGTTTTTGTTTTTTACCCCATGCTATAGAGTATACTTTGTGTGACAATCTCAGAAATATCTGCAGTTTTTGGGGAAAAAAAAAGGACAGTTCAGAGATTTGGTCACCTGGGAAAAATTTGATCCTGTATATATAAGGATGGAAACTCTTGACCCTAATCTTCCCCGACAAGCACAAGCTTGGAGAATAAACAGGGATGCCTTTTAAATCATTTATATTTCCATGATATTTTATGCCACACGTAAACAATTTGATTGCTAGGGTTCACTGAACCTCAGGAACAAACTTAGTAAATGGCAATTGTTTTTATATTAAACTGCTTATTATTAAATTTTATGCTTATAGCATAAATTTCATCAACTTTTATTGATGATGTTCCATTCTATAATAGTGATTATCTGCTGGTGACATGCAATCATGTACGAAAGCATCATGTACAATTAATCTTGTGCTACTGTGTGGGGGGAAAAGTGCAAACGAGTGTTCAACCAGGACTGACAGCTTACTTGCTGTGGCCATGGAAACAGCACTGAGTGGATGCTACAAAACAGAGTGTACTCTCTCTCTCTCTCTCTCTCTCTCTCACACACACACACACACATACAGTTTCTTCTATACACACTCGCTCTGTCCTTATCATGCATGCAAGCACATAGACAAGTGGTCAAATATTAGCCTTTATCGAGTCAATAGTGCTTTTGCTTGAATCACAGATAAACCCCCATAACATGGCGTGCATACACAGGCTATCATTATAATCCATTCTGCATCTCTGTCATACTGAGTAGGTTACGCTTGCTCTCACTTCACACCCTCAGCTGACCTTATGTAGCTGCTATCTCCAACACTGACACACATCATCCCTTATGCAGAAGAACAGTATTTTTCCATTCAGAAAATCTTTTCTCTTATTTCTCTCAAGGTTTTCTTTATATGTTTGTGGTGCAGTTGTAATGAATAAAGAAACACATGTCAATACCATTTAAGATCGCAAAATACAAATGCTATATAATGTTGAATATTGTATACTACTGTATATTGTTGATAATTCAGGATACAGATTACTCATGCCTTTCGAATTTAAATTGTGTTACAAATACTAGTGTGTAGTTACACAAACTATAATGTAACTATAATGTGAATATGGAGGATATACTGTATGTACCTTACAGGTAGAGTGCAGTAGTACATCTTATGTAAATGTACCAGCTTCTGCTTTGGCTCATGTAAGCACACAAATGTATCTTGACAGTTGTTAAAGAACATCGGGTCTCTCTCAGGCATAACAGGGGAAGGGTAATCAAATTTGGATGCAATACTGGCTTTCCAATTAGATTTTCTTTTTGATTAAAGCATTTCATGTGCAGATATATTCTTCTTCTTTGAAAATAAATAAATAAATAAATAAATAAATAAATAAATAAATAAATAAATAAATAAATAAATGAAACGTATGATTAATAATTATAAGAAGAGAAATTCACTGAATCCTGGGAACAAACTTGCTTAATGTCATTTGTGATTAAACTAAAACTAATGTGTGCAACTCATATTACTATTCTACAATTGTATATAAAATTTTCTTTATATAACAGTTACAACAATAAGTAACACTTATTTAGTATCATTTACTAAGATAGACATGTGTTATTATGCAAGTTTTAACAAACAAACTGAACATAATCCTGCAGCGTCGTCTCTATTTAAAATATAGTGAAACTAATGCTTTTTATGGGACACTATTATGGATCATAAAGCTCAGCGGTATAATATTATATCATGCATGATAAACAAGGCACAAAAATATAGGTATGCTATACTACATGCTATATAAATGTAATCAGTGATGGCAGTACACAAGGGGCCATACTCAGTTATTTGTGCAATCTGAGGTTTGGTTAATACCAAAATTGTACTAATCAATAGTCAGACCTCAAGTGTAACCACAGCGTTCAGTGTTGTGACAAAAACACAACTTAGGTCAATTTCACTATCGACTTTGGCAAGGAGAATATTAAGTCTGCTCCTGCTGCCTGACAGTTTGAGGTAACAGTAATATGTCTTGATGAAATGCATGTTTTAGTCTGTTAATACAATAAAAAAAGAATGAGATTCAAAGACAATATTAAATTAATAAGTATAACTCTATTCATTCAGAGTATCATTATATTGATTGATTAATCTTTTTTTGTTACTTGACAAGTAAAAACTGCCAGTTTAAAAGCCAGTCAAATGACTTGTCACACACATTACAGCTTCATGACCTCAATTCAGGACCTTGTGCACACAAGTTTCAGGAAACAAAATTAAGCAAAATAATTCTATGGATATGCTGGATCAGGTGCTATTTTACAAGAACAAGAATTTTTAAAAAAAAGGCTCTTTCTTTTATACCAAGCCATAACATTATGACCAGCTGCCTAATATTGTGTTGGTCCCCCTTTTGATGCCAAAACAGCCCTGACCCATCGTGGCATGGACTCCACTAGATCTCTGAAGGTGTGCTGTGGTATCTGGCACCAAGATGTTAGCAGCAGATCCTTTAAGTCCTCTAAGTTGTGAGGTGAGGCCTCCATGGATTTGACTTGCTTGTCCATCACATCCCACAGATGCTCAATTGGATAAAGATCTGGGGAATTTGGAGGCCAAGTCAACACCTTAAACTCACTGTTGTGCTTTCCTATTAAACCATTCCTGAACCATTTTTGTTTTGTGGCACGGTGCATTGTCCTGCTGAAAGAGGCCATCAGGGAATACCGTTTCTATGGTCTGCAACATTGCTTAGGTATGTGAGACATGTCAAAGTAACATCCATATGGATGGCAGGAAGCAAGGTTTCCAAGCAGAACATTGCCCAAAGCATGACATTGACTCCACTGGCTTGCCTTCTTCCCATAGTGCATCCTGGTGCCATGTGTTCCCCAAGTAAGTGACGCACACACACCCGGCCATCCACATGATGTAAAAGAAAACATTATTCATCAGACCAGATCACCTTCTTCCATTGCTCCGTGGTCCAGTTCTGATGCTCATGTGCCTATTGTTGGTGCTTTCAGTGGTGCACTGGGGTCAGCATGGGCACCCTGACTGGTCTGCGGCTATGCAGTCCCCATACACAACAAACTGTGATGCAGTGTGTATTCTGACACCTTTCTATCAGAACCAGCATTAACTTGAGCAATTTGAGCAACAGTAGCATCTGTTGGATCAATGAGCCTTGGCTGCCTACTGACCACTGCAGACCGGGAACACCCCACAAGAGCTGCAGTTTAGGAGATGCTCTGATCCAGTCGTCTAGCCATCACAATTTGACCCTTCGTCAAACTCACTCAAATATTTACACTTACCCATTTTTCCTGCTTCTAACATCAACTTTGAGGACAAAATGTTCACTTGCTGCCTAATATATCCCACCCACTAACAGTTGCCATGATGAGGAGATAATCAGTGTTATTCACTTCACCTGTCACTGCTCATAATGTTATGCCTGATTGGTGTATAGTCCATAGTATTACAGTTGACAACAAAAAATGTGGCTTCTTCAGTCTGCATTAATGTTTTGTTTTGTTTTTTGCAGGCTTAAAGGCTTCCATGTTTTTGTATATCAAGCTTGTTGTATAGACTTTAACCCGAAATTTGGTCTAGAAATCTGAATACAGACTCTGTCTTCATCAAATAAAAATAACACGAAGTGTAGGATAATAGTAGGAGCTCAGTAGCTAAGATGTTGGACTACTGCTCAGAAGGTCATGAGTTCAAATCCCAGCACTGTCAAGCTGCTCCTGCTGCTCGCTTCAGCAAAGCCCTTACCCCTACTGCTCAGCTGTACAGATGAGATAAACGTAATTCAATCTGGATAAGTGTGTCTGCCAAATGCTGTAATCGTACACGCTACTGAAAAACTCCCATTAAATCAGATCCATTTGAAAATTGCTTAAATTCTCTTTTGTACATGGTTTTGTAAGGGAATTGTCTGCTTGAGTTATTCAAGCATTTTAAAAATTTGCCATAGCACTTTTATAGACTTTACTTGTCTCATTTGTTTCAGTTTCTTCAGGTAATTACAGTCAGGTTCAATTGGCTTTTAAACATTTAATTCAGATGGGAATGAATTATTGGACATATAAAATTCTGTAGCTTCTTTTGACATCTGAATGGACATGATAGAAAATAAACATTTAAGACACTGGGAGAGAATGTAGGATATCTTTTGCACAGTAGTGTATGTCAAATACATTGGAAAATATTGCAATATATTTCCATTTTGTGTGTGTTTTGACACTATTTTAGTGCAATAATAAAAATGCACTATTTATGCACAATATTATGATTATTTTTTAAAACCAACTCCAGGCAGAGGAACCGTAGGATGCTCCCACAGAGACCGAACACTAAATGTTTATAATGTCCTGCAGTATCCAAGGGAGGCAGATTGAATCAGAATAACCCAGGCTTGACCCCTAATATCACTGTGAGCAGGCTGTAATTTGTGGTTATGAAGGCTGAGACCTAGCAGAGCTTGCAAAAACATCTGAAGTGCTATTATTTGATGCCTGTAATAGTGGCTCTTGGGTCTGCACAGGACAAGAACAGCTAGTTCAGTGAGTGAATGGACTGCACTCACTACACTCAGTCAAGTTTCTGGCTATGTAGTTAAGCAGATTAGATTCAAAAGGCTTTTTATTTATATATTGTTTTTAGATGATTATAGGTAACAGGGAATAAAGCATAGTCTCTTTAATGCATGAATAACCTAATTTGCAATATCGAACACTTTGTACAGATGATAGTAAGGCTTAGATGTGTCAAAGGCAGTAAAAAACAAAAACACGACCTTAGGAGAAATACCAAAATGAATAGAAATTTAAAAGAAATGACTGATAATTTAGTATGGCTACCAGTGTCACAGGTTCATTTGGATTTGTAATTATGTTTTTGCTGAATGTCTTTAGATTCCTTGAATTTTTGACATTGAAGTGTTGGAATAAGACACAGTCTCTCACAGTTTCCACAGGAAGGTAAGGCTCTGTAGATGGGATTTAATATTGTTGTCATTAGTGATTAACTAATAGGTATTGATTTGAAAAGCCATAGATGACTATAGTCCTACATGAGAAATAAGACTCATTAATTACTTTTAAGCTCACTGTGAACTGTTCTAGTCATTGGTTACTGAGTAATTATCTATTATTTTTGAATAGGTTTTTTAGGAGTTGCTGAATATTTTACTTCAGCTGTTCTGGCTCTAAATGCTACTGAGGATATATTTCAAACTGGAGCTTTCTGCACTTGTGAATAACTTTCTGTTACATATGGATACCCTAAATATTCCGTTAGATAATCTCACTCTGGATACTTTATATTCTTTCACAGAGAATGTTTATTTTACTCCTACATGTTAATTAATACATTCACTAACTAACATGTATTAGCATGTACTTATGGTGATCGTTATTCATGTGTGAATTCACAAGACTCACATTGTATTTAAGGTTAGCTCTTCATTAGTTCATGATTACCACATAGCTTAACAGATGCCATTGTTCATATTTAAGTCAGTATTAATTTATTATAATTCTACTGAGGTAGCTAGAAGCATGGCATTGGTAGCTAGTCACTACCAACGCAAAACTACCAATGCATAGCAACTACCAAGGCATAGCATTGGTAACTGAGGTAGCTAGAAGCGTACAATAACATAGTAATATACCAGTCACTGACCCTTCTAATTTGTAGCCTACCTCTACGTTCTATTCTGTAAGCTCTAGTTTTGGTAAAATATTGCTCTCACTCTCCAGTCAACACCCTGAATGATGTGTAGTGATGCATTTCTCAACACACTGAATGATGTATAGTGATGTATGTGATCACCAGACAATTCATGTCTGTTAGTCATCAGTCTAAAATATTCATGGGCATTCTTTGCCGCGCTTTCTGTCTCTTTCCACATCTGCAGCACAAGAATCTTGCAATCTATCTCACTGCAGGAGCCGCCATCATCAGCAGAGACAACAGTAATCATATGCCAGGCTTCACTCCTCATTCTCCAGCACTAAAATAGATTCTGTAATCTGTCAGCCCACGCATCGACCACAGAGGAGACCACTGAACAAATCTAACTAGACTGAAAGCAATTAACATCAAGTGTGTGTCGGGTGCGGCCTTTGATTTGTTTCTAACAGGTAAAGTCTCTGCTTCTGTAGTAGATACAATAGAGGTTACAAACCAGTTCTGTTTAAAGTAATGTTTGGAGTGAGCTTAGAACTGTTTGGCACTGACAAAAAGTTGCACTGAGGTGTTGAAAAAAAATTGTGATTCAAGTGCTATTATAGCTTTAGCTGCATCAGTAAATGCAGTACAGAGGGCAGAGAGTGGACATTCAGGGAAGTGATAGTCTCTCTTAAACCTAAAATGAAACCCTTGGTGGTTCAGATGAACTTTCTGTTAGTCATCAAGTAAGAGATGGGAGAGGCTGCAAGGCCATTTTGGGGTCACATCTCACGGGATGATTCACAAATTAATTCGGGTGTCTCCCAGATGAATCTCTCTCTCTCTCTCTCTCTCTCTCTCTCGTTCAATATTTGTGAGCATAAATGACCAGAGCCAAGACTGAATGCACAAAAATTAATGTTCCATTTCACCAAAACAGATTTTCTGAGTTAATTGGAAACAAACAATTTGGCCCAGCACCTTTTCACTAATTTGCAAATAATTTGTAAATAAACACAAGCAGGGCTCGGATAATTTCTGGCACAGGCTTTCCTTTTGTAACTAAAAGGGCATATGTTCAGTTATTTACCGTGGATGCATGATTGGTGGTCTTGTGGGTGATGTTGAAGGGAGCACACTGCTGGGTAGAAAGGGCTAATGAATGCCGCCACCATGGGAAGAAGCCTTTTCCAAGGGGGCCGGACGGAAGGATTAAATTAATGCCAACGTGGCCTGCCCTTCTGTTCAAAGCCGCAGGGTGACCTGTGTGCTCCTGCCTGCCTGAGCCTGAATTATTGATTAAGAGCCAAGTTGAACACAGTCCAGTGGAGAACAGCATTTGACTAAATAAAGAGCTTGGAGGCTAGTGACAGACATACATCAGTGCAAACTGTGAAAGCTGAATCCTTATATCGCATTACAGTAGCTAACATGCACACCAGCTACTCTTACATTATGATTTGTATAAAAATGTATGTAATATGATTTATGTTAATTTTTGTAATTTGCAGTCTGATCATATCGCAGAAATGATATCACATGGAACATGGAACAAGACGTTTTGTCAGCTGTTTTCAGTAGTCATATGATGCATACCTACTTCTTAAACTTTGACTGGCGTTGGAACATGCAGAATGAGAGTGTTGTCGGAAACTTAATGATACATAACTACTGATACATAATTTTGATACAAATTTGTTTAAAGCCATCAAGTCACTTTGAGAGATTTCATAAAACCTACCTTATATTAAGGCTAAAAATGAGTTCAATAATATGTTAATATTTATATAGAGACAATTAGTGACAAGTGTTAATTAAATTAAATAATTTAATTAATTAATTAATTAAAATAAAGGATATACATTCAAATGCAAGTTCAAATTTATGGGTGGATAATTCACATTATTTAAATCTTGAATATAATGAGGTATGTAATACTTGCATGTAATAATTGTAAGGCAGTGGTGGCATGGAAGGTTAAGGCCCCAGCAACACCAACCTGCCAATGTTTGGACAGTGAGCAGGGCCCTTAACCCTCTCTGTTCCTGGGATGCTGTATCTTGGCTGGCTCTACACTGACTCCAGCTTCCTGGGATATACATAGATAAGAATTTCACTGTGCTGTAATGCTTATGTGACAAATAAAGGTTTCTTTCTTTAGATAGAAACATCAGGGTTTTCCACTAGCATCTAGACCACCACATTTATACACAAGCACAAGCCTAGATGTGGACTGAAGAAAATTGTTTTTTCTTCATTGTTGTGTAAAACTGAATAGATGGCAAACAGGTAAATAAAAATCTACTGATAATATGCTACTACAGTCTTAACACATTAATCACGGCAATTTTGCTTACTTCCGCGGTCATTATTTGGCTAATAAAACAAACAAAACAAAAATCATTATTAATTCAACAACAAAAATAACTAATTAAGAGCATGATAAAATAGCCTACATCCTGCACACATTATGATTTCATGACCTTGATTTTAATGACTAGTGGCTTCATTAGTTTGTGCACACAATTAACTATCAGCGCATGAAATATAAAAAATTATAATGCCAAATAAATGGAGGTCCTAAATCAAGCCCTATTTAATAAGCTGCTGAATAATGAGGGTGGAAGCCATATTGTTAAATTAAACCCAATTTGTGGATATGATAAATACAAGTAGGACAATTCATGCAGCAATATTCTGTCAGTATTCTAGACTCCTATAAGATTTTCTTCTCACTCATATAGTATGCCATCACAACCCAGCTCTCATTATAACTAGCTTTCCTCAGTTTAACACTGATGTATTTTTAGGCCTCTGCCATTGAGTGAGGGAGAAATTTTTTTCAAGTTGTCCGTCTGTCAGTCCATCTGTCCGAGATTCTCTTTAGTGTAATATCTCAAGAATGAGTGGAAGAATGTTTGTAAGATTTAGGTGGCATCATCATTGTAGCTAGCAGTGAACTTATTAGATTTTGAAATCGATCCAAACAGCATCATGATCTCAACTAGGGCAAATGTCTGAAATCATTTATCTATAATAGCTTCCATCCTGTTTGTTATATCTCCTTCAAAGATGTTCCACATACTGTATCTTCATGATTAGGAACACAAGACCCATCTATCCATCCATCTTTCCATCCATATGTGTGGCTTTGGATCTTTCTGACATTCTTATTAGTGTGATATCTCAGGATCATGTGGTTGAATGTTTGTAGGATTAATGTGGAATTATCAATGGCCAGGAGATGAACTGATTGCAAACAGGTTTAAGGTTACAGCACAGTCAATATTTTTTCATTTTCTTCAACAGCTTCTTTCATGTTTTAGGTATATTTTAAAGGTTTTTTTGGCAGACAAATTAGTAACAAGAACATCTAGACGTGTTATTGGCAGAGCCTCCTAAATGCTGTTGGCGTTGCGTTCTTGTTTTAGCTTAAGTTCCAACTCTGAGAGAGATTAGAAAATAGTGTATTCACCATTAAATATAATATTCAAGATTCAGGAGTTTATATATACAGGAAACAGTGTGTTACACCGTACAATGAAATTATTACTCTGTAAATCCTCCAGCCTCCTATGACATAAATTAAGGAAAGAATAGTATACACAAGGTATAAATTACAAATTTACAATTACAATAAAACCAATATATAAATGTTTTAAGATATTACACAAATGATAACAATTACACACAATTCTTTTACCTTTACTGCCTTTAGTCTCTTTATTGTTAATATTATTTTATTTGGTTTTGTTGTATAACATATGGAATTTTTCCTTTTTTTTTTTTTAGACCCAAAGAGTTTAAAAGTACCACAAGCCACGTATTTATCATGACAAATGGTGTTTTATATGCGAGCACAGATAGACCATTGTGCCTTTTTCAGTGTAGTACCTAATGCTCAAAATGCTTAACATCCACTTGACTGAGATACTTTTCTGGTGTATGCAGTAGCGCTCATGGCGTGTCATCCTGAGACTGTAGATTATAAACTGTACTTAAATCTCACCAAGCCTTTAACTTAAGCAAACTAGAACAAACTGGGTTTGTAGATGTATTTATCAAGCTGTAAAGAAAAAAACAAAAACAAAAAACAATCTTTTATGTAAGCTGTCTACTTCCTGGTTTCTGGTTTCTTGCTTTCTGCACTACTGCTTTTTTCCCCTGTTCTGTCACTCAGATAAACTTGGGGATATTTTATGTTTTATTGTCTGGGGTTGCTGAATATGACACAACTGGAAAAGGAAACAGTGCAAAACAGGTTCAGCATGAGGTTACTGCAGAAGGAAGTAAGCCGTTTGAGGTGTCAGGTGCTTAATCACATGTCTGGCCAAGATTTATGCCATTGTTTAAGCATGTGTTTGAGATATTCAGTCTGTATTGGGCAGGCTGTAACTGAGTTGAATTAGTGCCTGTGATGATGCACTGAAACCACAGAACTACAGCAACATTATAAAGACATGGTCAGAGCTGCTTTCTTTTTTTTTATTTCACTCATGAATGACTTTCAAGCAACACATACTGTATATTTTCCATATGACACATTTTATCCAAAATGGTTTTAGCAGCAATAATAAAAATGTGTGTGTTGCAAGATGTAATGCATAAAACAAATTCTAGTCAGAATTTATTTCATGCATTACATAGGGAATAAACCGCTAGTGAGATAGGGCCATGAATCAACTATTTATAGTGTCTACTAGACCTATACACATAATACATCATAGAGTGAAGCGGATTCTCTAGATTTCTCTTGTGCTTCTTCTGGTGTGGTCACACTGTATAATAATTCTTATTTATCATTTGTTTTCAGCTGTTAATGTTTATAAACGACAGAATATCATTTGTAGTATAATGTCATCATGTGTGCATATTAGAAACTAAACATATATTAGTGATAAACAAATGATTAGCTAGTCAGAACTGAATCATTAACAGTTGGAGACAGTGAGATCACTGGGCAAAAATACAGAACCCTGAAGCATGAACCATGGAACTGGAACTGAAATGTACTTGATTAGGATTATAGAGTATGTGATGGAGTTTAGGAGGTTGGGATGGGAGATTAAGTGGGTTGAGTGACATAATAAGGTGAAAACGAGTGCAATTAAAGTGTCACGTTATCACCTGTTCCTGGAACACCCCAGAGTTTGTTAGTGATCATACCTAAACAAATAACATGATGAAGACCAAGACTCTATCAAAAACAAGTCCAGAATAAGTTCATAAATC
Source organism: Hemibagrus wyckioides (assembly GCF_019097595.1). Lineage (NCBI taxonomy): Eukaryota > Metazoa > Chordata > Actinopteri > Siluriformes > Bagridae > Hemibagrus > Hemibagrus wyckioides. The sequence goes on along the minus strand of NC_080717.1, from coordinate 11,306,701 downwards.
AGGAACTAGTTATGAGCACCAGGAACCTATCCTGAGCTCAAGACAGGGGACACCTTATCCGAAGTGACTTACATTTTATCTCATTTTTATACAACTGAGCCATCGAGGGCTAAGGGCCTTGCTCAGGGGCCCAGCAGGGGCAGCTTAGTGGACCTGAGATTAGAACTCACAACCAATCAGTTCCAATCAATTGTCAAACACCTTAACCACTAAGCTGCTACATCCCCAAAATGGACTACCACCATGGACTGCAGGGGACAATCACACACACATCCACACATCCATTCACACACTACAGAAAATTTAGAGATGCCATTCAGCCTACAATGCATAGAGGAAACTACCAATGCCCATGGAGAACATGCAAACTCAGGGCAGCATAAATTAAACGCCAAATCCTGGAGATGCAAGGCAAAGGTGTGAGGCCATCCACCAAATATCAAGCACCTAGGTAAGAAAATAGGCAACATTTGCATATTTTGTGCCAACTGAATATAATATTTAATCCTTAGTTCCAGTGCAAAACATGGGCTAGTTCAAGGGCATGAGTACTTATAAAAAGGCTTTATATGCATTGTAATTACACATTGTGTTCACAATGCATTAATTGACAAAGCTACAGGTGATCATTAACTTCCTATGTGAGTTTGTGCTATGTAGTGATTATTCCAGCAACAAAGATGAGTAACATCTTGGCATGAAGCTTTTTTAGCATATGCAGCTATGAGGAGATAAAAAATCTTCTTGGCAGATTGCAGAGATAATAAAACATGTCTGATGTAGAGTTAACAGAGCTTGTATTTCACCAGATTCTTGTTTTGTGGAAAAGCAGAGGAGTATTGCAGAATGTACTGCATAGAGCCAACAGAGTGCAGCTGGGATTAAACACAGAGAGAAAGATCCCCCCTGCCAATTCTGTGCCAGAATTCTTTTCCTGTTCAAGATTTGAGTTATGTTTACAAAAGGAAAGCCTGGATATTGTTGCAGCATACTTAGTAAGCATTCACATTTCATCTGTTTTCATTCAGTGATATAAATAGTCTAAATCTTACCATGCACTTTTTAATGCGATAAAAATATCACATTTACATTTGTATGAAATCTCAAACTGCCTTTTATAAAAAAAACCCATCATGATCAAAATCCTTTTTTTTTTAAACACTTAGAGCATTTGTACTGGCAGCACCTAATCAGTAGTGTATAAACAAGATGACATCTGTGTAGATGTGCAAGCTTTTCCTGTGACCTAAATGCTGGGTAATAGTGCATGTGCTCGAATAACAGCTTGGTTTCCTCCCACGGATTTGCAGCTGTAAATGTCACTCTGTTTGCAGTGAATGAAGCTATAATCTCCGGCTGGAACAGAGCTTTTAGGCAGGCAGCCACATCACCTAAGTGCCATCTCAATCACATTTATGGGCCCTCTGTTTGTGTTTGTCGTGTCAGGAGGGAGAAGTGAGGAGGTTATGATTCCCACTGAAACACTGTGGGTGCACTTATTTACTTATTTTCTTCTTCCATAACACATATTTAATTTTAGAAGTGAGTTTACCGAGCACCTGTGCCCTAAATTACAATGTGAAACCATCTTGGTTCTTCGGTAGAATACATAAAGTACATATATATAAAGTTTATATATATATATATATATTTCTTTTCTTTCTTATGAGACTTTGCCAAGGCTAGCTATAGAGGAAGCCAGATCTTGTTAATCCTTACTGTTTGGGCTTTATTTTTCCTGTCTATGCTTTATCCAGCTTCCTAGCACTAGTCTGTTGTCAGGCTACACACAGCCAGACACTGTTGTTTGGATTTGAATTTTTAAGCAAGACTGACATGAGTTTAAATCACAATCTGTCCGTATAGGGGTTTTAAAGTAGATGAAATGTGAAGTTCTGGGAAGAAAATGGCTCTCATTGTGAAATGAATTGTCCACATTCGCCTTTCTGTGACCCACGGCAACAAAAAATGAGAATTTTCCCCTTTAACATTCAGTGAACTGATACATTACATGAAGTGAACCTAATGGCAGGGACAGATGTGTAACAGTGCAGTTCAATGGAGCAAAAGCCCTTCTTTCTCAGCTAATCTATCCTCCACCCTCTGTTCTCATCCCTGCTGCAGCCCTCAGGAAACACACTTTTCTGCATTCTCTTACAAAATGAGGGTGGGCGAAAAAGCACTTACACAAATGAGTCTTCATCTAAACTACATACTGTGTTGAATGATTGCATTCAATCACATTTCATTTACATGTGCCTCTGTCTGTGCATCACAATTAAATCCTCTACTAAATCCTTGGCCAGTCACAATAAACTAGATTGACTCACATTTTACAGTGTAAGAGTGGCTGGTGGCATGCCAAATAAAAATTTTAATAGTTAAGAAATGTATTTTTGATTACTTTATTAATCTACACAGGTCAGTCATAACACTAAATCAGTTGACAAGTGAAGTGAATAACTGTGATTATTTCTTAAGAGTGTCACTTGTCAAGTAAGTAGGATAGTGTAAACTGTACACAGTGCATCTATACTGTCATGCTGCTATATGTATGTTACAAACATATGTTATTGGATACCATGGTTTTCACAGTTCTCAGGTTTGCACATCACATCATTTTGTTTTCGTTGCACATGTTTTTTTGGCACTATGTGTCCTGTCATTTGTTGTATTTGTACTTCCTCTTCCTGCACTGTCTTATCTTTGCACTGTTTGCACTTGGTTGCACATGTTGTACTTTATATAGCTAGGAAAAACTCCTGTCCTAACTCTGTGTTGTTGTCTGTTGTAATTCTATGTTGTATGTTGTTGATGTAGCACCAGGGTCCTGGAGAAACTTTGTTTCATTTCACTATGTACTGTGTCAGCTGTATGTGATTGAAATGACAATGAAAGCTTCTTGACTTGACTTGATCACAGCTTGTTGTGTATGGGGCTGAGTTGCTGCAGAGTGGTCAAAGTGCACTTGATAACCTCTGTCCACTGCCGAAAGCCCCTGCAATGGGCACATGAGCATCAAAAGTGGACAATGGAGTAATGCATGAAGGTGGACTACTCTGATTAATCATGTTGTCATTTACATCATGTGGATGAATGTGTGCATGTGAGTTGCTTACCTGGGAAAAAATGGCACCAGGATGCACTATGGGAAAAAGGCAAGCTGGTGGAGCCAGTGTGATGATCTGAGCAATGTCCTGTTGGGTAACCTGGTGTCCTGGCATTAATGTAAATGTTACACTGACACGTATTGCTTACCTAAACATTGTTATCCCTTTGCAGAGAAAAAAATAATTCAGGAATGGTTTGAGGAACATGGCAAAGGTGTTCACTTGGCCTCCAGATTCCCCAGATCTCAATCCGATCGAGCATCTGTGGGATATGCTGGACAAACAAGTCTGATCCATGGAGGCCCCACCTTGCAACTTACAGAACATAAAGGATCTGCTGCTAAGATCCAGGTACCACATATCACATCACACCTTCACAGTTCTTGTAGAGTCTATGCCTCATTGCATCAGAAAAGAGATTTCATGTCACTGGAACTAGGTAACCTGTTCCAGCATGACAGTGCCCCTGTGCACAAAGCAACCTCCATGAAGACATGGTTGCCAAAGTTGAAGTTGGCCTCAAGTGGCCTACAAAAACCTCAACCCCAATGAATGCATTTGTGATAAAGTGAATGTCAACTTCCCCCCAGACCTCCTGACCCAACATCAGAGTGTGACCTTACTAATGCTCATGTGGCTGAATGTGTAAATCATCACAACCATACTCCAAAATCTAGTGGAATATCATTCCAGAATAACAGAGGCTGTTGTAGCAGAAAACAGGAAACAAATCCAGATTAATGGGTGGAATAAGATGTTCAACAAGCATATAGGGCTGTGATGGTGAAAAAACTGTGATTACTGTTGGAAAGAGAAGAATATCTGATTAACTATGACCAGTAGAGTCAGAGACTCTGGTTTAAATATCTGAGTGAGGTTGCCAGATCTGCATGAAATAAGCAGCCAAAGGTACATTCTAAACTTTTTTTTTTTCAGTTCAAATAATATTTTTACAAAACATATGTGAACATTAGCACAGTATTGTTCCATCATAAAGACTGAAAGGGAGAACATTTAGAGTTCAACTAGGAGGAAGGTGCTACTTTTGGGGTGGTCTTCAGTTATATCGATTCAAATGTTCCTACAGGATTGCTAGTACATTTCAGTACTAGGATTATTAATGTTCTAGGAAGATTATTGAATCTCTGTACTAATAACATTGTGAAACGAACAATTATTAGAGAAAATATTTTTCAGACAGTACAGAAATTAAACAGCATTTTCACCAAAAAAAAGACACATATTGGAGGAGATTACCTTAAATCAGGCACATATTGGAGGAGATTACCTTACATATCTGCTAATGCATGATTTAATATATTAGATGTAATTGACTACACTTATGCAAAAACCCAATTTGAAAACTAACAAGACCAATTTGTACTTTTTTTGTTGTTAATTATCTTATGCACACTGTTTAATATGGTTGATCAAGCAATTTCCTTTGTTAGTAATGTCCTCCCTGCCATGTGGTCAGATTTGTGACTTACAGAATGTTAAAGTAATGGCATTGCTTACAGCTCAATTTGAGAATCAATTTTTCTGCAGCAGTAGGGTAGGCATTTAGCATTTAGCGCCGAGGCAGGCTCAGCAGGTCTCAGCGGGGTGATGAAGGAGCATGCTTCTCGGGGGGGACTGCATGTTGATTGATTCTGCTGAGGTTTCTGTTTACTTTCCGATCACAAGCATGGGGTGTATAAATCATTCTAATTCGCACCTCGGTTGCGGCGCAGCCCACTCTTGTTCTACTGCAGTCAGTCTAGTGTGGGCCTGTTGGGGCCTCAGCCAGCTAGATTTTAAAAGGTCTTTGAGGATGCTTGGTTTCAAAAACATAACCCTATGCCATTATAAGAGAAGGCCTCATTCTGCAGGAAGCATTTGAAAGCACTCAATTGCACCAAAAGGTCAACTTTTTAATAGAACTAGCTGTTTCAACAGTAGTAATTATCTCCCAGTGAAAAAGTATTATCTGCAACTCAGCAGCTTTAAAGGTTGCAGTTAAATTTAGATGTCAGTTATTTTGTTTCTAAAAGTTGATTATAACTAAGAGAGAAAAAATCATTAAAAACCTGACATCTTTGTTCTTACATGTCATGGATCTATGAAATTGGCTAGCTAAATGCCAGTGAACTAGCACAGAGATGAGCTATAATTGTTTTGAATACACTGTAAAAAATTTTGTACTGTAAAAAAAACTTCTTCTTTGTAGGCCAACCTGGATTTGATCTTTTCCCTCCCATTTTGTCTACGGCCTTTCCTTTGTTGTCCTGTTTGTACTACAATCAACCACAGTCTGTTTTTGACCTGTTTGACCTCTGCCTGATGATTTGGATCTGTTTGTTTAAACTCTGATAAAATCTCACCTGCACTTGCATCCATGCAGCCTCTCTCTGTCACTCTGACACACATAAAGAGACATAACTGAGACATAAAGAGATGAAAAGAATAAAAATAAATAAATAAAGATTAGTAGCTTTTAAAGAAAGTATTATAAGAAGTTGATATCAGTGCATACTCATTTACATTTCTGGCATTTGACAGACACCCTTATCCAGACAAACTTGCAATTTGTCTCATTTGTTATAATTGAGCATTAATAGCCTTGCTGAGAGGCCCAGCAGTGGCAGCTTGGTTGACCTGGGATTCAAACCCATAACCTTCAAATTGCAAGTCTAACATCTTAACCACTAAGATACCAATAACAGTGATGGAAAAGGAAAATTGGATTATGCCATCTCTAAAAAATAGCGTGATCAGACCAGCATGATACTTTAAATGTGTTTTACAGTTCATTCCATCAGCCCACGTGTTAATATTTACAGTATTGCCAATTCCACGCATAGACATACAGCTCTGGAAAAAAATTAGAGACCACTGCCCAATCTCCAGATTTGAACCTTATTGAAAACCTCTGGAATGTCATCAAGAGGAAGATGAGCTGTTTGCTTTTTTGCAAAAAAGAGTGGTATAAAGTTCCCCAACAGCAATGTGAAAAACTGGTGGAGAGCATGGAGCCAAAACACATGCAAATCGGGGTTATTCCACCAAATACTGATTTCTTAATGTTATTTAGCCGAAGCATTAACACAATTTGTTTACAAATTATTTGTATTTTGTTTTATTTGAGTTATTAAAGCTCTGCAAATACTGCATGATCTTGGGTTATTTTGATGTGTTGTCATTTCCTTTAAATATACACTCTAAATAACAATAGTTATATTTTGAATTTAGGAGAAATATTGTCAGGAGTTCACAAAAAATGAAACAAAACTGTTCATCTACATTTACATTTACATTTCTGGCATTTGGCAGATGCTGTACAATTATTTACCTAGAGCAGAAATACAACCTTGTCTGTCCTGTTTTTTTATTTCTTATATTGTTCTATTTTTTTGATTTAAAAAATTTATAGCTTTGATTGTTTAGGGTAAGTGCAACAGGTCTTAATTGGAGATAAACAGTATTTAAAATAACTACAGTAGTATAACATCACTGTTATCAATGTGACAAGTAAAATGTGGAGCTCCTGCTCTTTTTATTAACAGATTAATAAAACTAATCTGTGTGAAAGCATAATGTCTTTGCGATCGAGTACTTAACGATAAACCTTAGTAGAATTAGTACTGTCATTAAGAAGAAGAATATATAAGAGTTAGAGCAGATCTTTTATTCCTCTGGGTGGTCACTGTGCAGGTTAAATAAGATGATGAGCCAAGTCAATATTGTACACTTGCACATATAGATATACACAGTCTACATTTCTAATTCTGCGGCATAGTTTTATTTTTTATTATGTTTGTGCATGTATATATGAGTGTGTGTTTTTTATTTATTTATTTATTTATTTATTTACATTTTTTTGTTCTTGTTTTGGTATTTACTGTGGACAGGAAAGAAAGATTGCACATTGCACAAACATCATTGTACACACTGTGCACATGACAATAAACACTTTAAACTTAAAAATTAAAAGATTACTATTACCTACTGTTATTTCCATGCTTACTTTAGTCAGAGGACAGACTTGGGCTCAGCCTGGACTAAATGCAGACTAGATTTTTTTATAAATTATAAATAGTTTATTAGTTTGATAAATGTTACCAAGTCATTTGCAATTCATTTGATTCATCCTAGATTGACAACAAGGTTTTATTTTATTTGTCACATACATTTTACATGTGTAGTAATAATGTAATAATGAAGTAAAATGTTTTTCCTAAATTACTCGTCACTCAGAGTACAACAACCAACAGAACCAGCATTGAACTAAGGTTAATAAATTAAGTGGTTCGCACATTGCCCCACATCTCCAGGGTTGGGGGTTCAATTCCTGCTTCCACTATGTGTTGAGTTTGCATGTTTTCACTGTGCCTCAGGGTCTTCTCTGGGTTCTGTGCTTTCCTTCCCAAGTCCAAAGATGCGTATTGTAGATTGATTGGCATCTCTAATTTGCTGTTAGTGTGTGTGTCTTGTGACCAGAGTCTCCTGGGAATGACTGCAGGTTCCCTGAGACCCAGAAAGATATAGCAGTGAAAATGGATGTACATTATATAGAATAAATAGAATTTGTTTTGTCCCCACAAGAATAGGAATTTCTGTTTCACCTGGTGGGGACATTTAGCTGGTTTCCACAATACAAACTGTATTTTTTGTGAGGGGGGGATGGTTCTAGTTGGGTTTAGGTGGTTTAGACATAAAATTAACTAGCTGCAGTTATAATTACGTCTGCATTTTTCTCACATGGACTGTCACACAGACAATTGTGTGTTTTGGGGCTTGGATTAGCATTTGAAAATTAAAGCCAACTTGCAGTCTTTTGCAGCCTCTACATTTTTTTTTCCACGTTCCATCTTTATGTTCATTTTACTCTGATATTCTGTGCCTGAGCTGCCAGTATTTCAAACACGTTTCTGTTTTTCTGCTGCTTCTGCTTGTTTCAGTAGTGGTTATAAAGTGGCAGATGAGAAGCAGTGCACATGCTGCAGTGTGTATCTGTTATTCAGGAGAGTCCCTGAAGGTGCATGGGGGCTGGCCAGGTGCCGTATAGAAGTGAATTATGATGTATAAGGCTGCCGCGTTCCTGTAGCCCCCATCGGCACTGCACAGAGTCGATGTGTGACTCAGCCTGACACTGCAGAACTCGCACTCTATTCACAATCTGCCTACAGCTGCTAAATCCAAGCAGATAACGCCAGGATCTTAATGTGCCATTGATAAGGCAGTTCACAATGATGGAGAGCAGCTCTGCAGTTGGACTCTAACCTATTAGATGTTACCGAACCAATCATCCAGTTTGTACACTATATATTATCTACTCTATGACAGCTTAACGATACCAGTTGCTTATCCACAAAGTGAGCTGAAATTGAATGGACTATTTAAGGCTAGAGAGCAAATTAATGAGGAAAGGAACCACTTGTTTACATCAAATCACAGATATTTATATAAACTGTCTTTCTCTAGATGTGTAGGGCAATGTGTTTTGACTATTTCTCTTACATTAAGGTTGTTGTTATGTCAATGCCGGAAACGGTGTTCAACTGCACTAGAGTATTACATGGTCTACAAACATGACCACTACACACGGCTACACCCAGCACCAACACACACTGCCACATTCAAATTCACCAGCTTTCTGATTACACAGAGCTGTTCACAATTACACACCACAGTATACAAGGACTATCATTTCACACTCACCTTGCGAAGTAAATACTCAGTTTCCCGTGCCTGATTTTACCACAGAGTTTGTCATTGATTAATGCTGTTATGATTTCTGGATTATTGCCTCTTTCTTGATTCACAAATTTGTTTTGCCTAGTCTACTATGTCTGCTCATCACCTGACCCACGCCTGTAATTTGACTTTGATTGTGCCTGACATTTTGGATTTCTCTGCCTTTGCTCTTATTAAAAGTGTCGAAGAGCATTTGCATCCGTTTAAACTCACTGTTTGTGACAGAGCATTTCTGAGGAGCCAGAAAATGAGCTTGCCTGGCCCAAAAATATTTGCAACCTTGCCCAAAACATTTACTATCCACAAATCTAATGGCAGTGGTTTACTGTAGATGTTCTGTGGAGGAGGAAATTGGGCAATTTGAAGCAAAGCAAACATGCTGAAAGAAGAGAATGATTTTGATTATAGATTTTGAAAAAAGGCAAGGCATGTAACAAACAGAGCAACTATGGGTTTTTATTATCTTTTATAAGGGCAGACAGCATATTTAACTGAATATTTCTCAGATTAATACAGATTTAATTTCCAAAGTTTAATCTCAAACATAGCTTGTACTGATTGTCATTTACTGCTTAAAAAGTAAGCATATTGTAGTAGCATGCCATCTTCTCCTATTTTAGATCATTAGATCATCATATATTTATGATTTCTATACAGTTTAGCTATTTGGATGTTTAGATTGACATACCCGATGCTGTCTGATGTGTAGTGTGTAGTCTGCATACTGTCCTGTTCTTTGTGCTTCATTTGTTTTAGACACATAGCTTTTGTCATAGTATTTCACTTTAGGTAGTCTTATGTGCTGCAGGAAGTTTCTAGAGACATATTTTTTGAAGTTTCTAGAGACATATCTTTTCTGAAAATGAAAGATATTTCTCTATATAAAGGAACAACTTGGTGTTGTTATTTGGCATGGCTTTTGTCTGCACCAGAGCCTGGTCCATGTCAGGAATTAAAGGGTGCTCAGTGTGGGAGTGTATTGATGGTTTTTTTCTTTGATGGTGTGCCCTTTGAGGGTAGATTTTACTACACAGGATTCACTGCTATCTGTTGCAGGCCAGTTTTTTTTTTCTCAGCTTCACATTGGCTACAGCCCTGATTATCTAGTTTGAAGTCTTACACATTTCAGTGATGCATTTTACTTTTAATAAGAACTATTAATGAGAAATTGACAGTAATAATAATAATAATAATAATAATAATAATAATAATAATAATAATAATAATAATAACAATAGAAGATTAGATACCATGATGCACTCCTTGAGGCAGTAGGCCAGAGAGAAAGACATCCAGTTGAGGCTTTGATGTGTGTTGCAGTTGTCCTTACCACCAAGAAGAGAAAAACTGACTAATTTGAAACTAGTACAGACTACTAAACTACCAGACAATGACCCAAACCAAACAAGACCATCATAAGCCCAAGACAAGAACTAGATAAAGAGTTTTAGACCACTTATTGTTTTGGTAGTGCAAAGGAACTTTTATGCTTGCATCATTATGGGCATTCTGAGAAGAAGGTTGGGGAACAGCATCAAGCAGGATAGGTGAGCTCTCCAGAGGGTGGTGCAATCAGTCAAGCACACCATCCACACTGAGCTCCCTGACTTTTACTCTATAGTCTGTCTACAGCAAGTGGTTCTGGACCAAGGTCAGGAAGACAGTAGAAGACCTCAACCATCCGAATCCAAACAATGGTCTCTTCCCATTGTGAAGAGAATGAGGAAGAGCTTCTTCCCACAGACCATTCAGGCCTCATACCTCAAAACCTCATACTGTTTTTAGAACAGAACATATTTCAGTAGAATTGTACACAACTTCAAAATTTGTACTTACAGTCCTACTGTATTCTTATTATTTTTACATTTTCTATATATTTCCTGTATAGTTAAATACATTTTCTATTTTATTGTAATTCTGTATTTAGTCTATTTTTATTTTTTGTATGTGTGTGTGTGTGTGTGTGTGTGTGATTATGTATGTGACTAATAAAATTAGTTTTACCTAATCTGTTTTAGAGACGTTTAGAAAGTAGAAGTTTAGAAATGTGAAATTAATTCAAGACCTATGGTCGATACAAGATTACATGTTAATTGAATTTACTGGATATTTGCATTCTTACTATGCTTCAATATTCTTAATATGTGATGTGATATCTGAGAGGATGATCTGCAGATCTCAGGTGAGTTTGGCTGCCAGCAGATACTGCAGTAGCCCATCTATCAAACAGGATGCAACACTGTCACTGATGGGGGGGGGGGGGGGGGGGGGGGGGGAGAGAGAGAGAGAGAGAGAGAGAGAGAGAGAGAAGAGAGAGTATTGTTTCTGTGTTCTTTATCAGTGTGACATGGTGGCAGCAGATGCACACACACACACACACACACACACACACACACACACAGATGGAGATGTAAGTGTTAGTGTAATAGAAACTATGTGACATTCATCAACTTCTATATCATTTGTTCCTGTTAAGGAAGTTTTTTAAACCAACATTATTTACATTTACATTCATTCGTCTTCATTAACTGCTTTGTCACAGTAGATCCAGAGCCAATTTTGGTAAGAAATAAGGGCTCTGTCAGGCAAAGAAAAGTACTAGTAAAAAGAAAAAATAGAGTGGAAAAAAGTGCAGCTTTAGGATTCTTAAAACCATCACAAACCTCACACTGAATTCCCATATAGACCTGAATAGGAACCCAAATGGATCCCATTAAAAATCATGTAGAAATTGTCCAATAAGACAATTCCTACAGGAATCTGGAGCTGTGAGCTGTCAGTGCTCATCACCACACCACCATGCTGCCATGTTATTTACAGTATTTACTGTAATCACATTTTCACATTTACTTAATAAAGAATGAAAAATCTGAATATGCTACAACTTTTATCCACTCCACACAGAAAAATAAAATACAGTCACCAACATGAACTACTGGCTTAATTATCTGTCAGAGATGAAGAATGGCGAGCTCTAATATTTACTCCCACTCACCCGAGTTCAACTGATTATATCAACACTGTATAACATGCTTTGATTTATGCTAATGTATACACTTTTTTTTAAATTCATTGATGGAATTATATAATTAATAGTCATTAATATGCATGTGTTAAGCAAAATTCTATTAATATACTTGCTTTGTTAATATTACCTATGGTTTATTACTGCTAAAGCTGATGGTTTTTAAATGATTATTTTTTCGTTTGTTTTTAATGGAAGCCATGTTGCAACATTTGCTTGTCGCCTTTGTATATTTAGCATATATTATGCGTCTGAGGCAGCTAGGCCATTCTTATGTTGAACTTTTTCAGGAGAGATGTGAGTGAGAAATTCAGGATTTCTTTTATTTCTTTTATTTTATATTTAATTTATTTGTATGGATAGCCTTTCCGTTCTGTGCTCTGTTGTTGTGCTAAAGGGTGAAAATATCAAAGCGGTGCAGGAAAGCACTAAGTGGGAGTGTATGTAGGCATTTCTTTATCATATTATTGATGGAGGCAGCAGGTAGCAAAGAGACCAAGGAGCAAGATTTGGCTCTGTTTAAATGATTGATGAAACTGGTAAACCTAGCGGCACTAATATGGCTGTTTGAGGTCTAGAAGGTTTCTTGAAGTTGCACAGGAAGGCTTAGGCTGAAGATAGTCAGAGTGGGGTTGTTTTCATAAATGTAGCATCATAATTTATTTGTGCACTCCTGACCATTACACCTATATGCGGGCCTCCTTCTCTTTGTTTAGAATTTTCTAAGAGGCCCAAAGCTGTTTCATCATGACAATGCTCCTGTGCACAAAGCACACAGCTCCATGAAGACGTGGTTTGCAAAAGTTTGAGAGGAAGAACTCAAGTGTGTTGCACAGAGCCCGGACTTTAACCCCACTGAACACACAGCAAAAGAGGGGATTAAGTCTGAAATAGGATGATCAGGAAGCAAATATGAATGCGATAGTCACATACTTTTGGCTGTAGTGGTTGTAACACTTTTGTTACTGTTTACATCATCCATATAACGTATATTAAAATTTCTAAAATTTCTAAGCAATAAATTTCATTATATCACAGTGACAGTGTGAAATGCTCAGTTGTGATTGGTCAGATGGTGTTGATTAATTTTCTTCATTTGCAAGGTTTATATTCATTTCAAGGCTTCTGTCGTTTCAAATTTCATAGAAACTTATATAGCAGATGCTTTGTACAGAGAGGTGTAAGGGGACATTGGCTTTCTGTACAATTTTAGAAGGAGTCTGCAGAGTATGTGGTTTGTAGTCAGAAAGTCAGAGATATTATATGTAAGATATAATAATGCAGAGGTAATAATGTTCTTTACTTTTCACAACACTGAAAAGTCTTCGGGATGAAAAGGATTTCTGTTTGACAAGCTGCATTTTTGTCTTATTAACTACAGAAGAGAGAAAAAAAACAGAGTGCTAGTGAAAGTGATTCAGGATTCTTTTGTTGCCACACTGTGGTGTTGATGGTATTTGGGAAAGACAATGCATTCATGATTGTAATGATAGGTTCAGGATTTGCTTCAGGGTCAAATCACCTTCTCATTGATTATTTTCTTATAACAGCAAACCCTGTTGCGTTTTATTTCCTATGTATTGTTGTTCACAGGAGGATAAATCTCATCATCTTAAAGTCTTAAATCTTAAAGTCATATTTTTTTTCACATTTGGCAAGCACAAACTGATATCCAAGAGCCTTAAAGCCAATTCATAAGCTTAAAGCCTGGGGAAGCTATTCAAGGTGAGATATTTTGTCAGATCAAGCGTAACCATGCATTTGTACAAGTTTCTGTGAACCTGAAATCCGTTATCTTATCTCCCTGGCAGTGAACACCAAAGGCACCATTAGTGTAGCCATGGCCTGAGCTAAAGCCATTTGAGTTTGGCTGTTTTTCTGAAGATTAAAGATCATTGTAGTCATGCTTTACAACGCAGACTGCAGCACTCAGTCACAGCAGATGGCACTGCTTACTGAACCTTGTCTCTCAGTGGGCGACTCATTGCTTATCATGAAGAGAAGCTAACCAAAAAAAGCATGCCCCTATGAAATCTACGCATGAAGCCATTACCTAATAAGAGAGCTCTGTTAAGTACATTTAAGCAAATGTTTACTCTGTGAGCACGCACAAGACTATAATGCAGAAACTCATCACAATTACATTTTATGTTAAAAATTTAAGTTCAACACATTTCTTGACTCACTGCCTTGAAAGGTCTGTCCATCTGCCACAAAACTAAGTTTGGCTTCTTTGTAGTGTTACTGGATATAAAATCAGAATCATGTTTATTTTATGTGAGTGGCAATTAGAAGATTAAAGTAAAAGCACTGGGTAAGAGTGCAGGTTTTAATGATGCAAATGGTACTGGTAATGCTGCAAAGAGCCAAGTTTTCTTTGTTATGTTTGACCTCAAGTCTCTCTCTTTCTGAAATATTACAGTCTAGGAGCTGAAAAAATTCACATCAAGAAATATTTTCCCCAACTTTTCCAAACTCTGCTTTTCTTTTCATCTCTAGTAGAGCTTTTTATAATGCAAAATTAAGGATCACCACATTACATCGTTACCTTACAGATATATGTTTAATGTATAATTCTTCACATCTCAGACTGAAAGACTGGGCCTCGAGGGGTATATGGTATATGCTAGAACAGAGATTTTTTCAGTTTTAAAAAGGTTATCCCAACGTAGACTTCTTCAGGTAGAAATAAGTCTGTAAGATCTCGGTGTAAAATCTAAACTACATGGTAATACGCAGTATTTAACCTGGGATGTAAAACAATTATGAGCCAAAAGATTTTACTTGAACACTGCGTGTCAAGGATGTTATGAGCAGTTGATATATGTGACATACAATATGTTATATGTTACCATGAGCTGCCACAATGGTTTATGTCTCCTTGTATTATTACCACCGTCCTTATACTTTAACTGTCATAATATTTTATGTCATCAAATCACACGCTAATTTTTGCTATGTGTGCACAAGTTAGCATGTAATGATTTACTACATGATTTTGATCCTAAAACTGTCTCCATCAATATTTATGCAGTGAACATTATGCACATTCAGAGATGTGTTATTGAGGTACTGAAGCTCCCCATGACTTGAATAAAACAGAGGATTTCTGTCAATGTATTACAGTGTAGCACATAAATAATAGAAAATTTAAAAATGAAATATATAAGAGACTAATATGTTGATTATTATGAGTGGGAAGATGGCGAGCATTAAAAAAAACTAATATAATAAGTCTTTTATGTAATATATAACAATATAATGCTGCATGAATGCATGAATAGTCATAATTATAATAATCACATTCTTTAGTGTTATATTCAACTTTATGGACATATACATCAGCCATAACAATAAAATCACTGAGAGTTGGCCTGAATAACAAGTTTCATTAAAATGGCACATGTTAACGGGTGGGATATATTAGGCAGCAAGTGAACTGTCAGTTCTCAAAGTTGAAGTTTTAAAGGCAGGAAAAATGGGCAAGTGTAAGAATTTGAACCACTTTCACATGGGCCAAATTGTGATGACTAGACTACTTGGTCAGAGGATCTCCAAAATAACAGGTCTTCTGTGGTGTTCCTGGTATGCAGTGTTCAGGAGCTACCAAAAGTAGTCCAAAGAAGGACAACTGGTGAACTGGTGATGGCCATGGATGCCCAGGGCTCATTGATGCAAGTGGGAAGTGAACGCTAACAGATTTGAAGATCAAAAGATCTGCTATAGTACAAATTGCTGAAAAGGTTAATATCAACTATGATAGAAAAGTTTCACAGAGTGCACTGCAGCAGGATAATACTCCCTGCCACACTGCAAAAATCATTCAGGAATGGTTTGAGGAACATGATAAAGATGTTGAATTGGTTTCCAAATTCCCTAGATCTCTATTCGATCTAGCATCTGTGGGACTTGCTGGACAAACAAGTCTGATCCATGGAGGTCTGACCTGACAGCTTATAGGACTTAAAGGATCTGCTGGCAATCCTTTGGTGCCAGATACCACAGCACACCTTCTTGTGGAGGTCTTGTGCAGTCCATGTCTCAAAGGGACTCTTTCATCCTCATTATTCTTATTATTATATTTTTAAAAATCATGCTTTGGTAGTTGTATTAATACTTAATAAAGCCACAAGATGTTTATCATCAAGGTCATGAAACTATGATGTGTGTCAGATATAATCTATTTTATAACACGTTTTTTCTATTTTGATTTATCAAACTGATAAAATGATAGCAATGTTTTGGTTAATTCGGAGCATTCTCTGGTAAAGAACATTTGGCCACAGTATGAAAAAAAAACTGTTTATACACTACCAGTCAAAAGTTTGGACACCTTTTAATTCAATGTTTTTTGTTTAGGGATTTATTTTCTACATTCTAGAACAATAGTGGAGATTTCAAAACTATGAAATTACACACATGGACTTAAGTAATCCATATGTAATGACAACAAAAAACAGTCAGTTGTTATTTTAAGACACGAAGGTCAGGTGTTCTGGAATAGTTCTTGCAAGAACAGTATTGTCAAGTGCATTTGCAAAACCCATTAAGCACCATGATGAAACTGGCTCACATGAAGACCATCCCAGTAAAGCAAGACCAAAACTGACCTCTGCTGCAGAGGGGAAGTTCATTTAGAGTTGCCAGCCTCAGAAATCACCAATTAACAGCACCTCAGATTAGAGCCGTTATGAAGGCTTTACAGAGCATCAGTAGCAGACATATCTCAATATCAACTGTTCAGAGGAGATTATTGTGTATTTTGGCCGCCTTGTTTTACAATGTAGAAAGAAATAAACATCAGGAAAGACCATGGAATTAGAAGATGTGTCCAAACTTTTGACTGGTAGTGTATATTCACTCAAATGTCCTTGAGATATGCAATGCATATATAAGATTAAAATGGGAAATAAAAACCACTCCTAGACTTTAATGAATTATTTAATATTGGCCTCAAATTGCATTCCATAATTTACCCAAATGCATTTAAAGCCCAAAATATACATTTCAACATTTCAGCATTATTGCAATAAAACACAATAATCCAAGGTCAGAATCACATGAAACTGAAACATGCCCCTGTTTTCTTCAAACTCCACCTGACACCTTCTAATCCTGTACAACTGTCTGGAGTAAAGCTGAAGTCTGTAGTTACATCTGAGGTCTGAATACCGATGAGTGCAATTTCAGTAATTTATCCTCACTACACACACTTAACTCTGAATATAGCTCAGTGTGCATTATTGATGTGCATGTGTATGTGTGTAAATCACTGCTATTTCTACGTTCAGCGGCAGGTTCTTGATTGATAGTAGTCCTTTCTAATGACTTGGCTTTGGCCTTTTGCTCCAGGACACCAGGCAGCATACTAATATAAACTGGTGAAAATGAGCTGATGAAGCAATACTTACTGATGAGCTGCAGTACTGACTGAGGACAGTGGATCTTGAAACAAATTGACAGCTGAAGATCGAAAACGCTCTGAGGGGCTTGGAAGTACATAAAAAAAAGCCTCTTTGGGTGCTTTACAGAGAGGCCAAACAGAGTAGCACTGCAAATTTGCATTTAGCCCCTAACCTTCTGTTCACTGCTTCAATTGGAATATTATTTTAGATTGATGAGGGGTTTTCAGGCATATAAAATATGTATTTCTTTTAAATTAATAAAACTAGCCATGACCACAACTACAGACATGTGCAAGAGAAACTGTCAGAGTTTTTTATTTTTTATACTTCATAATTAAAAGAGGAGAAGGCTACAGGGCAAGAGTTCTTGCCAGTTCAAAGAATTACTCTGGGCCTGAACATGATATGAAATCAAAATCAAACGCTTTTCTGTTTTAAGGAAGTGAATTGATAAAATATTAAAATTCACAACACTGGTATGGATGCCAGTAAAATAAATCATTTTAAATAGACCAAAACATGGCAATGTTAAAATTCTGAACTTCTAGTGCATTCTAAAATGTTTATTGTAATGTTACATTTTATAAACCTGAACATTTTTCAGAGTTATTTCTTTAAAACCATTTCATATTTTGTAGATCATGGCTTTAATTTTCATTTAAACAATAAGCAATAGCTCAAAATCAAGAAAATCAGTCTGTACAGTACCATACTCATGTGATGCATTCATTGAGTTCAAAGTACATGCAGAAGCCGAACAGCTCTTTAAACACATGTGCTTTATTTAGCTTCAGTGTAATGATACCATCAACCACTTGGCTGTCAGCTCTGATTTGCAATCAGCAAATGGCAGACAGAATGCGGCACAATCAGCTCAAAGTTAGTCAGCTGCTCACCCCTGCTCCCCATTCACCTTCCCTTTACTCAGAATATGTTCTTTTGAAAGAAAAAAGGTTTATTGTTTGACTCACAGTTAGAATTTGACAAAAATTAAAACAGTATTAAAGGTTTGTTAAGTCAAGACTGCCTCTCAAAATAATCCTGACAGACTAAACAGATCAAGTCACCTACCTTGGTTTAATTAATGTACACTCCATCCTGAACACATACAGACTTCCTGTCATTGACATGCTTATGGAGAGGATCAGGGTCAACACCAGGACAGACTCTGTCAGCCAAGATGAATTGTCACTGGATTTTAATGATGAAGTAGGCCATTTAAAAAAATCACATTTGCCAAGTGTATCAGCTTTCTAGTGTGGTTACAATTCTGTAGTAAGAGCAATATTTTAATTAAGGACTGTTTAATCAGATTTTGATTGGTTGTCTGATTAAGCATGCTCCAACACTTAACCTTACTGCAGCATGAAAAGCACAAACATACATACATTGCATAAATTCAAGGTCACATTGCATTAGATCACTTCATCATGGACAGTCAGAAATGAAGAAAGAAACCAGTCACAATAGGTGTGTGTGTAATAGTAAAGCAGGCATAATTAATTGCTTTTGTGGTGGTGGTGTTGTCATGGTAACTGTATTCACGGTAAAATGGCTGAAATGGTGTATCTAAGGTGTATTTATACCTAGCATGGCAACTCATGAGTCGAGTTTTCGAACAGGTCAAGGCTACTTTGCTTTTATATCATGTAGTAGAATGATTTAATGCTCTGCAATCTGTATGTCGCTCTGTAGGTTTTATTGTCACGTTGTAGTAGCGACATGCTTGTTTACAACCCAAAAAATATGTTTTGTCTAGCTGAGAATACTTTGCATTATGTTATCACCCTCTTTCGGTATTTTAAACGCCTCCTCTTCAATTCTCTGCTGGCGCCAGCTCTGGAGAGGATACGAGGTCCTGTCTTAAGTAGACTTTGCAGACAGAATAAGCATGTTCATTCCATCAAGTCTCTGCTTTATTGGTGCCCAGCTACTGCATTGTTTGACGTGTGGATCTGAAGTCATCTGAATTAGGCATTGTATTTCTTCAGGAGGTCACTCTGCCAGTGCCTTTTGCGATCTGGGAAGAGCTTAGGGATTCTAATCTTGCGGAAATCCTCAATACATTTCTTAAGCTCCTCCTCCATTATCTTCTTCTCCTTGTCCTCTGGTTCTTGGGCTGGTGATCCACCACTCTTCGTGTTGCCAGTGGTACAGCGTGATGTCTTGAGTGCCAGAGTGGTGGGCCTTACAGGGCTGATGGCAGAAAGTGGAGGAGAGTTGGCAGAGCAGTCAGGTGGAGGAGTAGAGTGTTCTAAAACTGGAGTTGGAGGTGGGGGAAGTGGAAGGTCAAGGATGTCCTGGGGATCTAAAAGGGGAACAGGGTCTGGAGGAGGTAGATCTTGCAAGTCCAGGTCTGCACTGTTTCTGTCTATACATAAGTCTTGCCCTGGTCCTTCTTCCGGCTGGACAAAACCTGGGTCATGTATAAGTGCTGGGGATGATGATTTGCTGCCTGTGAAAAGACAAAGAGTGTAAAGAAATGTAGTAATAATGGGAGCAAACATAGCTGAACTAGTGCCGATATCAGTCAAAGCTAATGGACTGACAGCCACTGGCTCCACATCCCACACCAGGGGTTATTCAATGTAACTAGAGTTTTCTGTTCCTAAACATTCCCCTGACAGACCACCATAGGTCTAAGTAGACCTACTTGTATTGAGTTATTGTTAAAACCAAATTCAAATGACCAAGCAAACTGGTTAATTATGGTACCCAATAGCACAGTAATGGGATAGATTAGACAATTTCAGATTGGGATTTTATCCCCTGAAATAAAAAAAAAAAAAAAAACAAATAAAATGATAAATAAAACAAGGATCTCTGAGCTACACTTCAAGAACCCCTGAGGACCTCACTATGAGATCCATTGTCATAAAATATTCAATGCTTTGCTTTCCCTGGGCTTGACAGCGTGGCAAATGAAAAATAAAACATCAGTCCCTAAATATATTTCTACAATTTGGTAAGAAACAAAAACAAAGAATTAGAACAGAATGAGAAAAGACAAAATAGAGTGCATCAGACTCAGTGCATGGGACTTCACACAGAATATGTGATCA
Source organism: Hemibagrus wyckioides (assembly GCF_019097595.1). Classification (NCBI taxonomy): domain Eukaryota; kingdom Metazoa; phylum Chordata; class Actinopteri; order Siluriformes; family Bagridae; genus Hemibagrus; species Hemibagrus wyckioides. Next base: position 11,286,363 of record NC_080717.1, on the reverse strand, counting down.
CATTCTCCTCCAACGGGTTTACCCCTTAAAAACTGTTTCACTTGACCAACCAGAGAATGACCGATTGAGGTCAGATTGAGATAACTTGAAAAAGAGAGCATAGACATGAAAATTGATTCTAAAGCAAGGTGGTGTCAAGAATGTGGAAGAATGCCAGTTTGGGAAAAATGCTGGTCTAGTGTTTAGGCATGTTGATGCTTTGTCAGCTTAGTTTGCAGAGGTGAGAGCCCTGCATAGCCATCTTTCAGAGGAATATAGCACTGAATAGTAACCCCTGGCTTTGAGGAAGCAATTCTTTCTAGTCAGGTCTTCACACTCACCACACACACACCCACACACAAGCAAAAGCATACACACACACACTCACCTGGGGATTCATCTGTACTGTAACCAGCTCAGCCTGCAGCTCCAGTGCAGGAAAAGCTTGGTTTGTGTAACACCGAGATTGAATAGAATATTTCAGTACTGGTCTGTGTCCATGAATGTCTGAGTGTGTACTTTCATAACAAAATGTAATAAACTTTACTCTTCCGTGCCATAAGGATGGTATCCTCAAGGATACATCTTTAGTACCTTCAGTGTGTACCTGGTAATATGAGCGTAGCGTGCCTTTCAAACTGATTTTAAGGTAAACAATTTGACTTTAAGGGCTGCTCTTGTACATTTAGCTTTTATAGAGTAGACTACATGCACATATCCAGGGCAAAGAAACATATTAAAGGTATCTGAGTGTACCACTGCATTGACTGAAGGAAAGGCACAGTTTAATAAGCTTTTTTTCTGAAAGTGTATATCTATTTGTCATCATTTATTTACCAATGCAAAACTAATTTGGGTTTATTGCAAGGGAGGAGGTCAGCATCACAGTGTTAATGTGAAAGCTGAGTTTCACATTCCAAACTGACTGAATGGCGTTGTAAATATAGGCTCACATGTAGTGAATGTGAAGACAACTTGTGTATAATAGCTGTGTGTGGGTTTCACAGGCTTTAGTCATGGGCATGTGTGAGGGGCTTTTGAGTGCTGTAGGAATTATCTAGAGTAAGCTGGGGGATGGGCCACATTTCTCTGTCAGGGCGTGCAGAGTAAAGAGGAAAATACTCTTCCATTTTCCTGTCAGTCTGATAAAATATGAAAGCACTGTAGCATCCCTTCCTTTTTTCCTTCATGCAGCCCATGGCACGTCAATGCCACGTTATTTTTCTACAAAACCATCATTACTACATTAGCAGCACTATTGTGATAACCAGAACCAGCCTGTCATTAAGATATGTGTGATTGACCCTGCACACATTCATCAACCAAGCTTGAGTTATGCCTTTTAATAACCAGACTCATATAATGATTTAAAGGAAATGGGCAACCTACAACACTTTAAATATTTTATACTAAATGTTTGTGATGAGCTAATTTATTGGTTTATTGGTTAAATAGGAGGAGGAAAATATAAATATAACAAAGCCCATGTTTTGTCTGCTCTTTTCTACTATATTCAATGTCATCTTTCCATCCATTCTTTACACCTCATGTCCTGCTGGGGCACAGGGAACCTCAGGAGCCTCCAGTCACAAGGCAGGGTACACTCTTGAAAGGATGCCATTTTATCACAGGGCACAATCATGCATACACTTACACACAGTTTAGAGACACCAATCAGCCTACAAAACATATCTTTGGACTGGGGAGGAAACCAGAGTGCCTGGACATAGACCCCCAGGTAAGAACCTGCAAACTCCACACACATGGCAGAGGTGGGTGTCAAACCCCCAAACCCTGAAGGTGGGGGGTAAACACACTAACCACCATGCCCACAATTTTCAATATCATATAAATGAAAAATTTCAGAATGCAATACAAAATAGGGACACTGTTATGACAGACATTCGGTTTGGTTAGTTACTATTAGTGTAAAATTTGACGCTTTATTACTCTGATCGGAGTGTACAGATAAGGAGGAGAGAAAGCTGGACAGACTGAAGGAGTAAAGCCCCACTGCATTAATTGTTGATGGATTGCTACTGGTGACACTATCAACAAGATATGTGGGATTTGTTTAGCAACAGTTTTACAAAAATGTGGAAAACAGACAAAATTGTCAATTCAAAAAAGGACCTTAATTTAATCCTAAAATAAAAGTCCATTTAAAATATCCACTCAGATTTCACAGAACAGTGGCTTTACATCTAAATGTATGGTGTTTGTTAACTGTACATCAACATATGGCAATCTATGTATGCACAGTTGGCACCTCAATGCCAAACTCATCCCTTTTATAGTTGGTCATTTTATCCCCAGATCTAGACAAAACAGGACTGTTGGTATTTATACTCTATGATATAATATTACACTTATTTTTATTTAAATTCATGGACGCTTCAACTAGCAACAATACCGCCTTCTTTTCCGGAGTGCTGTCTCAAGAGCAGACATGGTTATGAGCTCAGTTGCATAAGGGAGTGCTTGGAGAGCCATGTGAGAAGATCTTCAGTGTACGTCTCCACAGCTAAGAGCCTTGTAAGGTACACTTGAGTGGGATGTGGGAAGCTTTTTAGAGTAAAATGATGTCTGTTGTCTCTATGGTTACACCTCACCATTGTGGAGCTTTACAATGGTTAAATGCACCAGAACAACTTTTCCTTTCAAAAGTGTTTTCCAGTGACTTATAAAATCATACAAATCCAATTCATTTCTTTGTGCTATTCAACAAAGTGTTTGCGATCAGAAGATGAATTTGAGACAAGAGTTTAGGATTTCAGGATATATATTTTGGTAGGTATATCTAGATGTGTTAAACAACATAAAACAAACTTTTTGTATCAGAACACCTGATTTGTCTATGAATGTTAATAAGGACTGCACCATATTTGTAGTTGGTCTCATCCCTAATGTATACACATTGGTCATTTTATCAGACACACCTCCCATGGCACTTTGTAGGTACTGTATTCAGACTGTAGCCAGTCTGTTAGTTTCCCTCTACCCCATTCCCCAATGAAAAGAGACCACAGGACCTCCATTGACCAAATATTATTTTTTTGATAGACTATTCTCAGTGCAGCAGTGACACTATATGGTAGTGTGTGTGGTAGTGATATGCTTGCTGGGATATCTAAATGCCACTGTTGAGAAAGTGTTCAGAAACAATAATAACAAGCTAACATTAGGGCAATTGTCAGAAACTGACGAGAAGTGTAAAAGAAAATTAATACAGAATAAGTATGGAAATAGATGAACTCTAACTTCTACTAATGATGACTGACAGTGTAAGCATATCTAATAGTATCTAGGAATTGTACAAACATCCATCAAAGCTACACTTGATACTTGATACTGCTACCAACACCACACACAATGCTGCAACCATCACTGAAGTGTCACAGCTGTGCTGTGAATGCTCCACCACCCAAATAATATCTTTTCACTGGCATGGGGTAGAGAGGGGCTGACAGAGGGGCTGCACAGAGTAGCAGATGGACTACAATCAGTAGTACTGCAAGTATAGTATACCTACTGTTTATAGTAGTTTTACCTGATAAAACATCCAATCTGTGTGTGTGTGTGTGTGTGTGTGTGTGGTTTAACCTGTATTCAGCACCATGGAGAGTGACGCCACAGGACAGCCACCAAAAACAATAACAAGTACATCTGCTTCCTGAGTTGTGTTAATCCCAAGTGCTCACAGCTGGAGAACGATAAGTGCATCAGGCTTCCCCAGCTGGCAGCTCATTAGTGGAGTGACAAAAGGTCTCCTCATGGCAGGAGAAGACAGAGGAGTTGTATGCACCCTACTAACCAAATACAAATCCATAACACTTCACTTTTTTCTCTGACAAAGGTTCCCCGGAGGAAGAATGCCCTTCAGTGATATTACCTAATCATGTGGCCTGACCTTTCCATGCTCACCACACGCCTTTGCAGTAGCTTGTCAATTACCCATCCCAATCTGTCAAGCAGCAAAACACAACAAAGCTGATGGTCTGTTTGTCCTACACACCCTATGGTGCCCGAAGCAGGGCGGATTGCTGTAAATGTGCTACTTACCCCAGACTGTTGGCAACATGAGCATTACAGACAGTGGCGCCAGAAGCACCCAGGACATCCAGCAAAATAATAAGAGCATATGTTCCCAGGTTTGCATCAATCCCTGGAGTCTCAGGGAACTGAGAGTTTCAAGCTGAGCTAAACTAACTGAATTCTGAGCCATAAGACTCCCTCACACTGATTTCACAGAGGAAGGCTGCCTGAACATGCACTGATAATGCTGAACCAGCTACAGAAACATCATGGATTTTGACAATCAGCATGTTTTCTTTCAATTTTCTTCCCTGCCTCACACAACAAATGTTAAACTTTCTACTGTGGCCAGTATGTCATAACTAGAACTAATAATGAGCATGCAATAGCTCTTTTTTATTTTGCTTTTTGCTTTTGTATATGTCTGGGGTTTTTTTTTCTTTAATCTAGTTGCTCATCATTTTCTTTTCTTTGTAAGTCCAAACAGTGAAGATAATTAAGAGGGGGGGTTGAGAGAAAGAGAGAGGGATGTGCTTTGATATACTTCATTAATTTAATAAAAAAAATATATCCCTGCATGTCCCCTTTGTTTGCATACATCTAAGATTCGTTCATTTTCTAAACCCAGTTTTCTGCTGTGTAGAATATTAAATTACTGGTTGAGTTATTGCAGGCAGACAAAAGACAGCTGCTCGGCTAGGCAGATGTTATTGGGTTGAGCCAATTGTTGATCAGAATGAAACTAGAACGAAAATTAAACTCCAGAGTTGCCATGTGTTGAATGTGCTGCGCTTGCTTTCCTTATGGCTTACTATTAAATTGCAATAGATTGAATTTTGTTGGCACGCTGGCAAGCTGCCGCAGGATCCAGTCACTACTCAGAGGTGGATGAGTGAGAGAGAAAGAGATTTTTAAAGAGCTGTTGGCTGGTGATGCTTCGATAAGAAAGCAAGCTTTGCTTCACTGAATGTTAAATTTTGATGCAGTGGAAGAAAATGGAAGAAGAGAAGGTACAGAGAGGAGAGCAGAGGAAGTGTAAGTGGCTGGTGGGGGTGAAGTGAGTAAACAGAAGGGATCGATTGAAACAGTCTCAAGCCAGCCAACCTTCTTCACCACCACAAAAGATTACTTTACATTGTTTTCCTTCTCTGCTCTCATTTAATTAGAAATAAAATCCACTACATGTCACGCACACAAACATACACACACACATGCGTTCTCTCTCAGAGCTGACGATAGCATGCATTCATCATGCTCTGTTCAGCACAAAATAAACAAATAAAATCTAAATCTTCTCTGTGATTCATTTTGACCCGAGGTTACCTATGAAAATTCTTCTTGTTCTTTTTTTAATAAGAAACAAAAGAAACCGATTTTTGTATTTGCTTCAATGTATTCATAAAACACCTGATATAATTTATGTCACTTATTCTTAGCAGTTAGATAGTAATATATTGTGTATTGTGGGGATCAGTGGGACATAAATTCCTAATTAGTGAATGAAACATTAGGGTTAAAGGAGTGGTTTGTAATTTAAAGAGTGCTTGGCTTCCTGTGTGGTGGATTTCAGTTCCAGGGGCATGCCTTTCCACCTCCTCCTTTGAAACTGAATATGTCCAGAACGAAGCGACATTTTTTCTGGCAAGGCCTGGGTTATGAAGAAAATTGGGAAGTCATATTCTTATGTATCTTCCAAATAATATGAATATTTTGTGAGTTTTTGTGAGTCTTCACACTGAAGTGACGGGAGCATACATGAGGTGATAATGCCTGCAAGACAAACGTGCAAAAAAAAAAGTTCCTGCAAACCATTTGGGCTCAAACAGCTGCAGATACTTAAAAAAGGCAGCAAAAAACTGGTCCAGTCATGCCTTGCACACCCTGAGCTTTGAGCCTGCCTCTACTCTTGCTGTGCATGTTGACACAGAGCTGCTGAATGCTAGGTAATTAACAGGCTGGCACTTTTATTTGGGCTGCTTTTAGCTCTGCTTGTGTTCACTGCTCTCACCGGAGGAAGGAAGAAACTGGTTAGATCCCTGATGTTTTCCTCTTTTTATTCAGCACTTTAATTTATTTGTTTGTTTTGTTTGTTTGTTCGTTCATTCAGAGTGGGGTGGAGGGTGTGGGGCATGATGGCACAGCGGGTGGCATTGCCAGGTAAAGGATTATGAGCTCGATCCTGAGCTCAGTTTACTGTCTATGTGGAGTTTTGCATGTTCTCACTGTGTTTTGTAGGTCCCCTCTGGAGTTTTCAAGTTTCTTCCCACTATTCAGAAACATGCAGCTGTGTGGATTGGTGTTAGATTGCCAGTATTTGTGAATGAGGGTGTGAGTGTATTTGTGCATAGTGCCATGTGATGGACTGATTGCCTCTGTACCAGGACCCACTATGACCTTGAAGATGAAGATGTTACTAAAGATGAACAAAGGAATTTATTTATTTAAATAAGGGGGAAGTACAATTCAGTTTGACAGATTGTCTTTGCTTTAGACACTTTGTCAAACACACTACATTGTTTTAAAAATAAGTTTATCCTTCCACCCATCCTTCCATTTTCTTATGGATGTGCTTATCCTACACAGGGTCAAAGAGAGCAATAAACTACAAGGACAGCTGCCAGCTTAGTGGTTAAGGCACTGGACTACTAATTGGAAGGTTGGAAGTTCAAACCCCAAGTCCACCAAGCTGCATTTTCTGCCAAGTGCCAGAAATATAAATGCAAATGAGCTTGAAGTCCATCCCAGGGACTCACAAGGCAGGGGACAACCTGGACAGTGTGTCAACCCATTAGAGTACACACACCTATTCACACACTTCAATCCATTTAGAGATGCCAGTCAGCCTACAGCACATGTCTTTGGGCTGGGGAAGGAAACCAGAGCATCTGAAGGAAAGCACAGGGAGAACTCCACACACAAAGGGTGAAGGCGGGAAACAAATCCTCATCCCTGGAGGTGTGTGGCAAGCATGCTAACCTCGAAGCCATAGTGTCCTTTTTAAACTTATTATCACGTTTATTGTCCTTTAATTTAGCAGTTGAAATGCAGTGAACAGAAGACGCACTGTTGCTCAGCACAACACTTGATTTTTCCTCTCTTAGCCCTGTGCCCCCTCAATAAAGGAGCAATTTCCTGGTTTAAAAAAAGAAAAGGTCCCCTTGTGATATGTAGCACCCAGGAATCAATGAATTTCTGAAAAAGACCAGCAGCACAGTGTTTTTATTATAATGTAAACTGTGAGACTTTAATGGAATAATTTAGAACTTCTGAGCCAAAAGAATTTCACGGCGCATTCTGCTCATTACATATGCTGCCAGATTAAAGGAACATTTCCTCCCAAATGGTGGTTAACAGTGAATAAAAACATGAATCATCTGATTACTTGCAGAAAGCCGATCAGTATGTTAGACTGAATTCATTATTAACGTGCTTAGATCACATTTTATATTGCACTGATGTTGAGCTTCTGGTTTTAACTACTTGAAGCATTAAGAATAATTCTATCAAGGACACTCCCATAACTGCTGAAAATTTGATTAATGGACCTAATTAGGTCAGAGACAGCATGATGAATCCACAGTGGGTGCATAGGGCTGTGTTTACTTCCTGAAATCTAAGCAATAAGATGTATGGAATTATTTTTTTTAAAAACATTTCGAATTTTTTTACAGTTTTGGAAATAATGACTCAAATTCTTTTAGAATGTTCTCCAAATATCCTCAAAATACACTGACTAAAGAATTTGCATTTCCTGTTGGCTTCATAAATGACAGAAATGAATAAACAAGACTGAATTACTTTGGATTTCATGCCTGACAAAGAAAGTGGCCAATATGTATGGTAACTGCCAAAAACCTAGATTTTTTTGCCTACAGTAAACAGTGTTAATGAGCCTAATAAAAACTCTACTTCAAATGAAAACAAGACATCATTGAATTTCTAGTGGGAAAAAAGCTTGAACACTGACATGAAATGTGAAAAATTTGATTTTGGAATAAGTTGTGAGTTGACTAACCTATGTAGTTGCTTACTAACCTAAAGTGCCTCTGACATCACACGAATAATTCTGCATATTTAGTACAGGAAAATGAAAGCATTCATCATTAGTGACTGCAGTGAATCCTGAGGCTTCTCCAGGAACACACTCTGGATGGGATCCCAGTATAGTGAGGTGGAAACTGCGCTACCATGCTGTCTGTACTCTGATTCAAATGAAATAATGGCTAATTTATCGACTATACAGGTTAATTCATTTGTTTACGGGGGCTGTGTGATCTGCTGTGAAGGAACCCGTTATCCATTTATCCTCATTGCTATTCTGTCCTTTCCTTCGTTCTGCTTTTGATGTCACCACATAAAGAAACGATAAGGCAAGAGAAGAGGGATAAGCAGAAGAAAGCTTGAGAAGTGCTGAGCACACTGCAAATAGGAGGCATATGTTCAGGAGAGATGTGCACGATAATCCAGTTTAATGCTTCTTCCATTTCCACCATTAACTACATACACACTGTAGCAACATCATCATCAAGGCAAAGTTTGATAATATGAGACTATTTCACCTGTTGGTCTTGTTTCACATCTAGGTCCTTAGTTATTAACCAAATTGTTTAGTTTTCCTTCATACAATTTTACAGTCATTACATACCGAGAACTCTGATTCCAAACAATGAATACACGACTGCTTGGTACTTTAATTCACCACACATTACAGGCATTGCTGATTAATTCATGCTGCTTTTTAGCACTTTTATTTTGCTAACTTGCTGCTAACAACACAGAATGTCTTCACAAGAAACTTAATAGGATAATAAGATATCCTAGTTAAGGATATGAGTGGCTCAATGTAAACGTTTTCTTGTCAGGCAATAGCACATATGTGGCAAGAATCTGACTAATGAAAGCATTAAGTGAAAAGGTTTTACTCGAAATGGTCATGTTACTATTTGTGCCTTAATACTTTCTAGAGATCTGAGGTAACAACTGCTGTGCAAATCCTGAGGGTGAACCTGAAAATGTATTTTCCATCTGCTTTTAGTTTTTTGTATTCACACCCATTTAATCTCTTAAGAATTTGCTGTGTTGCTAACATGAATGTTCATTTAACCTAAACTTTCCTGACTTTACTTCATAAATCTGTGTGTTTTCTTACGAGAATAAGCATTAAATAATCAACTAAGCTAGCTGTTAAAAAAAAAGAAAATATGCTAATATATCTGCAGTATCTGTTTCTTACAAATATGGAAATGGAAATGGTGTAAGGTTACATACACACAGCAGGGAAATCATGATAAAAAAAAAAAATCCTTAAAAGGCATAACCAAGAGTGTGGCTGGAAACTAGACACAGAAATATCAAAAAAGCAGAGATGAAATGTTTTGATGAACATTTCTCTTTACAGCACAAAAAAAAGAACAGAACATGTTCATGTCACTATTAATAAATGTCATGAGGCTTTACTGAGCAGATTTCAGGCAACACCTTAATCCTTTTTTGTCTGTGTGTTCCACAGCCTCCTGCTCAGAGTTCAGCCCTTGATGTGCTTTGGCAAGAAGGCAAATTCCCCTTCTGGTGTAACACTTTGTGCTAGTTAGAATTACAACAGCATAACACACATTTCTTTTCGTATGAACACACTTTGCTATGGATTGACAGAAACTAAACATGGCAGATCACTGTGCCGGAGTGGCAACTGTAGCTTCTTTACATGAAGTCCCATCGCAGATTCTGAATGATGTGCGTGTCTCTCAGCTTTATGGTTCATTCACCTATTCTGTCTAACTGCTGGTTTCCTAATGGCTTGGTCCCAAAATATTTAGCTTAACAATAGAACGACTGAATGTCTTACAGATAACCAACATTCAAGAAAGCCATGAATGTCCACTTATGTGATAGACAGTTGAGAAGAGTACTATTTTTATAGTTTGGTGCCAAGGCTACTTGGAGATACAGAGAGGCTCCATCCAAGCCCTTTCATCTGGCCTTTTGCCAGTTTAAAACAACAGACACCATAAAATCAAAAACCCAACAGCATGACACAGTACTTCACAAAGGCCAGAAATGGTAACAGGAGTATCAAGAGCTGTTTCTAGTTGAGGGGACAGAGTTGGTTTGAAGAGAGGGGAAATGGTCAATCATGACAAGAAGCATCAAGGGTAAGTCTTGTTGGAGGTTTGGGATGGTGATCTAGAAGTGTCTGTATCTAAGGGAGCATGATCTCAAAGAGAGGCAAGTAGGTTTGGGAGGAGAAGGGTCAGGAACACGGGTCTGGTCTCACTCACGGTAGAAAACGTATTCCGTGTAGCTGGTCCAGATCTTGTCATCAGTTTGGTCATGTGTGAAAGCGCATGTGCCTGTCGAGTTGCATGCCACCATGTGAAAACCAGCATCAGCCAGCTTGTCGAAAGCCTGTTCAAGGAAAGTGAACTTCAGATAGTAGCGACAGGTGTACCGCTCCGGCGGCCGGTCAGGGTCACGGCTTTCATTCAGGGTTTCTCCAAAAACCTCTTTGGCCAATGACGTCTTCCCGCACACCATGATCCGGGCCACACGCCGGAATTTAGCGTCGGTTTGGCTATCACGGCCCAGCGTGTAGGAGCCTCGGTAGCCGATGGTGATGAACCCAGTGCGCTTGCCGTCGCTGGCTGCTAGGCTGCTGCAGGTCGCTGTCCCCAAAGACGTCAAGTTTCGGCCTGCGTCAGCACTGGGTGACGACTCCTCTGGGTCACTCTGGCATCCATCATCGCCCAGTGAGTTCTGCTTGCTGATCTTCGGAGCCAGAAGTTTGACTAACTCGGGAAGGTTGAAGTACTCAGCCTCTCGTTGTAGTCTCCCTCGCTCTGGGAAATGGTCAGGCAAAACAAGTTGTTGGTCTCTCATATAGTCCAGGATATAGCGAAAAAGAAAGCCATCACGGTCAACAAAAAAGCGGCCCTTGGTGTCACGTGCCAGATTCTTAGCGCTTTTCTGGCTGAACATCTCCCATAAGAGTGAGTCAGGAACACTTGTGAGAGTCGAGTAACGAGTTATATATACCTGGCCCCCTACATTGAGTTCAATAATCTCTGGAAAGGCCATCTCCTCTGAAATGCCACCGGTATTATCAGGCAAAGCCATGCTGAGGAAATTACTTGCTGCTGAGGCAAGCCTTCAGGAGGAAAAACTTTGCAGTGGAGTATGAACCTCTTGCATACACTCTAATGACAAAGTGGTGCAGAATTTCACACTGAGCTATGGAATAAATTACAAGAGGAGCTCCTTTTCAAACATACCAGGTTTCAATACACGAATACAGCAGATTTACAGTACTTGATTTAGGAAGTCCCTTGGGGAGAAGAGATTTGGAAAAACAGGGAAAAAAACAGACGCAGGTCCTCTGTCCTTCTGTCATGCAGTTTGACTTATAAAGAAAGAAATGTTTACATACGGCTCTCTCAGAAGTCCATTAATATTCCCTTGCTTTTACAGATCTCCTCATAATCGTTTAAACTATGTCCATAGCAGCCTTATCAGCCTCAGTCCACTTAAATTGGTTGAACTTCAGTAGGAGATAAGATGACGTGAAAGGCAAACATAGTGCAGGGAAAAAAATCTGAACGGAAAACGTAAAGAATGAATAATATAAACAAACGCGTCGGGATGAGCAGCTTCCATAACTGATGCTGTACGAGACTGAAGCGCTGTTTCCTCTGCCTCTCTCTCTCTCTCTCTCTCTCTCTCTCTCTCTCTCTGCTTTAGCCCCGCCCACATCCTAGACACGTCACGTACATAGTGTACTTGTTAATTTAACTTTTTTATACCTTTAATGTTATGCTTTCATCATTGGAAATGTTCATTTCTAAATTCATAATTTTTTTTTTATCAATTATTATTGCTCTAAACAAATTATTTTCAGTAGAAAATAAAACACATTTGAAAATGCAAACCATATAAAGGATATTTTTGATAAAGTATTTTTACACAGACCTTTTTTTTAAAAAAAAACAAAACAAACGGTTTGCTTTATATGTGTGTTTTCTATTGTTGTTTGTTTTTCAGGTTTGTATTTTTTTTCTTTTTTCGCTTCATAATAAATCATACTGAGGATAGCAAGAAGCAGCTTTTTTTTACGTGCAACAGTGACCTCTAGTGGACAAACAACGTGGTGCGTGAGTTGGTATTACTAGGCAGCACTGTGGCTGTTTAAAACGACTACTTCTAGTGTAAGAGTAAGATTTGTTTGTTTGTTTGTTTTTGTAATTTAATTCATTCTTATTAAGGAAGAGCATTATCTTGTTCAGGGCTGCTGTGCTTTAGAGACGGGGAAATGCACCCTGGATGGTACACCAGTCTCAGAAGCAGCATGCACACACACCATTTACAAAAAATAGCATTGGAGTTTCAGTTTGTCCTATTTGATTCTTAGAATTCGTAGAAACTACTGGTATTTTATTGGATATAATGTCTTTTTATTAAAAAGTTTCTGTTTTTATCATATCATATCATGCACTGACAGGTTAAGTGAATAACACTGATTATCTCCTCATCATGGCACCTGTTAGTGGGTGGGATATTTTAGGCAACAAGTGAACATTTTGTCCTCAAAGTTGATGTTAGAAGCAGGAAAAATGGGCAAGCGTAAGGATTTGAGCGAGTTTGAAAAGAGCCAAATTGTGATGGCTAGACGACTGGATCAATTCAATTCAATTCAGTTCAATTTTATTTGTATTTAACATTGGATATTGTCTCAAAGCAGCTTTACAATCGAGCATCTGTGGGATGTGCTGGACAAACAAGTTCAATCTATGGAGGCCCCACCTCGCAGAATAGTACTTAAAGGATCTGCTGCTAACATCTTGGTGCCAGATACCACAGCACACCTTCATAGATCTAGTGGAGTCCATGCCACGGTGGGTCAGGGCTGTTTTGGCAACAACAAGGAGAACAACACAATATGAGGTTGGTGCATAATGTTTATGCCTGATCTGTGTAAATCTCCCATGCTGCTGCCCCCATCAACCCCAAATTTTGTTACTACAAGTTGCCAAGTGTGCAGAGTAATCCTCTGTACATTGTCTATGTTAAGGTTAGTTCTATTAAATTGCAAGACACAGTAAAAAAAAAATTACCATTTGTTAAGTAAAAAAGTGGACAAGTACCATTAGAATTTAAGATATCACATTTAATAGACCTGAATAGGAATCTAAATGGATCCTATTAATGGACCCTAATAAAAAAAAAAGTGGTCCTAAAGAATATTTATTATTTTATTTTATTATTATTTATTTTATTATGTCTTGTCCTCTAAGACAATTCCTACAGAAATCTTATAGAACTGCTTCCAAAATGTGATTGAAAAGTTACTGCACACGTTTCTGTTACAAGTGATCCTGTACACCTTATTAAAACATTGACATTTTATTGGCAGTTACATCTAGGGTAATTCAACAAAGCCAGTCCACATCCTGTCATGATTTTGAGAGGTGGGAGGAAACCAGAGATCTAAGAGAAAGCCAAGGCAAAGACAGACAGGATCCCTGAAAGGACTGAATCATGGACAATAGATCTGCAAGGTGGGGATGTTACCCGCTCCACTGTGCTGTTAACAATAATTAGCGATCCAGAGACAATTCTACAGGAGGGTTTGTCTTCAGATTGTTTTAGAACATAGTATGATTAATCGACTCTTATTAAAAGGCTAAAACTTCAGTTGTGCCAATAATAATCAGCAACAATATAAATAATGATTAATGACTATTTAAAGAATCATGCTGATGTATAGCAGATTAAAATGTACAACTACTGATATGGTGAAGTTTCCTGTAAAAAGATTTAGAATTTAGAAGTCAGCTCCTTGTAACTGTCAAAACAGGTAAAGCTGTTTTTTTAAGAATAAACTTCAGGACTGAGGACTGTGTTTTATGGTTTTACATAAACATGAACTGTATTTTCTGTATTTTTTGCTTGTATTATAAGATGTTATTAACAGCAATAACATGAGTTATGTTGTAAGTATGATGTGACACTAATTAAATAAAAATAATGTCAGTAATCAGTGGCAAATTGCTGTGTTGTAAGAAGACAAAAACTCTCTGAGATGTGCTGTAATTGAGGAAATAGTCAGCTTTTGGGTGGTATCAGTAATTCCACTTTGCACTGGGCTTCACACAACACTCAGTCAATGATTATTTTCCCACAACAGCGCCGCCTGTCGTGTTTTTTCTTCCCTACATGTCATCTTCCCTACATCTCCTCAGCATGAATTCAGAGTTTTATCATGTACTGCTATTATAGTAGAGGCAGATACTGGTATAGATAACAGTGCAAAAGACTGATTGCTTGATTGATTTTCTTCTCACTGTCATTGGGTTTAGCTGATGAGGACATCTCAGAGATACAAAAATTCATGAAGGGGCCTTGCATGAAAAAGCATGAAAGCTGCTGACACTCAATCAGATAGCAATGTTAATTATGCAGGGCATCATACGCACTGTTTCTATAATCTAATCACATTCACGCAATTAAATTGAATATGATGTCCTGATGAATGGCTCTGTGGAAGCCAAACCTCTCAACTGTATACTGTATATAATTATTCTGTCTCTTCTCTCTCTCACAGAGTCACTAGATTTAATTCTGTAGCTCATGCCACTCCTTAAATTTGTTTAATCTTATAAAGGGAAGGTTGAAGTGGGGGTGGAATAGAAGTGTCTTCTTAGTGCATACACATTATAAATGGCACAGATGGTCTTTCCATTGTCTTTATTTTCAACCTTTCTATTACATTTTGATTTATAATATTGTATGTGTTTAATATCCAGCATGAAACAAAATGCCTTTCGGGACCCTGGTTTATGTTAGTTGGGAAACATTTGTACTCTGTACATTATTCAAATATGAAAGCCTTGTCGAAACATGTATTTTGTTATTTAAATTATAGTCCAGCTGAGATTAAGTATTTAGGTCAATAGCTGGAAGCTGGTATCCACATGGCAGGTGAAATGACATGATAAAACCCATTTAACTTAGAAGTTGCCTGAGGTAATAACTACAGTAGATTGCAGTTAAAAACATTTTCTGAACAAGCTATATGTCTCAAAATGCTAATTCTATACTATTTTTGCTTTTAAAAACCCAAAAAAAAGGTGTGAAATTGTCAGTCATTTCCTGGAAACCACTCACTGCTGCTGAGGATGACTCCACATGGACAGCCTAAACATACTGACTATATAGTACACAGTTATAGATGATATAATTGATGATTAAATGATATAAATGCTTTATAATCACACTGCCTTGTGTCTCCAAGATGAGGATGGGTTTCCTTTTGAGTTGTTCATCTCAAGGATTCTTCCTCATACCATCTCCTCCTACTATCATTTTTTTCTTGCCACCTTCACATCTTGCTTGCTCGTTAGGGATAAGTTAAATTGTCTTTATTTTGTAAAATATACATTACTGCACAGTGAAATTCTATGGTCTATATTCCATCCTTGGGGGTTGGGGTCAGAGCACAGGTTCAGTCATGATGCAGCACCACTAGAGAAGGGTGGGTTGAGGGCCTTGCTCAAGGGCCCAACAGTGGCAGCTTGGCGGTGCTGGGGCTTGAACCCTGAGCTACCACTGCCCCAAATGTAGATATGTCTGTAACACTGCACTGTTCTGCCAGTTCTTTAGGTCTGTATACATTGTACTCTGTGACAAGCTAATAACACCTGCATGTACTGTAGAACCACTGTAGAAAAGCGCACACCATCTACATTTAGCAGCAATGACTTCATGAATTTTTTCAATGAAAAAATTGACAATATCAGGCAAAAAATTCAGACTATTAATTTAAAACCATATTATTTGATAGATAATCCTTTAGATAATATAGCTATTTCTGATCAGAGCTTAGAGTGCTTCACTCCACTTCAAGAGCATGATCTAATTTCACTAATTTCTTCTTCAAAATCTTCTACCTGCATCCTAGATCCTTTACCCACATCTTTCCTTAAACAGATATTACCAGTAGCTACTGAACCCCTTCTAAAAGTAATTAATTCTTCTCTAAGCACTGGCTATGTGCCTAAATCTTTTAAGCTATATAGACCGATATCAAACCTGAAAAGGCTGTAGCACAGCGCAGTTATGTTTATACCTGCATAGAAATAACATTTATGAAATGTATCAGTCAGGATTTAGACCTCATCATAGCACAGAGACAGCACTGGTTAAAGTGGTCAATGATCTGTTACTGGCTTCTGATCAGGGTTGTGTCTCCCTACTGGTGTTACTCGATCTTAGTGCAGCTTTTGACACCATTGACCACACTGTTGTACTTGATAGACTAGAACATGTTGTTGGTACTAAAGGAACAGCCCTCTCCTGGCTCAGGTCTTATTTGACTGACCATTATCAGTTTGTAGATCTAGATGGTGACTTCTCCATGCATACCAAGGTTATGTTCGGTGTTCCACAAGGTTCTGTCTTAGGCCCACTGCTTTTCTCCCTATATATGTTACCCCTTGGTGCAATTATTCGTAAACATGGTATTAGCTTCCACTGTTATACAGATGATACACAGCTATATGTTTCAGCGAAGTCAGATGAGAGACACCAGCTTATTAAGATAGAAGAATGTGTAAAAGACATTAGACATTGGATGGCCACTAACTTCCTCCTGCTTAATTCGGACAAGACAGAGGTGCTTTTACTAGGACCACAGGCAGTTAGAAGTGAGCTTTCTGATTACAGAGTAATGGTGGATGGTCTTTTGGTTTCATCTTGTCCAGCAGTAAAAGATCTTGGTGTGATTATTGACTCTGGTCTTTCATTCGAAGCTCATGTAGATAATATCACTAGGGTAGCCTTCTTCCATCTTAGGAATATTGCTAAGATAAGAAATATGTTGTCACTTCATGATGCAGAAAAATTAGTTCATGCTTTTGTTACCTCTAGGTTGGATTATTGTTATGTCTTACTGTCTGGATGTTCCAGTAGGAGCATAAACAAGCTCCAGTTAGTCCAGAATGCAGCAGCTAGAGTCCTAACCAGAACCAGAAGATATGAGCACATCACTCCTATATTAGCCACACTACATTGGCTCCCAGTCAAATTTTGCATTGATTATAAAATACTGTTACTGACCTATAAAGCACTAAATGGTCTCGCGCCACAGTACCTGAGCGATCTTTTAGTCTTTTCTGATCCGCCACGCCTACTCCGATTGAAGGGTGCTGGTTACTTGGTAGTACCTCAAGTAGCAAAGGCTACAGCAGGGGGCAGAGCTTTCTCTTTCAAAGCCCCACAATTATGGAACAGCCTTCCAATTAGTGTTCGGGATTCAGACACAGTCTCAATGTTTAAGTCTAGACTGAAGACACATTTGTTTAGTCAAGCATTTAATGTATAGTTTTCTTAGGTAAAGGTGCAGATCTGGAAGGTTCATGGTCATAGAGTGTTTGGTGTACTGGGATGCTTGGATGCTGTGATCTTACCACCCTCGCAAGTCGCTCAGGTTTGCTGACTGTGAAGTGGTTGGATGCTTTATGTCCCGGGAAGCCTTCATGTCTGTGACCTTCTGGCTCTCCCTTTTAGTTATGCTATCACAGCTAGACTTGCCGGAGTCCCTGCCTGCACTTTACACATAATTCTACATTGTCTTTAAGCATCACATGATCAGAAAGTTAATATCTTTCTCTTTCTCTCTCTACCTTCTCTGTCGAGCTATACACTCCACTCCTGAGCTCCCAGTTTGCCAGTTTCCATTGTGACCACTGCCCTACCCCTGGTCGGAGTCTCACCGCTTGATGGTGCCCACTGATGCTGTGGATGGATCTGTGTGGACCAGGAGACAGCCATGGACAGAGCCACTTGGGGACTTTCACACCATCACAGATATGCCATTTCATCTGTCAGCCCATGACAGCAAAGAACTAGTGTTTATAATGACCTTAGAAACTACACTGACCTAATAGTTCCTCATGGGCCATTGATTGCTGTTGTAGAAAGGACAATAATCAGCTACAGTTACATTATTTTCTGTTTAGTGTCACCCAAATGAAGATGGGTTCCCTTCTGAGCCTGGTTCCTCTCAAGGTTTCTTCCTTTCCATCCCAGAATTTAATAATTTATTCTTATTTCTAGTTAATTAGTTATTTTTTATTTTTTATTATTATTCTTCATTTTCCCCTCTCCTTTCTCTGTTTTCTTCTTTTGTAAAGCTGCTTTGAGACAATGTTCATTGTAAGAGGCGCTATACAAAATAAATTGAATTGAATTGAATTGTACTATTTGTGGTCATGAGTTAAGAATTTACTACACAATTGTGACCCCGGCACAACATGCACCTTTTTCCAGCACTTAAATTAGTTCATTCAAGAACACAACACCACTGGGACACTGATTAGGCTTCAGTATTCCACTGTATTACAGATGTGAATCTTCTCAGCACATTTCAGAGATGAATGGCGGAGACCAGTGAAGTGAACTGAACTCATTGAGCTAGTTTAGTGCTTGTGATTTGTGTCAGAGCACATCTTCATGCAGGAAGGTGGGTAAATTGTGCATGATGCATGAAGTCAGCAGCAGTACTCTGCATGAAGGCTGCAGCATTCAACTAATGCTTGGTTGGTATTAAGGGGCTCAATATGCATTAAGAAGACATTTCCCTTTGCACACCATTGCATCTGAACTGATGTCCCAATATGAGCATGACATCATACACAGACACACTCACAGAATCATTCACACCTACATGGAATTTAGTGGTGAATTTAACTAATTTACCTACATGTACATTTTTGCCAAGGTGCAAAAAAAACTACTAGAAATCCTAT
Source organism: Hemibagrus wyckioides (assembly GCF_019097595.1). NCBI lineage: Eukaryota > Metazoa > Chordata > Actinopteri > Siluriformes > Bagridae > Hemibagrus > Hemibagrus wyckioides. Next base: position 11,267,551 of record NC_080717.1, on the reverse strand, counting down.
GCAGATATAAGAAAAACATGCAAAATGTCCACACTGTCCATCCTGTCCACACAGACAGTAACCCAAGCTCAGGATTGACTTGAGGAAACTGGAGATTTGATGTGGCAATGTTTCCCACTACACCACCTGTGTCAACTGTGCACTCATATAATTGAACACTATGCATTTGATGATCACTTTATTCGACTCACTCATTGTTAATCATCTAGCAGGTATAAAGGTATACAGTTTAACAATTACCTTCTCCATGCACAGTGTTGTTAATCATTCTCTAACCTTCAGCAGGGTCAGTTCTGACTATGGCACTGCTGCTTCTAGATGATGACTGTTCTCAACCTAGCAAATGACACAGAGGAGTTTATAAAACCCAGCATTGCTGCTGTTTTGTACACTTGTATTGGACCCACACAGAGTACCGTGTCAGTGTCACTGCTGTACATTGGATTTGTGATCAGTGGTGGTCCCGTTCCACTGATCGATAAGGTAGAAGAAGGTTGTCAAATAAACACAAAATGGGATAGTCAGCAACTGTATTCCTGTAATGTTTGTTTATATGGTAGGTTTGCCTGATACATTTCCAGAGCAATTTCAGACAGATGCACTTGATTTTACTTACATGTCCAGTGTTTTATCTGTTTTGTAAATGCAACAAAGTTCCAGTAAAGCTGTTGAAGTCTCAAATTAATGCAGCAGCTTATAAGTCTCAAATGTAAAATGATGCATATGCAATGCACTGCAGTCTCTGCTTTATTTAACATGATTCATGAAACCCATGTATAAAATAGATGACCTGCCCGTCACTATGATTCATATGTTCTCTCACAGATGCAAGGCGGCAATAATATTTATATTGTATTATTGTATTACAAGAGCAGTGTATGAGAAATCAAACTCGAAAAGCTGTACTGTTATAAGAAAATAATCTTTGACCCTGGTGGTGTCTAATGCAATACCACCTGAAAGTGGATTATTTTCCAATAACTACACATCATGAAGTGTTTTATTCCTCTTACATTTTGTGTATTTATCAGTGAGCGACACTTCATGCCTTTTAATCTTTTATATCTACATGTAATGTTGTGGAAATGTTGTCCACAATACAAATTGATTCCTGTTATCATTTATGTTACAGACACAATTAACTGTTTTTCCTGCATCATTTATTTTTCTTTTTTGAAAGATAAATTGTCTTTACTTGTCACATACATTACTGCACAGTTAAATTCTTTCTTCACATAGCCCATCCTTAGGGGGTGGGGTCAGGACACAGGGTCAGCCATGATACAGCACCCCTAGAGCAGGGTGGGTTGGGGGCCTTGTTCAGTGGCAGCTTGAACCCCAATCTTCTGGGCAATGACCCAGAGCCACAGCCCTGAGCTACCACCACAACAGGAAACATTCCCAGTCAATCCTGAGCATGGCAGTGCTGGGGCTTGAACCCTGAGCTCCCGGTTAACAGCCCAGAGTCTTAACTACTTGAGCTACCACCACCACAATGGGAAACATTCCCAAATCAAATCTCCAGTTTCCTCAGGTCAATCCTGTTGTCCGACAACCGTGCCATAAATGTTAAATAAACATCTCTTTTCAGAACGTTTCAAATATCAAAGATTCAGTCCTGTAAATGTGCCATTAAAACAGTGCATGAATATAAACCAGCTGTGATTTATCTTGCAGCCGAACAGAGCTGCTGTTATAGGAAATTAATCAACACCTTCTGACCAATCAGATTCGAAAATTCGAGAAGAGTTAAAGTAAAAGTTAAAACAAACAAACAGAGCATTCATTTTAGTTCGAGGACCAGAAAGCTTTATTTGGCGAGTCTTATAACATTAAAGGCGGGGTTCTCTGCTGACCAGTGGCAGAGGTCATCATGGCATTATTCGTGGCCAATCACGTGCCGCTATTTTCAGTTTCTAAATATATGTATATATATTCGGAAAATCATATTTAATACTGCAAGTGGAGTCAATAACCCCGCTGTCTGCTGCACATCTGTTCCTATGATAACGCGGGGTTTAGTGAGTAGAGAAGCGCGCGCCAAAGGGAGCGTTTAACCTAGTGGGAGGGTTTCGTGACGTCATCGCGCAGGAACAGCGTGTGTGTGTGTGTGTGTGTGTGTGATCTCGCGCGCCATCGGACACTCGACAGATCAACTATGGCGGAAAGGTAGGGAAGACGTTCACCTAACAAGGGGGATTCAGCATCAGCTAGCTACAATTTGACCGACACCGCAGGCTACATCTGCTTGAACGGAAGTCGTTGTAGTAGAGCAAAGACTTTTCTGTCCTGACTCTCTTGGTCGTGCGCAACGCCGGAGGCCCCAGAAGACGAAAAGATGCCGAATATTAAGATTTTCAGCGGAAGCTCCCACCAGGATCTGTCTCAGAGAATCGCCGACCGGCTCGGACTTGAGCTGGGGAAGGTCGTCACGAAAAAGTTCAGCAACCAAGAAACATGGTGAGTTAAATCCCAGGGTTTTGTAGAATTGTCGCATGCTGCTTTCACGTTACATTGGTTACGAGCATCGTTTCAAGCTGCCGTTAACCGATTGCTCTCGGAGGATGTAGTTCCCATCATGTAGTCGGTCCGTCCACGTGGGGCTGCGGACACTACAACTCCCGAAATGCTCAGCACACCGCTCTGTACAGCGAGATGCGTGCACTCAGTACGGGAAATTAGCAAACCGTTTAGTGAGCGCGTGCTGGAGGTATTACACGGTGTTATTGTTTACCTTTAGCGGTATGTCTGTTATATTAGCATGATTTAATGGTTGCGAGTTCATAAGCAAGTTCAAGTAGAAATAATTCCGCTAACTTTGGGCAAATTAGTATTTTTTTTAATATCTCCTAAAAGGTTGCATTATTTGAGTTCAACACTTATATTTGGAGAAGAATTGAATAGTAATCTTTCTTGATTCCCCGATTAAACGCAGCGTGTTGCCTTCAGTTCGCGCTGGAAGAATCATGAATGTCACGCGCAGCCGGTGACGTGTTTTCACTTTTAAAGCTAATGTACACAATGCTAATCATACATTATGTGCAAGTATTATGGCGCCATGCTTGTAAATAAAATGCAGATTTAAAAGAAAAAGAAAAAAAAGATGCTCTTTTGTAATACATGCTGGAGACTCTATACAGTATCTATGTGTGATACAGAGTCTGGGCTGAACAACACCTCTGAGTGTGAAACAGAGCTGTGTGTACTGATTGATGTCTGACTCAGATCTGACCTGTTCCTCATCATCACCATGTCGTAAGCTTGTGCTGCAGGATGTGTAGAACATCAGAGAACTTTTTGGATGAGTTCATGTGCATGATCTCTGTTGTGTCAATCAAAATATATAACATCAAATGTCAGTTTCGGACACTTTTGGAACAGGACATAAAAACACACACACACACCCTTACATTATAAAATGTCAAAGTGAATATTAGTAAAATGTAAAAGCATGTGTTTGAGGTCAGGTTTTTATTATTATTTTATTGTTATATTGCTGGAAATGATCACCCACCATGATCAAAAAGATTATGTTCATTATTGACTTTTCGTAGTTCTAAGCCGATTTGAATGGAATTGGTTTAATCCTAATCTCAGTAACTCGTCTTATAAATCCTGCAACTTGGACCTAATGTGTTCGGTCTGTGGAAAGTTGATCAAAAGAAAGCTTCACAGCTGTAATAAATAGACAAAATCTTATTGTACACCTTTAAATGACAATCATTAAATAGATATCTCCTTGAGCAGGTTGAAGGAGTTTATTTTACAGTTCTAGATCTGTCAGGTTACCTCATGTGTTACCTCATGTGTAAAGCCAAAGTATGTATTAGGTCAACATTGATTAGAAGGCTATCAAAGCTGGGAGATTGTGTCCATTTTGAGATATTTAGGAGGCTGATAAGCTGTCGTCTCCACATGCACAAAACCTCAAACCCTGAGGTCGAATTTCTGCAGCAGACGACTACATCAGGTTTCACCCCTGTCAGATAAGAACAAGTATCTGAAGCAATCATGGGCACAAACTCCATAAAACTGGACTGATAGCCCTAGATTCTTGTTTTTGCCTGACAAAAGAGCAACCTGATGTGGTCTTCTGCTGTTGCAGCTCATCCACCTCAAGGTTTGATTTGAGATGCTTTTCTGCTCACTATGGTTGTAAAGAGTGATTATTTGAATTGCTGTAGACTTCTGGTCAACTCAGTCCAGTCTGTTCATTCTCCTCTGCGCTCTCTCATCAACATTGTGTTTCAGTCTGCAGATCCTTCACATGCAGGATGTTTTTTTGCACCATTTTGTGTAAACTCTACACTTCTGGCACTAACATTCATGCCCAGCATAAGTCACAGAGATCACACTGTTCCCCAATTCTGAAGTTTGATGTGAACATTAACTGACCTTGTATATGCATGAGTTTAAGATTTGTGTTGCTGCCCCATGATTGGTTAATTGGATAAATGAGCAGGTGTTTTAAATTGGATGTATATTGGCAGTTTAGTGTACATTAATTAAAATAAATCCATATGAACAATAAATATTTTTGTCTGCCGTAGTTCAGAAGCTGTTTCAGCATTTATCAGCTGGCCAGGATGGTCTACCACAGCTCAGTCTGTCTTTTGGCAGTTTTATAGCAGATTAATAGGTGAGGTAATCCAATATGTGTTGAATGATCAGTGTTTAACCAGGCTTCTTAAACAGCATGAGCTTCCCGGTGAGTGTTTGTTGAGTTTTATTGCGTGAACAATTTGCATCTTTGCAATGTTCTCAGATTACACTGATCTACACCACAGAGAAAGCACATTACAATTCTTTAACCAGGTTCAAGTTTTTTGTTTCTGCTGCTGAACACAGTAAGATAAATTGGACACTATTTTTGTGCAGTGTGGAGATTGGAGAGAGTGTACGTGGTGAGGATGTGTACATCGTGCAGAGCGGTTGTGGAGAGATCAATGACAACCTGATGGAGTTGCTGATCATGATCAACGCCTGCAAGATAGCTTCGGCTTCCCGTGTCACCGCAGTCATCCCCTGTTTTCCTTACGCCCGTCAAGACAAAAAGGACAAGGTGAGGCTGCTCATGTCTGGTGGAGAAAAATGCTATGCAAATAATATCCTGCTGTTTGCACAGCCTGTTGACTTTGGGTGTGAGGCGCATGTACTATATCAGTGAATAGGGCAGTAATTAACAGTAATTTTTCTTGTAGAATTCTAGCTTTTACAAGTTTTCCAATTGCCTCTGTGTTTGCATATTACTTATTAGGGGTCATGAACATGTTATATGATTTGTAGCCTTCTTTGAAGCTCCAGGACCACAAATGAGTCAATGAAGAAAGATCTGGAAAGAACGAGGGAAAAGAAAACTAAACAGTACAACACCAGAATACAGTCTTCAGGAAAGATAAGATCAGAAAAAACATTTCCCAAATTCCCAGTCATTAGTCACAAACGCTTTTAAACTTGGACAGCATACGAAATAAGAAAGATATGAGTAATATAATGAACCTTATAAGGAATATGGTATAATCTTTTCTTACATATCGCACAGGATGTGTCATTACCATGGACAAGAATTTTGACAGGTTTCTCTGCACTGAACAAGAATAGAGATCCTGTTACTCGCATATGAAACTGAAAACCCATACATGCAGTTCCCTCTGAAGGTACTGGAACAGCAAGACCAAATCTTTTGTCATAGCTATACACAGAAGACATTTGGGTTTCAGATCGAAAGATGATTATAAAACGATAGATTTTCATTTTGGAACATGGCACATTTTATTTGAACCCACCCATTTATTCAAGCGATCAAAAAATATTGGAACACGTAACTGACATGTTTCTTGTTGCCCAGATGTGCTGTGTTAGATTGACTGTTAAATAATTAATAGCTCTGAACGTCTACTCTTGGTTTGATCCCTGGGGTTCACCTGTGAAGACTGAATTTGTGGTTAAAAACAACATGAAGGCCAGAGAGCTGTCTAAGGCTCTAGCAAACCATTTTGAAGCCGAGAAAATCTGTTACTGCATAAGCATTGGGAAGAGCCAGAATGCCCTGTGAAAGAAACCACTTATATATAAAAAATAACAGTCAGTTACATCAACAACAACCTCCACAGGGCAGGGGTGAAGGGATCACAATCCACTGTTTGAAGGAGTTTTGAACGGAAATAATTTCTTGACCCCCTAACACAAGATGCAAATCACTCATCAGCAGTGAGAATGAGAAGGCAAGATTGGATTTCAGAAAAAAGTACAGAGATGAGCTACGAAAGATCTGGAACCAAAATTAACTTCCAACAAAGTGATGGAAAGGCCAAATTGAGGAGAAGGAAAGAATCTGCTCATGATCCAAAACATACAAGCTCATCAGTTATGCAGGATGTGTTGCTAATCTTTACTGATGATGTAACACATAATGGTAACACCTGAATTCAGAAGTGTACAGAAACATTCTTACAGAGAAGTGCATCCAGAATAATTTTGAGGAACTTCCACATGCAGCAGGACAATGAACAAAAACACACTGGCAACACAAAGCACTTCTTAATCAGGGGGTAAAAGTGGAAGGTCTGGCCAAGCCAATCAGACTGTTTGGCTAAAATAAAGTTATTTACTTTAATTTATGTTTTTCTCTACCTATGCTTTGGCTCACCTAAAAAATTGGGTGGTCTGTCAGCAAAGGGGTCAAGTTTACATCGAAATTCTCATATTTAAGTAAAAAAACAAAACAAAAAAAACTCCACACACACTAAATAATTCTGTAAATTAACCTTTAAGATGTCCCATATTTTCTAAAGTAGAGATATAATGCAAATCTTCAGCTTTTCAGATGAGGGAATTAATGTGGCAAAAATTCCGGGTGAAGCCGTACAGTGATTACTCACATTTTCCATAATGCTTCTGTGGCATCTAGCATATCGGACGCACCCAACTAACCCAGTTTCCTTTCTCTACAAAAATAGTACTTTATCCTTAAGGTTGTATTTTAAAGATTTAGAGCTTAATTTATGCAATTGTTTAGCTTAAGGATTTGACAGCATTCACCAAAAGCAGTTGTTTTGCATGAACTTTGCATCGAGTAAAGCATTTTCCTTAACCTGGAAAAAAAAACATGTTTTTGTTCTTTCTTTTTCAGTACACATAAATCTTTCCAATTTTTGTCAGTGGTAATCATACATACAGGTCAGAAGTGCTGGAGACAGTTTTAGTTGAAAGCTTTATGACCTACTGGCAAAACAATAACTGACGAAAGCAAAGTTGAATTACTTTAACCACTCAGATTGATCATTTCCAATAACAGAATGTCTTGAAATTTCCCTTAAACCACAACAATTTCCTAACAACACTTCAAGTAGTAGTAGAATATATGCTGAACGTGTTCAGCTAGACATAGAAGCTCCCCCACGCTTTCTCGTGACGTTAATGAAAACGGGAAACGCAGCTTGTTACCAAGAAACCGACAAGCTGTCTGTCCTGAGCAGTTTCCTGTGTCTGTAAATGGAAAGAAGCAGCTTTACATCAGCATTGGAGACTCCATCTGAAAATAAATGGGTTCTTTCAGAAAGCAATTGAACAATGTTTTGTTTTTTCTTTATTAAATACAAATCTGAAAATTATGAGGCTTGGATTACTTGGGGTCATACCATACAAGTCCCTCTGAATTACATGTTACTACAGCAACACTTCCATATTAGTGCATTTATATTATCAGTGCAATTGGAGCTACGGACCGATTTGCTGTTGTAGAGTTAAATCCCATACTGACAGGACATTGAAGGCTGTTTTATTTTTAAAGCGCTCATTGAAAAAGTTCTAACATTCTCATTGATCTCTTGGTTTGCTTCTTTAAATGTTAAACAGTAAATGCACTGGTGAGGGTTGTAAATATTTGCAGACAAAGAGAAACCGCCTGGTTGTCAGATTTATTTACGAAGCCAGTACTTAGGAAAGCAATCTCCGTTCTATGTGACACACCTCATTCCCTTCATGACACATTCCAGACTTCGCCTTCAGGGTCTTTGTATAGATTTATATAGATTTAGATAAAAGAAACAAATCTTGATCACCTTTTGTACCATGTGCCATTATTTAGTGCAGTTTGTGGGGGGTTTCTGCTTTGTTTTGTAATACTTTCTTTTAGTGTTTATTACACATTTAATGCCTACTTGTGTGCTTTTGTCCTTGTATTTGGTGTATTCCATTCCTGCAAAACAAATTGCCCCCAAGGGGGACAAGAAAAGGTTAGGTTAATTTAGTCAACCTTGTCGGACCAGTCGAGAATTCCACAGAGCAGTGCTTATAATCCCAGCTCACATCTAAAAAAAAAAACCTGTTGGATGCAAAACCTTGTCCGTCTAGAGAGTCTGCACTGCGTAGAGAGATAAGGATGTGTACCTCACACATCCCACACCATCGAAACTTTAATATAATCCAAGTTATCTACTACCTTCGTGTGCAGTGTTACTCCAGATATGGTTATATATTTGGAGTCGTTCTTGTTTTGCTCCAACTTCTTTATTCTTTGAACATAAAGCACACACATCCAGAAGTGAAAGTAAAAACTGGTGACTGTAGGACCGTGGGGATCGTTTAGTGTTGATCCACTGACTCCTGACTGATTTGCATCATTTTAAGCACATTTGTATTTTGGACCAGTCAAGTCAGGAAGCTTTTATTGTCATTTCAACCATATATAGCTGGCACAGTGCACAGTGAAATGAGACCAGGACCCTGGTGCTACATAAAACAACACAACAACATAAAGCTACATAACAACACAGAGCTAAGGACAGAAAGTAGTTGTCCTAGCCACGTAAAGTGCAACGTTTTCAACCTAATGCAAACAGTACGAGACAAAAAGACAATACAATACAAAAAAGTACAGGACAGATACACAGAATACACAATATAGACGGTATAGTGCTGACCAGAATACATTCTGCAGTGTATAAGCAGTGCAATGTGCAAAATAGGAGAACTGTAACAAAGAGGGTTCTTGTAAACATATACACTTCTGTATAGCAGCAGTTGGTGGCAGTTTGTTGCTGCTGTTAGAATGGCAGCTGAGGACATGCACTTCAACAAGAAATGATAAAGCTTGTGCATGTGAACATGTCTATATATGCGTCAATTTGCAGTGATTATTAACAGTATTAATTGTGGAATTCTTAATTTTTTTGTAACAGGTTCATATAAGGTAACATGCCTATTATAATCCCCTGCCTTTTGTATAGTAATAACTTATTTACAGACACTGGATGCTTCACATAATCCATGCATAATAATAATCGTACATGGATTGTTGCTATGGTGAAGATTTCTGTAAGGGGAAATATTTCAGAAAGGAGTCACAGATCAGATTTTTACCTTGTAGTTGTATCACACATTTTAAAAAAGCTGCAGCAAGAGGAAGCAGTTTTGGCTGCAACAATTGCAGAAAACTGTAGATGAATAAAACACTTCAGAATATTGTGTTATTGGAAAATAATCAAGTTTTTGGGTATCAACTAACACCATGTAACTTTCATCATGACTGGCACATTAGATTTTATTCCTTGCTTTTGTTTTGTTTTCTATTCAGGGTCACATTACCCATCAGAATGAATAACTAGGGGTTCTTGCATCTTCTGTTCTTTTTTTTTTTTCTTTCCTGTTTTTATCAACCTTAACATCCAGTGAGCCTTAAATCAGCCTTTTTTTCGTGTTTTTTTTGAGTGTGTCTCTGGGATTATGTACAGAGAAGGGAAGTTTATTAACTGAAAGTGTTCTCTGATATTAGAGCCGAGCTCCGATCTCTGCCAAGCTGGTGGCCAACATGCTGTCAGTGGCAGGAGCAGATCACATCATTACCATGGACCTGCACGCCTCTCAGATTCAGGTGAGCTTCATGAAGATTTTGAAGTGAATTTAATCTCTTTAACTGGATCTTGTAAGCCGACCTGCTACTCTGTAAATCTGGTGTGTTTTTAGGGTTTCTTCGATATTCCTGTGGACAACCTGTACGCTGAGCCGGCTGTGCTGAAGTGGATTAAGGAAAATATCCCTGAATGGAAGAACTGCACCATTGTGTCTCCAGACGCCGGAGGAGCTAAGAGGTCTTCGTCGCCTTTTCTCTCTCACTGTTACACAAAAATCAAGACAGTGGCACTTTCACAGTTCATGCTGCCTTTGCATTCCATGATTTAAATCTCGCTATGTACATTAATATTAACGGCATTTGGCAGACTCTCTTATCCATTTACATTTACATTTCTGGCATTTGGCAGACTCTCTTACCCATTTACATTTACATTTCTGGCATTTGGCAGATGCGCTTATCCAGAGCGATGTACAAGAGTGCTTTGAAGTCTCTATCAATTTAGTACATTAACACTGGTTCAATAGGTCACAGATTTAAGATACCAACAGCCTCAAAATTGTGTTGGTGTTTTTTTTTATATTAGCAACATACAACAATACATAAAACAAACAGGGAAAATAAGAGCTAGTTTAAGTGTTTCATGAAGAGGTAGGTCTTCATCCGTTGTTTGAAGACGGTCAGTGACTCAGCTCTTCAAACATGTAGGGGAAGTTCATTCCACCAAAAGAACAGAGAAGAGTCTAGATGTATGCCTGCCTCTTACACTGAGAGATGGTGGGACCAGTTGAGCAGTGCTAGTAGATCTGAGGGAGTGAGGTGCCGTGTGAGGAGTAGTAAGAGCTTTGAGGTAAGAGGGTGCTGGTCCATTCTTGGCTTTGTAGGCGAACATCAGAGTTTTGATTCTGATGCAGCTACCAGGAGCCAGTGGAAGGAACACAGCAGTGGGATGGTGAACTTATACAGCTGCATTTTGGATCACTTACAGAGGATGAATTGCATTCAAAGGTAGATCTGCCAGGAGAGAGTTGCAGTAGTCCAGTCTTGAAGTGACAAGATGCTGACCAAGCACCTGATCAGAATGTGTGTATAAAAAGTCCAAATCCTTCTGATGTTGTACAGAAGAAACCGACATGAGCGTGTGACATTATCCCGAGCGATTTACATTATATCTCTCTCTCTCTCTCTCTCTCTTTTTTTTTCTCTCTCTTTTTTTTTTAAAATTCTACGGCTGAGCAGTAGAGGGTTAAGGGCCTTGCTCAGGGGCCCAGTAGTGGCAGCTGAACTCACAACTGAACAGTAATCCAGTGTCTTATCCCCTGGGCTACTGATTTGCCTGAATAAGCATGTCAAAAACCTTTGACTCACATTTACTTTTTAATAAACAGATTGTTAAGGGAAGCTTCTACCATTTAAGGTCTATTCCAAAGTTAGTTTCTTGCTACAAAAGACTAGCAAATGGTGAGCCACACTCTCAGTACAACTCTCAATACAACAACCATCATTCTCAGTCTGCTGTCCTTCCTCACACTGCCTTTATCTGACCTGAAGCTTGGGCAGAATGCAGCTGCAGGGGACCCAAAAGACGGATCGTCTTTCTCCTGTTTTGGCATCTCTTCACTGGCTTTCTGTTAGTTCAGAATTGATTTTAAAATTCTTATTTATATGGACAAAGCTTTTTCTGGGCTTGCACCTCAGTACATTAATCGACCATCTCCACTCATACTCTTCTACCAGAACACTAAGATCTTTAAACCAACGTCTTTTATCTGTCCACCGTGGTTGTATTACGGTTACAGAGGCTTTTTTGTGGTTGGTCCTAAATTTAGAAAGTGAGGTGACCCTGAGGTCCGCTCTATCATTAGCCATTTTTCTCATGAGGTTATTAAAAGGTGATGTTCTGCAGTGTTATGTACAGCACATTGGATAAAGCATGTTGGCCTTTTATTACTCACTTACATAAAGTTTTCACTGTCAAAATTTATTTTAAAGCTAGGTCATACCTTGTGTCAATCAACCTCAATGGACAGGATAAATATTTATTAATGAGAGATTTTGTGCTCAAGATGAACATTTTGTTGTGTGGAAATTTACTTGGTGTCGCTTCTCACTGTTGCAAGAAATAAAACAGAAAAGAAAAACTTGACAGAAACAAAGGTTCTGCAGCCATTGTATTTGGGGTCACAAGTTTTGCGTCAGCAAAATGTTAGAAAAGAGGGATCATCATTTTGCTTGAATAAGCTATTTTACTTAACATGTTTCCATATAACCCACTGAGTTTACACAAATTAACGATTTTAAAAGTTTACATCCCCACCATTCTTAATACTGTGTGCTGTTACCTGGATGATCAACAACTGTTTTTACGTTGTTGTTTTTTTAATGGCTGTTGAGTCCCCCTTTTTTTTTTTGGTCCTGTTAAACTTTATCGCTTTTCTTTAAAAAAAACAATCCTTCAGCTGCTGCATATTATCTGCTGTGTGTATTTCACCCCTTTCCAACAGAAGCCATAAGAGTTTGACATCCATCTTTTCACACTGAGGACAACTGAGCGACACGTACACAACTATAACACAAGCTGTAAACATTCACTGATGAAAATCATGATACAGTGAGAGGCAGGGAGGTGAAAACTTTTAAACAGGATGTGAATTTTTATTGAATGGTGTAAATTATTCAGTTTAAAGGTCTTCGTTTAGAACTGCCCTTCAGAAGCTACATAAGATATTACATGTTTCCCAGAAGACAAACTTTTACTTACATACACACACTCAGATTTACCATTTTTCCCCCTGGTAAATAAGTTTAAAAAAAAAAATAGATAAGTAAATAAATAATTCCCTTTTTTATTTCTTTTTTGTCAGCTTTTTTTTCTTGCTTTGATTCATGATCCAAGATTCAAGCTGACATATAGCTGATGCAGTACATAGTAAAATGAAAATGTTTCTCCAGGACCTGGTGCTACATAAATATACAACAATGTTTAAACACAAAAAAAAAACAACAACACAGAGCCAGGACCGAAGTTTGTCCAAGCCACATAAAGTGCAGCGTGCAACTAGGTGCAAACAGAGCAAAGACAAGACAGTGCAAAAACAATAAGTACAAAAAGACAACACAAAAAAACAGGACACTTAGTGCCGAAAAAGAGAACATGTGCAATTAAATGAAATGAAATGATGTACAATATTTGAGAACTGTAGGGAAAAAAAACAGGTAACTAATAACGTATATAATATATATATATATATAGCGGCCTGACAACACGCATTGTGCAAAACTGCAGTAGCAGCGGTTGAGGTAGTGCAAATAGAAATAAACATAAATATAGCAGCAGATGAAATATTAACATTGAGGTAGTGCAATAAGTAATGAACAATATAAGTTTGTTCACACAGGTGTGAGTGTGTGTGTGTGTGTGTGTGTGAGAGAGAGAGAGACGGAGAGTTTTGTGCATTTCAGTCCTGGGTGTGTGTGTGTGTTGACGTAAGTGTTTTTCCACCTGCAGGGTCACGTCTATAGCAGACCGGCTGAATGTTGACTTTGCCCTCATTCACAAAGAAAGGAAGAAGGCTAATGAGGTGGATCGCATGGTGTTGGTGGGAGACGTGAAGGACCGTGTGGCTATCCTGGTCGACGACATGGCTGACACGTGTGGTACCATCTGCCATGCTGCTGACAAGTAACTCACTCCTTCTGCTGCTGCTCTTTATACTAAGACGATTGTAGTCAGGGATACATTTCTGCATCGTGCCTTTTAGATCATGAGCTGAATCGGTTGTTTGACCTTACGAAAGTCAGACCAAGTCGCTTTTATTGTCAGTGCTTGGCTGCACTAAACTATTCGCCCACTGTAATTTTCCACTTAAAAATTTGCAATTTTAATCATTTCATCCCTCTGGAACATCCAGCTGCTTGTTTGATCTTGAGCTGATTTTCTACCATGTTTTGTTACATTTCAGGATTGCTCTGCACAGGCAAGCTCATGTTTGGTAGAAACTCGGTTACGACTAGAAAATAAACTTGAAAATCTTCTTTATTGTAAATGTTATTGTCAGTAATTTTGTCAGTCTTCATGATTTTATGATTTTTTTTTTTTTAATTTATTAATTTATTTCTTAATGATTGGAGAAATTAATTCAAGCTCAAGCAAACACTGTGATATTCAGTGGGCCTTCTTATTTTCCAAAATTACTGCAGATTTGACATGAAACATGTATTGTGTAACATCATCACAGCACACATTCAGCCTAATCTCTCTTCCATTCAGTCTCTCTTGTTGAAGAGTTCAGCAGTCATTGAAAGTAATTATATGTGGGTCTTCATTGCTAATAGTTTTAAAGAAGAATCCTCTGCTTGCATTTTAACCAATTCAGACAGATTTTCTGCAAACAAAAATACACTAAAAACCTTAACAAGTTGCATTATAAATAAATAATAAAAAAAAAGCCACTGCAAGGGACTGGATGCTGTAGAAGCACTGAATCAGACCTAATACACTGCTATGTTAATTCCATCCCCCTTTATACTACACTGACCATAAACTATGTCCAATCTGGCAACCCTGAATCCATATGCACTCATACAGAGGTCACTCATACCTGTGTACACCAGACTACATATAGTGTGAATAGTGCACTGTAAATTGAAACTGAGCAAGTGTTCTTTCTCTCACTCTCCTCTTTCTAGGCTAATATCAGCCGGTGCCACCAAAGTGTATGCCATCCTTACCCACGGCATTTTCTCAGGGCCTGCCATATCACGCATCAACAATGCCTGCTTTGAAGCTGTAGTTGTGACCAACACCATTCCACAGGAAGAGAAGATGAAGCATTGTCCTAAAATACAGGTTGGATGCCAAACATACAGTATATTAAATAAGGCTGAGAAATAAATGCTCAGAATTAGCACAGGTGTATGATGAACAAATGAACAAACTATTAAATAACAGCAGATAAAAACAGAAAAGCAAAGTTGAAGGGACGGGGCTACCGTTTGCTGGCCAGAACTGCGTTAGAGTAGTGGGGTCTGGTTCACTTCCTTGTACAGACTCATATTTTTCATTCACTTAAGTACCTGACGGCAGGCTGTGACGGAGCATGTCATTTGGTTGAACATATCGAAATAATACACCCATAACTGAAGACTTGATGCTGAGTTGGTGAAGAGAGTGGCACAGATTCTGTACAACCTGGGCATGTGATTCAGCACTGTTTTAAAACGATATAAATAAACAGAACGATTGGGACGTCATTCAGTTCAGATGTGAATCTTACTGGTTCAACAAGAACAGAAGGAGGCGGAGCCATGCTATGAAAAGAATCTAGCACTTTAGAGAAGTTTTATATCTGTGCTGAAGCATAATCCCAATTTTAAAATGGGCTTTTAAGAAGCATGTCATTGGTTGCAGGTATTAAATGAATTCGTCACTTCGCTCTTGAGTCTGAAAGAGAGTGATAGACTTACTGATTCTGAGCAAACTGCTAACAGTTGTTTGTGAATGAAATGAATGAATGAGGATCTGCTGACTCACTGGTGTCATTCATTCAGTTGTTTGTGAATGAAATGAATGAATGAGGATCTGCTGACTCACTGGTGTCATTCATTCAGTTGACCGCAAGAAGAGAAAGAGGGTGGAGCTGTGCATCTGAAAAGTGTGTAGAATAAAAAACCAGGCTTATGAGTTGCTCATAGCATAATATGCTATACACAAATGTATAAAAAGGGTGATGGCTATTTTTAACAAAATACTGTAGCACAGAAAACTTCATAAGCTTTTGCAAAAAATCTTTTTTCCCTTAACTTTTGTTTCCTCTTTCATGACCACTCTCTGAAAACTAGCCTGCACTGAGTGAAATGTCAAACTTAAAAATAAATTTTCCAGACCTTCTCTTTGTGGACTGGATGTGGCAATTTTAATTGTTTTTTTTTTTAATTATATATAAATAATACTAAAACCTGTCCCTTGATGTTTTTAGATTAATGTATTAAGTGAGTGAAACAATGACTTCCTAATAATGTTAAAAAAAAAAAAACACACTCGCTGGCGCCAGCTACTGGTTTAATGATGTACGGGTAGGACCACTGAACGAATCACTGAATGTTTTGACGGAATTTTTATATATATATGGGGGGACTAACACCATATTAGGCAGGTGGTCATAATTTCATGCCTGATTGGTGTATGTATGTGCGTGAGAGATATATCTATATAACAAAGTGAATAAATCATTATTTATTAAGTTCCTGAAAACAAGATGTTTACAGAAATAAACAACTGTTTGTGATTTCGATGAAAAAATAGCTTTTTCCCCCCACGGACTTGAATCATATGTCTGAAGTGACCTGGATATGCCTCAGTACTTTATTGATGCAGAATGTTGTTACACCAGAGAAGCTCTGAAAGTGTATCGCAAGGGTATATGGTTTCCCTTCCCTCCACCTCACTTCTGTCTTATGTAGCTATTCTGTTTGTATGGCTACTTGACTTATTTAATTACATTTGGTCCACTGTGCTCTTTTTCACAACAAAGATATGTGCTTTATCTGTTAGCTGAACACCTGATGTGGGTAGACTACACCAGCGATGTCTTTATCTTCTATCTTTATAGACTAAAAAACTTGACAGTTACTAGACTCTATTTACTAAAACAGTGCTTCCCAAACTGTGGGCCGCGGCCCCCTGGCGGGCCGTAGCTAGGCTAAATCAAAATATTAAAATAATTAAAATATTTTAGAATAGAATATAAAAAGTTTCTGTTACACACTTTGATTCAATATAATTGTAAATAGTATGCAGACAGTATGTAGTGTTAAGGATTTAAATATATTTGTAAAGAATGTTTACATCATCTTATTTTCACCAGCATATAAAAATATTACATTTTATGGTAGTTCTCATAATTCACATGAAATTCTTACAAACTGGTTAATAAATGTTGATAATATTGTGCAAAGAGACAATCTGCTTTATTAAATATATCTAATATACAAATATATGTATAAATATATCTTTATACTGTTAATCAATATACTGTATTTTTTTTTAAACAAAGAGGTTGGGGGGGTCATGGAGCTTTTGCTATGTATTTGGGGGGCCTTACCCCTCTGAAGTTTGGGAAGCTCTGTACTAAAATGCTTGCTTCTGATCTATGGTAATGGTGATCTTTTCCACTTTCCAGGTCATCGACATTTCAATGATCCTTGCAGAAGCTATTCGAAGAACCCACAACGGCGAGTCAGTCTCGTATCTCTTCAGCCACGTCCCCTTGTAACCCTTCCTCAGCGTGTGTCCCTTTCTTGTGCTTTATTACCAAAAAAGAAAACAAAGGGAGCCTGACCCCAAGTCCACAGTAAGGTGTATCTAACTGAGACCCCAAAGGAATTCTGTGAAATCATGGCACCCAGTCCACCTGTTGGAGCTGTTCATCTCTAGTTGAGGATTCAAGCTTTGAATGCTTTATCTTAAGGTTAAGACTGTGGACATTTAGTTTCTAGTCTTAAACACCTCCTTTTTATTACCTTCCACGACTAGGTTGACTAGATTCGGGTGACAATCTGTTACACTTTAATTTATTTGGGCTTAATTTGTATAAGTAACTTGCGAGATGTTTTATCTCCACTGACAGAAAATGTAAAGTAGTTGAGTGAGTTTATTTTCCTTGTTCTTTCCGTTTTTTGTGTTCGGAGATGCTTGGGGATCATAACTTGGGGTCTCTGCAGGCTGGAGCTTCCTTGATTATCTACTTGTTCATTTCTTTGTTTTCTACTTTCTTTCCTTTTTTTATTTTAAATTTGAATGTATTTTCTGAACTGATTTAGCCACACTTTCTTAGACTCCATCATGAAAGTGCTAATTCTGTTTCTCTTTTATGTGTTGGATTTCCGTTTTTCATTTCAAATTCCTAAATTTTGTTCTTATTAAAGAATTGTGAGAAAGAGAAACGCATTTGGCTTGGGTTACTTTCTAAATATTAAGTTGGATGTTTGTCATATAGGGCTTTTTATACATTATTTTACTTGAAGACTCAGTTCAGTGCGGTGTTTAGATTTAAGCTCAGTAAATTAGAGTGAATTCAGCAGGTAATACTGGGTTCAGATCCATTAACTAACATGGCCAGTCAAGAACATTTTACTTATGGACTCTGACAAGCTTTGTAATTGAATTATCTTTATAGAGTGATGTGCAAATCCCTCAGCTTTAAGGCAAGCTCAGAATGGTTGAGTTAATTCCAGCTACAAGACAGAATTAACCTTGACACTGCTTTTATCAGACACATTACTTTTTTTTGCCCATTCTGATACTGATTTTTCATTTTAAACAACACATTAAATGATTTTAATTGTTCCATAACCATCTATAAACAACAGTAAAATGATTTATTAACACCATTTCACGTTTAAGGAGCATACAGGCATAATAATGAAATTGCAAATTTATTTGTTAAATACACAACCACATGCAGTATGATGTAGTGAAGTGCTTTATCACCTGACCGTGTCTTTAAAAATAGAATCGATATGGATGATAAAAAAAATAAAAATACCAGGAATAATTAAAATTGCTATTAAAATGGGTATGTAAATGCAGATTGGTGTTAGAAAACTATGACTATTCTGAGTGATGTGTGCAGGTGTAGTTATATGCTGTGCAACAATGTCTGGGTGATGGAAGTGTGTTGAATAGACGAGTCCAGAAAAGTTCAGGTTCTTGGTGTTGTCCTCCTTAAATGGCCTGCAGGAAGAAGCTCCTCATCATCTGTGTTTGCCGAAAGCCATGAAAGCACTTCCCTGACCATTACAGTCAGAAAATGCATTGATTAGGTGGCTGATGGTCTTTCACTATTATTTAATACTTGTGCAGGTGAGAACTGGGGCAAGCATAAATAATGTTTGGAAAATTGTTTGTTTGTTTGTTTTTAAATGCATGTTTTTGAGCAATAAGGTATCTAATGTCTACAGTATTGATCAGGAGAATGCTGCTCAAAAGAGTACTTAATCACCTAATAATTATCATTATCATAGTTTGAAAAGTGACAGTTTGACTCTTGGTTGTTGACCTGTTTAATCTTTCAGGGTCAAATTTACCAAAAGTGTTTCTTCTACTTTAGCATTAGGCAAGTGTATGTTTAACTTTGGTTTAAAT
Organism: Hemibagrus wyckioides; assembly: GCF_019097595.1. Classification (NCBI taxonomy): domain Eukaryota; kingdom Metazoa; phylum Chordata; class Actinopteri; order Siluriformes; family Bagridae; genus Hemibagrus; species Hemibagrus wyckioides. The sequence goes on along the minus strand of NC_080717.1, from coordinate 11,248,553 downwards.
GATAGATTAATGTCGAATGAATGAAACTCAAAACATTCTTATAAATCATCTACCTCCTCAGGAAACACAGGAACCCGTGTGAGCTGAGATAGGAGAAGGATTGTAATGGTAGACAGGTTTGATTATATAAACAGCAATAAACATCAATGGATATTATAACAACGTACTCCAGAAACTGACGCTGTTGGAGGTCATGCTCATGATAATTTGTCACTCTTTTTCTAAACGTGATTCTCTGAACACCAGATAACCTCCAGGGACAGTATTTTGACTCATGGTGATATTAATCAGAATTTCAGCTTTTGTTTCATGAAATAAGAATTATGTTTTAATTCTATGTATTTATTATTTATTAGAGCCTAAATAAACGACTGTGTGGTGTTCATCATTGTCTATAAACAAGCAAATAACCTCAGGTGACAACAACAGTAACAAAAAAAAAAATTATTTCCTCCAAAAAAGTAAACCAACCTTCAGTCTTCTTTTTCAGTCTTAAATAAAAAAGGTAGATGAGCTAACTGAATCTAGAATAACAGAGTAACAGTTGTTCAGGTGTTTTGACACCCTGGAAGTGCCATCCTTTCCTCCCATCTCACATTAGCCTTGTCAGCACCAAATTTTCCACTTGATTGATGCTCTGTTGTGGCTTCTAGCAGCCCTGAGGGAACAGCTGCTGCAGCAACAGTTAGCAACTCAAGCATGTCTATCAGGAGCCTGTAGCTCATATTGTGACTTGCACAAAGTGATATGAAGCTCATCACTTGTCTAGATGGCAGAGTGACTAGCCTTTCTTGATGTATCTAACACAATGCGGATGAACTGTGCAGTCTGTTCTGGTGCTCTGGAGCACTTCTTGCAGTGTACCGTGAGACCGAGTGCAGCAGTGTGTGCTCAGATGGTGGATGTGTCTCAGCCGGTTGGTTTGCTGCTAGGAGCAAACACTCAAAGCCAGTCAACCAAATACAGAAGTATCCTTAAAGCTCTTTTCCATCAGAGATGATAGGTCCTGCCTGCATGCATCTTGTGAATATTCTCTGTTCTAGAGAAGACCAATGAATTCAATTTTATTTTTATAGTGCTTTCAACACTGTCACAAAACAGCTTTACAGTAAATTTTCATTTTACAATGAAAAAATTCCATGTCAATAGCATGGAAAAATCTCCCTGAGGTGATATGAGGAAGAAACCTTAAACACTGAACCTTGACTTTTAGGTCACTCCAGATAATGTGATTATAAATAATTTCCTTTCTACAGATGTATATTACGTTATCAACTGTTGACTGATGGAGACTTGAATGCAAATCTGTTTGTGGTAATTGCAGTCCAAGCTCATTTTCAGGGTTTTTGGAACCACAGTAATATCCTCCACAGTATATCTAGGTTGTCCGTGTGGGTTCATCCTCGGCAGCAGCAAAGCTACAACATAGAAGGCAAACCTTAGAAAATCTTTGCATTCAGGAAATGAACAAACATATAGTTTTTATATACAGTTACAGATAAGCAAAGATGAATGTAAATAAATGATCATATACTGTATGTTGACATGATTAACAGGACCAGGAAATACATGGTGAAAATCTGAAAATACTAGCTTGTGAGAACTATATCATCACAACCTCAGGTCAAAAGTCTATTCTATTCATCATGCTTACAATACGACTGCAATTTCACAACCTCAGGTCTTTTAAATCAGTCTTGAAGGAGTGGGCCTCCCTCTCTGCCTTCAATCTGGCTTTCAAGGACATTCTCCTGCTTCCTCACACAAGACTGAATTATAGCAAGCAGATACTGTAGGCATCTGATTACTTGGTTAATGTTACAGCTTCAGACTAAAATTAAAGATTATCTATGAAGAAAAAATAATGGATAAATGATTAACATTTTAATGTGGGTATAAAAAGCAATCAATTTCCATGCAAGAAATTAAGAATAGCACAGACTGACAATCATGAACCCACATTGTAGCAACAAGAACATCGGACAATTTCACTGTGCGGAATGGTAGAGAACCAGTTCATTCCTCTAAAGTCTAAAATCAGACATAACTGTCCATCTTTTTCCTGAATCACATAAATATCATTTCTATTTGACGTGCTTGTAAGTGGAGAATCTCAGTGATTCTTTGGGATGTTCATTACGGTTGTCTTGCACACACAAGGTAGGTTCAACTAAGCTGGCATACCTGCCACTGGCCCTTCATCAAGTTGGACAAGAGCCAACCTACATCCAGATCCAAGTGCCCTACTGCCAGGAGTGCAGTTTCAGCTTGATTACAGGAGAATCAATCCCTGCCAGCTGGAGTGACCAATCCAGTGCAAGCAATAAAACTGCCAGCATGCTGCCTGTGCTTGTGATATATGCACAGCAATCTCAAAAGCCAAAATATTATTCAAGTACCTGCACTCGCTGTTTGGGAAGCGTGCATCTGTCCACCAAGCAGGAGATTCACCCAAACGTAAATCCTAGTATTTTCCTTTTAGAGCTGAGCTGTGAATATAGTGGGAACCAGTGCATTAGTTATCCAGCACAAAGGGCACTATTTCAATGGAATCCCTCTAGGAAATGCAGTGCGGAAGAAAATACAACATGATACTTGGGAGAGCATACGTAAGGTGAGGGGCAAGTACCGTGTGTGCCATTTTGAAATATCCCACTGAAAAACCTATGCTCAGCTCTCCTTCCCTTTTAGCTCTAAGTCACAAGCTTTCATGCACATAGCTCAAAGATGAGTGTGGATGAGATGAAAAGAATAAGGTAAATGTCAGCCATTGAGGATATTTTATGATGTCATAAGGTCACCACATGACAGTTAAGAAGGTGTTAACATGTTTGCATGCTTGCACTAGAAGGTATCCATGTTTTGAAACATATTGAAACACTGCCTCTTGCAGTTAAGGGTCTTTTCTGACCTGCTTACCCTACACAAGGTTGCAGGGAGGCTAGAATCTATCCCAGAGGACTTGGGGAACAAAACAGTGGACACACTGGTCAGGGTGACAACCCTTTGCATGGTACAATCACACTACTGTCGATTTAAAGATTTCACTCAGCCTACAATGCATGTCTTTTGAGTGGGGTAGGAAACCTCTGAAGTGCAAGGAGAAGTGCAAACATCTTACACACAGGGCAGGCTTCAGAGGGAGTCAGGGGACGTGGTACGTGATTACTGGTTAAGGTGTTGGACTACTGATCGAAAGGTTTTGAGTTTGACTACCAGGTCCACCAAGCTGCTACTGCTGGGCCCTCTAACAGGAATCAAACCCTCAATCCTGGATGTGCAAGGCTAAACAACTTAGCCACTGTCCTACCCTTATTCTGTTCTAGTTCATTTGAAAACCAAATGAATGTTTTCCTTCATTACCTTGCAGAATTTCATGTATGCTGAAATTGGTTTATTTCAGGCAAATGAACATCATAATCTCTTTGAGCTCAGTTTTTAATTTTTTTTTTTAATCATGACTCTTTTAAATAAAAAATGACAAAGTACAAGCTTGTTAGCAATTTCTTCAATGACAGTGAATGTCTCAAGTGCCTTACTGAAAGCAGCAGTCCATACTCTGACCTGTTTCAGTTCATCTGGCATTTGGATTCCTACTGCCATTTTAGTTCATGTGAGTTCATGTAAATAAATCATTCTGCCACGGTGTAATACATAAAATGATTAAGGTTAAATTAGCTCAGTATGAAAATGGCTGGTAGTAAACAACACTCCTGAAGGTCAGTATTCACAAGCTTATCAACGCTAACACGGTCATTTATGTGATGTTGCTTCATGACATTCAAATTCCTGACAGCTGAGACAACTGGTGACCTTTTCTGCTCTGTGGCCACTAAATATTTCATGAGGATTGCTGCATTTAACAGTGTTAAGGGGAAAATTTCATGATTATACTTCTTAGGATCTTAAAGAATAGTGTTCTCATTAACATTGTCAAAATGAGGTCTTTTGTCTACATAATCTCTGCATGATTTTATGCATTATGCTGCTGCCATGTGATCGGCTGATTGAATACATGCATAAATGTACTGGTGTACAGGTGATAAAGTAACCGGTCAGGATTTGATGTATCCTTATATGATTACAGGTAATGTGTCATAAGTTAATACAAATACTGACACAAATATTAGATGTATAAACAGGTTTGACAAAACAAGGCAGTTGAAGGTGAATGTCACAAGGTGATATTTTTCTTTTTTTTAGCTGCCCAGTTTCTGAGCCTGTGCCCACTGTAGCTTGAGATAATTGTAGTTCTTGGCTGACAGGAGTGGAAACTATTATAGCCCATGCACCATAAGGTTTGTCATGTTGTGCTCTGCATGATGTTATACACCACCCAGCAAGAACATTACATGGGGTAATTGCATGAATGAGCAGCTGTACAGATGTTCATGAAAGTGTACACTCACTTTATTAGGAACACCTGCTCATTTATGTTGTTTATGTATGCAGTTTTGCAATCAGCCAATCGAGTGAGAGCAGCACAATTCATAAAATCATGCTACAGTTAATGTTCTCATTATTCAGCAGAACAAGGAAAATGTGTGATCAATGTGACTTTAACCCTGGCATAGTGTTGGTGCCAGATGTTCTGCTTTAGTATTTAGAAACTGCTGATTTCCTGGGATTTTCACACTGGGATTTTTGTACAGATGTTCCTATTAAAATGTCCAGTGAATGTATATTTATGTGAATTATATATCTATGGCAATGTGCTGGGTTGCTTTGAAAGGACAAATGAGTAAATCCTGGACCTAAACCTAAGTAGGGCACCTCACCTCCTAGCTATGCATCAAATAATGGATGGAACTCGTAACCCTCCTGAACTGGAAACTGAAAAAATGTATTAATTTAATCTATTATTATTTAAGTAACGCAGGTACTTTTCAGAAGTCAATGTTGCATATAAACTATATTGCCAAAAGTATTCGCTCACCTGCCTTGACTCGCATATGAACTTAAGTGACATCCCATTCCTAATCCATAGGGTCGTTCCACCCTTTGCAGCTATAACAGCTTCAACTCTTCTGGGAAGGCTGTCCACAAGGTTTAGGAGTGTGTTTATGGGAATTTTTGACCATTTTTCCAGAAGCGCATTTGTGAGGTCACACACTGATGTTGGACGAGAAGGCCTGGCTCTCAGTCTCCGCTCTAATTCATCCCAAAGGTGTTCTATCGGGTTGAGGTCAGGACTCTGTGCAGGCCAGTCAAGTTCATCCACACCAGACATCCATGTCTTTATGGACCTTGCTTTGTGCACTGGTGCACAGTCATGTTGGAAGAGGAAGGGGCCGGCTCCAAACTGTTCCCACAAAGTTGGGAGCATGGAATTGTCCAAAATGTCTTGGTATGCTGAAGCATTCAGAGTTCCTTTCACTGGAACTAAGGGGCCAAGCACAGCATGTTTGTAAAAACAGTCTGCATGCCTAGGTGCTTGATTTTATACACCTGTGACCATGGAAGTGATTGGAACACCTGATTCTGATTATTTGGATACTTTTGGCAATATAGTGTACGTGACTGTCGTATGTTTTTTTTTTTTTTTGCTTTCAACCTTACAACTTCAATCTGGTTTGTTCATGATTTCTGACTTGGATTTCTGAACATCTGGAGAAAGGGCTGATGACTGCAGTTTGCTTTGAATCCCATAATAAAGACATTATAATTCAAGTCAATTCATCCATCCATCCATTTTCTATACCCACTTTATTCATGATTAGGATCACGGGGATCTGCTGGAGCCTATCCCAGCACACATTGGGTGAAAGGCAGGGGTACACCCTGGACAGGTCGCCAGTCCATCGCAGGGCCACATACAGACAGACTCAATTCAATGCAATCCAATTCATTTGTATAGCACTTTTAATATTGTCTCAAAGTAGCTTTACAGAAGTATAGAAACATATAAAAGAAAAAATGTATAAAGTTTAAAGTTAAGTTACTATTTTATCCCTATTTTATCCCTAATGAGCAAGCCTGAGGTGACGTTGGCAAGAAAAAACGTCTTGAGATGATATGAGGAAGAAACCTTGAGAGGAACCAGGCTCAGAACAGAACCTCATCCTCATTTAGGTGAAACTGGACAGTAAATAATGTGAATATAAATAATGTTTTTTTCTACAACAGCAACCAAGAGCTCTTGAGGAACTAGTAGGTCAGTGCAGTTTCTGAGATCAGACTTAACACTAATTCCTTCCTGACCCAAGCTGACAGATGTAATGGCAGTTCAGGGACGGTGTGATTAGTTTCAAGTGGTTCTATCCACAGCAGTCCCCTGGTCACTAATGTATGTATAATATGCTAATTAATGTGAATATACAGTATGTGTGTCCTAATACATATAGGATTAATTTGGTTTGCCAGACTGAGACTTTACATGAATGACAACTGAGCTGAATCTTTGTAACATGTTTTGTGTGAGGAAAAACTGAGACACCAACTAGCCTATAAAATCTCCAGACTCAAAATATATTATATTTCTATAGTTCTGTTATTATTTGGAAGTTAAAACATATTTAGCATCCTTATCTGACAACATAATATATCCTACTTCTAGCATAAAAGCATACACTGATCAGGCATAACATTATGACCACCTAACTAATGTTTTGTTGGTCCCCCTTTTGCTGACAAAACAGCCCTGACCCGCTGAGGCATGGACTCCACTAGATCCCTGAAGGTGTGCTGTGGTATCTGGCACCAAGATGTTAGCAGCAGATCCTTTTAAATCCTGTAAGTTGCAAGGTGAGGCCTCCATGGATCGGACTTGTTCGTTCAGCACATCCCACAGTTTCTTGATTGGATAAAGATCTGGGGAATTTGGAGGACAAGTCAACACCTCAAAATTGTTGTTGTGCTCATCAAACCATTTTTGGAACAATTTGTGGCACGGCGCATTATCCTGCTTAAAGAGGCCACAGCCATCAGGGAATACCGTTTCCATGAAAGGGTGTACATGGTCTGCAACAATGCTTAGGTAGGTGGTACATGTCAAAGTAACATCCACATGGATGGCAGGACCCAAGGTTTCCCAGCAGAACATTGCCCAGAACATTGCGTTTTCCCATAGTGCATCCTGGTGCCATGTGTTCCCCAGGTAAGTGACAGACATGCACCTGGCCATCCACGTGATGTAAAAGAAAACTTGATCAGACCAGGCCACCTTCTTCCATTGATCCATGGTCCAGTTCTGATGCTCATGTGCCCATTGTTGGCATTTTTAGCTGTGCACAGAGGTCAGCATGAGCACCCTGACTGGTCTGCAGCTATGTAGCCCCATATGCAACAAACTGTGATGCACTGTGTATTCTGACACCTTTCTATCAGAACTAGCATTAACTTCTTCAAAAATGCGAGCAACAGTAGCTCATCTGTTGGATCGGATCACACGGGCCAGCTTTCACTCCCCACGTGCATCAATGAGCCTTGGCCACCCGAGACTGTTCCTTCTTTGGACCACTTTTGATAGATACTGACCACTGCAGACCGGGAACACCCCACAAGAGCTGCAGTTTTGGAGATGCTCTGATCCAGTAGTCTAGCCATCACAATTTGACAATTTGATGAGGAGATAATCAGTGTTATCATGTATATTGTATCAGCAAATTGAAAACATAAACCAAATTTGCTAGCAAACTAGTTAACATTAAGCTATAAAGCGACATGATTAATTAAATAAAAATACAACAAATAAAAACAGTGTTGTATTTCTGCTGTGAAATGGACATGTGATGGGGATGCTTCATGTTTCCGAGTCAGATGTAAGCTCCATGGGCGTCACACGGCGCCTTATGATTGGCTCGGTGTTGATGTTGGGGGATGTGTGCAGCTGTTACACACCCAGCAGCATCTCAGACGAGTTTCGCCTTTCAGCGTCGAGATATAACGGGAATATAGGGCAACGTGTACGATTTACGGTTACAGACGGTCACGGTTTTTTACCGATGGACAGTGATGTAAAAAACCTTATAAGGATGTAGAAGAAAGGAGATGCCTGAACAGTGCACACGACCTGAGAGAGACGGCAGAAATATAAGTGCACCCTGTTATTTCCTCCGGGTGCAGAAAACCCGACTGACCATCCACCCTTCTGCCCCATCCACCCCATTGTCAGTTGTTTTAAGGTAGGAATATTAAACAATAATTTTCTAAATGTTACAAACGTTATGACTTCCATATGCTGGTTTAAAAAAAAAAAATCACTGAACCGCTTAATATCTACTGCACATATTATGATCTCTCGTAGGAATCAACGTTACTTTGCCTTTCATCACAAAATTTACCTATTTACCCCAAGGGCCTTTTGGTGTATTTTGCCATATTGTTTGTTTGTATTTATTTTTGTGAAAACTGAAGTGCTATTTGTTTTAACTTAAAGTACAATGATTCAAATGACCATTTTAAATGAGCACACAAACACACAACATGTCTGTATCCAAAGAAGATGATTCTGGACTGTCCCATCTTACTCACAGTGAACTTCTCCGTGAAAGAGAAATCTCTGTAAAGGCTTTCGGCAACACCATAGTGACAGCTCTTTAGTTAATGTCTGTGAAATCACATGTTTAAAGCATTATTTTCCACAATCAGTTTATTTAAGGCAACAGTAAATAAATAAACAAAGCAACAAAAAAAAACTTTCCCCCTCTTAACACAATGGAACATTCCAAACATTTTGAACATTAAGATGTAAATATAATCAGGAAATTGCATCATTTTCTCATATTATATATTGATTTGCACAAAAAAAAACTGAGGTTAGCTGCATGAGGAGGATTAATAATGCGGTCATGCAACCGTTTTCAATTGGTCACTCAGATTCTTATACTTGCCCATCATTCTTGCTTCTTGCTCATCTTTCCAGCACATCAACTTTAAGAATTGAAGTGTGTGTGTGTAGGTGTCTGTGTGTGAAATGTTCTCTCTTGTTTATTGTTTTGCCACCTGCCACCTTTCGGGAAAACCTATATGTGTCAGCTGCAAAAAACTTGAGCAATTTTTACACAGAAACTGCAGCAACTGAGAGTCATTCACATGTCTAATCTAATGGAGAGTGCTGCAAATGCAATCACTGCTAGTACTTTCCACAGTGCCATAAACAATGTTTCTTACACCCCAATGGGCTACAACTGAGAAACAGAATAAAAATGAGCAAAATGGCATTGCATTAAAGGTCACAGTAAAAAAAGAAGTGTGACATTCCCAGGTAAAACCTTCTAGTGTTTATAATAACACACTCCAATAGTATAAGCAACATACTTTCTCTGTCAAACAGCGCTTTATGTTCTGCAGATCCCCGAAACAGAGTCCTACCCTTTATGAATGCTTGATTTGTTTGGAGTTCTCTGAGAATTAGGGCTGTAAATACAGTTCAGAGATACAAGCAGTTGATTTTGGGTCCTCACACCAATAGGCCATACTGCACACTGATGTACTGTACTCAGGTGAAACCAGTTTCTTTCTGATTGAGCACTGTGTCACCATCTAAACAAAAGGTCCTTCTGCAGTATGGCAGCACTTCAAGCCAGTGTTTAATAATATGTATAAATACAAAAAAAAGTCACCACTGCAAAGGTGCCCCTGATGGGGTGGGAGGATTACTGAAGAGGGCATTACTACCATCAGCCATGGTGCTGATATTCCATATGCTGGTGCATTGTTTATGATCACACTGACACAGTTGTAAAGTTCTTGCGAGGATAAAGTGATTGAGAGGGCTGTTGAAGAAATGCCAGAACACACCCCTGTTGTTCCTGCTGCTCCACCCACCATGCGTTTGCAGCAGCCAGTGATTCTTGTACCTGGCCAGGTTAAGGCAATTGTGAGTGTTTCAACACACAGCCTTTCTCTTTTGACCACTGCACTGCCTGCCTGGTAAAGTGAGGATGTAATGATAAAGTGGTCCACCCTGCTATGTGATGGTACTCTGAAATCCATGAAACGATTGGTGCCCATTTGAAGATGAAACTCTGATTGTTCCTCTTGACATATGGAGAGGTGGTGAAAACTTACAATACATGAAAAACAGGAAGTATCATTGTGTTTATTCTTTACTGGAAATGACATCATATATTCTAAAGCCTCTCAGATCACAAAGATAAAATGGCAGACGAGCTCTAAGCCAGCTTCAGCAAATGTAAGTAGCTTGCTATTGCTGTTGTAGCTCTCAAATGATTAGCAGCTGACAAATTTCTATGACATATAAAACCTAATATATAAAACTTAGATTTGAGTGGATCCAAGTGTGTATTGAGGCGGGGTCTTTACGAGTGATACTGAACATCAACCTAGTTAGCTAGGGAGGTGATTGAAATGCACCTAGTGTCTTTACATGTGAAACTGCTCTATTTCAGTTCACCTGGGAATGTAATATATTAACTAATTCACTTCATACTTCATACGCTTCCTAAAATCTGTGACAATCCTGCCTTTCCAGATTCTTTTGACACTGGTTTGTTCGGGTTTTTTTTTTTTAGTTTTGACATTTTTAGCAGTGACATCAGTGGGATTACCAACTTATGCTCAATCAGCTGAATTTACCACAGATGAACCTTAATCAAGGTGTACAAACCTTACATAATTTTGTGGAAACCTGAAAAAGATTTCAAGACAAACTAAAGATTGATAAGATAGGAAATAAGGAAAAATCCTGCAAGGATCTGAATATTTTCAGAATTTCCTATTGCTGAGTAATGAACACAAGTGACAACAATATACTGATGTGTTTTGCTTAGTATGAATAATTATTTTATCTCATTTCTTTCTGCCCCAGCTATGTGCTGTTCACCAAAGAGAGAACTGCAGCAAGATCCTGCAGACTGCAGTGGAAAGCACGATGCCTCAGAGCAGGGTATCTCTTTTCGCAGTTATATGAACGGTGGAATGTCCAGCCTCGTCTGCACCGTCATCACTTTCCCCGTGTACAAAACTGTGTTTCGGCAGCAGTTGCACAGCATGCTGATCCGTGAGGCTGTGGTGCAGCTATATAAGGAAGGGCTGCTGAAACTTTATCGAGGAGTAGTGCCACCCTTGCTGATGAAGACTCTTCAGGGAACCATCCTCTTTGGCCTCCAGAACACCCTCCTGCAGCAGTTATCCCCCTGGGCTGAATCATATGTTCCCCGAGCGACGCATCCTGCCCTGGCTGGGCTTGGGACAGGGGTAGTAGAGAGTTTGTTTTTTACCCCCTTTGAACGTGTACAGAGTATTCTACAAAACAGTAGCAACGACCGCAGCCTTCCTACTATTAGCAAAATTGTGGGTCGGATGAGGTCAGAAACTTTAGTGAATGGGTGGTACAGAGCGTTTTTACCCACTCTTACTCGCAACGCATTAGGAAGCAGTCTTTACTTTGGCCTGAAAGATCCATTGTCCAGAGTGTTACGCGAGCAAGATTGTCCCCCCATTGCATCATCTTTTGTGTCAGGGATGATCAGCTCTATGATGATTAGCATGCCCTTGTATCCACTATCAGTATTGGTGGCCAACATGCAGGCCCAGGTCGGGGGAGACAACCTGGGGGTGAGGGCTAGCTGGAATCAGCTGTGGCAGAAACGACAGCGAAGTCTGGTATTGCTGTACCGTGGAGGATCGCTGGTCATCTTGCGCTCCTGCATCTCCTGGGGCATCACCACTGCCATTTACGACCAGCTAACAAAACACTCAGACTGAGAGACACTATTGGCACTACTCTTCTGGAAGGTGGTTATATTGAATCTGTGAAAACATGTATTCAACCAGTACATCCATCTCAGGCAACTTTTTCTCATGTTTCTATTCAATGTGTCATCACTAACAATTTTGCTCTTAAATCAGTAAAATTGTTAGCATAGAATTTTCAAATACAAAAAAAATGTGTTAACTAGCATGCATACTGATGGCACAAGGGCATTCAGATAATTCACTTTTTTTGTTTTGTTTTTATTAATTTACTTTTACTCTATAATCTGGGTAACACTTGAGTTGCACCTTCAAAGTGATCTTGCCAGTCAATAACCACAATCATTTAAAATGGCTAAGAAAAAACTTTTCTTCATCACATGATCCTTGGGAAATTTGGATGATGCAACTTCCTGTTTAACATGTAACTTATAATGGATTATATGGTGTTAAATGGATTCACACATTATGCATTACATTATTTTAATGATGTGTGGTTAAGTGGGACAGGCAATAGTGCTGTTTTCTAAAACTCTGTAAAGAGATTTTTAATTAATGTTTGAATTAATTTATCCGAAACATTCACATAGCTGTTGTAAATAACACTACTGGTTTTTAAAATGTTTTTAATGTTTTCAACTTTGGTTTACATAGATATTTGGAAATTATTTTTATCAGTCGGACCTAATGTATTTATCCTATCACTGACGATATCTTGAGTAACTTGAGTGAGTTAACAAAGTCTTGTTAACTGTATTGTTTAGCCACCAAATTTCAGCCTTAACATGCTCACGTGTTATTGATCTTACAAGGTGAAGTAAATGGATAAAATGGTGCCTAAAAACGCAATCAGTCTTTTTGTGTACAGTATTTCATGTGGATTACATAATTCAATAATCACCTGTAGGTATTAATCTCAGGGTAACAAGGTATTGTCATATCAAGTCAAGAAGCTTTTATTGTCATTTCAACCATATATAGCTGACTCAGTAAACAGTGAAATGAAACATTTCTCCAGGACCCTTTTGGACCTTCAGGACTATTATCGTTGTCTTATTCGCTTTGCACTGCATCAGCTATGTATGGTTGAAATGACAAAAGCTTGACTTAAATTGACATTAAACTTTACTTAGTTGTAGCAGATACTCACATGCCATTAATGGATTTGTGAATGTAAACTCGTATATAAAATCAGAATAAACTATTATCTGCCTTGGCTTTGCACAGAAGTGGATCACCATTCTTTTTGAACGAATGAGGACCCACCTAATGCTCAGCTGACTGGATTTCAGTTGCTCACTTCTAAATCTTGCTCAAATAAAATATAAAAATGTATTTTTGTGGTGCAGCTTCATCTCACCTACATGAGATGACCTGTTACTATTGAGTATTTCACATATACATTGAGGAATATGAGAATATTTGCCTCACGCTTCCAGGGTTGGGGGTCCCACCTCCATCCCATGTGTATGGAATTTGCATGTTTTGCCAGTGCTTCAGGGTTTCATCACTCCTGAGTCACTTGGGATAAGCTCCAGGATCCCCACAACCCCGTGTAGAATAAGCAGTACAGAAAATGGATACACTTAGTGACATCCGGTATTTCTGGCTTAATTTGGTGCCCTCCTGTGGTATTTGTGGGCCATCTAAAACACCTGTCTGAAATTCTTAGTGACTGATTTTGTTTATTTATTTTCTACTATGTACCTCTTTTTTTATTTGTTTAAAAAAACATATACACCAATCAGGCATAAGATACTGAGCACTGAGAGGTGAAGTGAATAACACTGATTATCTCCTCATCATGCCACCTGTTAGTGGGTGGGATATATTAGGCAGCAAGTGAACATTTTGTCCTCAAAGTTGATGTGTTAGAAGCAGGGAAAATGGCAAGCATAAGGATTTGAGTGAGTTTGACAAGGGCCAAATTGTGATGGCTAGATGACTGGACCAGAGCATCTCCAAAACTGCAGCTCTTGTGGGGTGTTCCCGGTCTGCAGTGGTCAGTATCTATCAAAAGTGGTCCAAAGAAGGAACAGTGGTGAACCGGTGACAGGGTCATGGGCGGCCAAGGCTCATTGATGCACTTGGGGAGCGAAAGCTGGCCCGTGTGATCCGGTCCAACAGATGAGCCACTGTTGCTGAAATTGCTGAAGAAGTTAATGCTGGTTCTGATAGAAAGGTGTCAGAATACGCAGTGCATGACGGGTCAGTATTTTGGTAGGAAAAGGGGCACTAATATAATATTAGGCAGGTGGTCACAATGTTATGCCTGATCGGTTGTATCATATATACATACGTGTGTGTGGTGCAATTGCTTCAGTTGTTATACTGTATTTAATTTTTTTTCTCCTTTAAAAGTTTCAGACTTTGCAGCACTAACTGTGTAACAGCAAGGTTCAACCAAGTGCTTATAATAAACATTAAGCCGACAGGCTGTGAAATAAATGATCCAGCGTGGGATAATTGTTTTTCCGCTTCGTCGCTGGTGAAATTATTCACCTGTCTATCCACTGCAGCGCGCTCTCTAACCACAAGAGTGCGCTGTTGAGTCACATCTCTCTCCTCCAACAGAACTGGAATGATCATCAATAACAGTGCTACAGTGTCCAGCACATCGTTATAGACTATAATATAATGTATATTATTTAGACTAAAATAATCTATTTGCAAGACATTGCATGCACTACATGACACACGCACTGTTTGCTTGATGATGGAGAGTAAGGGTCTGTTTTAGGATGCAGTCTCTCCTGCTGTCATTTCTCAAGAACTATGGCTGTATCCCAAACTGCTTCCTACTCCCTATTCAAACGCACTGCAAGCTGGGCCCTATGTAGTGCTCTATTTATCCAGAATGTAGCTATTTAGCACTCGACCTTCAGGTTAAAGAGATGACCAGAGAGTGAAAGGAGGAGGGGGGAGGTTCGTTTGACCAATCAGAGTGAGGGATTCGCAGAGCGCTCGCGCAGAGCAGGGCGTGATTTCGTACTTAAACCGCTAGTCTTCCGCGGATTACACAAGCACTCACACACACTCGCACACACACACAGCTTCAAAGGCGTACTTCCGGCGTGAAGACAGGTTCAGGTAAACAGAGGTATTATTTTTGATGCATAATTTATATCTAGAATATGATTTGATTTGTTCAGTTTCTAATGATTAATCTGCAACCCTCAATTAAGGCCAGTGACGCAGGGTGTAATTGATTAGAGCTGCCATTAGACTTACAAGATTAGATTAGATATATATTTTTTTTAATTCCTCAGTTTAATTAGGGGTGGAAATAATGTACATCAAACTGTTTGTGGGCTAAAAGTTAAGCCTTACCGTTTTTCGGTGCCACCTAGTGGGCTAGGAGCCAAGATTGTCCTGCATTCACCTCCGTTCGTACCATCAGCCATCCGTATCACTCCTTCAGCAAGCTGCATTTAATATATAAATAGTGTGTTAATACGCGGTTAATAAACGTTATATGTAGTGGATAAAAGGAGTACATTCATGTCATCGACGCATTCACGCGCGGTTCGTTTGTTCATTGCGCAATAGCAGGGCGTAAACTGTGCACTAACACAGATATACCGTGTTCATAAAATCAGGGGATGATGAACTGAAATAGCATGTTGTAGCGGTGCAGATGAAGTGGCACAATGCCAATGAAATATGATACAATTTTGGTGTTGCTGTCGTTGCAATAATTATACTAGATCCAAATGTCAGGTGAGCCTGTTTAGTTCTCTTTTAAGTATCAGTTTTAGTTGTATTCAGAGAAAGTGATGGACATTAGTCATATGGGTGTCACACTATTTCACTCAGGTGAATTTGCAGTTAGAGATATGTAATGTGATTGGACAGTTAACTTAAAACCAGTTGAATGCACTTGTTGGGTGGAGTACAGGTTTTTGTTTTTTTTTAAAGCAGATCAACAAGGTCTACATGCTGTGAAAGCCTGTTTAATTATAGTGCAAGGTGACAAATGGCCTTCTTATTATGTTTACCTTAGGCTTCCTTGTCAGTGAAAAACACACTCAACTCATTGTGTGTGTGTGTGTGTGTGTGTGTGTGCATGTTTCCACACCCACATCTTGTGCAAGGGCACCTGCAGATAAGGAACTCTGTCAGTAACACTGTTGTACTTTCCTAAAGAGTGTAGTTAGAAAGACTGGATTTGCATCAAGCTGATATGCAGCAGATCTGCACAGTGGGCTTTTTGTAATGCGCAACGCCGTGTGGGCCGAGCTGTCACATGAGCATTGAAGAAACAAGGCACATTCTGAAATTCCCAAGACGTAGTATTCATCAGGGCTTTTGCACTCTGCAATTTGATAAAAGAGTTCAAGTCTTTATTCAAGCATTTTTAACCCTAGACTACGATAGGACAGCTTGCAGTAACCGTGATCGCACTCTTTAAACACAGCTCTTTTTTTTGTCTCCAAATATGCTAAAACCTCTCAAAATGATGTCAGTAGATTACAAATCCCTTTAGCAATGTCTTAGTTCTGTTTGTGGGAACCTCTTGTGAAAATTCTTCTCCTTCGTTTTTTTTTTTTTTTGTAAGTTCTCTATTCTCAAAAGTCTGTTGTGTTTTTTTTTTACACAGGCTTCTCTTCCACTGATAAGAGAAAGTTCATTTCATGGGTGGGGTTTGACGACGTGTCCAGACAGTAGAATAGAAGCATTAGTTAAGGGTGTGTACTAACAGGGATAAGGTATGACCTGGTCTACGGGTCTGCTTAGAAGCTATAACAAGAAGTAAAAAAGTAATAAAAAAAAAGAAATCACTTGCACTTTGGTTTAAGAGTTTTTTAATACTTTGTTTAACAACAATAACTGTAAGTAAGAAATTAGCTCATTAATGTTAAATTAACAGCAGACATCGTTCAAAAAACGAACAGCTAATTTCAGAATTTATTAGACTAAAATAGCTTCTTCAAAGCAGTCTTGTCTCTCATTAGGTCAAAGTTCCTCAACAGTCATACCAGTGGCTTGAATTTTACTTCACAGTTTCTCCGGTTTAATTTAAAAGATTCAAATGAATTCATCTCTCTCCAACAGAACATCCAAAATGAGTGACAACCCAGTCAAGCAGGAGGTGCAGAACTTCGACAAGAAGTGTCTAAAAAAGACCAGCACCGACGAGAAAAACGTTCTGCCAACAAAGGAGGGTAAGCTGGAAGGATTCATTTAGCTCTCACACGCCCCCCGTGTTCCAGACGCCTGAATTGCTCACATTCGTTTTTTGTGATAATTGACATTAGGAAACAAACAACAGATTGTAAGAGCAGATATGTGTTGTATATTGCACTCGGACAGAATAAGAGGAAACGGTGGAAATGGATGTTTGTCCTTGCTTCACCTGTAGCCTGATCTACTGCCAAGTAAAGGATCCAAAATATAGAAAGGCATGTCCTTTTATTGTGTGATCGCAGAACATCCCTCCAATCACCAAGCCAGCAGAAAATACCTCCAAACATTTAGAGAAAGATTCAGTCCAGCTCTTTATACTCGTTCTGTTGCATGGTACATTATTATAATTTATGCTGTAATAATTATTTCATTATTAATATAAAATACTGAATAATCTGCCTAGTATTTACTTTATACATATTTAGTTATTAACTTACTAATACTTACACTGGGACTTTCCCAGCCAGAGGAAATATTATAACATGGACTAAATAATAATAATAAATAATAAATAATATCAGACTGTTGTTTATTCAGCTGAGCTCTTTGAGTAGGTTTATGCTGTGGACCTCCAGAAGAACAGGAAGAAAAGGCAACTTTATCATAGCTGTAGGCCTTTTGTACACCACAAACCACACAGCTATCGATTTCCTCATTCAGAGCTGGTGCAGGTTAATGTACAAATATGTTTATAGCATCTGGTTAAACACAACACCGGAAAAACCAGGACTGGCCTGGGATATTTGTGTATATTTTATACACAACTAAATGAGGCGACAAGAATACCAGAGTTTGTCTTTAGTTAGCGTCCTGAGGAATTTATCTCGGAATGTTCTGATAAGGACAATGAAGCAAAGAATGTACGTAGTACAGACAAAAAAAAAAAACGGAACAGATAAGATGAACATTCTTTGGTGTTTTGGAGGTAATCCCAAGTTAGCTCTGATTTAATTTGTCTAGCAATTATTATAATGTAAGCAACTGTAATTAGTGACTAGTAATACTGTCAGTCTATCCTGAGCAAGCCAGCAGTGATACAAGTGCCAAAATACAGTGTTTACATTTGCTCCATGGAACAAAGCCAAAAAATAGTGAATAAAAAGTGAGCTGTTAGGACTCGAGTAGATGCTAATACTCTAAACACCTACAGACACCAGTCAAAATATAAGGATATAAGGATATTTCCGGATTTCTAAATACTGCATAATTTGCAATAATAGT
The DNA here is from genome assembly GCF_019097595.1 of Hemibagrus wyckioides. Taxonomy (NCBI): domain Eukaryota; kingdom Metazoa; phylum Chordata; class Actinopteri; order Siluriformes; family Bagridae; genus Hemibagrus; species Hemibagrus wyckioides. The sequence goes on along the minus strand of NC_080717.1, from coordinate 11,230,487 downwards.
AGTAAAACATGATAGTAATAATAATAGAGTAATAAATATAACCTCAAGGTAATCAATAAAGCATTACATTATAAATGTCTTGAATAAAGGTTTTGATGATGGTAACTGTCATACATTTCCTTTAACAGATTTTTTCACTTCGATATCTGCTTTTTATAACATTCGTTGCATCACCGTCATTCTTACATGCACTTCCCTTTTTCTTTAACAGACATTGAACAAGAAAAGAAGGCTGCCGAGGCTGGAAAATGAAGCCGTCTGCCATGATGCTTCTTGTATCTCTTTATCTAACACCCCCACCCTTTTCCTGTCTCCATTTTAAGACATTTTACTCAATCACCCTCTTCACCTCCTGCACTCCGAAACCATGTTAAAATCATATCATAGTGCCACAGACGGAGACATTCAACTAAAGGGGCAGATGACTGGTAAAAAAAAAATCCTGTATAATTGCACCTATGCATATTTTTAAACTTTGTTTCCTTTATCTTGCATTCTGAGAGTGGACTATGGTGGCATTGGAGCAGCTGACACAAACACAAGCGTGTATGTCTTACCATCACTCAGTAACTCTGTCATCTATGCCCATTTCTCTGTACCTGGTAACATTCATTATGAGTTATCCAGTAAATGACATGTAAAACTATTTTTGTTTAAAAAAAAAAATAAATAAATAAATGATGTTTAAAACATACATTGCAGCTTTGTTCCTTCATTGCAGTGTATGTGATTGTGTTTATAATAAGCTTTACTTTTCTATGAACTGTGATCAACAATATCATATGTTTATTGAGCTTCAGTGCTGTTTAAAGGTAGAGTCATGGTAGTGGTGGATTCAGAGGGAATTCTGGGCATGGGGCAGGAATACACCATTGATGCACCCTCGCCAGTACATTACAGGGCACATAGTAACACAATCATCCACACCTAGTGGAAACTTAGCATAGCCAATAAACCTACTGGCTACTCCAGTCTTTCACCCTGTGCAACATATGCCATATGCTACATACATAAGCCTCAGTGAACATTAATGCACTCAAAACAGTCATGGTGTGGTATTTTAGTTATGCTATTTAGACATTGTTACGTAAAGAAACAACATCCTAACCCAGTAATTACTAATTATACTCTTCCACATTTACTACTAACTGAAGATTATAGTGCAAACATGCTGGACATGTTAGACTGACTAGAGTCTACAGAGAACACTGTTGCTATAGTTGTTTGACTAATAATTTGCTTATGATTAGGTTTCATGGAGCTATAGTGCTTTGTACAGTTGAAACACAAACTAACTGATATGCTTATTATACTTGCGTGTCTACTCAGCCACAGCATCTCACCTGATCACGACACGATCATGTCACACAACTGGTTGTACTTCTAATTTCCGCTTTGCTTTAATGAGCATTAGTACTTCAGTCACATTTGTATAGCACTCATGTCTAGCATCTGTTGTGAGTTGCATCATTATATGTTTTGTATCCATACAGTGTCTGGAGTGTGTTGGTTTTATGCAGTCTTTGTTCACATACTTGCCTCCATTCTCTCAATCCATCAATGAGAATTATTAATACTTAAAACTAAGTATAAGCTACTACACCTCCAATACAAAATTGTTCGTTAGTTTGCTTAAGATGATACAGCCACAGGGTCACGAAGCCTATGTGCAAATTAAAAAGAGCCGTCCAGCCTCTCCTTAATTTCTAGACTTGTGGATATAAACACTAAAGAAATGATTTGATAAAAACTGCTGCTTTCTACTGGTGCATATGGACGTGTAAAAAACACTTCAGAAATGCTTTCACTGAGGACTGTAATCGATATTGCTTTCTATTTATTATTCTTCAACTGATCACTGATTACCATTACTCCCAAAGACTGATCACTGATCACCATTGTTCTTAACAACCAGCCACTGATCACTGATCACTGATCGCTGATCACTGATACCTACTCACTAATCACTATTGTACCCAGTGACCAACCACTGATCACTATTATTCTCAACAACATATCACTAATCACCCTTGTTCCATTGTATATGTACACCAATCAGCCATAACATTGTGACCAGCTGCCTAATATAGTGTTGGTCCCCCTTTTGCTGCCAAAACAGCCCTGACCCCTCCAGGCATGGACTCTACTAGATCCCTGTAGGTGTGCTGTGGAATCTGGCACCAAGATGTTAGCAGAAGATCCTTTAATTCCTCTAAATTGCGAGGTGGGGCCTCCATAAATTGGACTTGTTTGTCCAGCACATCCCACAATTTCTCTATTGGATTGAGATCTGGGGAATTTGGAGGCCAAGTCAACACCTCAAACTCATTGTTGTGCTCATCAAACCATTCCTGAACCATTTTTGCTTTTTGGTACAGCGCAATATCTTGCTGAAAGAGGCCACAGAGTGTACATGGTCTGCATCAATGCTTAGGTAGGTGGTACGTGTCAAAGTAATATCCACATGGATGGCAGGACCCAATATTTCCCAGCAGAACATTGCCCAAAGCATGTCACTGCGTCCACCGGCTTGCCTTCTTCCCCTAGTGCATTCTGGTGCTATGTGTTCCCCAGGTAAGCGACGCACACGCACCCAGCCATCCACATGATTTAAAAGAAAACGTGATTCATCAGACCAGGCCACCTTCTTCTATTGCTCCATGGTCCAGTTCTGATGCTCACGTTCCCATTGTTGGTACTTGCACAGGGGTGAGCATGGGCACCCTGACTGGTCTGCAGCTATGCAGTCCCCATACTCAACAAACTATGTAAGCACTTGGTTGAACAATTGACCTTGCTGTTACACAGTTAGTGCTGCAAAGCCTGAAACTTTTAAGGAGAAAAAAATTAAATACAGTATAACAACTGAAGCAACACTTCACACACACACACGTATGTATATATGATACAACCGACCAAGCATAACGTTATGACCACCTGTCTAATATTGTTTTGGTGCCCCTTTTCCTACCAAAATAGTCCTGACCCGTGCACGTGCATTGTGTATTCTGACACCTTTCTCTCAGAACCAGCATTAACTTCTTCCATGACCTTGTCACCAGTTCACCACTATTACTTCCTTGGACCACTTTTGATAGATACTGACCACTGCAGACCAGGAACACCCCACAAGAGCTGCAGTTTTGGAGAAGCTCTGATCCAGTCTTCTAGCCATCACAATTTGGCCCTTGTCAAACTCGCTCAAATCCTTACACTTTCCTGCTTCTAACACATCAACATTGAGGACAAAATGTTCACTTGCTGTCTAATACTAACACTAGCAGGTGCCATGATGAGGAGATAATCAGCGTTATTCACTTCACCTGTCACTGCTCATAATGTTATGCCTGATTGGTGTACAGTAGTGTTTCATAAATATGTAAACAGTTGGTTTTACTCTGTGTAATAAATATGCAAAAAGTTGGTTTGACTATATTTTGTAATAAATGAATAGTCTGTGGTGTCATAATCATATACACTATATTGCCAAAAGTATTCGCTCACCCATCCAAATAATCAGAATCAGGTGTTCCAATCACTTCCATGGCCACAGGTGTATAAAATCAAGCACCTAGGCATGCAGACTGTTTTTACAAACATTTGTGAAAGAATGGGTCGCTCTCAGGAGCTCAGTGAATTCCAGCGTGGAGCTGTGATAGGATGCCACCTGTGCAACAAATCCAGTCGTGAAATTTCCTCGCTCCTAAATATTCCACAGTCAACTGTCAGCTGTATTATAAGAACGTGGACGTGTTTGGGAACGACAGCAACTCAGCCACGAAGTGGTAGGCCACGTAAACCGACAGAGCGAAACTGACAGAGCGCAAACTGACAAATCTATACCAGACCTTTGAAACATTTTTAATACAGCCCTGGATTTTTTTTTTTTTTTGCTGTTATAGATTTTCTTATTGACTACTTGACTTGTAGGTCAACAGTACTTCCTTTAATGTTATAATGTTGAGAGTTTTAATGTTTAAACTTTAATCTATTTAAAGAATTACAATGAATCTGCATTAAATTAATCTATATGACTCTATTCCTTAATCATCTACACTTTCACGCATGTTTTACAACTGCAAGTACATTCACCATATTCCTAGAGCGATCATAGGACATTGGCACTGGCATCTCATCACTAAACTGGATTTATTTGACCAATACAACAATATTAAGTTTTATAATGTTACTGCTATAAATCCTGCATGTCCTTTCCATCAGCTCTGCTACAGAGCATATCTGTGAAAAATGCTTCAGCCCTATAATTTTTTTGTTTGTCATTATATAATCATACTGTTAAGACTGATAAGAGTCTAGCCCACACCTTCTTTTCATATAGTCGTTATCAATAGAAGTCATTTCGTGCAAAAGGTGTGGTTAGAGTAAACCTGTGCACCGAAGCAGTGGAGTCCCAGCACACAAGGAGGTGAGAAACAGGTTTCTAGAGACCAGGTGAAGACTAGAAGCAAAATACTCTTTGAATAGTAAATCCTTATTGGAAAATTCTGCATAATTCATGCACCATTAATTCATACTCAGTAATACTACTACTACTAGTACTACTACTACTACTACTACTACTACTACTACTACTAATAATAATAATAATAATAATAATAATAATAATAATAATAATAATAATAATCTGCATTTATAAATCAAATTTCACCTACAGTAATGTAATTTACACAAAATAGCAATTTACAATCAATTGTTACAATAAGATAAATTAACAGAATTAACAAATTGGTTTGAAAACCTATAGTAAAAGCTTAAAGAAGATGTAAACAGGTTATCTTACTTTTAAAGAGATAATAGATATGCTATTGTTTTAAAATACATGTAACGTTTCATGATAAAGACTTAATTCACAAATTAAAACTTGAGTAAAATGTGGGAGTGTTATTTATTGTACAAACAAACCTCTAGAATATAACCTAATATAATATAATATAATATAATATAATATAATATAATATAATATAATATAATATAATATAATATAATATAATATAATATAATATAATATAATATAATACAATATTTAAAAGTTTTTATAAAAGTTTTTATATTTATTTTATGGAATTATTTCCATTAACAACAAGGTATTGTGGGCACATTTGGCCCATTATTATATATTACACTTGCTGGCTAATATGCTTCATTAAACTGTAAATGATTTGCATGGGTTGTATTTACCAGCCTCCTAAATCCTTTTTCTTTTTTGCAGTGTGATATATCCTAGTTCTAGATGTGGATAAGCAAATATGCTACAGAACCTATGCTGAAGAGACCTGGCCCCTATAGATCACCTATCTATATGAAAGAAGTATTTTATCTGCAAAGCTGAAGGTAAATCTCACCTAGGACATTTTTTTTTGCAACCTCTTCTCAGCATGTCTCAACAAGAACGACTTGACATTCCTACCAATACGGATCCTTATGTGCATGTTCAAATAACCTCGAGTTGCTTAGCAAAAGTCTTATATCAAACCAAATGTGTCAATTTGATCAGAACATTTGGCCTAGCCTGGAGGGAGTTGGTGAGGAGAATTCCGTAGGGAGATCAGCAATTGCTAACACAAATATATCTGTGGGTGATAAAGAATGCAGTCAGAGCATTGCACCAACTAAGAATGTCTTCCAGCACTTGACTTGCTTGAGCATGACAGCAGGGCATGTTTTTGCACGTAGGCTGCCTTCAGAGCTGCAAGTGAGGACAACACAAACCGTCAGTGACTGCTCGTATTATTCCTTATACATCAGAAAATATTTCTGAACTGTAGTTAAAAGTAAAAAGTCTAATGTGTCTAATGTTTTTTAGCATAAGCGTTCAGCACTGAGCTCATACACATTTTCAATCATGGTCTTTTTTTTTTTTGCTTCATGTTCAGTGACAGACATCATTGTGGCTCAAACAACACTCTGCATACAATTCATAAAATTCCATTCACTTCTCTTGTGAGCTCATTTGAAGCTGTGCCTCTGCAGAAAGACAGATGAAGAAGCCTGCAGTGTGGACAAGACCCAAATGTCTCTTTACAAAAGCCACAGGCCCTTTACACAACACGCAGTGCAATACAATGTCTACAGACATGGAGACAGATATAAAAAAATTAAATATCTATCATCCAATATTGTATATAGTATGATGAGCTAGAATACTAGCTATTATGGCAACTACAGTATTCTCAAACTATAACACGTTTGTGTGGGAAAAAGAAGCAAGCTTTTTTAATGGATGAATTTATATGTCGCTTTTATAAGTTGAGGTTCTGCTGAAGTTTGGGCCACACCCAGGCCTGAACATATTGTAACATCTGACTGTGTCTGGAGAGTGGATACCTCTTTTGCATTTTGTCTTCTAATCTTGTGGTTTAGGTGTGTGTAAATCATGTGGTCATGAAAAGGATCTAGTTTCTTGCTGAAACAGCATCAGAGCAGCTCCATGCAAATACTTAGACTAAGACTACTTCCAAATCCATTAAGACCTGACTGTACGAAACAACTCCATATTCTTGTGCAAAGATCCACAGGGTTTTGTTTTTACACAGAAATGGATTTGTACGCTATTCTTGAAAGTCCATGAATCATTATAACCAGTTTTGCCAGAGTTATGGTTTTCCCGTGGAATGAAGTTTCATTTGACTTACTTCTGTGGGTTGTTTTTTTTCCCTTCTTGTGCTGCAGGTTGGAGATTGGGAATTTCTGTGTTTGACAAGGAATATTGTATTGCATTGTATTGCATTGCATTGCATTGTATTCTATTGCATTTCATTGTATTGTATTGTATTGTATTGCATTGTATTGGATTAGACAGTATGAAAGTGCTTGTTGTGCTTGGTGAATTTATTTTCATATTTTTATAAGACCATATCCACAGTTGGTGTCAAACCTTCCAATGTGACCTGATTATTTAAATAAGGAAATGTTAATCTACATTGTGTACAAAAAGACAGCTTTATAAATACTGAAAGTTACGATATTAATAACAGAATAAGATAAAACAATGTTAATACCTAACAATTACCTTAATTAAAGGGCAAATAATGTAACTTCAAGGCTGTTAATGTCCACACTTCATTATTTCCTAGAGTATTTACTGCTTCCCAACATATGTACTGTATCATGTTTCTTTGCAAATATTAAAATATACAGTGGGGTCTAAACACCTGAGACCACACTGAAAATCTGGGGTTTATTTTCATTTACAGTAGGAAATAAACAGAAAGATTTGAGAATGTTGAAATGTTTTAAACAAACAAACAAACAAAAGTAAATGTCTTAAATACGTAATATTCAATGAGTTAGTAATTAGCGCATTTGTCTAGCATCTCTGGTGGTCTGATTCTTGCCTCTGCACTGTTTATGCTGAGCTTCCGTGTTCTCCCTGTGCTTCTGGGGTTTCCTCTTGGTACTTCAATTTCCTAACCAAGACTTTCATTGTAGCCTGATTGGCATCTCTAAATTGTCTTTAATGTGTGTGTGTGTGTGTGTGTGTGATTGACTGTCCAGTCCCTGTGTAGGATAAGCGCTACAGAAAATGGACAGATTTATTTTTAAAGAATCTACACTAGGTCCCTATTTGAATGTTAGCAAATGTGTGAACATGTTAACTGCTTTGTACAAAAGCTAAGACTTTCCTCATGCCTAATCTCTTCTATTGAAGCAAATATTCAGACAACACTCTTGAAGGATATTATCTGAAATGGATCATAAGGTTTTGCACAAACTTGTGTCATGACCGTGTCATTAAAGAAACACTAAAATTCATATAAAGATCCACAATAACACCATTTGTAATGAAAATTGTAAATTAAAGGATTTTTACCAGTGCTCTCAGATTTTTGGATTATTTGGCAATGGTACTCATGACTCATTTGTACTTCAGTAGAAGGACTGGTCTGGGAGTTAGATTCAGTTTTGAGCTGATTTGTTGGGTACTGAGCTCATGAAGACTGCCTGCACCTCCAGGGTTGGGGGATCAATTCACACCTCTGCTCTGTGTGAGTGGATTTTGCATGATCTCCCCAGGCTTCAGGAGTTTCCTCCAGGTGTCCTCCCCCAGGCCAAAGACATGCACTATAGGCTGACTGGCTCCCTGTGACCCTGAGTAGGATAAGTGGTACAGAAAATGAATGGATGCATGGATTGAAGGATGAATGGGTGGATGGATAGATGGGTGATTACATGACAACTGTAACATTATACATGCAGGGGCCTCCGTGGACCAGATTTGTTTATCCAGCACAACCCACAGATGCTCGGTTGGATTGAGATCTGGGGAATTTAACTGTAAACACTTTTCTTCAAATTGCTCCTGAACAATTTTTGAACTGCCGTATGGTGCATTATCTTGCGAAAAAAGAGGTGACTGTCAATAGGAAATACTGTACTTGGTGTACTTGGTCTGCAACAGTGAATTGGTAGGATATAAATGTCAAAGTATCATTCATATGAAGGCCAGGACCCAATGTTTTTTCCAACAGAACATTGCCCAGCATCACACTTTTTACCACTGTCTTGCTTTCTTCCTATAGTGCAATTTGGTGCCATTTGGAGGTACTTCCAGCAGTGGACAGGATTCAGCATGGGCACACTGACCGGTCTGCAGCATGCTGTGATGTTCTGACACCGTTCTACCTTAGCCAACATTAACTGTTTCATCCATTACCCTGTCACCAGCTATCCTTCTGTGGAAAATTTTTGGTAGCTATTAACCACTACATACTGGGAACACCCTTCAAGACCTGATGTTTGGCGTTGCTCTGACCCAGTCGTCTAGCCATCACAATCTGGCCCTTGTCAAAGACACTAAAATTTGATTACCACTTAATTTTTAGGGCATTCAATTTATTAATTTGGCTGTCATAAAGGTTTCATAAGGACATTATATCATTATAGTGCTTCATAACAATAATGATGCAAATGAAATACCAGTTTATCAGTTGAAGATCACTTTATTTTATGCTAATGCAAAAAACAGTAGTTTATCCAAAAGAAAAATAAAAAAAATGGAATATTTATACAAGATTTTTCAGTGCTTCCTAAATGTGCCACTAGTAAATTAAGATAAGCTGATTGAAAGTTCTCTCTTCTCTCTTTAAATTAAAGACAAAGCGGTGTACAAAACCACACTCATCTCATTGCTTTAGCCAGAAGCCTAAGTAAGCATAAATTCTGTACTATTCCTTTATGATTGGGTTGTAAATGCTGAGTGCAGGCATTCTAGGCGTCACAGGCATTACCATGTGGTTTTATTCAAATATGATCACAAGAAGTACCTTGTACAAAACAATGTGCACTAAATTTATATGTATCACAGTTTAAACAGGAAGTGTTTGGCATATTTATTTTCCTCTGAATATGCCACTATTCAACTGTGGTTTGTTGTGTCTTTATTCCCTAATTTTGAATAAATTAGTTTGGTATGCATTTTCTGGCATATTAAAAGTTTTCATAAGGAAACATTTGCAGAGCAAGTTCAGAGTGGGAGGCTTTTAACGTGCTACAACCTGCCCATGAAGAAAATAAAACCCAGATTTTACGTGAGCCATATAAAGTATCATAGGCTCATTGCACAATGCTAAGAGAGTATAATTTACGGTTTTCTTTGAATGTAATGATTAGAATTTTCTTCAAGGTAACTTTAGGAATCAGTACCTTTCCATAATCATAATTCCTGGTGTCGTAGTCGTGCAGCAGGCATAATCAAGACAATCATAAACATCCTGTTTATTAGACTTGCTTTCTCTTTCTCCTTGGAAGACCCTTTGACCTTGTTTGGCTGTGCTGCTGTTCATTAGAAACTTTCTCCTACACAACCAACTAACTGTAGTGCTTGGCCAAAGTACACTAAAGTTGTTGTAGCATTCTTTGGCTCACATAACCACACTGAATGCTTGCCAACTTCCTGTTGCTTATCTGGGGACACTGGTGAAATGTTATTAACGTTAAGATCGAGCCTAAGGAGTCTAAGGAAAAAGCCAAACTGGTCTGAATTGCTCGCAAAAAGAATGAAATTTTAAGCATGAACATGGATGAGCATGAAGGTGTGTAGTGTGGTCAATATGTACGAAGGTGGAACTTGTCATAAATTATTATTATAGGTTTTTTTTTAGGATGTCGGGTTTAAACTCATACGCTGACAGTCTAGAGAAGCTGGCAAGGTTTCTAGAACATGGTGGAGAAACTTGCATGCACAGACATGAGAAAGCTAAACACATTCGCATGCAACCCTTGACATTCCAAGACAATAGGCTCATGGACGATAAGTGGAGCTGTAAGTCTTTACAGGTTTACAGGCGTGCTGTGATGCATCATTTTTCGGTATTATTTTTTGATAAAAGTGGAATAGAGTAAATATTTACGGGAAGTTACACTCTTTATCAAAATGTCTTCTAAAATTTTCCAAACTTTATGTTTAGATTATATATATTTTTTCAAAGAGCCTTTAAGAACGACTTAAGAAAAGAAGAGTGTATTGAAATATCATTCTCATGGCTGGATCAGGAAACTGTCGCAAGATTGTGATGGACTTCAGCAGGAAACACAGTAAACCCCACACTTTTGCCAGACTGGGAGCAACAAACAAATGTTGGTTTTGTAAAAATAGTTACAGATTTTAGTTACAGGTTACAGGTTACAGGTTACAATAGTTACAGGTTTTGTAAAAATAGTTACATTTTGCTATAAGGTGTTAATCTCCTCGATATACCCTTTATAAAGGGATACCCTTTATAGTCACTAAACAATTATTACACTAGGCTTTTCTAATAGTCTCTAATAGTTTCAGTATTTTTTGGTGTCTACTTCAGATTATACTTCCCTGTTTCTCACAGTAAACACTGCCACTAATGAAAGTAATGGCTTGATGTAATGTGATTCCATGCTTCCAACACAAACATCCCACCCATCCTCAGACTTTTGTTTATAAGGGTTTTTTTTTTTTTTTTGCATTCTAACTGAAACTGAACTATTTACTGCCATCTCCTGGTTACATTCAGACATTTCCCATAAAGCTCATGTACCCAGGATGCTTCTTGCATTTTGGCATATTGAACATCTATAAATCTATGTCACTGTCTATGCCAAAGAAATCCCCACTCCATTTTTCCCTTCAGGAACTACCAAGCCGTGTTGGTTGATCAGCCTCAGCATCATTCTCTGACAATCTTTTCTTGCCCATGCAGGTTCTCCTAAAGACCAATAAGATTTTTTCAAGGAGGTTCACCCTAGCTGGGCTTGCTAGATTTTCCAATAGGTCCTTACACCCATGTTCAGTCATATCTCACTCCACTGCTGAATTGCTACCAGTCTCCATTTTGTTGCCTACGGAATCAAAAATAGCCAAATGTCAGTGTTAAAAATCTTACATTGCACTGTCCATCCATCCAGCCACAACAGCTGCAGGGCTTCACCTGCTCCTCTGACTAATCCCACACACTCCCACTGAGCCTCAAATGGTCTTATTTTCTAACCAACATGGTCCTGTTTCCCAAAATATACATTTTGGTCGTTTAACCACTTTGACCCTGACCACCATGTTCAGAAGTGCACAGGATGACAAGACATACATTCCGGCATTCCGCATCATTCAAAATGCCTCATTTTAATGACTGTAACTTTTATTTGTCTCATAAACATCAATTCTGACCAGAGAAGAATAAAAACCACACTGCAGCTTCAGACAGCACTGAAGACCCATCTCTTCAATATGAATTTAAATAAACACTAATTATACACTACTTATTTATTGATGTACCTGTACTAAATCCTATTGTTTCTGTCACTACTGTCACTGAACTGCACCAGGAATACTATTTGTTTTTCAACAAATGGAAAACCAAGCATTGCTGTACATCACCCATGGTAAGAGCGTTTACTACATGCTGGAAATGGACACTTAATGTAAATAAAATTTTATTAATGGGGGGGCATGATGGTGCAGGGTGATTTATTCTGAGCAAAAGTTACTGTCTGTATGGAGATGCATGTTGCATGCTTTTGGGGGAAAAACTTCATCTTTTTCTCAAATTTCATGTTAGTTTCCTCCGGGTTCTGTGGTTTCCACTTACCAGGGATGCAAGGGCTTTCCCAGGTATCTGTATGATGAATGCTCCATATAATCTAAGTTTAATAATAAATGCATTGATATAATTATTGATATGATATGAAAGGGGGGGTTCATGGTGGTTATCACTTTTGCCTCACACCTCAGGGTTGGAGGCCTCCATCCTTTGTTTGCCAAGTCTGCATGTTCTCTGCGGGCTTCAGAGGTTTCCTCTGTGTACTTCCCCAGTCCAAAGACATGTGTTGTAGGCTGATGGCATCTATAAATGATCTGTAGAGTGTGAATGGGTGTGTGAGTGTGTGTAACTGTCCAGTGTCCCACCCTGTCCATTGTGTCCTCTGAGTTGTCATATCAAGTCAAGAAGATTTTGTTGTCATTTCAACCATATAAAGCTGGTGCAGTACACAGTGAAATGAAACAAGGTTCCTCCATGACCATAGTGCTACATGAAACTAAAGTACATTAACATAGTTCTACAAGTGTGTAAACTGCATTTTGCAAACAGCGCAAGACATTGCATGACAGAAGAAAGTGCAAGACAGGCAATATAGTACAATTCAGTAGTGTACACAGAGAAGCGGAAAACAGTACACACTTCTGTAGTTGAGTAAAGCGCCACAGTTAACATAAAGGATAGTTAGTTGCAGATTGTAGTAACATTAAACAAATAGTAAAAAAAAAAATGCAGTGGGAGTGCAGAGATGTACAGTTAAATTTGAGTGAGTGTGTGTTACACAGCTTGGTTGTGAGGGCCTGAATGCCTCCGTAGCTTTTTCCAGGTAGCAGGAGGGTGAAGAGTGTGTGTGAGAGGTGCTTGGGGTCTCCACAATGCTCTTGGCTTTTCAGATGCACTGCGAGGTGAAATGTGTGGTTAATGTCTGTAATGGAGGGAGCAGAGATGCTGGTGATCTTCTAAGCTGTCCTCACTATCTTCTGCAGCTTCTGGTGATGGAACTGGTGCTGAGGTTTTCCGCCAGCAGAAAACCAAAGAATTTTTTACAGCAGAGAATGGAAGCTCTGTGCTCTCCTGTTGTCAATAACCATCTATTTTGTTTGAAAGAGATTGTTGGGTCCACGGTCATGTCATCTCTGAACTTGATGATGTGGTTTGAGCTATACATTGCTAAACAGTCAGCAGAGTAAACAGTAGTGGACTGAGCACATAGTCCTGAGGGGCCACAGTGCTCGCTATCTCTGTGTTTAAGAGTGTGGTGCTCAGTGTGGTGGAGTATTGAGGTTTCCAAGTTAAAAGGTCCAGGATTCAGTTGCAGAGGGAGGTGTTCAGGCCCAGTAGGTTCAGCTTTTCAATCAGATGGCAAGGAATGATTGTTGAATGCTGAACTAAAGTCTATGAACAGCATTTGGATGTATGCGTCTTTTTTGTCCAGGTGGGTAAGGGCTGGAGTGGAGGGTGGTGGCAATGGCATCATCTGTGGAGGTTTTGGGACAATACACAAACTGCATGGGGTCCAGTGAGGGTGGCAGCAAGGTCTTGATATGCCTCATGATGAGCTTCTAGAAGCACTTCATGAAGATGAGTGTGAGTGCGATGTTACGATATACATTGAGGCAGGACACTAGAGAGCCGGGGATATTGTCTGGTCCAGCAGCCTTCCGTGGTTTTTACAAGAGTAGAGTTTTCCACAGCCATGGTAAAACAAAGCTCCTGGTCATTTGGAGGATGGGTGATCTTCCTCGCCACCACCACCACAGCTACATTACTTCTACACCACAAGCCTCAAAGTATACAAGTACTTTAGCACATCTGGAAGGGAGGCATCGCTGTCACAGGCAGGTGAAGTTGTCCTGTAGCTATGCATGGGCTAGTCAGTGTAAATAGTCCTGAAGAGTAGAGATGTCTCCTGCTAGTCAGGATTTTTACCTGTTTTGTTAATGTATGGCGGAATGCCAGAATGTATGTCTTGTCATCCTGTGCACTTCTGTTGTATGTCTAGTTTCTAAAGAATTGCACCTTAAGTATAGTTTAGCTTTAGCTCTATGTTTAGCTCTATGTCTGTCTGCGTCACCTGTACTTTGTTTTTGTTCTGTTTAGCACCTCTGGTCTAGGAGAAATGTTGTTTCATTTCACTGTGTACTGCATAAGCTATATATGGTTGAAGTGACAGTAAAGCTTATTTGACTTTGACTTTAACTTGGAATTAACATACAAGATGTGGTCTGAGTCGCCGAGATAGGGTGGAGCTTCGCGTAGTATGGCAGGGATGTTTGTGTGAAGAATATCTAGCAAGTTCGCCACTTTTTTTGCAAAGTCCACATGCTGATAGGATTTAGGGATTTGGATGGTCGAAATCACCGGTTTCAATAAACTGACAGTAGTCTGTCAGGGTTAGCATTCTTTAGATCACTAATAGCCCTGTAGAGATCCCAAAGTGCCTCCTTAGACTCTCTGAGTTAGAGACAGTGGATGCATGGATGGATGGATGGGTGGCTGGGTGGATGGATGGATGGATGGATGCATGCATGGATGATGCGAATAAAGTTTCCTGTTTGGATATAGTTACTGAACCTTTAGGTATCTTCAGTGTAGTTTTCTGATGCAGAAGTTGATTTCTGTTACACTTACATTATAACTGCTATAAACAGTAAATTAGTAAATTAAAATTTGTAGTGGTAGGCAAATTTCTGTGCTATGAGTGGAATACAATTAACAGTTTTCTATCAAGACTGAGCGCGTAACTCAAACTATCCAGCAAGGAGCGCTAAATCCCAAAGCACGACAACGTGCCTTCTTTGATGTTCACACAAGTCCCGCCTCCGGGCTAGGATTGGCTAGTAGAGGAAAACTTCTTGGGATTGGAAACTACTGGCCAATTACATTGTAGAAGGCGGGTTCTGTTTAAATAGGGATTAAAAAGCCGCACGGTCCGAAGGTAATGGCGAGCTGTATGTAGTTGCCTTCACAGGCAGGGGGGCGGGGCCTTTCATGTAATTGGTCAACAGTCGGGTTACTCTGTGCTTCATAACAAACTGGCTAGCCCGGAGAATCAGCTAGCTAGCCAGCCAACCGGCCAAGGTTGCAGCAGGATAATTGAACAGGGAGAACGGAGAGTAATTATTCAGTACTTTTATTTAGATGTAAATGTTGCTGTAGGTGATTTAAGATCTGGACGCATTTGCTGAGGTGAGTTCTTTAATATTGTCTATAGACTGGGAATATGTATACTCGACAACCACACGTAGCTCACTGTTTACCCGGCAACAGTGCTAGCTGCCTATCTAGCTAACGGCCCCCTTTGCTTTAGCTTGGTTTCTTTTTTTCGTTGCTAGGTAGCAGTGTACACCGTCTCGATGTTTATCTTTGCAGAAATCTTCACAGTATAAGACTATCAGTGCTGTGCAGTATACAGGTTGCTTGAATACATGTAACATGAGGAGCAGTATCCTGGTCTTCAACAGTATCTACAGACCTCAGCAGGTTAGCTTAGCTGCGTTAATGTTGGAGACACGTTCAACGATTGACTTGACCTAAGTGCAGAGATTAGGAGCTGGGGAGAAACATCCCATAATAATCCACTCCTTGTAACAGTTGTTTCAATAGTAACAGCTTCTCCACAGAGGACTTTTTTGTAACATGACATGCTTTATTATTATTTAATTATTATTATTATTATTATTATTATTATTGCATTATTAACTTAAAGGTAGACTGTTATATATCAAGATTACAAGAACTAACGTAGCTCTCTGACTTAACATCTTTAAATGTAGCTGTAGATGGTTAAAACCGCATGAGATGTCATTCATTGTTCGATGAAAAATTCTAATAATTAGTAAAACACTGTGTTGTAAGAGGAATACAGCACATCAGAACGTGTTGTTATGAGAATAATAATAAACATTAGGTTTGTGTGTGGACGCCTCACACCTTGACATGGTTTATTGCTTAATTAACATTAAACTTGTTTACTGAAACGCAAAGTGCTTTAATAGTCAGATGTTCGTACAGCAGGTAACAATGGCCTTGGCTTGAAGTCAATTCTTTTTACAGAGCAGCATCTGTATACCATGCATTGCATTAGAAGGAGTTCATTTTCTCCCAAATGTGGTCGTGGCCAGACCAGAGAGGTCTCCTGTATTACCCAGCAGGGCCAATTGCATCTTCTTGAACTGCTTCTCATGCTGTGTCATGAGGTAGCCAATGTTGCCAGATTGGACTGATGATTTCCAGCCTAAATACAGCATAATCCCTGCCCTTTTCAACAAATACCAGCCCTGTGCATACTGATGCAATAGAGCTTTATCATCGTTAACAACAGAACAAAGACATCTAGCACAATATGACTGTAATACACAATAGGATTTTTTTCTTTATGCTATTAGGACACATACACTACTCCTCCTGTAGAAACTGCTTAATTAGTTATCATAAAATGATTTTAGAATAGTCTATAATACTTGCTTACCTTTGTACAGAGTCCAACAACAGAAGTGAAGTGAATTTCAGAGAACGACTTTCTTGAAATATAATAGATCACAATCTTTGTCACAGCCAGACTGATCAATACATCATTGAATCAGATTTCTCCAGCTGAGTGTAAAACTCACCAACAAAGCTTGAAATCTGATTGAACAGGACTTCCTGAACCTGTCTTAAATTGTCTTACAATTGAACTACACCCACCAGGCATAACAGTATGACCACCTGCCTAATATTGTGTTGGTCCCCCTTTTGCTGCTACAGCTGCCCTGACCCATCATGCTCTGTGTATTCTGACACCTTTGTATCAGAACCAGCATTAACTTCATCAGCAATTTGAACAAAGGTAGCTCGTCTGCTGGATCTGATCACACAGGCCGGCCTTCGTTCCCCACGTGCATCAATGAGCCTTGGCCACCCATGACCCTGTTGCCGATTCACACACATCAACTTTGAGGACAAAATGTTCACCTGCTGCCTAATATATCCCACCCACTAACAGGTGCCATGATGAGGAGATAATCAGTGTTATTCACTTTCAGTTTTCATAATGTTATGCCTGATCGTTATGCCTGTATATTGTTGAAATGTCTACATTACAGGTTATATATGTAATATTTTATTGTAAATTTCTCTTTTATGGAAGAATTAAGAAAATAACATGTTTGTAGTCAAAACAAAAAACTCTGCAGTTGTATCAAAAATCAGCTCAGATGTCTGATGTTTGTCCAGGTGGGACTGGATCTCTACTTTCCAGTTCACTTGCAAATCATTTCTATTTTCTTACCTTCTGAAGTCTTGAACCTCTCCTCTTGCTCCTTTATAGCCTAACCCTTCACTTGTGTGGCTTTTAGTCTCTTATGGCTGGGTTCTAAAGCTATGTAGTGAACACTAATCAAATAATGCACCAGTTCATGGGGATGTTGTTTGATTTACATTGTCCCAGACTACGCTTTCTACTAGCTTTGTTGGCAGATAACTAGCTGTGGACATTCAGCAGTGGCGCCAAAAACCTCTGCTACTTCCTTCCAGGCTTTATTTTTGTTCCTATCCACATTTAATGAGCGGTTGTATAGGACAGGATGAGGTGAAACCATGCTTATTTGCAAGTGCTTCTTTAGTTGCCGGAGAGATTTGCAAGAGAGCTGAAAGCACTCGGAGCCAAGTGGATTTAAACGGCGGCGTTCGGATCATATGCAGAAGTATCATTCTGTATGCTTCCCTAATATGTTAATGTTCTGGTATTTGTAGTAGTTTTCTGTTGGCTTATAATGATTGACACTATTGTAGTGCTTCTTCTTTTGCTAGCTCACACTATGGAAATGCAGTGTGGTTCATATAGCAGCTTTTATACGTTTTGCTTACAATTTACATCGAGGTTTCTGAGTCCCTTTCAATCTTTGTAACATGTTATATGCCCAGCTTATATCTAAGTATATTTTCTTTTATACGTTTGTTTAGTAAAAACCGTAAGTGTTCCATTTGAGACTAGCTGGTAGTCTTACATAGTGTGGAGTATGTCATTTGAGACACAGCTCTGGTGTATAAGGAGAAAAACTACACATGCACGATCTTGTGTTAATGCTCCACAGAGCAGGAGAATGGTGGTTCCTGACAGCGGGAGCGGAGCGCAGCAGGCGGACAGCGACACGGTGCCGGGGTTTGAAGACGAACACGACGGCGTGGAGCTGGAGGAGGTCCGCAAGTTGCGTGAACTTGTGCGTCGTCTCGAAGTACAGAATGAAAGCCTACGCAACCGGGGTAGCTCTCATCATCACAACACGAATGCTAACGAGAGAACACTGCACGAGGACACTGGCACCAGTTCAACCAGAGACTTCCAGACTTTATCTCCTCCTCAGGACAGCGTCACCGAGGACATGTCTCCTCTTCCTGAAGCCACAAGGCTAGAAGATGAAGAGGAGATGGATCAACACAGCCCGGTTTTTAATCTCCCTTGTGTCGCTGCATCAGGGCACACTCAAGAACACACACACACCAGCTCTTCTCCTGATAGTTACGACTCAGAGACAATCGGTGGGAGTGATGCAGGGGTGGACCAGTCCGCTCTGGACGAGGTGGACGTGCTCGATTTGGACGACTGTGCTGATATCGATGACGAAGACTGCTGGTATGTTTGTTTTTTTTCTTTCAGTAATAGTTTCATGTTAGCACACGCTAATTCAGTTGCTCTATAATAGTGGTGTAATGTTTCAAACAGAAACAATTCACAGGGATCCATTTATGCACCCAAGTCTGATCACACTGGCCGTGTCTGTCTTTTCTTGTTAACGTTGTGAGCATTATGTTTGCCAGCTTGTCCTGCACGACCGACTAAATTTTCTGTGCTGGAAAAAGCATACAGTAACGTCAGAAGCAGACTCATTAATGTCACTACTGAAAACACAGGTCATGTTTTGCACTGCACATTCAGAAGCAAGAACCAGCTTAAACAGGAACTTCAAGGTCATTACTGATGCACTAAAAACAATAGCTGCATCCCAAATGACGTACTATATACTGTAAACTATGCACTATGAAAGCCCTGAAGTTTTTGTGATTGTTGCAGCCGGAAATGCTTGACTCTGCTTGAGATTTATTATGTTTATTTGTGGAGAACTACTCGAATTGGCAAAATTGCAAGCACAAGATTCTTCTATCACCAGTGAAGACATATATAAGTACTTTCTATGATTGCTGTACGCATGTTCAATGCACATGAATAGATGATGGCATCACACAACACATCTTTGCCCAAAACTGTGGTAATCTGAGTTCTTGAATTTGCACTTCACTTCACAATTTATACTAAAAATGGCATAGAATGGTTCATAATTCTGCAATTTGGGATTCATCTAATGTCAAATAATTGTTTGTGCCACAATTTAAAAATATGATGAAAAAACTGCATTCTGTCCTGTTTGCTGAAATAACCAGCACCAACAGTCTAGTTTTAAACCTCTGTGTTGTTGTTTTAAGTGTTTACAGTTGTGTATCTGATATATCAGGATGGCTCCATTCAGACCTCATAGTAATACAACATTCTCAACAGGAACTCTTGTTGGTTTATGTAAAAATGTATTCAGCCATTCAAGGAAATGATCTGTGAAATGACCTTATAGTATCTCTCAATGAACCTGGCTGTGTGCACCAAATGGTCATAAAAACCATGCAAATTCTCTTCATCTGCATTGCTCCTTCAGGGTTGGGGGTTTGATTCAGTGCATGGAGTTTACATGTTCTCCCTATGCTTCCCCTCCGGGTTTCCTCTAAATTGTCTAGATTGTGAATGAGTGCCCTATGATGGGTTGGCACCCTGTCCAGGAAGTCCCTTACCCTGTGCTCCGAGTCTCATGGAGTAGACTCCAGGCTCAAACCCTGTGTAGGGTAATTGCTACAGAAAATGGATGGATGGATGGATGGATCCATCGAAGAGAATTTCATCTGTCCATCCATTTTCCATAGCACTTATTCTACACAGTGTTGCTATTTCGATGGACTGAAGAGAATTGTTTCTTCAATAATGTAAAAAATTCACACAAAGCTAATTAAATAGAGTACAAACACATTTCTGTCATAGCCATAACCAGCACTTGGACCCCCTGCGGCTCGCTTGTTTTGTTTTAAAAAAATCTAATATGCACATAGCAAAAAAAACGATCCAGAAAACCCTCATTCATGCTGTTAGCATTTTTAATATAATGTCTGTTCTATAATACAATTTCCTGTATATAGCCTGCTGTGATAGAAGTATAGAATGAATTATTATTGTCAGTGTGTAAGGATGGTAAAATCTGGTTTGAGGAATTTGGTTTGGACTATAATAAATAAGTGTAAATAAGATTCCAGCAAGAATTACAAACAATTAATTATGTAATATACAAGTGTAATAACATGTACTAATAACTGACATTGAAGCGATAGGATGGTGTACAGTGTGCTGGTTTCAGGAGCAGTAATAAGGAAATGTGAACACAAGTCCGTTGCTATGAGCTTATCCTCACTGCTGCTTATAGTGCAGAAGATTGAGTGAATGAGTGGTGTGTGAGTGAGACGAGGTGAGGTGAGGCGAGGGGGTTGGTTAAAGACCGATTCAGCAGAATGATGACGCCGGGGGGAAAGGCTTTCTTGAACAGACTGAGAGTTCATGCATAGTACCTACTGGAAGTGCAAACAGATGATGGCAGTTGGTGAAAAAGCTCTTTGCAGATGCTGGTTTCCTCAGACATCATAAGACACAGAGTAAGATCTCATCCAAGGCTGAAAGTTAGAGCTTTGTGAATTTCTTGCCACTACTTATGACCCGCTGCAGAGCTTTCTCGTCTGCTAATGTGCAGTATTAAAGGTTTTACAGTTTGAAGGACCACATTATCATGGTAGTAATCAACCGTTTAAGAAGTATGTGGTGTATGTAAAATGATGTAATTATGTTAGTAGTTTGCAAGTAATTGCAGTAATTATGATCAATTTGAGGGGCCATGGTGGCTTAATGGTGAGTGGGTTTGCCTCGTACCTCCCAGGTTGTGGGTGTGAGTCTTGTCTCTACCCTGTTTGTGCAGTTTTCATGCACTTCCTGTGCATCAGGGGTTTCTTCTGAGTACTCTGGTTTGGTCCCCAGACCAAAGACGTGTGTTGTAGGATGATCGGCACGTGTGTGATTGCGCCCTGTGATGAGACATGGGACACCATGCCAACCCTTCTCTGATGCGTTTGATTAATACCAGCTTCCACAAGAGATTGATACGGTGATACCTGAAGTCTTAAGTAGGACCTGTGATCATTTATCCATATCATATAGCTGGCTAAAATCCATGCTCCTCAGTACCAGGCTTGTTGCAGAATTGATGTTGAAGGCATTTGTGACACACTGCTCGCTGTGCCCATGGCTGTTCTTTCATTCCTTCTGCCTGTCTGCACATCAGGGTACAAACTGGAGGATAGTGAATGGGACTAGTTTGCATTAAGCATACCACTACTCCTGTCTTTGCTGCCATCATTTCACAGAGTAGAATTGGAAAGTGTTGTTTATCTGCTGTTAAACTTTTAACCAACGTTTCTGTTACAAGTGACATGATTGCAGTGATTTGACTGCCTGCTTTAAGTCTTGCTATGAAAAGGCAGTTTGTGTTTAAATGTGTGATTCTCTAGACTCTTCCTGCTATTATGTCATGACAGGTTGTATTTCATCTCAGGAAGAACTGTGTGCCAATCAAGCCATCTTTATTCACGCAGTTGTGGATGTGATGTGATGTGAGGGGGAAATCTTCTGCAATTTAGGCCCAATCATTAATGAATTTTTATATGAAAGATGATCTGTTAATATGGAAGTGGATATGTTAAAAAAAACCCGCTGTGTTTAAAACACTGTGGTATGAGGAATAAAGCCTTTCAGATTCTCCAGTTAAAATAAAATAATCAACATTAGCTTGATTATTAATAATTTTTTAAATCTTCCTATACAAACCGCCTCCCCTACTCCTCATCATGTTCTTTACTGAACACTGCAACATCATAATAAACCTTCCGGAGACCACTTTCTCAGAAATTGTCAATTTATTAAGTAATATTTGTGGAGGTTGTATTTTGTCTGAGTTTTTGAAAGCCATGCTAAAATGCTAAAGCATCCTAAATGGTGCCTGATTTTCGGAAAGCTTTGCTCAGTGCTCTCCATTTCATCATTATATGGATGCACTTAAATACACTGTTTGGATATTAAGATGGTAATTGTGTTGAGTGTTGTTATCTCTAAGTTGTGTTGAATGTATCATGTTATGACCAAACAACAAGGAAAAAAAACGATTGAGATTCCATATGCCGAAACGGTTGTCTACACTTGACCATCACACCCATATTTTGCTTTCACCTTGAAGTTGGAAGCACATATTTGGCTAGAATGTCTTATATACTGTAGCAAAAAAAACAACAAGATTTCACTTCACTGGATCTGAGAGACTCAAACCTGCTACAGCATGACAATACTCTTGTGCACAAAGCAAGCCCTATAAAGACAGTTTGCCAAGACTGGAGTGAAAGATCTTGAATAGACTGCTCAGAGCCCTGACCTTCTTGCAAATCTTCACTAATGCTCTTGTTCTAAATAGTCAAATCTCCTCAGCTATGCTCCAAAATCTAGTGGAAAGCCTTTTTAGATCGAGTGTAGGTTATTATAACAGCAAAAGGGGGGAAAACTGCAATGTGGTTTGGTGTCTACATTCTTGTGTCCGCAAAATTTATACATAGGCCCAAAGAAAGCCCCATAATGCTTTTATTCTGCCTACAGCTAATGAGATCTGCATGCAGAAAGGACTGACATGTTTCTTACTTAATACCCACTCTAAATATAACATCACCAACTTCTCTCTAATATTTTGCAATCACAGTGCACTTTTGTAAATCATCATGACCCTTTTGTCCATATGAGATGTATGCCACTGACCGTATCTGGTGATGTCTTGAATTAGGGATGGGCTATGAAACCTCTGTCATGGTCATAGGAAACAAAAATAAAGAATACGTATGAGACTTACTAAGACCTGTATTCTATCTGGTGGTCTGTAGCAGAAAGTGGTATGTTTCAGTAATCCAGCTTTATTTTTCATACGGTGGCTTAATACAGAATGTTCTAACCCACAGTTTATCCTGCTTTGGAATGTGAGTGCCATAATTGCATATCCTAATTTACACATATGTACTTAACATTTTTTTGTTGTTGTTGCTGATTTAGGGTTGTTATAAGCTTTGGACAGCAAGGTATCCTGCTTTTGCAGAAGCAGTGGTGGCTCGAGGATCGCTGTAAGTTCTACTCTGTAGAAGCTGATCATGTAGGCAATTAGGAAAATCTTGTAAATCTCGCATTCGCTACCTGCTGAATCCTGATAAACTTTCGGAAAAGCAACACTGAAAGTATTAGTTGATTTCCCTAACTGGATCTGGGAACTGAAAGTCGTGTTATTTCCATTAGTAGCTTTGAGCCTTTATGTCTGCATCGTTGCATTGTTTACTCTGTCCATAGCTTTTAAAATGGTTCATGAACCTGTCTGTAGTAATACAAAAGGCTTACAATAGATTGGCTCAGTGTTTACATTTGAGCAGTAGTAATTGTGAAGATCAGAGGAGCTGCACTGCCTCCTCTTCAGCCTGTGGGCTTTGTCTGATAAGATTAAAGTGATAGCCGAGAGAAAGTGCTGATTGTTAGGAAACTGGGCCATCCTGAGTCATAGGCTAGCGGCTTTTAAACACGGCGCTAAATATGGACCCCGGATCACATACGTACGTCTACATTTACACTTGCAGCATCAGACAGATGCCCATTCAGAGAGACTTACACAAGTGCTTTAAAGTCTCTATCATTGAGTTCATACTGATACCGGTTCATTAGGTCACGGACAAAGAATACCATCAGTCTAAAAACTCTGCTGGGGAATAAGTACCTCATACTTATGGACTATTCTTTGCCATTTTATAGTAGAAATATTGTGAGTAGTATGTTCACACTGAATAATTCCCACAAGAAGAAGTGCACTTCAGGTACCTGGTTGATGCACTTACTCAACTGAAAAAATGAAATGTTGGACACTTCATGCACTCAAAACTTGCAGCTTTGCTTACTTAGCGGACAAGGGGCAGGGCTACCAGGCACCGACGTTGGATCAAATAAAATTCAAGATGGCCATTGACACTCCAGTGGACAAGACATCTTACAAGGGTCTTTTAAATTAGCTCACTTTATGTGATCTACGTGATCATTTTAGTAATTTACCATATTCTGCTAAACAAAGACATTGTGATCTATAGTGGATATGAGCAATAGGGAAAGAGCTACGGAAATAGCTGCATTTAGAAAAGTGAACAAACCTGAAAGTGTACTCTCCTCCAACATGTTGACACTTGTGAACTCTGGTATCAAACTGATCAGTTTCCCAGACGTAACTATCACCTGAGAGATCATTCACATGCAGCTGCCTAGTGGGAAACTCATATTCCCATGACATGTGAAAGCATTGTTAGACTCTATGAACATGTTGTGTTTTGCATGGAAGTTTCTGTCAACTGCTCAAAGTATTTTTTCTTTTGTACTCTACTATATTTTTCCATGTGTTTTTTTTTTTTGTTTTTTTTTTAAAGGTGAACACAACAAAAACTAACCCTTACTCTTTAGGTGACTCTCTAGGTCTTTAGGTTTTTTCCCCCCACCTCACCCTCGGCTCTGTCTGTGAGGCACGAATATCTTTATCATGAGACATTCTTCGACTCAGCCTTGGGCGGTAAGTGATAGCTGTGAAATAGCTGATCATCAGAAATCTGAGACGTACTTGTTCTCCTGAGACTCTGGGTTTTCAGCCTGGCATTCAGATCACAAGCCTATGGGTTTTTTTTTGTTTGTTTTTTTTTTTTTATAACTCCAGTAGGCAAGTGTGTGAAAAGCACAGTGTGTTCGTGAGCACAAATATTTGGCTATCAAAACTGACTGCACACTTCTGTTTTCTTTATGTAGGGAAATAAACTTCTTGTTGGTCACATTCCTGATAAGCATGAATACCTTTCCATTATCTATAACACAGCTTTCTGTTAGATTGGAGTCAGATTAGGTCAAGGGATGAACATCTTAATCTCTCTCTCTCTCTCTCTCTCTCTCTCACTCTCATTTCTGTAGGTTGTACGTGTCTCCGAAGAAGCAGGTACAAACAGAGCAGGGTCCAGAGTCTCCTCTGAAATGGTGTCGGAAGGTGCTTGATCACCCGAGCCCTGAGACCGAGGTGGCTTGCAGGACGCTTCTGAGCCGTCTGGATCAAAGTACGCATTACGTACCCTGACATTGTGTACACACATTCACTTTTAGACACATACACAATAACGCACTGTGTACGGAGAGATATGGAACAGGGCATTCTTGCCGCAAATTCTTTTTGTTTCTCGCAGGTCAGTACGAGTAAAGTATGATTTTGAAAATGCACTGCAGTTTGCGTTTAAGAACCCGAGTTTAGTGTTAAATTTCACTGGTTCAGCTGGTTTGAAAATGGTACAACCTCAGAGGAACAGACCATAAGGGATAACCGTTCTGCACTGTCTGTCTGCACAATGAGTTATTATTTCTGTGTTTGTGTAGCTACATGGGTGTGTGTGTGTTTACACTGCACTATACACACTTCAGCTGAGCACAGTTCACTGATGTTGCCATGCTTACTTCACATTAACGCTACTAAGGCTTATCACACTTGAAAATAATTAACTCTGGGTCATTGTAAACACACTCCTGGGTTATCATGCTTCATGTTTCACACTGCTCATACTTTACTGACAATGAATCCTGACTATTCATAATTTGACATTTCACACGAAACCCTGGCTTAATGTTCTTATTTGCATTTTAGCTCCATCAACAGCCATGATTCTATAAATACACCATGCACTAACTTTAGATAACAGCCTGCCTCACGCCTTTGGATCAGTAAGGAAAAACATGTCGCTGTTTAAGACACACAAAGGCAAGAAAACAGGAAAAACTAAGCAGCTTGTAAATTACAGTGTGACACGTTGCTTTACACGGGGTTAAACGCAGGGTTTCGAACGGTGATAACCCGGGGTTAAGAGCAGTCTGAAAAACCCTCTTGAAGAAAGGATTAGTTTGCTTTTTTGTGAACACTTTAAGACATGGCAGGAAGGAAGAAACAACACGCGTTAACTCGAGATAACTGTAGCTTCTCCTTTGCTTGGAAAATGCTTCACATTTTCACTGCAGTATAACCTTATGTACAGTATCAAATTTCTGGAATTAAAATACAGTAAAATTGCATTGATTGATTCTATTCCAGTTTCAACTGCTATAAACTGATTGTGATAAAAGAAATTAATTGCTATCTTAATACCAGTTTTTGTTCATGGACTCCTGGTTCTACAGTCTCGCAAATCCAGTATGTACAAAGAACAACCTATATTGGTAGCTTATTAAAAATCGTGATATTTAGATCGTAAATGATTTTAAGGTGGCTGCATTTGCTGTAATGCAAATCCTGATGCGTTAACACCCACCCCCCGGTTACCCAGCACTGGTCTTGTTTCAGACTCACTTGGTTTTATCAAACCCCAGTGCATTTGCGTTCATCCTACATCCTCACAAAAGCACACAGAGAACACAAAGCAAGTCACCAACTCGTCTCTTGCTTTTAAGTATTGCTGCAGAAGCTTTTGGACTTTTGCTCACTGGTTCAATTGAATTCAGACTCCCTCCTACAAGTAGTCTCAGGTTTGACACCGTGCTGCACTTACCGGTCCATGTGGCAGCTTTCTGTTTGTCATGTGAATGCTGCTCTGTTTCAGATTATACTGCCAGTGTGAAAGCCTCCTATGAGTCCTTAATACCCGATTATTCAAAGGTGACAGGCTACAGAACATGAAGGTCCAACCTATCTCTCTGTTTGAATCTATTTTTGGAAATACAGCATTAGTGACACTTTATAAAAGATTATAAGTTGACAATGGAAAGTGTGTAGCGACCTTGATAAGAGCCATCTTCTCATCTTCGTCTCCTCACTCGACTCCGCCTGCTCCTGCACACACACACACACACACAAACACACACTGATGTGTTTCACCAACTAGGTGTTTCAGCCTGCAGAAAACCTCCTCCACACAAAGGATGATTTTTTTCACCATTTTGTGTAAACTCTCAAGTGTGTGTGTGTGTGAGATAATCCCATGAAATCAGCCATTTCTGAAATGCACAAACCTTTTTTCTTCAACCATCTTTTCTTATTAAAGTGACAGGTTAGTGTTTAATGAACAGTAGTGCCTGAAGGCCATGGTCTACTCATTCAGATGCAAAATCATACGCTGCCTCTCCCTTTGTTTCCCCCCACAGGCTCGAGATGGAGGAACATGTACAGCAGCCCATCACAAACCTCCGCGGGCTCATTAGCCGAGGCCGGCTCGTCTCATTCTCCTGGGTACCACAAATCAACTAACAAAACCCTACTAACCTGTGGCAGCTCAGGTACGGCATGACATTAACACAAACGCTGCTCCTGCTTTTGTTAAAACCTGCATTTTTAAACAGTTTCTCTGCCTTTAAAAACACAAAACCTGCATCAGTGTGTTTTGTGATGACTGTGGGTGTGAGGTAAAGCTGCTAAGGTTTGTTTTTCTTCCCATTTCTGTGTATTTGTGATGTCATGCATGGGGTGTGAGGTAAATGTTTGGCATTAGTGAATTTCTGTTGACGGAGTAAATAGCACACCTGAAAGACTAGCAAGTAAAAGTTAGCTTTTGAAGGGAAGAACATTTCTCTTGTCAGCTGATAGTGTCTGATACCACTTTTTTTTGTTTTGTTTTATGCTGAAGATCATTTGGTGTTTTAAAATGTTTAAAGGGAAATACTCAACACCTTTTTGACACATTTATACATGTAGATAGATTATAGTCTAATTTTAGCGGTTTACTTTAGTATTTAGGCTTCAAATTCCATAAAAGTTATGTTGATTTGCGAAGATTGTCTTAAACAAAATCATCATAAACAAAAAGAATCATAAACTTTTGCTCACAGAGCTTATTTTCTGCAATAATCTAAAATCATGGAAAAATCCTTTCATTTTATTTCGAGGGAAATAAATAGATAATAGATAGATTATAATAATAATAATAGTAATAATAATAATAATAATAATAGAGCCGGTGCTGGTGATCAGTTCTGAGTTGGATAACATCATCAAAACAGACGCAGTTTTTGTAACCAATAAGAACAAACAACACAGTTGCATTGTCATTGTACTGACTGTTCTGAACATCTTATGATTTAATAAAATAACTTTTTTTTTTTTAAAAAAGCTGACGAAGCAAATGAAGTACAAGACAACATTTGTTATTGTTTGCTGTTTGCTTCAGAAAGTCACTCCCCATAGTGACAGTGCAGTTGTCTCATTGCACATGAAGGCCATTTAAATCTACATCAGATCACCTCTCTGAGGCAGCTTCCTCGTAAACACTGGATCATGTACGGGTTTTCGACACCCTGTGGCTCACTTGCTTGAGTGAAGTGGAAACTGTGTATTAATCAGCATGTATGAGTGTGTGTTGGTGATTTTGAAGCTCTGTGTATAAGATGGAACAAGATGGAGATGGTAATTAACTACAAAAATCACAGGTTTTAACTCTTCATTAAAGCAGACTAGGTGCATTGTTTTTTTTTTTTAATATTTTAATCAATTTATGAAGCCACTGTAAACTTTCATTTTGCTTATTATATCATGATCAAACCTTTTCTCTCCTGTAGGTGCTTAAATGTTAACCAGTTTGCTTGTATTTAAATAACTTGCTGCATATACCGATCAGGCATAACATTATGATCAGTGAGAGGTGAAGTGAATAACACTGATTATCTCTTCATCATGGCACCTGTTCGTGGGTGGGATATATTAGGCAGCAAGTGAACATTTTGTCCTCAAAGTTGATGTTAGAAGCAGGAAAAATGGGCAAGTGTAAGGATTTGAGTGAGTTTGACTGGATCAGAGCATCTCCAAAACTGCAGCTCTGCAGTGGTCAGGATCTATCAAAAGTATCTTTTAAATTGCAAGGTGAGGCCCATAAAGGATCTTCTGCTAACAACTTGGTACCAGATACCACAGCACACCTTCAGGGACCTACTGGAGTCCATGCCTTGATGGGTCAGAGCTGTTTTAGCAGCAAAAGGGGGACCGACACAATATTAGGCAGGTGGTCATAATGTTATGCCTGATCGATGTATAACAAACCCATAATAACTGAAGTCAGCAAGTGAGACGAGTAAACATTCAATTTCAACAAATTTACCGCCAACAGACGTAGCATCCATTTGATTCCACGCTATTTTTAAACTGACATGCTCTGAACTCTGGATATAAAGAAACTCCAGAGCTTCCCACTTGTAATTACATTTTTGGTGGCGTTCATGTGCATTTAACTCGTGAATTCATACAAAGAAGTGCTGGGCGAGTTCAAGTGGAAATGTTTGTTTGTATGGAGCTGAACAAGGTCTTGATATGACTGGTGACTGGAGTGTAATTACAGACCTTGTGTTTCTGCATGTTTTGTGATTGTAGGTTACATGGGCATGCACTCGGCGCTGAGCTCCCAGTCATCCATCGACAGCGAGCTGAGCACATCGGACGATTCCATCTCAATGGGCTATAAACTGCAGGATCTGACAGACGTGCAGATCATGGCTCGGCTACAGGAGGAGAGTGAGTGTTTATGCACGTAGTTTACATGTGCTTCTGTCTTTATGAAAGATATGGGTGAAGATTTTTGTAGCCTCTCCAGTGGATTGCAGGATCACTTGCAGCTTGTATTATCGCTACATGACACATGTAAATGTTGTGTGCTGGTTTTCATATTATTTTCATTTTCTAAGCAGTCTGGGAATATTTCTGTGTATTTACATTACAGTCAAAGCGATAAGTCATTTTTGAATTACACAAATTTCACACAAAGTCCAAATATCAGCCCACACAAAAAACACCTTCATCCATCCTGATGACCCTGGAAATTGCATGAGGGTGTAAACTTTTGAACAGAATGATTTGTGTAAATTCTTATTTTGTTCATTTCTTTCCCTTCAGAAGTGTACACTGTAGCTGCCCGTGTCAGACCTCTTCACCAAGCACTTAGATTATCCCTTTGTTTATCTGTTCTTTAGAAAAGAATTGTCCTTGCCACCCCCAACACACACGCACACACTGTATAACCTCCCCAACAGGGATTTTAAATTGAGGGTGCTCCTAGGCCCTGACTTTGTGAATTAGCATGATTAGTATGATTTTGATTGACGTGAAGTTGCACTGGACAAGTGCATGCATAGAGAAGAATATTGTGTCTATCAGTAAAACATTAGGCATAATTGTGCATTAATTACAAGCACACAACTACATACAATTACTATCAAATCAGTTGTGGTGTGTGTTGCAGTGCAGTGAAGTTGTGTACTTGTAATCGGTGCACTTTCCTGTCTGTTGTTTTACATAATCCCCATAGTTTGTGCACAGTATATATTTCAGTCCAGATTACTTTCACAGGTTTGTGTTTTGCGTTTCAAGCTACGTTCAAGTCGCCAGTCACTGTACTATGAAGTTGCCTGTGGGCGTACCTACTGCTTGTTGCCATAGTTATATCGTTTAACTGCGAGTGGTGCTGCTAGCATTTCACTTGACAATAAATCAGTTGTCTTGCCGCATTAAATGAAGCATTCTGGGTAGAGATTTAGTGTGTGTATATAAAATTCAGCAGTGTGTATGTGTATCATACACGAGATGAAGGAGAAGCAGTGTGTGATCTTTGCCATGGATCACATGCGCTCCCACTGGTAGTTGTCACTTCATATTTGCATGAAGGTCAACTTTTTTCAGCTTTGATCTTCTGTCACTTGCATGGCATAAATGTTTTTTTTTATTTATTTGTTTCACAAATACAAATTTTTACATATTCATAGACTAATAGCCTTAAATTGGCCTCATGAGGAAAACCCTGTCAGTGTCTCTGTGCAAAAGTCTTTCAGCAGTAGCTCTGAAGTGAAAACCAGGCTACACTTAGTGTCACTTTTAAAATGATTTTCATTAAATATTCATTACTAAAACTAAATTAAATGAAAAAAATATGTGCTGCTATTCTGTTGAACTTTTTAAATATTCCCATGTCCTTACCTTCATACGCAGCTTTTCAGATCTGAATATATGACATGAAAATTCATGATCCAAGAGTCAGGATTTTATTAGTGACGTGTGTGTGTGTGTGTGTGTGTGTGTGTGAGAGAGAGAGAGAGAGAGAGAGAGAGAGAGAGCCTGTGTGTGTGTGTGTGAGCGAGTGCCTGTGTGTGTGTGTGTGTGTGTGTGTGAGCGAGTGCCTGTGCGTGTGTGAGAGCGGGTGCCTGTGCGTGTGAGAGCGGGTGCCTGTGCGTGTGTGAGAGCGGGTGCCTGTGCGTGTGTGAGAGCGGGTGCCTGTGCGTGTGTGAGAGCGGGTGCCTGTGCGGGTGTGTGAGAGCGGGTGCCTGTGCGGGTGTGTGAGAGCGGGTGCCTGTGCGGGTGTGTGAGAGCGGGTGCCTGTGCGGGTGTGTGAGAGCGGGTGCCTGTGCGGGTGTGTGAGAGCGGGTGCCTGTGCGGGTGTGTGAGAGCGGGTGCCTGTGCGGGTGTGTGAGAGCGGGTGCCTGTGCGGGTGTGTGAGAGCGGGTGCCTGTGCGGGTGTGTGAGAGCGGGTGCCTGTGCGGGTGTGTGAGAGCGGGTGCCTGTGCGGGTGTGTGAGAGCGGGTGCCTGTGCGGGTGTGTGAGAGCGGGTGCCTGTGCGGGTGTGTGAGAGCGGGTGCCTGTGCGGGTGTGTGAGAGCGGGTGCCTGTGCGGGTGTGGGAGAGCGGGGGCCTGTGCGGGTGTGTGAGAGCGGGTGCCTGTGCGGGTGTGTGACAGCGTGTGCCTGTGCGGGTGTGTGAGAGCGGGTGCCTGGGCGGGTGTGTGAGAGCGGGTGCCTGTGCGGGTGTGTGAGAGCGGGTGCCTGTGCGGGTGTGTGAGAGCGGGGGCCTGTGCGGGTGTGTGAGAGCGGGTGCCTGTGCGGGTGTGTGAGAGGGGGTGCCTGTGCGGGTGTGTGAGAGCGGGTGCCTGTGCGGGTGTGTGAGAGCGGGTGCCTGTGCGGGTGTGTGAGAGCGGGTGCCTGTGCGGGTGTGTGAGAGCGGGTGCCTGTGCGGGTGTGTGAGAGCGGGTGCCTGTGCGGGTGTGTGAGAGCGGGTGCCTGTGCGGGTGTGTGAGAGCGGGTGCCTGTGCGGGTGTGTGAGAGCGGGTGCCTGTGCGGGTGTGTGAGAGCGGGTGCCTGTGCGGGTGTGTGAGAGCGGGTGCCTGTGCGGGTGTGTGAGAGCGGGTGCCTGTGCGGGTGTGTGAGAGCGGGTGCCTGTGCGGGTGTGTGAGAGCGGGTGCCTGTGCGGGTGTGTGAGAGCGGGTGCCTGTGCGGGTGTGTGAGAGCGGGTGCCTGTGCGGGTGTGTGAGAGCGGGTGCCTGTGCGGGTGTGTGAGAGCGGGTGCCTGTGCGGGTGTGTGAGAGCGGGTGCCTGTGCGGGTGTGTGAGAGCGGGTGCCTGTGCGGGTGTGTGAGAGCGGGTGCCTGTGCGGGTGTGTGAGAGCGGGTGCCTGTGCGGGTGTGTGAGAGCGGGTGCCTGTGCGGGTGTGTGAGAGCGGGTGCCTGTGCGGGTGTGTGAGAGCGGGTGCCTGTGCGGGTGTGTGAGAGCGGGTGCCTGTGCGGGTGTGTGAGAGCGGGTGCCTGTGCGGGTGTGTGAGAGCGGGTGCCTGTGCGGGTGTGTGAGAGCGGGTGCCTGTGCGGGTGTGTGAGAGCGGGTGCCTGTGCGGGTGTGTGAGAGCGGGTGCCTGTGCGGGTGTGTGAGAGCGGGTGCCTGTGCGGGTGTGTGAGAGCGGGTGCCTGTGCGGGTGTGTGAGAGCGGGTGCCTGTGCGGGTGTGTGAGAGCGGGTGCCTGTGCGGGTGTGTGAGAGCGGGTGCGGGTGTGTGAGAGCGGGTGCCTGTGCGGGTGTGTGAGAGCGGGTGCCTGTGCGGGTGTGTGAGAGCGGGTGCCTGTGCGGGTGTGTGAGAGCGGGTGCCTGTGCGGGTGTGTGAGAGCGGGTGCCTGTGCGGGTGGGGGAGAGGGGGTGCCTGTGCGGGTGGGTGAGAGCGGGTGCCTGTGCGGGTGTGTGAGAGGGGGTGCCTGTGCGGGTGTGTGAGAGCGGGTGCCTGTGCGGGTGTGTGAGAGCGGGTGCCTGTGCGGGTGTGTGAGAGCGGGTGCCTGTGCGGGTGTGTGAGAGCGGGTGCCTGTGCGGGTGTGTGAGAGCGGGTGCCTGTGCGGGTGTGTGAGAGCGGGTGCCTGTGCGGGTGTGTGAGAGCGGGTGCCTGTGCGGGTGTGTGAGAGCGGGTGCCTGTGCGGGTGTGTGAGAGCGGGTGCCTGTGCGGGTGTGTGAGAGCGGGTGCCTGTGCGGGTGTGTGAGAGCGGGTGCCTGTGCGGGTGTGTGAGAGCGGGTGCCTGTGCGGGTGTGTGAGAGCGGGTGCCTGTGCGGGTGTGTGAGAGCGGGTGCCTGTGCGGGTGTGTGAGAGCGGGTGCCTGTGCGGGTGTGTGAGAGCGGGTGCCTGTGCGGGTGTGTGAGAGCGGGTGCCTGTGCGGGTGTGAGAGCGGGTGCCTGTGCGGGTGTGAGCGCGAGCGAGTGCCTGTGCGTGAGAGCGTGCCTGTGTGAGAGCGTGCGCCTGTGTGTGAGAGCGAGAGCGAGCGAGTGCCTGTGTGTGTGTGAGTGCCTGTGTGTGAGAGCATGCGCCTGTGTGTGAGTGTGTGTGTGTCTGTGTGTCTGTGTGTGTGTGTGAGAGCGAGCGAGTGCCTGTGCGTGTGTGTGTGCCTGTGTGAGAGCGTGCGCCTGTGTGTGAGAGCGAGAGCGAGCGAGTGCCTGTGCGTGTGTGTGAGAGCGAGCGAGTGCCTGTGCGTGTGTGTGAGAGCGAGCGTGTGCCTGTGCGTGTGTGTGCGCCTGTGTGAGAGCGTGCGCCTGTGTGTGAGAGCGTGCGCCTGTGTGTGAGAGCGAGAGCGAGCGAGTGCCTGTGTGTGTGTGAGTGCCTGTGTGTGAGAGCATGCGCCTGTGTGTGAGTGTGTGTGTGTCTGTGTGTCTGTGTGTGTGTGTGAGAGCGAGCGAGTGCCTGTGCGTGTGTGTGTGCCTGTGTGAGAGCGTGCGCCTGTGTGTGAGAGCGAGAGCGAGCGAGTGCCTGTGCGTGTGTGTGAGAGCGAGCGAGTGCCTGTGCGTGTGTGTGAGAGCGAGCGTGTGCCTGTGCGTGTGTGTGCGCCTGTGTGAGAGCGTGCGCCTGTGTGAGAGCGTGCGCCTGTGTGTGAGAGCGTGCGCCTGTGTGTGTGAGAGCGTGCGCCTGTGTGTGTGAGAGCGTGCGCCTGTGTGTGTGTGAGAGCGTGCGCCTGTGTGTGTGTGAGAGCGTGCGCCTGTGTGTGTGTGAGAGCGTGCGCCTGTGTGTGTGTGAGAGCGTGCGCCTGTGTGTGTGTGAGAGCGTGCGCCTGTGTGTGTGTGAGAGCGTGCGCCTGTGTGTGTGTGAGAGCGTGCGCCTGTGTGTGTGTGAGAGCGTGCGCCTGTGTGTGTGTGAGAGCGTGCGCCTGTGTGTGTGTGAGAGCGTGCGCCTGTGTGTGTGTGAGAGCGTGCGCCTGTGTGTGTGTGAGAGCGTGCGCCTGTGTGTGTGTGAGAGCGTGCGCCTGTGTGTGTGTGAGAGCGTGCGCCTGTGTGTGTGTGAGAGCGTGCGCCTGTGTGTGTGTGAGAGCGTGCGCCTGTGTGTGTGTGAGAGCGTGCGCCTGTGTGTGTGTGAGAGCGTGCGCCTGTGTGTGTGAGCGCGAGCGCCTGTGTGTGTGTGAGCGCGAGTGCCTGTGCGTGTGAGCGCGAGTGCCTGTGTGTGTGTGTGAGAGAGAGCGAGTGCCTGTGAGAGCGAGTGCCTGTGTGTGTGTGTGTGAGAGCGAGTGCCTGTGTGTGTGTGTGTGAGAGCGAGTGCCTGTGTGTGTGTGTGTGAGAGCGAGTGCCTGTGTGTGTGTGTGTGAGAGCGAGTGCCTGTGTGTGTGTGTGTGAGAGCGAGTGCCTGTGTGTGTGTGTGTGAGAGCGAGTGCCTGTGTGTGTGTGTGTGTGAGAGCGAGTGCCTGTGTGTGTGTGTGTGAGAGCGAGTGCCTGTGTGTGAGAGCGAGTGCCTGTGCGTGTGAGAGCGAGTGCCTGTGCGTGTGAGAGCGAGTGCCTGTGCGTGTGAGAGCGAGTGCCTGTGCGTGTGAGAGCGAGTGCGAGTGCCTGTGCGTGTGAGAGCGAGTGCCTGTGCGTGTGAGAGCGAGTGCGAGTGCCTGTGCGTGTGAGAGCGAGTGCCTGTGTGTGAGAGAGTGCCTGTGAGTGCCTGTGTGTGCCTGTGTGTGTGTGTGCCTGTGTGTGTGTGTGTGCCTGTGTGTGTGTGTGTGCCTGTGTGTGTGTGTGTGCCTGTGTGTGTGTGTGCCTGTGTGTGTGTGTGCCTGTGTGTGTGTGTGTGAGAGAGAGTGCCTGTGTGTGTGTGTGTGAGAGAGAGAGTGCCTGTGTGTGTGAGTGCCTGTGTGTGTGAGTGCCTGTGTGTGTGAGTGCCTGTGTGTGTGTGAGAGAGAGTGCCTGTGTGTGTGAGTGCCTGTGTGAGAGTGCGCCTGTTTGTGTGTGAGAGCGAGCGAGTGTGTGTGTGTGTGTGTGTGTGAGAGAGAGAGAGAGTGCCTGTGTGTGTGTGTGTGTGTGTGTGTGTGTGAGAGCGAGTGTGTGTGTGAGAGAGTGCCTGTGTGTGTGTGTGTGAGAGTGCCTGTGTGTGTGTGTGTGTGTGTGAGAGAGAGAGAGAGCAAGTGTGTGTGTGTGAGAGAGTGCCTGTGTGTGTGTGTGTGAGAGAGTGCCTGTGTGTGTGTGTGTGAGAGAGTGCCTGTGTGTGTGTGAGAGAGAGTGCCTGTGTGTGTGTTTGTGTGTGTGTGTGTGTGTGTGTGTGTGAGAGAGAGAGAGCAAGTGTGTGTGTGTGAGAGAGTGCCTGTGTGTGTGTGTGTGTGTGTGAGAGAGTGCCTGTGTGTGTGTGAGAGAGTGCCTGTGTGTGTGTGTGAGAGAGAGTGCCTGTGTGTGTGTGTGTGTGTGTGTGTGTGTGTGTGTGTGTGTGTGTGAGAGAGAGAGAGAGCAAGTGTGTGTGTGTGTGTGTGTGTGTGTGAGAGAGAGAGAGCAAGTGTGTGTGTGTGTGTGTGAGAGAGAGAGCAAGTGTGTGTGTGTGTGTGTGTGTGAGAGAGAGTGCCTGTGTGTGTGTGTGAGAGAGAGTGCCTGTGTGTGTGTGTGAGAGAGAGTGCCTGTGTGTGTGTGTGAGAGAGAGTGCCTGTGTGTGTGTGTGAGAGAGAGTGCCTGTGTGTGTGTGTGAGAGAGAGTGCCTGTGTGTGTGTGTGAGAGAGAGTGCCTGTGTGTGTGTGTGAGAGAGAGTGCCTGTGTGTGTGTGTGAGAGAGAGTGCCTGTGTGTGTGTGTGTGTGAGAGAGTGCCTGTGTGTGTGAGAGTGCCTGTGTGTGTGTGTGTGAGAGAGAGTGCCTGTGTGTGTGTGTGTGTGTGTGTGTGTGTGTGAGAGAGAGAGTGCCTGTGTGTGTGTGTGTGTGTGTGTGTGAGAGAGAGAGTGCCTGTGTGTGTGTGTGTGTGTGTGTGTGTGTGTGAGAGAGAGTGCCTGTGTGTGTGTGTGTGTGTGTGAGAGAGAGAGCAAGTGTGTGTGTGTGTATGTATGCGTGTGTGTGTGTGTGTGTGAGAGAGAGTGCCTGTGTGTGTGTGCGTGTGTGTGAGAGAGAGTGCCTGTGTGTGTGTGCGTGTGTGTGAGAGAGAGTGCCTGTGTGTGTGTGCGTGTGTGTGAGAGAGAGTGCCTGTGTGTGTGTGCGTGTGTGTGAGAGAGAGTGCCTGTGTGTGTGTGCGTGTGTGTGTGAGAGAGTGCGTGTGTGTGAGAGAGAGTGCCTGTGTGTGTGTGCGTGTGTGTGTGAGAGAGTGCCTGTGTGTGTGTGAGAGAGTGCCTGTGTGTGTGTGAGAGAGTGCCTGTGTGTGTGTGAGAGAGTGCCTGTGTGTGTGTGAGAGAGTGCCTGTGTGTGTGTGAGAGAGTGCCTGTGTGTGTGTGAGAGAGTGCCTGTGTGTGTGAGAGAGAGTGCCTGTGTGTGTGTGAGAGAGTGCCTGTGTGTGTGTGTGTGTGTGTGTGTGTGTGTGTGTGTGAGAGAGAGTGCCTGTGTGTGTGTGCGTGTGTGTGAGAGAGTGCCTGTGTGTGTGAGAGAGTGCCTGTGTGTGTGAGAGAGTGCCTGTGTGTGTGAGAGAGTGCCTGTGTGTGTGTGAGAGAGTGCCTGTGTGTGTGTGTGTGTGTGTGTGTGTGTGTGTGTGTGTGTGAGAGAGAGTGCCTGTGTGTGTGTGCGTGTGTGTGAGAGAGTGCCTGTGTGTGTGAGAGAGTGCCTGTGTGTGTGAGAGAGTGCCTGTGTGTGTGAGAGAGTGCCTGTGTGTGTGTGAGAGAGTGCCTGTGTGTGTGTGAGAGAGAGTGCCTGTGTGTGTGAGAGAGAGTGCCTGTGTGTGTGAGAGCGAGTGCCTGTGTGTGTGTGAGAGCGAGTGCCTGTGTGTGTGTGAGAGCGAGTGCCTGTGTGTGTGTGAGAGCGAGTGCCTGTGTGTGTGTGAGAGCGAGTGCCTGTGTGTGTGTGAGAGCGAGTGCCTGTGTGTGTGTGAGAGTGCCTGTGTGTGTGTGAGAGAGTGCCTGTGTGTGTGTGAGAGAGTGCCTGTGTGTGTGTGTGTGTGTGAGAGAGTGCCTGTGTGTGTGTGTGTGTGAGAGAGTGCCTGTGTGTGTGTGTGTGTGAGAGAGAGTGCCTGTGTGTGTGTGTGTGTGTGAGAGAGAGTGCCTGTGTGTGTGTGCGTGTGTGTGTGAGAGAGTGCCTGTGTGTGTGTGAGAGAGTGCCTGTGTGTGTGTGAGAGAGTGCCTGTGTGTGTGTGAGAGAGTGCCTGTGTGTGTGTGAGAGAGTGCCTGTGTGTGTGTGAGAGAGTGCCTGTGTGTGTGTGAGAGAGAGTGCCTGTGTGTGTGAGAGAGAGTGCCTGTGTGTGTGAGAGAGTGCCTGTGTGTGTGAGAGAGTGCCTGTGTGTGAGAGAGAGTGCCTGTGTGTGTGAGAGAGTGCCTGTGTATGCCTGTGTGTGTGAGAGAGAGTGCCTGTGTGTGTGAGAGAGAGTGCCTGTGTGTGTGAGAGAGAGTGCCTGTGTGTGTGTGTGTGTGTGTGTGTGTGTGAGAGTGCCTGTGTGTGTGTGTGTGTGTGAGAGAGTGCCTGTGTGTGTGTGCCTGTGTGTGTGAGAGAGAGTGCCTGTGTGTGTGTGTGAGAGTGCCTGTGTGTGTGTGTGAGAGTGCCTGTGTGTGTGTGAGAGAGAGTGCCTGTGTGTGTGAGAGAGAGTGCCTGTGTGTGTGAGAGAGAGTGCCTGTGTGTGTGAGAGAGAGTGCCTGTGTGTGTGAGAGAGAGTGCCTGTGTGTGTGAGAGAGAGTGCCTGTGTGTGTGTGAGAGAGTGCCTGTGTGTGTGTGAGAGAGTGCCTGTGTGTGTGTGAGAGAGTGCCTGTGTGTGTGTGAGAGAGTGCCTGTGTGTGTGTGAGAGAGTGCCTGTGTGTGTGTGAGAGAGTGCCTGTGTGTGTGTGAGAGAGTGCCTGTGTGTGTGTGTGTGTGAGAGAGTGCCTGTGTGTGTGTGTGTGTGAGAGAGTGCCTGTGTGTGTGTGTGTGTGAGAGAGAGTGCCTGTGTGTGTGTGAGAGAGAGAGTGCCTGTGTGTGTGTGTGTGTGTGTGTGTGTGTGTGTGTGTGAGAGAGAGAGTGCCTGTGTGTGTGTGTGTGTGTGCGTGTGTGAGAGAGAGTGCCTGTGTGTGTGTGCGTGTGTGAGAGAGAGTGCCTGTGTGTGTGTGCGTGTGTGTGAGAGAGAGTGCCTGTGTGTGTGTGAGAGAGTGCCTGTGTGTGTGTGAGAGAGAGTGCCTGTGTGTGTGAGAGAGTGCCTGTGTGTGCCTGTGTGTGTGAGAGAGAGTGCCTGTGTGTGTGAGAGAGAGTGCCTGTGTGTGTGTGTGTGAGAGAGTGCCTGTGTGTGTGTGTGTGTGTGTGAGAGAGTGCCTGTGTGTGTGTGTGTGTGTGAGAGAGTGCCTGTGTGTGTGTGCCTGTGTGTGTGAGAGAGAGTGCCTGTGTGTGTGTGTGAGAGAGTGCCTGTGTGTGTGTGCGTGTGTGTGAGAGAGAGTGCCTGTGTGTGTGAGAGAGAGTGCCTGTGTGTGTGTGTGTGAGAGAGTGCCTGTGTGTGTGTGAGAGAGTGCCTGTGTGTGTGTGTGAGAGAGTGCCTGTGTGTGTGTGTGTGTGTGTGAGAGAGTGCCTGTGTGTGTGTGCCTGTGTGTGTGAGAGAGAGTGCCTGTGTGTGTGTGTGAGAGAGTGCCTGTGTGTGTGTGCCTGTGTGTGTGTGAGAGAGTGCCTGTGTGTGTGAGAGAGAGTGCCTGTGTGTGTGTGAGAGAGTGCCTGTGTGTGTGTGAGAGAGTGCCTGTGTGTGTGTGTGTGTGAGAGAGTGCCTGTGTGTGTGTGAGAGAGTGCCTGTGTGTGTGTGTGTGTGTGTGTGAGAGAGTGCCTGTGTGTGTGTGCGTGTGTGTGAGTGGGATTAATTTACCATGTTCAGCTATGCAGCCAGGTTGTGCCTCCAGCTAATCATCCCCCTTCATTGCATTTTTGTTAATATCTGCAATTTTGTAATTGTAGGCCTGAGGCAAGACTACGCTTCGAGCTCGGCCTCGGCATCCCGGCGGAGCTCTGCAGCTTCACTGCACTCATTGAGGCGAGGCACATACAGTGATCAGGAGCTGGACTCCTACAGCTTGGAGGATGAAGAGGCAGACAGCACGCCTTACACACACATCCACCGCCGTCACTCACCTTCTCCTGGCACCTCACCTCGCTGTCCATCACCTGCATCTGGCACACGTGTGCCCAGGCGCTCGCTTCAGGGCACGGCACCAGAGCTCCTCAAATTTACTCGGAGTGAGGGTAGGACTTACAGCATGCGTTTACAATGGCTTGGTTTTAAATTAAGCCCGGCAGATATTTGCTTAGAGCTTGGGGTTTGTGGCTGGGGTTTGATGTTAAGAGGCATTAAGAAGAGTACTTTGCATAAATCCGTGGATCTGTTTCCATGAATGAGAGATTTCTCTAAATTGATCCTTTAATACTGTATATTGTCAGACGTTTCTGTGTTTACAGTGTGGGCCCTGTGTTGCCTTAGTAGCATATTGCACCATACTGCGTCTTTCAGTCTAATCTCCCTCTACCACAGTAGAGTGTGTACAATCATCATGGATAACACTCATCACATTTCTATGTACTAAGAAAAGAAAAGATTATGGAGGGAGAAGGCAGGGATTAGTTCTGCAACGTGCCAACATTCCACATCTGTTGGTCCATGTACCTGAATTAGAGTCTAAATTAGAGCTTCATTTGTTTGCTTGTGGCACCCAAGTGTGTGACAAACACTTCTTAATCTTTCATATAAAACATTTTATAAACGGTTTAAGATCAAGTACAAACTCTATCACATCGGCTGCAGTGAGTTTACTATGTCAAAGAACCACAATTCAAAGAACCAAAATGCAAAAACTGTGGGCTGCACAAGGTGGGAAATAGACTCGTGAAATTCTTTTGATTATTTTTCAGAAATCCACAGATGGAAAAGGTTTTTTTTGTGT
Source organism: Hemibagrus wyckioides (assembly GCF_019097595.1). Classification (NCBI taxonomy): domain Eukaryota; kingdom Metazoa; phylum Chordata; class Actinopteri; order Siluriformes; family Bagridae; genus Hemibagrus; species Hemibagrus wyckioides. The sequence goes on along the minus strand of NC_080717.1, from coordinate 11,189,758 downwards.
GTGTACTGCAGCCACCATTTATTTTATTCATGCTGTTATCAGTCAGAATAATCCAGAGCACATTGCATTTCTACACTAGCCTGCAGCTTAATATAGCAGGTATAAAATAAAATAAAAAATACACTGCATGGCTCACTTCCTGAAGCTGTGTGATTTTTATGGTCCTCTGCCTAACTGAAACATAAGTGAAATAAATGAGGTGGAAAAGGCACAAGGGTTCATTTCAGATGCCTCTCTGAAAGCAACCTAAGAAAACCTAAGAATTAACGCTAGCCGTTTTATCCAGTGATCCATCAGTGGCATCATGTGGCAGAATTCCAGACACCATTCCACTCTGCACTCATGAAAGGAAAGGTGACCGCATGTAGCCATTTTCCTTTTGCAGCAAATCTGAGTGGTGACAGCTTGTGTGTGTGTGTGTGTGTGTGTGTGTGTGTGTGGATTTCAGAGGAGTTAAGACACAGCATGCCTAACCTGGCCCCACGCACCAGCCTGCGCTCACTGGAGGCAGTGAGAAACAGCCGCAGCATGGAGGCTAACCTGCACAGCTCAGGCAGCCGCATGTCCCGTCTGCCCCAGTCCCCCACAGGTCGGTACCCAGCTTCCCCTGCTGCCTCACCCTCATCCATAAACCCTAGGACCCAAGGAGTAGGACAGCTGGATGACTGCCATCCTTCCACTTTAGTTTTTTTTTTTATTATTATTTTTTAAATCGTTTATTAAAGGGTTTTAGTCACTGACATCATTTTAAAGTTGTTACTACTAGATTCTGGAAAATATGTTGGCTGTTATTGTGTAGAATCATGCCAGATGAGTTTACACAGAGTGCAGTTTCATTTGCGAAGTGTAGATCAATACAAAGGAGGGGCATCGATCCATCAGTGCAGCTCCTCACTCAGCTCCTTATCCCTAAAACCCTGATGGTGTTCCTGGCTTTTACTTTTTTACTTTTAGGAATTCCAATTCCTGTTCCATGAACACTTGGTGAAATTCTCAGATGCTGCATTTTTAGGTTGCTTTGCTTTTTGTGCAACCATGTTCCCTTTTATCCAACACTACCTTATTCTCATGGATAAAGTGACTGCCCACATGACTGCGTCACGTGACTAAAAATGTGTCATCGTTTTCAAAAGCCTCCGTTTTCACAGTCCACACTGTGACACGAAAAGGCTGTTTTTATCCACAAAAAGTTATCTTTTATCAAAAGGTCTCTGTGTGGACAGAAGGCCAAAATGGATAGAAAAATATGCGTCTTTTATCCTGAAAACCTATTAGTGTGGACATGGCCTAAATAGGTTTGCAAACTCTCAGGATTTTGTAACAGTCAGGTAAAGATCCGAGTTTTCTGACACAGGAAAGTCTTCACAATGGGGGGCTTTGCGTATTTTATGTTTCTTCAGCTTAACAGTGTTTCGCATTGATTACAAAAAAGCCCTACAAGCAATGCTGAATGTATGTCAGAACATATCTATGTGAGAATCCATGCTGAGACAGAGCCTTTACACTGTGAGTGGAGAACACAGTTCATAAACAGTGGTCTTCAGGTTTATTCAAACATTTAGCTGTTGAAGCTTATGGCCCAGCTTCAGCTGGATTATATTTTACCTGCTTGTGTATTTGAATTGGAGTGATTTTGGTTTTTGCAGATCAGTGGCCAGGTCTGTCTCCTCTTGGTTTTCCGTTTGGTTACAGTTCACGAACAGATTTTACACTTCCACAATCATATTTGGATGATGTATTTGTATTTATTTCAGTGTTTATTGCTGGGAAATATTTAACATTTGAAAAACACTTTTATTTTTTAAATATTATTTAAGAATGTTTATTTATGATATTGTGTAAAGGAAAAACCTTTGGAGAATGGAAAAATAGTGCAGGTGTGTATATTAATGTTACTGTGTCGCCCTCTAGTGGTGAATTCTTAAACTGATTTTAATGATTAAGTAATGGTTCAAGTATTCAAATTCGTCATGTGCATAAAGACTGCTTTAAGCATCTATATACAGTGAATTTCTCGTGCCGCAGATGTACACTCCTATCTAGACACAGTACAAAAAGGATAAGTAAACGCTTATGCAGTTCAGAAAGTAGCAAACTAAACAGTGAACACAAACAAAAGACCGCAAGATTAGTAGTGAGCTCTAAGCTAGTAAAAATAATAGTAAACTATAAACAATGTATACAGTCATTAAGGGGGAGATGTCGCACATTCAGTACTAATGTATTTTGCAAGTAAAAAAATTATATCATAAACAGTATAGCGCCATACTTGGCATCATCTTGTTGCAGTGGCATGTACAATGTTTTTGTATGTAAAACAACTTTGAAAGGCCAATGGGAACATTTGAAATACTTAAAAGGAATTATAAGCATGACTGCTGTATAACTATATGATCTCTCTGTAAGTGCTGTCTGTCTCTTGCTCCTCTAGGTGTGTCCACCACCCGATTAAGAAGCAGTGGCCAGTCCCCGCTCTTGTTACGGGCTCCTGTGAAAGCTCTCAGCCCTGTGGGCAGCATGGCCGCAGTGCGACAGTCTGCAAGAGCGGGAGCTCAGGGACATGCTTCAGGAGCACGGAGGGTGCAGTCACCCGGGCCTGCCAACGGAGCAGCTTACGGGGCAGGCAGGTCCACTAGCACAGCGCCAAAACAAGCAGTGGGCAGAAGCATGACACCTACTGCTTCAGCTTCCTCAAAAAGCAGGCTTGCCCAGACCCCTAGAAGGTAGTGCTTGACTACTTAACAGAAGATGTACACAGGCCATGTTATGTTTATATATATATATATATATATATAACACACTACTCACAAAAAGTTAAGGATATTTGGCTTTTGGGTTAAATTTATGGAAAATGTAAAAAGTTCACACTAAAGTGATATTATATCATGAAAGTAGGGCATTTAAGTAGAAGCATGCAATGGTGATTTTCTCAAACAAGTTATTGAAACAAAAGCCAACAACAGTGGTGGGTATACTACAACAAAAAATGTCAATGTCTCAATAATTTGTCATGTGCCCTTGACCATCAGTTAAATTGTCTGCTGAGGCATGGCCACTCTTCTTGAAGGGCGGCCCTCAGGTCACTGAGGTTCTGGGGGGCAGGGTTACAAGCCTCTACACGGCGACTCAGCTGATCCCATAGGTTTTCTATGGGATTCAGGTCTGGAGAAAGTGCAGGCCACTCCATTTGAGGTACCCCAGCCTCCAGCAGCCGTTCCCTAATGATGCGACCTCGATGAGCTGGAGCATTGTCGTCCATGAAAATGAAATTAGGCCTGTGTTGTTCATGCAGGGGCACAATGACTGAATTAATGATGTTATTCAGGTAGTATTGTCTTGTCACTACCATTCACAAGATGTAGGGCAATTCTGTATTGAGTAGACACACCTGCCCAGACTGTAACACCACCACAACAGTGGCTGATGCATAGCGCTCTCCTTGACGTCTCCAACATCGTTGGCGGCCATTATTTCTGCTCAACGCGAATCGACTTTCATCAGAGAACAGCACTGAGGCCCACTGGTCCCTCGTCCAGCGTAAATGCTCCCTGGCCCGACGCCTGTGCCTGGTGGTGTGGTCAGGTACCCTTGCAGGTCATCTAGCACGCAGACCACGCTGATGTAAACGGTTTCGAATGGTCTGACGTGACACTTAGGTGCCTCTCACCTCCCTGAAATGTGCCTGGAGTTGAGTGGCATTCATCATCCGGTTCTGCAGGGCACTGTTCACAATGAAGCGGTCATCAAAGTGAAAGGCCAAAGGATGTCCACTTCTATGCCTTTCTGTGACTCTTCCAGTCTCTCTGTATCTCTGTCGCAACCTGCTGATGACACTCTGTGACACTCTAAGCTCAGTGGCCACTTCCCTCTGAGAACATCCTGTTTGAAGCCTCACAATGGCGAGGTACTGTTGATCAATTGTTAGGTGTGGTCTTAGTCTCATGATGTCAAAATGTGAACAGCATGATGAAGAGGTCTGTTTAAATACCAATTCTAATTGAACCAGAAAATTTATTGGTCGATTCATGGATCAAACACCAGTTGTGAATTTTGCCGTTAAGCACCTTGTTAGAGAACAGCAAGTTATGCAAAAAGTACTGAAACTCTGAACAGTTGGACATGTGCATTCAAAAGTGTAGAGAAGGTCAAATTAAGTTCACCTGTAAAGGTTATAGTGCATTTTAGGTGCATCCTGAAATTTCACCCGAAAGCCGAATATCCTTAAATTTTTGTGAGGGGTGTGTGTGTGTGTGTGTGTGTGTGTGTGTATATAATCAGGTTATATTACACTACTTGACATTTCTATCATACACAATGTCTGTAACAATATATGGGTTTGCTCCCAAACATCTAGCAAAAACAGTAAGAAAAATCTGTACAGACATTTATAATAATATTTATAATATAATAATATTTAGCACTTACAGGGAGAGAAACTTATCTATCAGTATTATACTGTCACATTGCTCACATCAATATTGTCATATTGCTCACACCTTTTGACTAAAATGATGGAAATAAGCAGGATAAACATAATCGCTCATGATGCAGCTTTGAAGCAAGCAATTCTTCCAGCCTTTATTACTGACTCAAAACATCAACACTTGATTTGTAAAATCAATTTCCTGTTTTTATTGCGTCTTCTCACAGCAGGTCTCTGGGAATGACAAAAACCTGTGGTCCGATAACAGACGATTCCTGGAAGGATGGCTGTTACTAAAGTATTTTGTCATTTTTCCCTTTACACACTCCTAGACAACATCCATAAAACACAAAAGCTGCCTTTAAAAACATCACAGGGACACTGGACACACCAAGGCCAGAAGCAGAAAGGCACAAAAACACACCAACCCTGGAAAGTTTTTCTCCAGCATGAATCCTCTTCCCCCAAACTGCCAGAAGCCAGAGAAACGCTAACGGAAAACCTTCGAGACGAAATGATTTTTTTTTTTTTTCATCAGACTTTGAAGTGGGCTGTTTTTTGTTTTTGTTTTTTTTATTATTATTTTAATTAAAATGCCAAGCTGCTTTATTTGTATGATAACTGGAAACGTTGTTGGAAAAGACGTGTTGTAGTGTATAAAATACCTAGAACATATGTATATGTTGTTTTAACAAGTTTGTAGCTCGTTATTCAGAACAATTGGATGCTCTCTCTTTGTTCTTGCTGAAATGAAGGAAAAAATATGTATGAGCTGTGGAATTTTCTGACCTACATTTCCAAGGCACAAAAATACAAAGTCTATGCAGTCTTCCATCTTTTCAAAGAGTACAAAAAAGCTATAATAAAATTGAAGTCACTGGTTTCTGCTTCAACAGTCTCCAACATTTTGTCTTCTCTTGTCTTCTCTATTCACTTTTCTGATACAGAGTCTCTTATAAATGTTTAGTGAATTTTTCAAAACAAGTTACTGGAAGCCAAAAAGTGAACATTAGAGGCCTTTTAGTATGGGGCTAATTTATAATTTCAACCTTCCAAAAAATAAATCTGACCTACACCAGTTCACATATTTTAAGCAAAGCAGCATGGTCTGTAATATGATTAGTAGTTATGAATTACAAATATATGATACGAATTGCAGTCTTATATCAGAAATTCCATGGTGGTTCTGCTTTGAAGCTCAATCCCAAAATCATTTTTTTTACAATAATATTTTTATATTAACATTTTTTTAAATTAAATTCAGTCTTCAGGATACTTATACTTAATGATTACTCCAGCGAATATTCTTCAACAATGTACTGTGTTCACAACACTGCCACCATTATCTTTATATGGAACAAATATTTTCTGCAAAATATTTTCTTCGTTGCACTATTTATTCATTTGATTATCAAATTTCAGATTTATACACTTAATCTCAGCAGCAGTAGTTTTCCTACAAAATTAGGCCGCTGGCAGAAGATCTGTTTCCAATACAATATTGGGTGTTTTGCGTACATCGGGATAAATATGTACTAGTGAGGTATAGGTGATCTATATATGTGAGAGTGAAGTATAGGTGATATGTCATAGTGAGGTTGTCTCCTCTCGTGTCTCCTTTTTGATCCTGTTCCCAATGTCTTACTGTACTATAGAGCATCTCTTCTGTATTTATGAATATATCCTGTATGTAAAGAGATATTAGGTCTGTACTGAAATTAAAGTACACGCTGTAATACACTGAATGGCTTTAATTGTAAATATTTTCCATTGTTGGCCAGGATGTTGGACTTTAAAAGCAGTTTGGAAAAGGACTGATTTGGAGTTTAGGTCTGGGGAGTGTTTGTCACTAAGACCTAATGAATTTACCAGTAGCCTAGATGTAGGCCCCAAAGGCCAATATACATTATAGACAGCAATCTGTAAGAACTGTCTGTCTTGTAAGCATCTTAACATGTGTTTCTTTTTAATGTCATTAATTATCTATTGGCCATCATTGAATAATGTACTTGAGCATTAACAAATTCGTGCAGAAAGACCCCTGGAGAAATGCCTCAAAGGCCTGGGTTACAAACAGCACACATACAAATGTATAACTTTCTTTGTAAAAACAAGAACAGTGCTGCGCGACATGTGGGAGTTTGTAATGATGGTGCATTGTTTAGTGTGTTTCTGTGCTGTTTTGTATCTTCCAGACGCTTTAATCGAGTTAATAACATAATAGCTTCGGCTATGTTTCTCTATGGGGTGACGTAAATGGCCCGGGCTCGGCGGTGAGCGAGGCCTCGCGCGCATTGTCTGCCCCCTCCCGCCCCTGTTGGCGGCGCGCAGCCTGATTGGCCCGGGCCCGCGAAAGCTTGCTCGGGGATTCTGGATGTACAGGCCGCAGATGCGCTACGGCTGGAAAATAAAGCCAAAACCGGATTATGTTCTATTCGGTACAATAAGAAGGGCGTTGGCGCGCCATAGACGAATCAACGGACCAGGTAAAAGCGTCTCTGTTGAGTCCGGATGTTATCAAAATATGAGCCGCGGCCTGTTTGGGCCTCGTTGGACAGCATAACAAACAAAAGCTCGTGGAAGGGCCTCGCCTAGCCACTTAGCTAGCTGCGCTAACGCGTCGAAGATTTGAATGAGTAAGGTATTCGTCGAGTACGCACTCCCGGGACTCAAACGAATACCCAGAGAACTAGTTTCTAAACTAAATGCATGCACTAACACGGCTGTGCAAGTAACTCCTTTCCCCCCCTCTTACTTGATAATGTCACTAATGCTAACTAGCATTAACTAAAATGGCGGAATACAAGATGGCGGACGCGCCTGCGGCAGATCTACAGCTAGCGCTACATAGAGAAATTGCTAACATAAACCAGTAGTTAGCCAGTTTTTATTCGGTTTCAGTGCCTTGACACAGAAGTCATACACTGGCGTTTGGTTTCCTGCTGGCTATTAATATAGTCGCGAAAAAAAAAACCAAGATGTTAAAGATTTCAAGCGTTGACGTAACGAAGAATCCAGCGCACGTAATAGCTGGATAGCGTGCAATGGCCATGATTTCAGCTGCTGCAAAGGGCTATGGGTAGACACGGGCAGAGGAGGGAACGCGCAGGGAGGAGGGGGGGTGGTGGTGGTGGTGGTGGTGGAGAAAAATAAACATTAAATCACTTAGATATACAATGACACCTAATATTAAAAGAAGTCAGACATGGGCGTCGCAAATATTGTGCTTTTTAAGAGGCACGTTAACGCTGTCGCGCTTGTTTGTGGCGCTGGGAAACACTTCCTGTGTTTATTATAGGCGGTGCCATTACGTCATTTTGGAAATTCCCTCCACAACGTTAAAGCATCTTTGGGGCTGTCTGTGTTGTGGAGTATACCTTACAAAATGTGTGTTTCATATGATATTTTGTGACATACACGATCTCAGTTGATTCTAGACAAGCCAGTGAAGGTTTACTAGCTTTCCACACTCTCTAAAAGTCTAAACTTTGTAAAGTGGCAGTGTCACAATAATTCACCAAATTGTGTGAGTATTTAGAATACTTGTTGTTGTCATTGGGGTGTTAACAACACCTTATTTATTTTTAGGTGCTTTCCTCCCAGATGTCACACACGCACACGGTGTTGCCTAATATTTGACACATTTATGTGTAGTAAATATACAGTCAGCAAATGTGAAGGTATGTCTAAATTTCATTTTATGGGAGTAATGACATTTAAACGTCAAAATTTCCCATCTCAGTTACAGACAGCCATGACTCTAACATTTCTGCTTTGGTTAATTTTAGCATTGTGAAAAAAATATCCAAGAAAATGGATCAAGGAGGAGGGGTCTTGGAGCTTCACTCCCAGGATTTGAAAATGCCCCACACAATGATAATGCAAGACTTTGGTAAGGGCAAGTATGAGTTGTCTGTAAGCTGTCAAAGTGTCTGTCTGTCTGTTTACCTGTCCATACAGCCATCCATCCAGCTATCTATTTGTCTAAAGATGGATTATAGGTTATTGTTATATCCTGAATTTCTGTATTTCTGTATATCTGCTTTGTGACCATATCCATTTCTGAAAGCGCTATAAAAATAAATTGAATTGTTGTGTGTGTGTCATAAAGTGTGTACAAGGTCATTCTGCTCTTCTCTTATGTCATTTGGGATTCAGCCTGACTGTGTATAATGTATATGTGCCATTGCTTGGATTCTGTGTTCTTAGGCATGGGGGGCATGGCCCACATAGACGGTGAACACATTGTGGTATCGGTACCCGAAGCTGTGCTGATATCAGATGTGAACACTGATGAGGGTATCCTGCTGGAGCATGGCCTGGAGGCTGAAGTGGTGGAAGGGCCTGGTATCGGGCAAGAAGATGTCATCATGTCTGAATCTATCCTGGGAGCGGAGGTGGCCATTGAGGAGTCTCTGGATGCTGATCATCATGTCCTGACTGCTGAACTTATCGAAGAAACAGTGCCTGAACAGGTGTTTGTGACTGATCTAATGTCCACACATGAGGACAGTCCACTGGACACTGAACTGGTGTCTGAGGAGGTGATGGTTGCGGACACAGAGGCCATAGTTCAGGCACACGATTCCACACCACCCTGTGTGACCCTTAAGACTGATGACGACGAAGATGTCAAGAGCACCTCGGAAGACTACCTCATGATCTCATGTTAGTCAATAGTGATTTAATAAGTGAAATGTTATACCTGTAGTGTCATGACATTCTGATAGTTAATGCAATGGTATAAGCAGATATTGTACAGATATTTGTTCGTATACTTCATTATAGTACTTATTACTTAATTATAGTAACATTTGCCTTTGAATTTGCAGTCACAGATTTGTATTGATTTTTCTTCACATTGCAGTGGATGATGTGGGGGAGAAGTTGGATATTGTTGACACTCCGTTAAAAATCAGCACAGAGATGGGCCAGGATGATGAATCCAAGGAGGATGAGTTTGGCTCTGAGGTTATCAAAGTGTACATTTTTAAGGCCGAAGGGGATGAAGATGTGGAAATAGGTGACAATGTGTGACAAAACTGAACTAGCCTTGACACCTTGTGTACTGAATAGTTGCATCTCTCTCTCTCTCTCTCTCTCTTTCTTTCTCTTTCTCTCTCTCTTTCTCTCTCTTGCTCTCTCTCTAATATATCCTTAGATTAAAAAACTTTAAAAGAAAGCAAGAAACACTTGTTAGGTTTTGGGAAAAATCTCTCAATTTTTTTCTGTCTGTGGTGTAGGTGAAACGGAGGTTGTTGCAGAGAGTGATTTCCCCAACGGGCATGCAGTGTTAGAGACGGCAACAGCAAGCACAGGAAGGCTGCCCAGGGAGAAAATGGTTTACATGGCAGTGAAGGATACCAGCCAAGGACAGGAAGATATGAGTGAGTAAACCTTGTTCTGATTGCACAATTCCTATGTATAGTTTTGTAAACACAATTCTGAAATTTATATGTAAGAATGGCAAATTCATAATCAATTTTACAAATCTGTGCTCACTGGCAACTTTATTAGGAACACTGTAAACCTGCACATTCATAGACTTATCCAATCATTTTTCACATCAGACATGAGAATGGGGGAAAATGTGATTTTAGTGACTGTAGCATTGTTGTTGGTTTGGTCCTGTGCCAGATGTACGGTTTAAGAATTTGCATTGATCTTGGATTTATAACACACTCTATAGAGTTTACATGGAATTGTATGGAAAAACAAAACATGCAGAAGAATAGTAAGGCTGGTTTGACCTGAGAGAAAGGTTAAGGAAACTCAAATAAGCACTCTTTACATCTGTGGTGAACAAAAACCATTTCAGAACATCAGAAGACCACATTTGGGTCCAAAAGGACAGGAATCTGAGGTTACACTGTGCATACGCTCAGTGAAACAGGACAGTTGAGGATAGGAAAAATGTTGCCTGGTCTGATGAATCTTGATATCTGCTGAGACATACAAATAATATTTTCAACATAATGTGGCTCAACCTGCCTTGTGTCAACAGTTCAGGCAGCTGGTGATGGTGTTGTGGTGAGTGATTATATTCTTGGCACAAGAAACACTGGGCCCCTTAATTCCAATCAAGCATTTTTACTGTCTAGTTGCAGTACGATAAACTCAGTCAACAAGACAGTGAGTTTAGTGTACTTCATTGGTCTCCAGTTGCCTGATCTGTATCTAGCATCATTGAATAGAGCACCAGTGGGATGTGTAGAACAGGAGATTCACAGGATAAATGTGTAGCAGTAATGTGATGGTCATAACCTGGACCAGAATCTTAAAGGAACATTTTCAACATCTTTTGGAATCTATACCATGAATAATTAAGGCTGTTCTGAGAACAGAGAGGGGTTGCTAACTTATTAGTCTGAATTTCATAATAAAGTGGCTAGTCAGTTTATTGATGTTGACTTCTTAAACTTACAGCTGAATTACGTACAGTATTTGCTGATCTTCAGTACAATAGCACCGTTGTTCGTACACTATTGCTGAAGTAAATTACAGAAAAGGGCTTATGATCAGAAAGTCATGAGTTCAAATCCCAGCATTGCCAAGCTGCCACTGTTGGGCCCTTGAGCAAGGCTCTTAACCCTTGGCTGCGTAGTTGTATGTATAGATGAGATAACAAGTCACATCTGCCAAATACCATAAATCTAAATGTAAGGCCAAAGGTTTTTTACCACTAATCATTCCATGTGTTCTGTGAATAGATGTTTCTGAGATGACTGACCAAGTATACATGGAGGTGATTGTTGGGGAAGATGAGGCTCCTGCCATACAAGAAGCTCATTTGGAAGATTCACCTGCTAATAAGACCTTTGTTCCTGTTGCATGGGCAGCTGCCTATGGTTTGTTATTTCTTCATTTGAATATTAAACCTCTTATGTTTGCTTTTTTATGCAATTGTCCCAAACCCATCAGTTTACAATAATGCAAGAAAATTTGTTCACTCAGGGCTAAAGATGGTGTTATGTCCACAGTGTTTGAAGCACACACTAATGCAGAGAAGCAGTGGGTGAAGTGAATTTCAAAAGTATGGAAGAGTCTGTATACTCATGTGAAAGAGTCAAAACTGTTGCTCTGCTTATTATCCCAATCTTTTCTTCCTGAAGTAATTCCAGTGGTTACCAGTATTTTTCAGTTTCCTGTAGTCCTCCCTTTGTCTCTCATAAATGCAATTTGACCACAGACTCGCCTTTGTTTCGGGGTCCACCTGCTGTGGCTTGTAATACAGCCTTCCCATTGCTGGATCTGCTATAGAGGGAGAGTTCCCTGTAGAGCTTAATTTCCAGTCTTGCCTGGGAAGACGGGTTTCTCTTTACTTCTTATTACATCGTTGAGGGATTTTTTTCTTTCAGTTTCTTTTTACCTGTTGTTTTATGTTTTATTTACTTTTGCTAGTATTTAGCCCGTATGGTGACTTTTAGCTCTTTACTATACCCCACTGGTGGGGCGTCTGTGCAAGGGATTTCCTTTGTGTTATGTGCTACTTATTAGAACCAGTGAGTTTAGCACATTACATCAATTTTTATTATCACAACTACATACTAAGCTTTATACTCATGTACTTTTAATGGAGTCATCTTCTAGCCTCTATCTTTCTGGAGAAGAACAAATGAAATGTTACAGTTAATTAAATAAAGCATGGTCACACCAAATTTGGGCAGTTTACACAAGGTGTGAAAATACATGCAAAACGGTCAGATCGGTCAGGAGTAGATTTTCATCAAGCCAGCAGAGCACAGTTAAGTTAGCAACTAGTTGAAGAGATGAAAGGCTCAGAGCAACACTGATGGAACAAGACAAAATTCACACTGAATGTGAGGGTGGCACACCACCAACTTCCATTATGTCCACACACCATGCTCTCGTAGTGCAATAGCATGCTTTACTTTAATAGGGAAAACTAATGCCCCATTCTTCAATTGAGTCAATAGTACTTGGGGGATAGGGGCAGCCAAATTTGGAGCCAACTGTAATTGCAACACTGTTCAATGTAAACATTGCAGGAAACAATGGGGCAGATGATTAAAAAGTCCATTTGCCGCTTTCCAGTTAGCAATGATTATGACTACAGTACAAACACTCGTGCCTCTAAGATAGAAACATTCGTTACAGTGGATGCTGGAAATTCCTGCTTCTGTCATAAACATGTCATCATGTCTGCTGTGAATTGGCCTTTACTTGCAAGCATGTGTACCAGACTCAGAGGGGGGTGTATGAAGTGTAATGCAACTCCTTTGTTTGTCCATGGGTGCCAGTTAGCATCACTAAAGAAACACGGCTTCTTCCATGTTTGCCAAGTTCCATACCAACAACTGAGACAAAAACTCCATATTTTATTCAGTACTGATTAATGCACCGTTTACTGTGCTGCATTTTCAGGATTCCTGAACTATTCCATACCATTGGCTAACCTTCAGTAGAACTGGAGCTGACACATTTTGCTACTGTTTTTGTATGTTTGGGTTTTAATGGGCAAGGATGTTTCACAATACGTCCAGGAAGTAGAATTGGTCTTTGGTAAGCAGCAGTTTCAGCTTCAGAAGTTTCAGGTTTTACAGCCATTGGTCATTATAATTTATGTTTGGTTTACATGAGTTATTTACTTTGACATTTATGTTCCCCTGCATTTCTGAACCACTTCTAAATGGTGGTGTCCTTTCTATTCTCTCTTTACCATGTTATCCCAAGGTAGCACTGTACAGTGTACTAGGTGTATATCTTGTTTAGTCATAAATTTCTTGCTGGTAGTTTGGTTCCTCTTTACTGCTTTTATGCTTGAGTGTTACATGTGTATGTATTGTATTGGCCTCAGTGTGATTGTGGATGCAGGTGTGCAAAGCTATTTGCTGCTCATCCATCATGGCCTCTCTCTGAGGGTGCTGTCTCATTCTTGATTTGCTCTCCTCAAGTAGCTCTTTGGAAACCACTAGAATGTAAATTAATAACATTTTAGCAGCTGTTTCTTTACATTGTGCACTTAAATGTTTATTGTCCCAAATTTATAGCATAGTTAAGAAAAAGAACGACTGCTTGAAATGTTGCAACTCCTATTTTTCACTAGGTAACAATCTGGAGTCTCATTTAGAGAGTAAGCATGGTGCAACCACTCCATACCTGCAAATCAGTGACAGCATCAGTACAAGCCGCGCTCTCAAACAGAAGATCAAGAAGAAGAAGAAGGGAGAGACACGGCAGTGCCAGACTGGTATGACAGAACAAGCTGGTATCAGTGAACAAGCTGTAGAAACGGCATTTAAGTGTGCACACTTAAGTAAATCATCCTCTCTGTTGCAGCTGTAATAATTGGCCCTGACGGCCTGCCACTGACGGTCTATCCTTGCCACATCTGCGGAAAAAAGTTCAAGTCACGCGGGTTCCTGAAGCGGCACATGAAGAACCACCCAGACCACATGTTTAAGAAGAAGTACCAGTGCACAGACTGTGATTTCACTACTAATAAGAAGGTCAGCTTTCACAACCACCTAGAGAGCCACAAGCTCATCGTCAAGAACGAGAAAGTCCCGGAGTACACAGAGTACACGCGGCACTACCGGGAGGCGAGCCCACTCAGCCCTAACAAGCTGATCTTGCGCGACAAGGAACCCAAGCTGCACAAGTGCAAATACTGCGAATATGAGACAGCTGAGCAAGGCCTGCTTAACCGCCATTTGCTGGCTGTGCACAGCAAAAACTTTGCACATGTTTGCGCAGAGTGCGCTAAGGGCTTTCGCCACCCGTCTGAGCTCAAAAAGCACATGCGGACACACACGGGTGAGAAGCCCTATGGCTGCCAGCGTTGCGACTTCCGGTGTGCTGACCCATCCAACTTAAAGACTCATGTAAAGAGCAAGCATGGTGCTGAGCTCCCGTTCAAGTGTGCTCACTGCCCACAGGCGTTTGCCGATGACAAGGACCTGCAGAGGCACATGGAGGTCTTCCAGGGCCACAAGACTCACCAGTGCCCACACTGTGAGCACAAGAGCACCAATTCGAGTGACCTGAAGCGCCACATCATCTCTGTGCATACCAAGGACTTTCCACACAAGTGCGACGTGTGTGAAAAAGGCTTCCACCGGCCATCAGAACTCAAAAAGCATGCTGAAACGCACAGGGGGAACAAGGTGCACCAGTGCCGGCACTGTGACTTTAAGATCTCGGACCCTTTCACTCTGAGTCGGCATATCCTGTCCGTGCACACAAAAGAGCTGCCTTTTAAGTGTAAACGCTGCAAGCGTGGCTTCAGGCAGCAGAACGAACTCAAGAAACACGTGAAGACTCACAGTGGCCGCAAAGTCTACCAGTGCCAGTACTGTGAGTATAATACGGCGGATGCCTCGGGTTTCAAGCGCCACGTAATCTCCATTCACACTAAGGACTACCCACATAGGTGTGACTACTGCAAGAAGGGTTTTAGACGGCCCTCTGAAAAGAATCAGCACATAACGCGCCATCACAAAGACACACTGATCTAACACTCCTCCGTCCCATCCACCTCGTAAACTAGCACCTAAATTACATAACAGAAGATGAGAACGGAATGGTACAGTTCAGTCGGGTAATGGCTCTTTACTCTTTCCCCCCTTCAGGTTTTTGCAAAGGCTTTTCAAATAACCTCAAAGTACTATCCCCATTCTTTGGAGCAGGACTGCTAGGGTCAGCCAAGGTTTCAAATCATTATATTTTTGTATCTACCTGGCTGAAAAGCTGTAAGTGAATAATGCCCTTCATGGTAATTGGGTAAATAAAGCTTGAGATATATGCTGTGATTGAAACGAAATGCCCATTATGACACTTAGGATTCCCTGTAGCCATGTTGCTGTGGGCTGCAGTGTACTCCCTCAGTGAGTACTAACTAGTGTGCCTAGCTTATATGCTAACATTTTTAAAAAAAAAAAATGCCAGTCTAAATCACGTCATTGGTTTCAGTTGGTCATTTGTGGTAAAATTATTTCCATTATTTTTATATTTACTTATGTACCACTCATAAGTAATCATGTATATTTACGCATATGGGTATAGTTCCATGCTCACTTACACTTAAGTATATCTCTGTAACACCAACCAGTCAATTTTCTTGCCCAAAAGTTTTGGGGATTGAATTCACTTTAGTTTGAATAAAACTTTTTAGTTGTCTCCCTTGTGAATGCCGCTGCAAGTAATGTATATGTATAATCACATGTAACTGGCAAATGTGCACATATTGTCATTTTGAATTCCAATTTGCAGTCATGCCTTACGTGTATTGTATTTTTCTTGCACTGAATTCAGTAAATTGAATGTGATTATTATTTTTTAACAAGTCTCAATTGTGCATTTAATAGTTCAATTTAGTGGCAAGTGACAGTCGTAGTAAAATGAGAGTACTGATTTAATTTGTCTTCTTTTTTATTTATTAGTAGGAGGATCCTGATGACTTAAATACTCAGTTATTAAACAGGATACCATAAAAAGTATTAGAGATGCTTGGACAGATTTTGTCCAATTTCATTATTAATTCACAACACAATTACAGATATTATATAAGAATTGCCTAACAGGATTGACTCCTAAACTGCAGACCATACGAGTGTACATGCTTTATATGTTTCAGTATTGCTCTTCGTTGGGCAAGGCTAGTAATGTTGCAAAGGAAAAACAAAGATTTGGGGAAAAGGTACATGAAATTCCAGGACAAGGGTTAGAAACTACTTGCACTGAATAGAATATAAATTTTCTTATAAATGCACACAAGATGTTTTGATATAATAATCATGTTGTGGGGTCGTATTCAATCTAAAACTGGGGATTCTGCACATTGTTGATTTTTTTTCTGCATAACCCACAGTCTATATAGTCACATGATCATCTGAAAAAGATGTGTAGAACAAAATGACACGTGTGAATGGCGCACAGGACCGAGTGTCCTCGAGGAAAAAAGTCTTGTATTTTCTGCAATGGAAATCCTTCCAATTTAAGCGAATTAACTAGCTTAAATCTTTTTTTTATTTCTTATATCTGTTATTAATGCCCTTCTTATATGAAAGCACCAGTTGAAGCTTTTTTGTCTTTTTTTTTTTTTTTTGTTAATGGATTTCTTTTAGCAAAATGGCCAAAAGTTTGAAATCCATTATAAGGGCATAAGTTTGAATGGTAGGCATTAGTATTTAAATGGTTTTGTTCTACTGACAAGCATCTAAATTTGTACTCTCCCTGCTCTTTAAGCACTCTGCACAAGTCCCTGAGCATGCAGTCCTTCACGTGGATACACTTTATTATCACTAAATTTTATAGCTGCACTGTTTATATGTTTATATTCTCGGGCTGTAATGATACAGCAGGTTGCATCACAGTGTTTGGAGAAGTACAAGGCTCTCGATTCAATATGTCTGTACTGCAAAATACATTCAGACTGCATAATAATGTGGGCTGTTCATCATAAAATACTGCTTAATTTCCGTACAGTGTTTTGAAACAAAAGATCAGAAATGTGTGCACTCCACAGTGAGCGTTTTTCTTTCCGGTTTCAGCTCTTTTAGTAGTTTTGCTTGTGATGCAGTCATCATCATTAAGGTTTTAGTATATTCTATATGCTATTAAGGTTCTGAATGAATCACAAAAACACTATTAAGTTTCAATTATTCTACTTTAAAGTTGTGAACAATTTCACAATGGAAACCTAAAATACTCCTAGCAGTGCTTGCTTTTTGTTTTGAAAAATGCAGCAGCGAGACACCACCGTATCCTATCGCGTTTGTGCATTGTTACATCCCTATTATCATATTTAGTCATCATCCGTTCATAAACTTTCTGTCTCCGTATATAATAGTGGTCATTCTTTAAGGTAAAACATTCTCAAACATTTCCCCACAAATCTAATTAATTTGTCTGAGAAAATACATAAAGGCTGATTATTCTAATGCTTATTCTAGCAACTAGTGTTTTTAGTGCACCTCCGGTTTATTCACTGTTTTGTTACGGACTTGCTCCACCAAGTCCAAATGGTATGAGAGAGAATGAGATCACTGGACATTCTGAGACTCTTACCTGTTTTATCCTATTACAAGTTGAAATTTTAAAGCTATAAAGAAATTAATATTTCAAATACTGCTGGCAAAAGTTAGATGAAAGAATTTAATTGGACTATTCTTTATTGCTTTTAAACATGACCTTGCACATAGACAGAACACAGTGAGGGCAGACGCATTGACAGAGACCCAGAAGAACTTAAGATGGCTACATATACATAGAGGAAAAAATGAAAAACGAGGACAAGCCATATTTGGCGATGCAACCAAGCCATAACTTCAAAAATATTTCTGAACCATAAGTAAATATCACCGTAATATGTGTTTTTATAAAAATAAACATGTCACATGCTGTGTGTGTGTGTGTATATATATATATATATACATATAGATAGAATATATTTGATAAAATATAGGTACTATGTAACTATGATACATTACTGCTATAAATTATAAACTATACACTCACGTGATATTTTGCTTTAAAAAAAACTGAAGAATTTGGATAAATCTGCAGTGTTTGAATCATTTCAAAATGGTTTTAAGCTGCACAATCTCATGTCCTTTACAACAGGTTAAATAAGAGAACACTCAAGAGAAATTTCAGCTAACTTCAAATGTTTGGTTCTGTGTTTCCTTTGGCTAACGTTATATTCTATACGGTTCGGTCATCTCTGGTAACAGTCATCCAGCAAATTGTTGACTTGATAGTATCCATTTCATGTAAATTCACACTAAAGGATTTGAAGTGTTAACATGCAAGACACCAGAACAGTGATATATACGAGAGGTATGGTTTATATTATTCAGACTATAAATTGCAAGAGCAGGAGACAGAAGTTTTCAGACAGAAAAAGGCTGTTGATTTTATTAAAATATAGAAAAGCTCTTATTTGGGCTTCTTTAATATACTCTGGAGTGCACAATGACCACATGGAAATTCAAAGTGATTTCAAGTTTGATGTAGAGGAGAGGATTAAACGTCAAGAAACTGGAAACTTTTTTTTTTTTTTTAGCCATAATAACACCTATACATGTATAGATAAGTTTTCAATACAAGCATGGAGTTGATTTCATAAATAAATTGCCGGTGAATCTCGTAGATTTTCATGATCACACTGTTCTTTCTAAAACTATCAAAGGTGTGGTGAAAAGTTTATTTTACGTGACGGTGAAAGTGCGGTGTTTTGTGCATGCCGAAGTGAGTAGCTCTATTCATCATTCATTTCTGGTGAGAGTTCAAGCTCAGTGATGTATGATGAAAACAGAAAGGAATTTTTTTTTGTAAATAGCGAATTTGGATATCTGCTACATTGTCTGCCCTGAGCCGGTGTTCTGTTCCACCACCTTCTGAGTGGGCATTGTGTGTTGATGAGCATTTGTTTCTACTTACTTCTCTTTCCAAATAGATCAAAATATGATATTGCAACAAGGGAATACTTAAATCTCATATCACAACATTCAAAAGTTTTTTTTACAAACAAGCACATCAAATAACCATCGCTTTCACTATCTAATTCACAGAATCTGCTACTTAACATTTCTCTGCAATATTTTTGCCCCAGGCATATATTTAATAATTTAATATTCCTCTGCAATATTTGTTTTCATTTTTACATGGTAATTTAATACTGCATGTATTTAAACATATAAACAATTATAATGGTTAAAAAAAACAAAAAACTTCAGTCTTTTGAAAATGATAATGTCTGTGTAAGTTTCTAGTGTGTAGCCCTGTTGATCATCCATACAGCAGAGGGCAAAGGATGGTACTATTGTTCTCCGTCCTTGGCACAGAGTGCAAGCAGTCAGAGGTCCTTTGTTTTCTGTACTGTTAAGCAACTTGGTGCTGACACAATTCTGTAAACATGTCATGGAGTTTTATGTAATTTGGTAGACATGGATGTAAGAATTGTTAAAAAAGAAAGAAAGAAAGAAATACAGTAGATCATCCAAGAGTGTTGAGTTACCTTAAGTGATATATTGTGCAAAAAGTGTGTTACTTGCTGGGCAAGGTTTTGATGGAACGAGTAAGAGAGCCCATGTTGGTGGAGGTGGGGAGACTTGCACTTTTTGTTGGCAAGCTGCACGAATGTCCCATTGCCTCCTCAGCAGCCCGGAGTAGCAGAGTGTAGTTCACTGCAACCTCTTCTACCTTTCGTAAGAGCTGTAACCTTTGGGCTTCAGATCGTACGCCTCGTACCAACCGTATGAACGTCTGAGTTAGGCTGCACAACACCTCGAAGCTGGCTGTGACGGCACTTAACATTCGTGAAGGACTTTTCTCAACACTTGCCACTCGTCTACATGAGGCCCTGAACTCTTTGAAGCGGACTGCAAGTTCTTGCTTGTATTCCACCAACTTTGCTGGAGGCATGCGCGGTTCACCCTCTATCTGGGCACTGTTGGCACACTGCCGTAAAATAGAAAGCAATTCATTAGCATCAAGTTGTGCATTTAGGAAACCATCGGGTAAACAGAAAGTTTTTCCCTGCAGTGTCTGCACTCGTGCCATGCTCGTTTCCAAATTGCCACAGGACCGTAAGTCAATCTCCTGTGTTTGAGGTTCCTCCTCCTCTTCTTCTTCCTCTCCACTGCAGTCCTCAGCATCAAGTACCTGCAAAGTCTTGCTGACAACTGGCATAGCTCTTGAATCTAGCTGCATACCTGGCAAGACCTGTAGGGGAATGGAATACGAAAGTTCATCTTTTTCACTGCTCTCATCAGCAGCCTCACACTTGCGATAACAGAAACAAAAGGAGCAACATTTTTCCCTGTCCTCATTCTCTTCACTTAAGCCAAGTAGAACCTCGGTAGTTCCGTCTCGACCCTGACGAACAAGTTCTTCACCCTGGATAAAGAATACTCCTTTCTTTTTGGAATCCCCACCTTGAGTATGAATGGGTTCTACTGGAGTAGGTAGTCGTAGGCCTGTAGCCCTAACTCTTTCCATTTCCTTCTCTAGGCTTTTTGCTTTGGTTGATTTAACCTCAGCATAAAGGGGTGTGCTGTCGTTTTCAATTTCCCCTATGCTATATCGTCTTTGTAGTTTTTTGTACTGTGGGGCTCCAGTGCATTCTGAATGGGACGTGCATGTAGGTAAACAGGACGTGTGTGTATCACTGAGTTCTCTTGACTCCAGGCTTGTGGAACGGATTCGTGTGGTTTTGATTTCCAAAGTTTGAGGTTGTGTAGGAGTCCCTTGAATGTGTGGAGATTTGGGGGGCGTTTTGGAGATGGTTCTCTCTCTGCCTCTGTGCTCCACTGTAGAACCTACTGGAGTATCAGGGAGGCGCATTGCTCTACACATCCTCTTGCAGTCACAGCTACGTCTCTGCTCTCGTGAGATGCCAGGGACTTTCTGCACTGGGCTAGTGCGCAGCTGGCATGAACATGGAGTGCCTGACGGGATGGGAGATGACCCCTGGGACAGGAACTCTCCCTGTGATGCCTTAGGCTTTAGAAGCTCCTCAAGGAACTCTAATTCATACTGCCTCACTTTCTGGAGCTGTGCACGACGCTCATCTGTCTCCCGGCGCAAGCGGGCAGGAAATGTGGCTGAAATTAGATTTCTAATACTTAGAAATGGAGCACTACGCTGGGACTTGGCTTTGCTGTTTGCTTGCTTCTTATATTCTGCTCCAGGAATAGTTGCTCCTTTTTCTCCACAACTCAAAACATGTGTTGTGTTTACTAGGACTGGCACACTTTTAGTGTTTTTCTGTGGTTCAGCAAGGACTGTACATTTGGAGGTATCTGTAGTGATTTCAGGTACATCTTTCCCTTCCATTTTCACAGGCACCACCGGGGAATACTTTCCTGGGGGGAGGGCTTTAGGCTTAGCTAAGTTTATATCAGTGGTCCTAGCTGTGCTGTCTTTGTTGCTAGATGATGGAGGTCCTTTGGCACAGAGTCGCTCATCATCAGTGGGAGAGGATGAGTGCAGCACCACCTTTTGGGTCGGTGCATCTTTCAGTCGCAGTTGTTGCCCTGGTTCTGATCGAACTGGACATGTGCAGAACAAATCATCAACTGGCAGTAGACCCTTTGAACTTGAAGGCTTATCGGTCTCACTTGAGGCAATCTCAGCATCTTGGCATATCTTTGTTTGGGAAATCTTGGCAGAAGTATTTTTGTCCACAGGCAAAGGAATAGGTAAGGCTTTACTGGTAGTTTCTGGGGTTGCGTGGCTAGGGCTTTTCTCCTTGATACTTTCAGAGATATTAGAGCTTAGTTTACCTTCTTTAGAATATGATAATCTCTCCTCTTTTTTGACTTCAGAAGTGTCCTCCTGTTCAGGAGATTTTAGCTCCTCTCCTGCCGGCGGCACATGTTCTATAGTGCACTCTTTAGTTTTATCTGAATCTTGTTCATTCTTTAACATGTCTTCGGTCTTAGCTGGCTCCATAGGAGCTCTAGAGGGTGCAGTCCCTTGACTAGGACTGACCTTCAAGGGCACAGTTTTACTGAGGATCACAGACCTAGGTGGACAACCACCACGAATTTGACTCATAGAAAAAGCCCCTCCTCCAATTGCTTGTGTTGTACAGCCTGGAATTGTCAAAGGGAAGTCACGGCGACTAAATATGCGCTCCTTGTTAATGTGGTGGGCCAAAAGGTAGGCCTGATTTTGATGGTGCTTCATGGCAGAAACCATTTCGGACACATCAGTTAGCTCTGATGAGTTGGTCTCATGTCCAGAGTCAAGTGAAGACTCTGGAGTAATGGCTGCCAGAACAATCAACCCTGTGGGAGAGCAGAAAAAGGACACTATCAGGATCACGTTTGATATACATTGTGTTAGTAAGGTCAGGGGATAAGTAATCCTTAGATATCTAAATGAACTTGTACAAATGTTCTTGAACTGCACAGTTAAAGAATGAAATCCTAAAGTATCATTACATTTAATAACTTAAAGCATTTGTAGATTTGTATATAACCAAACATTGTTTGCAGCAATTATATACAAATATATGTGTGGTGTCCTCCTCACATATAGAGGATCTAATAAAAGTTAAACGTGTTACCCAAAGTTTCCAGAGAAACATGATGTTTGGGCATTGGTCTGAAACACTTAGTTTCTGTGGAAACTTTGTGCTATTCTAAACGTTTACTATGTACTTTCATGTTTTGCATTTAAAAATGTTTTTAATTATTCCATAAAATACATGTATGCAACAAATAGATTGTGGACATCTTGTCTTATTAGGAATACTTGGTATGTCCACCTGCTGTCTGGGGAGTCTGCTGCTGATGATGAGGGTAGTCCTCTGATGCAGCTAGTGCTTCCAGTGCCTGCAGAGTGGACACTAAAGCATCATCTAGCTCCTGAGCATGGTCTCGCACTGTCCTCGGGGCCACATTATCAATTAATGTGACCGGTACTTTCTCTTGGGTATCTGCTAGAGGTGCTGCCGCTGCGATAGCACCAGTTGTAGGAGCAGCCTTACGATTCTTCTTAGCATCATCCTCATCGGAGCTGTTATCTCGAAACCCTGGAGGTGGTGCTGCTATTGCGGGAGGAGGAGGTTGCAGCTTCCCTCCTCCATCCTCAATCTCTTCATCCTCCTCACTGCCAGGAGGAGGAAGAGCCATGAGATCAACAGCTCCACCTTCACAGGAGGCACACTGCAAAGCCTGTTTCCCAGATGTGCCTTTTTCTGTTATCACACCCCCTGCCTTAAGCTTTGCCTTGCAAGAGTCACAGAAGAATCTCCCTGTGCGCTTTGAATTCTCCATTGTTTTGGCCCTGCCTCTGAAGCCTGAGCTGTCCTGAGTTGGGCTCTCTGGACCAGCCACTGATTCAGTGCTTTTGAGGGTGGGATCGGACTTGGCACGTGAACGGTTCTGTGACTTGGAAATGAAGTTCTCATTAATATCCAGCTGTTCCTCTGCTTGCAGTTGGAGCTCCTGTAGCTGCTGCTGCTCTTTCAAATGTATGTGACAGAGGCCAAGGTGTTGTGATGGTGGTGGTGGTGCTGATGTTTTCTGTGATGCCTCTCTGGACAAACCATCCCTCTCTTCACGTCGACTGCTACTTGACACTGAGCGGGAATGAGGATGGGGGCTTCTGAAATCTGAAGAACAGAACCATCAGAAGAGTTGAAAAGGCAAGAGTTACATGGTAGATGGGCGTGAGTCCTGATGGGAAAAGCAGAGGCTGAGGGAGACCACAGATATGGAAGCTGAAGAAAAGTCTTTTGGAATGTCATGTGATGTGGTCATCCTCACAGGCAGACCAGAGTAGATGGTGATAGCATCCAATGTATGGTTTAACATTATGGATGTATGTTCTTAGGTCAGAGAAATGGACAAATCCAGAATGTTGTTTCAGTTGGGAACAGAAAATGGATCAAACATCCATGGATTAATTTGAAATGAAGATGGAAGGATCGAGAACAGCAGGAAGAAATGAGTGATTCTCATGACTAATGCAAATCCCAGACAACTTAAGAAACGTTAATGTCAATTCAGGCAATACTGTATGATAACTTACTGAGGAGCATATATTTCCTGTTATTAAATTTGCTGTAAGAAGTCCCTGCTTACTTCCATATATACATATATTCCATATATGTATGTGTGTGTTTGATGATGTTTAATTTTAAAGGATAACAAATAACTTCCATAGTCAACTAAACATCTTTGGTGTTCTTTATAAGATCGAACAAAAATGACATATGCAATAAGTGATATTAATGTGATAAATTAAAATTATTTTTCTGGAAGTTTCAAGAAATGTTGAAATCATTTTTTATTTTATTACAGTCACCTTTGTGCACTCTCTTGAATGCTTCTAATATATCATAACCAGTTCATAACCACCTGTAAGCTTAAAGCACAGCAAGTCAGCATGAGTTTTCAAGCCCTCAGCGCTTAAGTCTCAACAGCACTGAAATGTGGCACCAAGGTTCACGGTTATTTGGCCCAGAGATCAGTTCCTTTATTTTCTCAACACGTTAATTTATTTAGGTTGTTTTGTAGTGTAAACTGCTGTCAGTAATGGTGGAACCAGAACATACTCTCTGCCAATTAATAGACAGTATAGCAGTGAAGAGACACACTAAATTTCATTTATTTTTGCTATATGTTAATAAAATTAATTAAAAAATAAGACAAATTAGACTAGTCCATTCTATTACAACAAATGGAATTGCACTTGACACCTTATTTCAATGCTGTGTAACACTTTAGGGCCAGGACTAGGTGACCAACAAGTGACTGATCTGGTATGTCTCAAGTTTAGACCAAAAATCCTTAAAAACGATTACAGCAGCTTTAATATAAGAAATGAAATATAACAACAGAAAGAAAATAGCTGCTCCTCTCTGACTACATATCAACATAAAGACATGAATTTCCTGCCCTTATTTAAAAAAAACAAACAAACAAAAAAACAACAAGGATGTGAGTACTACCATACCTGCCTTGATCATATGAGATTGACCAGGTGTCCTGTAGTAGATGGTCCTTTTGGGATCCACAAAGAGCTTGTAATACCCAGAAATCAAACAGGCAAAGTTTGATGCATCTGGCCACTCCATCAGCAAGACCAGGGGCTGAACAATTAGCAACAAAATAACACACATGTCTAAATATTATAAGTCCTCTAATAAAAAAAATCATTTGAGTTTAGTGCCATACCTTAGCCTCAAGAATAGCCACTTCTACACGGGCTACCCCTTGGTGCTCCCGGAACAGCTGCACCTTTGCTACACGGCTGAATTCAGCCAAGACTGTTGTGAGGTTATTTTTCAGATCAATGACATGACTGATGCCATGTCTCGGCCCTACCAACAGTGTAGTGGCTGTATGTTTTTCATCCTTGGAGACAGATAAAGAGAGAATCGTAAATGCAAGAAGTGATGAAGAAGCAATTGTTATTAAGCTCAAGCCATTCTTACCAGTCCAACTGTATGAAATAACAAGCCTCCAAAGGGTGGAAGGTCATTTAGCACACGTATGTACTGTAACTTTCCTTGAAGAGGGGGCACCTTAAAAAATAATTAATAAATAAATAAATAAATGAATGTATGTGTAGAAAATTATCGTAATAAATGAAAGTGAAAAATAAACCATTCAGACCAGCAGGGGGCAATGTGTTTCTACTCCAACCTGACTGAAGACACAAAAAGCATGCACTATCCTTTAAAATAGCATGTACAGTATAATGAGTGTTTCTATGTAATATTTGTTACATATAAATAATAGATAAATAATAGTTGAAAAGTAAATACAACTTTGATCTGAAGAACTTAATCTGAATAGGCGAGTGTTATAAAAAGAGAGTGTGCAATAATTTTCAACAGTGTTTGAACAAGTGAAGTGTTTGAACATCACTAACGATGAAAGTAAAGTCGTGTCTTTGAATCAAATCTTCAGGCCTTGTAGTCAATCATGAGTTCTGCATGCTTGCAGATGTTAAATGGTGGACGTAAAGCATTTTCTTCCCCATACAAATTTACAGAGTTGCTGATATTCATGTTTATACTTTTACTCGCAGCATTTTTGCACCACTGAATTGCCACAAAGATCGTTGAATGGAATGCATTAAGCTTGTTTTTTGTCCAAACCTGATGAATGAATTAGTTTCATTTATATGAATAGGCTGAAACAGATTTGTACTGGTAATATGTAACTGTTAGTATTGATGCTTTCATTTATTTATTTATTTAATGTGATACAAACGGTTTATCTAATCTCCAAAGGACATTTTGGTTCCAGCAGTACTACCATCACGTTTATTGTACAATGTCTGCACCTTATTGCCAGCAGGTGGAGGGTGCTGATAAGTCTTGAGAAGTTGAGAAAGGCTCTTGCAGACATTCTTCTCCTTGACAGTTGGCAACAAGGTAAGAGGAAGGAAAGGTTCCAGACCCCATTCTTTTCTGAAAAAAAGGTAAGGCAGTTGAGCTTTCATGCCTTTCACAAACATGTATTTTTAGAAACACTGTGTTCTTTAAAGGTGCCATGTTTGCACTGCTGGTAGTGTTGCTGCCTCACAGCTTCAGAGTCCAAACTTTTATCCTGAACTCAGATTACTGTCTTTGTGGAGTTTGGCATATTCTCCCTGTGTCTATGGGTTTATGGTTTTCTCCAAAAACAGGCCAACAGGTGGATTAGCTACTCTAAATCACCCCTACACTCTCAGAAAAAGGTTGCTAAATGGTACCTTTCCTAGTCACTGAGGTGGTAGACTCAAGAGTGTACCTTACGTATGTATTTTTAACCTAGCAATGTACATCTAGTGTGCTTTAATGCTTTACTCTAAAAAACATATCATGGTCCATTTACTGTAGGTACTTTCAAGTGCTTTTTAAAGATATACTACATCCACATTTCTCATGTGAAAATACATAGTAAAGGTACAAAATATGTATGGTTGAGGGTACTGCAATAAAGAAATATATATATTTTTTTTTCTGAGAGTGTATTCTTGAGATCCACTGCATCTTCGAGCAGGATAAATCACTTAACAAAGAGGAATGAATGAATGAATGAATGAATGAATGAATGAATGAATGAATCAATCAATCAATCAATCAATCAATCAATCAATCAATCAATCACTAAATGAAACTCTTCATTGCGTTGTGGTATTCTTGATCTGAGAACTGTTCTCAAAGAATTTCTAAAGCATATGATCTAATACTAATGGTAGTATCTTTCATTCATTTCTAGAGATTGATTCAGGACTTACTCTACATGCTTGAGAGAGATCTTCTGATTGGGTCTCGCTACTGACACCGTGATGTAAATGTGGAGTGCTGCCAGCTTAAGTGTCACATCAGATTTCCAGTCCATTCCAAACCGTTCCTTGATGACATCATTGCGACTCTGTTGAATATTATATTTGAAACGTTTTAGACAAGCAAAGTGTTAACGTGGAATTATTTCTTGCTAAGGAGTAAAGGACTTCAACCTGAATGTACAGGTACTCAAATGCAGCAGGATCCCTCCTCAGTAAGTCAGCTGGGTCTTTGGGGAAGAAGCAGATCCGGAATAGACAACGCATCCCCTGGAAATAGGTTCTATGTACAACCTGAAGTAACAGAACATAAAAATCTTCCTGTATTAATAATATGGAGTACAAGACTCTTCTTGCTCAACTACAAAACAGTTAGTAAATGGACAAATAGTTATTTTTATTAGTGCATATTATGAATAAAGGGTATTGTGGCATGAAATTTCCAACATTAAGTGCAGACTTACATGAGAGAGAGGTTGGCTTTCCTGCAGCAAGTGCAGTCTCTGTTTGTGTTCGAGTCCTCCGGACTCCAAAACCAGAGCAAAGTGCTCGATGTAGCGTAAAGAAAGGCGGTCTTGTAGCGATGATATGACATCCTGTCACAAGAAAGAAAGAAACCATCAACTTTTCTTTTTTTTTCACAGATCAATCAACATTAACACTTCATGGTAAAATCTTTAATGTTAGATCAATTATATTAATTATATTATAGAAATATTACAAATCAGTCATTTTCACCCCAAACAAAGTTTAAGGGCCACACTCATCAGATGTCAGGGTTTTTGCAACATACACATTAACTTTAAGAATCTTTAAATATATTTGACCAAATATATTTCTTTGGATTCTCTGTTTTTCTTTCCATTTTTCCAAAATCCTTATAGTAATTGGACTAAATTGCCCCAAGGTATGAATGTGTGTGTGCATGTTGCCCTGGGTGTATTCCTGCCTCATAGCCAGGTTTCCTGAGATACACCACATTACTGACCAGGATGAAGTAGATACTGAAGATACTTGAACACAAGTGGAATAATGATGTGGAAATGTTTTTTATTTACTTTCATGTAAAGAGCCAATTTATCAAACTCAGAGATAAAAATATTCAGTCTGCCTAATGACGTATTAAGCTGTGCTAGCTCAGTGTGATTTCTTCACATAATGAATGTCAGACTTGGATCAAGTTGTTGGATAGAGAAATGGATATCTGCCTAATCAATTCAGTTTGTAATTGGTTAACAGGTGTAAAACTTGTCCATGATCCTCTTGCACCACACACAGAATAAATCTTTAAATGCTAGTAGTTTGTGGGTAAGCAGACAAGCAGGCATTAAAATGCTAGACATAAAAATGCTTGCGACTGATATGTGTATATATTTCAAAACATCAGAATATTCACCATGTGAAGGGTTTTCCCAGTCCACCGTGTAGTGTAAAATATGGGGCAGAAATAAGAAATGTGTGTTTATCTAGTAAACATGTTTGGCAGTTACTCTACTAATGCAACAGTGGAATCGATTGAACTGCTTTGAGCATTCATCTTTAGAAACAGATGTGTGGGGGCTCTTAGTGTCTCATGGCTGTGCTTGGGAAAAGGTCTTGGAATATAAATGAGGGAATCATGTGTTGTATGCAAACGCTGTATCCTCGGTGCCCCTGAGTGCCTCCTGCTGAGACTTAGCAGAGTTGCATTGCTCTTATAGTGCATCATGGATCCATACTGATGTGAAGCGAATAATTACATGTGTGCTTGGTTGGTTGGTTGGGCTTTTGTCCACACAGACTCCTTTACCTCTAGTCACACATTTTATTAATACACACAGGTTTGCTAAAGCAGTTCTCTGCCCCTTCAGATTATGATAATCTATTTTGGTAATACTGACCGAAGGCTAAATCAATGACAATGCTATTGGGTTCACTCAGTGAAACAGAGCGAATCCTCACTGAGCATCTTAACCTCTATGTATTTTCCTTAAGCTATTGCATCATACAACAGTTAGCTGAATGCTAATTTTGTTGTCTTCCTGATCATAATTTATTTCTTTTCAGATGTCATCATCCCTGATCTCTATTTTGGCTGTACTTGATTGCACTTGAGCCTTTTGCTCTACCTGAGTGTTCATTACCCTTGCTGCGGAATCCATTCAGAACAGTGATCCATAATGCAATCTAAGAAAATTAAAGAGGCTTTTGGAGCAGATGTGGTTGAATTAATGATTGTGAATCGCTCAAAGTAATACATTGTTCTAAATTCACATTTGTATTTTAAATGAATCGGGAACAATTACAAACAGATGCAAGACTTTTTTTTCTCACTCTAAGATGGAGGTCTACATCTAATCTCTCCCTGTTAGACAGAAAAGATTTGGAAATATCTAATAATGTATCCTAATGAGTCAGCTAGGAGATGTCTGTGTCCTCCTGATGTGTCAGTTGAAAGACACTAATGGTTTTTTCTCTTCTACTTTCACTCATGTGTCACTGACAAGACTGATTCATTTAAATAACAGTAATTAATCACATTACTGTGCCAAGAATTAGGCTCACGGTGAATTTAATTAGTTTGAGATTTTTAGTTCAGAAACTGAGATTTTATAAAATATAAATGCTGTGCTATTCATCATGTGTCATCTATGAAGCTTGGCACATTATATCAACTCATGGTGAGTCCAAAAGGAATTACTGTAGCAGCTTTTTGCACTCCGAGTTTCTCTTTATGTAGCCGCGTATGCCATTAATCATCAATCACACATACTGAATGCCCTGATGGTTATAAAAAGCAGCTTTGAAACCTGATGTAGTCAAAAAACACGCTTACCCTGACCGTGGTGCGGCTGTCAAACGTGAAGGACTTGATTTGCCCGTTCTCCAGAAACACCTTCAACACGTTGGGTATAAGTAGTAACGAGTCGTCCTTAAGCATGGTCTAACAGAGAGCAGGAAAAAGTAAAACGAAAGAGGAAATGTGAAAAGTTAATTTTAAAAAGGTTGGTTGGTGGCTCTATTTTTGCAAAAAAAAAAATCCACATAAAGCACTGTGCTCAGGAAGGATGTTTAGTAGGTTGTAAGGGAAGGGGAAAATAAAAAGGTTATGAGAATTATAACTTGAAAAAGAGAAGGGAGAACAACACAATAGGACAAAAGTTAGACAAGGACAAGGTCTGTTACGGCCCCTGATGCAAATTCACTGAAGCAGTGATGCCAGAATGAGGATAAAACAATACTTTTCGAGTCTACAGGAGTACACTCTGGAACAATCAAAGAGCAATTTAATTTCTACAATGCATCTTTTTAATATGTATGCACAATCAGACAATGGAGCTAGATTTATTCATGCTGAAGAGTTCTGGCTCAAGGTTATTTCTGTTTCCACAACTTCCATATTAATTTGAATATTTGGAAGAGATATTTTCTAATATTACTAAAAAAAACCTTGTAAATGGATTGAAAGGTGTAATTTTATATTATATATTAACACTAACCAATTCAATTTTCATACGCAAATAGAACTGAGTTATGATGAAAATTTCTCCTCTGACAACATTTAGAAAATAGATAGAAAGCTTCATTAAACTTTGTGTGATGTGGGTATAAATATATATAAGGTCTGGTCATTGACTTGGCCAGAATGAATCCTTTCCCTTTTCCCCTGATAAAGTCCTTTGTTGTGTTGCCAGTGTGTTTTGGTTTATTGTCTTGCTGCATGATGAAGTTCCTCCCAATTATTCTGGATGCTCTGTAATTTGGCAGAAAGAATGTTTCTGTAGACTTCTGAATTCATTCTGTTGCTACCATCATGAGTTACATCATCAATAAAGATTAGTGGTCCTGTTCCAGAAGTAGCCATGTAAGCTCAAGCCATGACACTACCTCCATGCATGGTGAATGATTAGCTAGTATTTTATGAATCATGAGCATATCCTTTTTTTCCTTCACACGTTTGGCTTTTCCATCACTTCGGTAGAGGTTCATTTTGGTTCCAGAACTTTTGTGGGTCAGTTCTGTATTTCTTTCTGAATTCCAAACTTGCTCTCTGATTCTTACTGTTGATGAATGGTTTGTATCTAATTGTATGGCCTTTAGATTTATGCTTTTGAAAACTACTTTGAAGGGTAGACAGTGATGCCTTTACCCCTTCCCTCTGGAGGTTGTTGATGTTACTGCTGTTTGGGGGTTTTTCTTCACAGCTCTCAGAATGTGTCAACTTATGTTATCAACATCAGTCGTTTTCCTTGGCTTGCTTTTCTCTCACAGACAGCTCTCTGGTCTTCGTGTTGGTTTATCCTTTTTAATGACAAATGCAGTTTTCACAGGCAAAACCCAGGGCTCAGATGAAGAGCAGACAGTCAGAGCTATTAAATGTTGAAACAGTCAATCTAACAGAAAACACCTTGGCAAAATGAAACCTGTTTTTGCCCAAAAGGGCATGCGACTATGTTCCAATATGTTTGATCATTTAAAAAATACCCAATTCAAACAAATAATACCATGTTTTAAGTGGTTTACACATCTAGATGTTTCTGCTTCTTTCGGCTTTTCACTTTAGGGGTCGTCACAGCGAATCATCTCTCTTCACCTATTCCTATCTTCTGCATCCTCAACACTTGCACCCACTAGCTTCATATCCTCATTTATTACATCCTCTTTGCCTTCTGCCTGGCAGCTCCATGTCCAACATTCTCCTACTAATATACTCACTCTCCCTCCTCTGGACATGTCCAAACCATCTTAATCTGGCCTCCCTAACTTTGTCCCCCAAACATCCAACATGAGCTGTCCCTCTGATGTACTCGTTCCTAATCCTGTCCAACCGTGTCACTCCCAAAGAGAACCTCAACATCTTCAGCTCTGCTACCTCCAGCTCTGACTCCTGTCTCCTGTCAAAATGAATAGAATTACAATATTGTCTGTCCAGTACTTTCAGAGGGGACTGTACTTTTTCTTTTTTTTTTTAATCAGTCTCAGTGTGTTTGTAACTAAACAAAATAAACTAAGCAAGCATTTGGTGTTTCTTTAGTATTAGTGATATGGTATGATATGTTCTAGAAAACTTGGTAATTATGCAATAAACAGTAATGCATTTTTATAAATATTCATAACAATGAATATTACTAGAGCCACAGGGGTGAAAGAGCTGCACAGCATAAAGCAGTGTGTGTGCTATATATACACTATATTGGCAAAAGTATTCGCTCACCGATCCAAATAATCAGAATCAGGTGTTCCAATCACTTCCATGGCCACAGGTGTATAAAATCAAGCACCTAGGCATGCAGACTGTTTTTACAAACATTTGTGAAAGAATGGGTCGCTCTCAGGAGCTCAGTGAATTCCAGCGTGGAACTGTGATAGGATGCCACCTGTGCAACAAATCCAGTCGTGAAATTTCCTCGCTCCTAAATATTCCACAGTCAACTGTCAGCTGTATTATAAGAACGTGGACGTGTTTGGGAACGACAGCAACTCAGCCACGACGTGATGGAGCGGGGTCAGCGGATGCTGAGGCGCATAGTGCGAAGAGGTCGCCAACTTTCTGCAGAGTCAATCGCTACAGACCTCCAAACTTCATGTGGCCTTCAGATTAGCTCAAGAACAGTGCGCAGAGAGCTTCATGGAATGGGTTTCCATGGCCGAGCAGCTGCATCCAAGCCATACATCACCAAGTGCAATGCAAAGTGTCGGATGCAGTGGTGTAAAGCACGCCGCCACTGGACTCTAGAGCAGTGGAGACGCGTTCTCTGGAGTGACGAATTGCGCTTCTCCATCTGGCAATCTGATGGACGAGTCTGGGTTTGGTGGTTGCCAGGAGAACGGTACTTGTCTGACTGCATTGTGCCAAGTGTAAAGTTTGGTGGAGGGGGGATTATGGTGTGGGGTTGTTTTTCAGGAGCTGGGCTTGGCCCCTTAGTTCCAGTGAAAGGAACTCTGAATGCTTCAGCATACCAAGACATTTTGGACAATTCCATGCTCCCAACTTTGTGGGAAGAGTTTGGAGCTGGCCCCTTCCTCTTCCAACATGACTGTGCACCAGTGCACAAAGCAAGGTCCATAAAGACATGGATGACAGAGTCTAGTGTGGATGAACTTGACTGGCCTGCATAGAGTCCTGACCTCAACCCAATAGAACACCTTTGGGATGAATTAGAGCAGAGACTGAGAGCCAGGCCTTCTCGTCCAACATCAGTGTGTGACGTCACAAATGCGCTTCTGGAAGAATGGTCAAAAATTCCCATAAACACACTCCTAAACCTTGTGGACAGCCTTCCCAGAAGAGTTGAAGCTGTTATAGCTGCAAAGGGTGGACCGACGTCATATTGAACCCTATGGATTAGGAATGGGATGTCACTTAAGTTCATATGCGAGTCAAGGCAGGTGAGCGAATACTTTTGGCAATATAGTGTATATATACAGCATAGAGAAATGAATCACTCAAAACTATAAAGAAATCGTGACGAAAATAAAGAACCCTTTTTAAGTTGTTCCAAACCTGCCTCCCGTCTCCTCATTTCCGGTCCACCCGTAAAGTGTCACAACCTCATTAATGCATTAAGCTTCTGAGGCTAATTTATTCATGCAAGTGTAATTCAGTGGTGCACTGAGATGTGAAATTTGTTATACATAAGTACCATGTACATACAGAACTTACTATGCAATACATACAGGTGACACATTAAAGGAAAAACCAGCATAAGGTCTGATATAAAAGTGTTGGGCTGCTACGAGCTGCAAGAACAGCTTCAAGGTGCCTTTGCATCGATTCTACAAGTCTCTGGGACAGAACGGGAGAGATAAACACCATTCTTCCAAAAGATTTTCCCTCTGTGTTTTTGGTGATAGTGGAATAGATAGCAATAATTACTTCATTTGTATTTATTTGTAGTAGAAGTTAATATTTTTCAGTGTCTGCAAGATGAAATACTCATTAAATATATCAGAATGTTTGATGCCACCATCTTATAGAGATTCGGATTTTATTATCTCTTTAACTACATGATGTTTTGACCCAGTGCTTTGGATTGCTGTCTTGACATTTTCATCTTTGTTCATTTTTAAAGTTTTCTTTCTTTTGGCCTGCTTCTTGGCCAAGGATACTTCTTTTCATGCTTAATTCTGTTAAGGTGCCTGATTTTGGTCCCCTGTTGACATGACATGCCACCATCATACAGCAGATGTGTAAAGGTCATTCGATGAATGCAAGTGATGGAAGCCGGTGAGTTGATTCCTAATAACACTTTAGATTCAAGAATATCAAAATGAACTGATGAGTATGAAGTGAGGATTGTGACATGGAATGGTGTGAACATGAAACCTGACCAACTCCCTTATAGTTTCTTGTTCTCTAGAAAGGACTACTTGCTAGTCAGTCCCCTAGTTTGCCATTTGCCAATCGCGCAAGATGGACTGAAATGATTTGGGAGGCTCGGGTGAGGTGGTTTGATCTTTACCGATTTGGGCCCTCTAGGCCTGATCAGCGAGCTTCTTCTTCCAGGAGAGCTGCACGCCCCTCCCATTCTTCCTCTTTTTAAATATGGTGTTCGCAGCACCCAAGGGTGTTGTGTTCACTCTTCCTTGCTCGCAAGGCAGATATGAGACTGTATAGGACATAACCCATGGAAGGAAATGTTATCATGGGCACTACTGACCCATGTCCATATCCAGCTAGAGGAGATGGCAGCTTTAGCGCAAATGAAAAGCTACAAATGAATGGACTCCTAGAAACAACATTAATTGTTATTGGAAAACTAGGTTGTGGCTGGTTGCAGTGATTCTCTGATCTTCATCTAATTATACCTAGCACACTACTGAGCTTTCTATATTTGCCATTTTGCCTTTATGATTCCATTATGTAATTAATAGACATTAGAAGGTGCTGCACAATTTTGGTGCCAGGTACAGTACATTAAAGGTGTGGTGAATGCTTTGTGGATGTTTGGTCTCATTTCACCTTCTGGACAACAGAAGGAAGGTACATGTTTTTTATTCATGAATTATTATAATGTCCCACTCTGGCTTGAGTCCTAATGTATTTGGATGGAATTTGGGTAGCGCAACCCTGGAACCACACCCTAATCCAAGCCATTTTCAAAGCCTATATTTTAATATAACCTGAACAAAATATGCAGTGTGTTTACTTCAAGCTATGAGCTGTGACAGCTCACAGTCAAAGGAGCACTTAGGTGAGAATGAGGGAGTCAAAACAGCTTAGAGGCTTCTATATCATTTCCCTTAGCTCCTTAGTATGGTGGAATGGGTCTACACAGAGACTGAATTTATGCTTGGTCACCTGGATAATGGAGCTACAGTATGATGCAATGGGATGAGTAGGGTCTGAAATGACAGCAACATGGCACCATGAAGGCCAACCACTGAGGAACATATTAACATTCAAATTTAAATAATTTTGCCATGGGCCACATGACATTTAAAAACAAGTGAATGCACAATATTGATGATAGCTTTCATGGTGTTCCCCAGTATCCCAGTGCTGTGTTACTTGTAAATATTTTATGATTCTCATTTCAGAAACCACCCCAAGCACGTTACCACTGATATGAATTGGGAAAAAATGAGCGTGACAGGCAGCAGGACATACTGAGTCTGGGTCACTGATGGACACTTGCTCAGAAAAGCGCACTTTGGGGGGATTGGTTCGCAGGCGAGCTTTCTTGGCTGCACTTATGAAGGCAGATTTAGGCGACTAAGGGAACAAAACAGAGAGAAAGAAGAAGTCAATGACTTTGTTTCATGTGATCATAAAAATTTAAGGAAACTGGTAAGAAGTGTGTTTGGTTTTAATTTGTTGGATGTTATGTGGACATTTCAGGTGGGAAATAACATACAACATGCAAGTCACATGATTCACTTTAAATAAATTATACTCTCACACTTTGTTCACACTAGTAAGCAATAAACTGACCAATGATTTGCATGATCCTTTCATTAAATGTGTATAGAGACATTTCAACAAATATAGCTTTGAAGGTTATTGTTGGTGAGTCTGGTGAATGTTAGCTTGATTTGCTAATCTGCCAACAAAACCAGTATAAAGTCTAGCATGTAATGAACAGTCAGATTAGTTTTTACACTGATTAGAGGATTATTTCATCTGGTTAAACTAGTTAGCTTTATAAGATATACTAACTAGTTTAACTAGCTAGCTTTATAAGATAAAGTTAGCTAGCAAACAATGCTATGCATATTTATCCTTCATAAATTTGAAAAGGTGTTTATATGATTTTATACTTAAAGCGTGCATTTACTCATTATGTTGTCTTTATTTATTTACACCATCATGAAACTGATCCTTATCTCAAGTATCATATGACTTTAAGCTTTTCACTAGATACTTTTGCATCATTACTCTATTATTATTTAATAAAAGTAATGGAGATTTCTTAGTAAAAATTTGGCAAGTCTACACATCTCTTCTGAACAGTCATATGAAACAAATGGTGAGGGGAAAGGGTTTTCATAATTATGGAAATCAATAATTTTGCTATATAAATTCACATTAAAGTTTCATTACATGCATGAATGCACAAGACCACATAATTAGGCAAAGTTGGCAGAAAAAATTCATGATATTATTGTACATGTGCAATTTTCCCCCTAAATTACAGACCAAAAAAAGTGGAGATGGCTTAGCAATAAATGTTGCTGTTGAGTGAGAAACATATTGAGTTATAGATGCAATGGATGATTCCATCACCTGTAGGGGCTGCAATACAGTGAGAACTATTGAATCGTTGCAGTTCCTGTAAAGAGAGACATAAGATGAAAGAGAGTAAGGTGCAACAATTCAAAATGAACATACTTGATATAAACTGTGCTGTGTGATGCAGACACAGAAAATACGCAACACATAAAACAGTCAGTTATGTATCATGACAATGCCCCTTCCACGTTTGCTGACAATAAAGGATGTTACCTTACAAGGTCTATGACTCTCTCCCTAGGTGCGTCACTGACGTTTTCCTCATTGATGACAAGGATCTGATCACCAGCAAAGAGCTTGCCGTCAGATGGTCCGTCTGCAAATCCAATGAACAGAAGGTGTGTATTTTATGCAGAGTGGCTGTGGGAGATCATTTGTTCTCAATACCTGCTCATGATGCCACCAATTGGATCACCTCTACCTTAATGATATAGCAACTCAATTAGAATTGTAATGATATGCTTTGGGTTATTGAGTGTAAGTGCATTGCACAGTGCACCTGAGACATTCAAATACGAGTATACAATAAAACAAGCAGTCACTTTTAGCGTAGATGAGATTGGGTGGCCTGGTGGAGCAGACGGCTGCTGTGTCCCAGTGGGCTGCAGACGTCTGGTCCCCAGGTCCTGCTAGAGACACGTGTCCTACCCGCAGAGACAGAGCGTACAATGACAGGCCGTTCGCTGCCGGCAATGAAGCCAAAGCCGTGGATCGGGTGGCGCTGGATGCAGACCTGTCGAGCTATGCCAGACGTCAGGCTACCACTGTCCATGCCATCCTGACTCTCCTCTAACATTGCAGGACTGGGACAAAACAGCATAAGAGTTAACCCTTACTTAACAATGTCCCGTTGACCCAGGCATTTGATTCTGTAGCAAAATAGTTATAAAATCTGTTTGAAAATATCTTGTTTTTAGGTTAATTATTAGCAATGTATACTACCCTGGTGGGTATGATTGCAAAATCCAAACCCACAGATCCACCTGAAGGCATGTGTGTGTATGTGTGACTGGGTCAAATTTCATGAACAAAATCTTTGAAATATAAATAAGTGAGTATCAAAATGTGACTTTGTAGCATAAATAAAGCAAGTAGCTAAATTCTCAACAATTTTGTTTAGGAATTAAGGAATTTTGAACAAAACAATAGATTAAAATAGGAACTATGGGGACAAGAATATCATGGAAAAGATACAGTTTAGTTTTAAATCCATGATAGCTTTTTTAAATACTAAAGTAAGCAAGAAATAATTGGAAGCACTGGAAATATTTTTAAATTTGTTGATATGGTTTACACCACTTACGAGCTGTCTTCACCGAGGAGGTTAGCGTTAGCATTAGGGTTGGTAATGACAGCGATATTCAGCAAATGTTCTAATATGCCACAACATAAATAGAGTTTTCTATAAATAATGTTATGGTACAATAATCTGGCCATATTGCTGTATGTGGAGCCCTGCTAGACTCTGTTGTGCCATGTTAAAGCCATCCAGATGCAATAGTTTTATCATTACAGACACCATACTAAGAAATCAGAGATATAGTCTAATTATTTTAAAGAAAGAATTTTGATTAGTTTTGTATGTAGCCTATTATGTTAAAGTTTTTTTAATAGACTACACGTCCAAAAAGTGGTGCAGTCATGTAACTAGTGTCCCCAGCATAATTTACAGCTATTTTGTTTAAAATGAATAAAAATCTGTTTCTGTTAATATTATTCATTACCATAATAATTCTTAGTGCAGCTTGCTGTATTTCAACCGTTCCATATTGTGCCAATGACTAAACTTACCAGGTAGTGCTAATGTGTGCTAATGTAGCTACCATGAAATGAAGGTTAGTAGCATAGTTAGCAGTTTGCTAGCTAGCAGTACTAGCCTAAATTGTAAAGCCTGCTAGTGTTCTTGTTAAGCTTATAGCATAGATGGCTTCATAAAAATGTTAATGTGACTTGAATGTGAATGAAAGCTATTAGTAGCAGTGGCGATATTACATGAGAGCATTCTGTCAACTGTTAATTTTTTTAATAATACCTGTTTTTAATTAAACTGTGCTAAATAAAACGTATCTCAAATGAAGCTAGATCTTAGTCCTAAATATGATTAGCTTTCCATGGTAACAAAAAGGAATTGTGTTTGAATAGTGAGGAAAAAAAGATCTTTCTTTTGCCATCTTCTGCTTCATTAGCTATGTTGAGAAAGTTATTTACGGAGCTAATATTCTGCACACTCTTCACACTCTGCATAATTAGGCTCTTCTAAATCACTTTGCTTTTCAATGTTAACTAAGCAGCTCACCTGTCACATTCTTTTGTGTGTCCATCTTGGACCTGGGCCATGCCCTGAGAGGAGAGGACAGGATGGAGCAGTGATTCTTTGCCACAGGATCTCTCTGTTTCGCACTCATTCACCTGAAAAGGTAGAGAGCAAAGAAAGAAAGAAGATAAAAAACGGTTATATGGAGGTTTATTTCAGAAATACTGCCATAGTTTAATGCATGGCAGGAACGATGAACATGTAGAATATTGAGGTGACGTCTTGTAAGACCCTGGGCTCATCCTTATGACATTTTGTGCTGCCATCCTGCTCTGGTTGTCAAACAGTGACAAGGACCATTTGAGTTTCCTATTCTATGACAAAAATGTCTCACTTTCAGCTTCTTTTTCATCTGAAGATGATGCATCATGCTCTGGGTTATATTCTTCCACATGTTCTTCTTTAAATACCTCCTCCTGTACTAAATGAGTGTTCTCTTCTTCCTTTTGAACATCTAACAAAATCACATCTACGGGCACTGAAACATGAACTCAAAACTTCAGCAAAAGAGAACTGGGATGCTTTCATCTAAAATGCCTTGATAGCCTCTGACTGCATTATTCAGCATAAAAGCTTTAACAAACAATGCTTTCAAAAAATGTTTATTTTGTCTGAAACCTTGTTTATTTTGTCTGAAATTGGTTTTATTTGTCTGCAAACTTGAGTCAAGTGTGGGGTCATGGAGGGGAGATGCTAAAAGTTGTGTTTTGTCTTTCAGTCAGCGGCACAAATAATCTCAATTTCCCATTGTGTGTGTGTGTGTGGGTCTCTGTGCCTAAATATATATGAGGCACAGAGATCTCACCATCCATTAAGTGCCTGCAGAGTCTGTAAGCTATTAGCCATGTCGATATGCTCCTTAAAATCAGACATCCTGTGTGGAGGTCAAGGAGGACTTATGAGAGCACTGATGAGAGCACATAACTATCTCTGATAAGAAGCCAATACTAGACAGAAACAGTAAATCCAAAACAGAATAAAAAAAAAAAACGCTTTTTGTATGCATTAGCGGTATAATGTAATGCCATTATCTTTACCTGTATCTTGCAAGTGTATTTCAACATGTGATAAAACCACAATTAACATAAAATAAATGACGCATGTCAAAAATTAATTTTGAAAAAATTAATTGCGTGGAAAAAAAAAGCACGCATGAAAATTAAAAGTCAAAAATGAATTCTGAAAAACATAAAAACAATGGACTACACTGGAAAATCTACATGTAAAATGTACAAAGTCTAACATGATTTTTAGACACAATTACTCAAATGTGAAGTTCATGTACATGTACAAAAGACAAAAGCAATTAAAATAACAAAAATCTGAATAAACACTGGTATAACTGGTGAGGCAAACCCAGAGAATGAAAGCAGAATTCATACACAAATATAGAAAATATATAGTGAATAATGAAGGCTTAATAATAAAGTACAACTAGTCTTCGCTGTACTGGGTATAATAAGTAACAAATGCGATCAATAAGAATTGGCCATGAGCTAGAGGAAACTGGGGGAATTGGGTGCGATTTTGGACTGGTGATTCTGGAAATTGGGGTTTTTGGAGAGTGTAGAGGATGTGCAAAATACGTGAAAACACAACTCATTTCTTTAAGTGCATCTCCTTTCTTCTCCCTCTGAAGAAGTATACAGTATAAAGGATATGAAACAGGAAAAGAGGACAGGAGGAATATTATTGATGTCACTTACTGCCTTAAACATTATCATTCATGCACATCAACATGCTGAAATGTTGGTTTAGTCTAAACAAGGTTCTATTCATCGCTTTACGTCTCAGTTTTTAAAGCAATGAAAATAAATTTGACTTTTACTCAAGATTTTATCTGGACCCATTGTTAATTTAATTTAATATTTTTATTTGTGGTTGATATTATTGTATCATTTAAAATAACAATTCCTTCATTCTTTATTTTCTTATTTTTTTTTATATTATTTTGGCCATTTATATCATACCCTTGTATTACTTGCGAGTACCTGTGTATTCTTTTTACAAATTGAGTCCTCTCCTCAGTCCTTGACTACTCTGATTTTAAAATTTGGTTCATCTTTAAAGATTGTGGACTTCAATCGATTTCTGGGAAACAGGCTGCAAGATATTGGATTGAGAAATCAATTAGAGTTTTAGGATGCACCCACTGACTGATTCTGAGTAGAGAGTCTGAGCATCAAGAGGAAGCTTTATATAATAAGTATTCAAGAAAATACTTGCACAAAGGTCTGAAATAAACAGTTCAGTCACAGGCCAATTATTGCAGTAAGAAACCACATCCCAAGGGCACTAGAAAGCCTGATTGTTGCCATGGTTACCACCGCAGAGGCTTGATAGGAAGTGAGGGATGATGAATTGACCGCTTCAGATGATAGCTTCAGTTTTCATTACAGATACAGAGATCACTAAAGAGAGTCTTTAAGAACTGTTTGCCCCATTGTACTTTGAAGAGATGAAACTCAACATCTCTGACAACCCAAGTCATGGGGCCTCTATTCTTTTCCTGAACAGAAGAGATTTCTTAAAAAACATGGGTAACTGAGTCTACAGAGATGTGTTTGTTAGAATTTCTCTGAAGCACTGTTATACTTTAGGTTTAAAAGATTTTTCTTCTTGAATACAAATGCACTCATGCATTTGGCAGTCAACTTTTTTCAAGCTGTTCAGTCTTCTCTAGACATAAATTTGTACAGCCAGATGCTGTCCAATTTGTTGCGAGTCATTGACCGTCTGGAATTCTCTGTTTTGTGTGCCATGCAGTCAAATCATAACTCCACCAAAACATTACAGTTTTTGCCAGCTTAACTGTTCCAACATCTTTGCAAATTTATCCAAGTTCCACCCACAATGATCAGCTTGTGAAATTCAAAAGAGCAGTCTTTAAGGAACAGCTTTAAATGGAAAAGTATTTTTTTGAACGCTGTCTCTGAAACTTCAGCATCTGTGACTGATGACCTAAAACCCAATAAAGAGGCGGCTCGCACATTATTAGTCATTTGCTGTCTAGGTATGGAGCTAGAAAAATTCTAAGCTTGAAAAAATTCCAGATATTAAAAATCCTTGAATATTAAACCAAAACCATATTATACACCAAGTGCGGACCATTAGAACATAATTTCTTTATGGAATAATGTTTATTTAGTGGAATAGGTTTTGAGTAAGTTTAGTGTTAGCCAGAAAATCTGACTTCTACAGTCCTTGATAATATGACTTCATGTATTCATATTCAGTTACTTAGAGACTGTCATATATTAGTGACTGTTCCCCAGATGACTTGATATTTCAAGTTCCATTAATTTAATAAGCACACAAGGGAATGAATCTCACATGATTATGGCTGAGAGATTCACTTATACATTTCTGTAGCAGTATCAGCACATACTTAAATCTATCTAACATGCAAACTTTTATGTCATAGACATGTGTGCATGAGCGCTCATCTCTATAGCACACAACACTGAGAGAGACAGACATTAAGTGGACATATTTTTACACATAGGTGTATTCAAGTATCCAGTTACATTAAAAATTCAGTTACCTTTTAATGTTAACCATTAGTCATTTGTTCATGGTCATAAATAACATGTCAGTTTAACACATAACTTTAACACAGCTATGCTATGTTTTGCACAGACTCAAATTTTTAAATCTAAGCTAAGAATAAACACACATAGTTTCCAACTTGAACAAGCTTGTTTGAACAAGCCATCGCACCACTTCACTAATCAGACCATGCAGAGTAAATGAAATGCAGTGAAAATCTATGAATGTTTCTGAAAACTCTTTCCTTAATGAGCTGTCTTCAGGTAAATAATTTACATAAATACATGTGATTGCCTGCAACAAACAGCAGCAAAGAATCTGCTTGAGAAGCTGCAATAGTTCATGTGAAAAAAGACCTGAGACCCAGAATTACATTGATTTGTTCTGCTAAGTGCTTGGCTTGATCTGAAGTGATGCATGGCAACCCCAGTATGTAGTAATGTATATTAAAGACTATGATAAATGATAAATAAAGAAAATGTGGCTGTTACTGGTCATGTCATTCCTCTTAGCATTGACATTTTAGCCATATTGCTCTATCACGTCTTACTAAGCAAATAATCATATTCTAATTATCCACCAACTTTACCACATCAATGCTATGTGATGGCACCATGTGCTATGACATACAATGTTAGCAAAGGATTTAGTGTAGTTTAGTTAATTAGG
Organism: Hemibagrus wyckioides; assembly: GCF_019097595.1. Lineage (NCBI taxonomy): Eukaryota > Metazoa > Chordata > Actinopteri > Siluriformes > Bagridae > Hemibagrus > Hemibagrus wyckioides. Next base: position 11,146,333 of record NC_080717.1, on the reverse strand, counting down.
TTTAATTATGATTATAAGCTTATATTACAGCATGTCTCAATAGTCTCCATCCATATGGGAAATGAACACTTTTTAGCAAAACGTTGTTGTTTTTTTTCTTTGTAGAACACACAGACGTCTGTCGCAACCTGGCTCCCAGTTTGACTAGTGTCATTTGCTTGCCATGTTTCCTGTTAAAGCCCACTGTAACCTTATGACAGCTTCCTGATCCAGCCATGAGAATGATGTCAGTACATTCTTCTTTTGTCAAAGGCATTCTTAAAGACTAAATTAGAAGAATTTTGGAAGGCATTTTACTAAAACGTTTTAATTTCCCCTATGTGTGGAGAAGACTTTGGGGACACCCTGTATATGAAGTTCTTTGAGCAATCAGATGTAAATCCATTTTAAATCCATCCTGGGTGCATAACCCGTATACTAATGATGCATAAAAACCAGGTGCAACCCTGCAGGAAACAGTTTAACATTCTCTTTCTGTGCTTTGCATTTTGTTACAGATTCAGTATTTAGCTTTGCCAAATCTCTACAACCAAGTCAATCATACATTCTCTAACCAGCTCAAACATAAAGCAGCATTGCTTATAGAGATGTCTCCTTTGTGTGTGCACAAAAGTCCTTCTCTGTTAGAGGATTAAAAAATATCTTATGGTTGGCATTTGACTCTCTGGCAAAGCAGAAATGAAAGCATTAGATTTTATCTATCCTTGCAGTAGGTGGTTTTATAATACATCTGTACAGAGGACAAACAAAAGCTGATAGGGCCAAAAATCAGACCACATGCCTGGATCCTGCTAGAAGATGGCAGTCATTCACCTTCTTCACTATACTGCATAAATTGCTCCCCTGCTAATGCCAGATGGTGTCCATTTAGCCTGAGCCATTAACTGAGTCCTCACTTGTGCAGGATGGCAGCTTAACACCAGTGATTGATGTTTTCGATGGAGGGGGTTTAGTCTGACTAGAAGTTGCACAGTTCATGATGATGTTTGCCAGGGCAATAATACCTGATGACTGGATGACTTAACATAAACATGAACCGAATAAGTTATATGTCCATAAACATTGGTCTGCCATGTAAGCAGTCAAGAGCAAACAGACTGTACAGTGCTTGAGATGATGTTAATTTAATGTGAAATTGAGGTTACAGCTTCTGGCTCAAACTTTGTCTCAATCACAACAACAGTTGTATAAGAAATTCCATACCTCCGTCAGCTTAAGACAAAATGCACACTTGGATGAGACAGAGAGACTTGGAGACCTGTTGTATGACAGAAAATATCTATAATAGTCTATAAATGATGGAATAAAGCAACATTTAAAGATGATGTGTACTCTGGATGCATTTAAAGCCATACATCTTTTCACTGCTTGAGCCACAATATGTATTTCTACCAGCAGCTAGAAAATAGAAAAAGATGACATCCTGGTCTTCCAAACAGTGAAGATACACTTTACATTCCTATTTAAGAGTTTGCTATTTTTTTTTTTTACATTTTATTATATTTTTACTTTATTATTTAGGTTTTCAGTGGCAGTGTAGTAACCAAACACATTTTTGAGCCAAAAATAGAGATTCACATATGCAGTGTTACTGTTTTTTTTATGTGGTATGAATTGCTTTTGTAATTGGATATGGATTTACTGTTTACTGATATAACACATTTGTCCCAACTATGTCAAATGTTCAAGTGCAAATTGCATATTTCCAATAATTTTGCACAAACAAATGCTATGTTTCTCAAACACTGCACCCAAAACACCAGAAGCAATGTGTCCATGACTTCAAAAGACATTACACAGCTTTTAATATGCTAGAACTAGACCTAGAGTGTCTTATTCAAAGTTCACATCCAATTAACAGAAAAAAAAGAACAACTATGTCCTATTTTTTCCAAACTTGGCACACAAAAATGTGTATAAAATGTTTCAACATACAATCTTCTCACATTAACATATTTTACATTTGTTCCCAAATTAATGTCAGCTTGGGTGGTAAAGAATAGAGTACAGCACAGGAAGCATAATTTGCTCAAGTGTTTCCACACCTTTCAAAAGTTTGCTCTGCATATACAAAATTTCACAGTTGAATGAAGAAATATAAAAAAAGATAAATGATATACTATTCTACTTAGAAGAAAAAGGGCAAGAAGAAGATAGAGATGAAGATGGAGAAAGATATGGGAACAGAACGAGAGGACAGGCAGCCGTATGAGGCCCACATTGAGGAAGGAGAAGAAGAGGAAGTTGGTTGAGTGGAAGAAAACATATTATATATTAAGGCTAGTCCAATTAATCATGTTATCAGCTGTAGATTTCTCTGAAGACAATACAACTGTCACGCTTCCGCCACGCTTCCACGTCCCAATCGCCGGACTTCTGATTATACCACCTGCAACCAATCTCGCCGGCACCTATTTAATGCCCTCACTCGCCAGTGGCAGCGGCGAGTATTATTACTGTTTAAGTGGAACGAGTGACTTGCCTTAGCTATTCCGTTTGTCCTGCATTACCTGCCCCTTTTGACATTTGTTCCCTATTGCGTTGGCATATCCTATGTTTATCATCTTTTCTAGTAAAGCCTTTGTGTTTTCACCCCCAGCTCTCTCTTGTGGTGAACGTGACAACAACAGCACTTCTTATTTTTTTAAACTCATCAGTTAGCACATACTATAACAAAACTAAAACATTCCACCATGTTAGGAACAACTGGAAACAAAACAGTTTCTGTTGGTTTACTGGTGTTTCTTAATAGCGTTTCCTCCACTATATTCTCTCTTTCTAACTTCTGCTGAAGAGTTAATTTCTTCAAGGAAATACAAAAAAAATTTGAAAGAAACTTCAAGATGTCTACAGGCCATGGATGATGCTTGTGGAGATATCCAGGCAAATGCATGTCAGACAGATTCAAGACTCGCTGTATTATTTTTCCCCAGGTGCAGTGCTAGAGAAGCATTATGTGATGTGGATGAAAGTCTCTCGCCTTTGAGATGTCATATTGATTGTGAAAAACTGTATTAAGGTGTATTTATAGAAACCAGTTATTCTTTTTTAAGTCAGTCATACTTTCATCATTATATTTCCACCACTCACTTCCTGTATTATTATTGCAGTGTTGCATAACCATCTAGAATATTAAAAACTTAAAATCACAAAAATAGGTAACATTTAAATGCAAATAACACTTGATTATGCAAACTATGTATCTTTTACACCTTGTAATTAATCTAACATCAAATTAGTGTCTTAAATCTAATATAGTCAATTCTGCTGTATCCTCACTGAGATATAGCTCTCTGAGGTATAGAGTATATATAGATTATACTGCTTAATGTTTAGAAGTGCATGTAAATTAAACGTCTGGATGGCTCTGTTAATCTCTGAAATGCTCTTCCCATGTGCTATGCTGCATCTGCAAAGCCAACAGCGTTGTGGATGACCCCAAATGCCCCTCACATACATTCTTTACACTCCTGTCATCTGGAAAGAGGTACAGAAGCATTCGGGCCATCACAACCAGACTGTGTAACAGTTTCTTGCCTCAAGCCAACACCCAGAACGTAACTGTACTAAACACACACACACACACACACACTCACTCACTCACCCACTCACTCACTCAACTGTGTGAACTGAACTGTTCTGAACTCAAACACACACTCAAACACTTAATTCATTTCAGAAGTGTATATGTTTACAAAGACCCTCTCTCTTTACACTTCTCTTATTTTTGCACATTGTACTGTATAACATATTATATAGAATGTATACCGGTCAGCGCTATTTTGTGTATTTTATGCACCTGTCCTGTACTGTTTTGTTCTGTATTGTCTGTTTGCACTTTTTGTCTTTTTGTCTTGCACTGTTTGCACACAATGCACTTTATGTGGCTAGCACAACTTACTTTTAATCCTTAGCTCTGTGTTGTTTTATGTAGCACCGGGCTCCTGGGGAAATGTTTTCCCATTTCACTGTGTACTGCGTCAGCTATATATGGTTGAAATGAAAATAAAAGCTTCTTGACTTGATTTCACTTGATCTGATTTATTTTGTACACTTTTCTGTTTTCTGCTTCACAATCTAAAGCTGCTTTTTAGTGAAAAAACGATGCATTATATGGCTAAAAGTATCTGAACACCTCACCTTTTCACCCCTATGTGGGTCTTCCCCAAACTTTGTTTTCTTATTTCCTAGAAGGTCTTCATGCTGTAGGTTTAATATTTCCATCCACTGGAACTAAGTGGCTCAAACATGTTGCATGTCTACAATGATGTCCTTCACATCCCCCACAGCATCATTCAAAATCTATTGGAAAGCCATTCCAGAAGAATGAAGGCAGTTATCACAGCAAAGGGAGCAAACTCCTCAATGGGATGTTCAACAAATGTATATGGGTGTGATGGTTAGGCATCCACCTACTTTCATATTTGAGAACAGTCTAGGGAAAAAGGTCTGTGGTTGGGCATCGGGGATATCAGTCAATCTGAGACTTTCTGTTTAAGTAAGTGGTTCTTAACAGATTATACAAGACTTTCTATCAAATGATGAAGCCTGGCTTGCAAGATTAGAACAATACTTCATTGCTGTATATGATGTGTTAGCAAATTAGATGGAATTTTTTTCCCTTTATCATCAGATGATATTCAAAATATTGATGCCTACATGTGAATTTTTCATAATCAATAGTGGACAACAAAACAGAAGGTTTAGTGCAACCGGATTATTACTGAGAGAACAGCTTAAAACAATGAGCCAGTATCCATATGTACATTTGGGTCACAGATACTTTACACTATAGTCTGTTTAAGTAGTAGGCTAGAACATCTTAGGTAAATGGTGGGAACCAAACACCTGTAATGTCTGCATAAAATGTTTTATTCGCAATACTGTATATTTTATTTTAGACAAAAATAATGTTTATTTTCACTGTACACTGATCAAGGAATGATGCTTAATTATATCAATTCTAGCATTTACTTAAACTATACTATATAGTGCATTTTTTTACCTAAGTGTTGTTATTGTTATTGTAATTCCATGATCAGTACATAAGGAGGTAATAAAAGGAACAACGATCTAAGTTAATGACAGATACATTACCTAAATAAAAAGCTAATTAATAAATAACTGGGTTGATGTATTAGGTTTGTAGGAATTCTTTTAAAGATGGGTAGATGACTTCGGATGTACAGTATGCAGTATAAGAGCTATGCCTTAGAAGCAAAGATATAAGGTTCATAATGAAACATTTACTCATTCATTTTACGGTAAACCACAACAGTGGCCTTGTCAGTACTGTATATGCCTGTACCTGCTTATTATTTCTGAGCTGTTAAAGTTTCCTATTTTAAGGGTTTCCTTAACAGGTTTGTATTGCATTATAAAGGTCTGAATTAACAAAAAGAGCAAAATACATGTACACACCTATTTACACTCACTCACTCACTCCCTCACTCAGTAACACCACTTTACCCAGCCAGGGTCACACTGCATCTGAAACCTATCCTGGGAACACTGACTTTGAGGTGGGAATACATTTTCAAAAGGTTTTATATAACTGTATGTATGTTCAATTCATAGATTTTGTATAACTGTAATCTGGATATAAATATAAAATTAAAATCCCCAATGAGCAAGCCAGAGTGGAAAGGAAAAAAAAAAATCCTGAGAAGACAACAGGAAGAAACCTTGATAGGAACCTGATGCAAAAGAGCATACTATCTTCATCTGGGTAACAACAGATAATATGATTATACACAGTTTCTCTTCTTTAACTGTATATTATAGGGTCAAATAGTTCTGCTTGAAACCTTTTCTGGAAATCAAACATCTGTTATTCTAAACATCTAAAAGCATAGGACAAAAGTATATGCACATAAGTATAAATATTCTAATGTAGAAACAATGATGGAAAAATCCTCATGCTCATAAATGAGTTAGAAGCTTGTTTGAACATTTGAGGGGTGGGCTCTTTGTCACTATCATCAATAACAATAAAAATGCTGAGTAGCAGCAATCGACAGCTACTCTAAATGTCAGAAATGTTTGCAGTACAAAACACTTTTAAAATAGAGAAAAAATGGTGAAATGTACATGCAGCAGGTTAAATTCTAAGTAAGTAACAAATTAAATTTAGCTAAATAAAAGATTTACTTTTCTTAAGTTTATCCAGACACAAGTTTCATGTAAACACTCTGTTTAATTAAGATTGTGGAATATCTGAGAAACCAGTTCCAAGATAAAAGAAGGTAAATTGGGAGAGCCATCCATTGTAATAAGATTCCTCAGTGAAGGCAAGTCGTCACGTGTTTTAAATGAGCAAGTGCTGCTGACAAAAAGAAAAATGATACTGACTGGAAATTACATCTACACCGAACCTCAAGTAATCAAAAACACATTGTCCAACAAGAGTAGACTGCTGAAAGAGCTTTTTTCCCTAACATATTTGCGCCATGTATGAGTAATTTTTTTTCGTGCAGAGTTTGCATGTTCTCCGTGTTATTTTGGGGTTTCTTCTGGGTACTCTGGTTTCCTCCCTCGGTCCAAAAACATGTGCTGTAGGATGAATGGCATCTCTAAATTGTCCATTTTTGTGTGAATGGGTGTGGGATTATGCCCTGCAATGGAGCTCTGTCCAGGGCTGCAGACAAAAAAAAATGACTGTAAATTACATCTTCACTGAGAAACAGAGAAATCAAAAACATACTACTGAACAATAGTACACTGCTGAATGAGCTTTTTTGCACCATGCTTTCTATTTTTTTCCACTTTTAAATAATCACATTAACACATGACGGGCATGTCGCTGGCTATCCAGTATCCACACCATCGAAAATGTTTAGATTAGATAGCATAAAACACAACAAGGGATACTGTTATGGTAAAATAATCAGTGATAATGTGGTGTGATGTAGCTTGAAATGACTATTGCTATAACAGCATAACCCAAAGCCTGTTATTCCTCTTATTCCTTGGCATTTTGTCAATGCTCATAATTCCTAAGTTATTAATGGATGTCATTCTTTTTCTTCCTTTATAGTTAAATTTAATGTTTAGATCTGTTACATTTAATGTCTAGCATTTAATTGAGCTTCTGTTAAATAGGTTCCCGTTATCACTTAAAACATCTACAAACAGTCATTCCCTACCCAAGCTCTATTATTCTTATTTTATTGAAGTACAGAAAAACAGCAGTTTCTGAAAGTGATAATTCAGGAGACTCATTTTGATAATGCTAACTAAACATCTATTCAAGAAAACTTGACCATATATCAACATTTACAGATTCCTGCTGTAAAAAACTGTTACTACAGAAATTATTGAGTCAGTTCCTCATCTGCGTTGGTTCCCTAAAACGTAGGAATTCTGGGTTAACTCAAGTTGATCACAACTAGTTAGTCTGAGCCAATTACAATTACAACAGTGTCTTTGTAGCACTTATTACATTTGGAAATACACATTTTACTGATGTTGCTTGGCATGACATAATTGAGAAACATGTCCAAGATCAGTTGTTTTATAGCACCAATGTTTAAAAATTGCCTGAGGCACAATTAATTTATGACAGGAAAGCACACCTGGGTGCCAATGTACTCCATTAACCCTCAATAGTAAATTTTTTAATACGTATTTTAGCTTAATCATCACTGTCATTAATTGGTTGCTAACAATTTTAAAACGATTAATCAATTTAATTCCCATGTCAAATTTGCTGCCACATCTGATTTTATTTTCTCATATCACTAATAAGTATGACCACTTTTACCCTGTTCTTTACACACATTATTGAATGTGTTTCCTGTCAAGTCTCTGGTACTCTGTCTCATCCAAACATTATTAACGTGATTGCATTTCCCTACAACCGTCACAAGCAAGTTCATATAGTGACCATATATTACTCTGCAACTACAGTACACTCCTACTCCAAAATTCCTTCCTGTCCTGTCTATCCCATCACTGTATTTTTTTCTTTTTCCAGGATGGCATGGTGAGATTGTATGAACTGTTCATGTCTGTGTGTGATGGCAGCCTCACTGATTCTGAATACGAGGCCTTGCGAAGCCTTTAGTCTATTATCACTGTCTATTCACAGTTACACTATTTAACAGGCTTAAAATGATTAAAACAATTCTCTTCTCTGCAACAATAGCCAGAGTTGCTTGTTCTACCATGAGGAAATGGGTTTTTTTTTATTTAAAATAGAGATATTCCTCATTTCATGTCAGTTATCAGCAGTCGGCCTGTAAAATGATGCATAATGCATAATCATCTAATTACAATTATTTTAGCAGATCCGATTATTTGATTATTTGATAAGATTAATCAGCACTAGACATTTTTTTGAACATTCTCTAAAAAGCTAACTCATTTATTTTCAGAATTTTTGCTGAAGAACTTTTTTATTGTCTGGTTTATTGTTTAGCTTGTCCTATGCTAAACCTATTCTAAACCATGCTCCCTACTGCTGCATTCCCCAGTAATAGATGTAGGCCAGGGAATCATCCACTGTATGACTTCTTCTCCCTGACAATAGCCTGTGAAGTCAGTGAAAAGAAAAAGATTTTGCTAATATGAAGCAGCAGTCCCCAACTAAGAGACACACTAACATGCACAAAGACCTCCTGGCATTGCTCTGACCAGATTTGCACTCAATTTTAGTGAGATCAGTCAGCAAGCTGGTGAGGTCAAAATGCACAAATCTATGATATTATTTTGGAAACTCTAAGAATTGTCTCAGCTTACTTGGTCATGGTTTGCCAGTAGGCAACATTTGCAGCAGCTTATCAATTATTAACAAACTTTCCCATGATCCCCTGCAGAAATCCTCTGACAACTCAGTGGTGAGCAGGAAGAGGAATACAGGGACCTGGTAAGCTGTAAAGTGGTAACCACTTTTTTGAGTGTTTAAGGATCCATCTACTGCTCAATGTAGCCAAGACCAAAAAGATGCTGGTTGATTTCAGGAGGAAAGGGTCTATAACCAGACCAATAAATATCATGCAACAGGATATGTGAGCTTGTTGACACCCACAAGTATGTGTCTGTCTCAACAACAGGCTGGCATGTAAGGTTCATGAGCAGACTCTGAAGAAGTTCAGGTCCTTTAATGTTTGCAGCAAGCTGGAGATCTTCTATCAGTCTGTTTGCAGCCTACCAAGGTAGCTCTATCAACTATATCTCCACCCACCATATCACACACTATGCTGGTATACCATGAGGCTGGCACATCTTATTACTATCAGTCTATCTACTATCAAATAAACAGTGGCATATGCATGGTGGAGCCATAGCATCTGTTCCAGCTTTTAAAATGTACACTGAAAAACCCAGAGAGATTACTGTGGACTGTTAAAATGGTCTAAACTAGGGTGGAGAAAATGCCTAGCCAATCTAGGAACTTGTCAATGTAAAGCATTGGATAGGCATAAAAGTGTAAAAGTACATTCATATTTTAGAAATCCATGCAAAAATGAACTCTTCAACCACCTTGGGCCACTATTACTCCCCTCTCTAGAATTTTCCCCAATTTGAACAACTTTTCCTTTGTGTTCAGCAAAGAGGTACAGCATGTCTGGCTGCAAATAATAATAACAGGAGTCCCTGTGCGGTGTTCTTTCCGGTCAGTTCACCTGAACTGAAGACAAGACAAAAAGACAAAAAACATTTGCCTTGCATCTTGGCATCCTCAGATCTCTGGAAAAAAGATGGTCTCCGAGTTGGATTGGATTGGGACTAGATTGTTGTTAAACACTCCCCTTGCTACTCATCTCTCTCTGCCACCACTGTTGCCAGAGCAACAAGGACTGCCTCTCTCCACTGTTTCGAGTGATTGAGGTGGTAAATCTATTACCTTGTCCATTCGCAATGCTGCATATTTGACTTCCCCAATCTGCTCAGACAGAGGTGTGGAGGAATACAAGCCCTTTATCTTTTGGTGCAAATTGTTACAGTGGGGCAGGCCTATTTCTGGGCTTTGTAGCAAACGTCCATGACAACTGACAATTGATAACTGCCTGATAAGTGTGTAATCTTTCATATCCAGCATGCACTGGACATTCATTTTTACTGGGTAAACATTCCTGTAACTTTCATTATGTCAAACCCCCAGACATTCATATAACAACCCAAAAAGAGAAAATACCATGAATGCCTGGGGCACCACTTTGACAGAAAATAATAGAGCTTCCAAACATTTATACCATTTCTGTCTACCATCACATATGAACCTCCCCAGAGGCACTGGGGTGCTGAGATGATGTCACATGATCCATAAAGTCTATGTAATGTCTCCATGCTGGCTCATCTAAAGGCTTTATGAGAGCCGTGCCAAATCTTTTGGATAAGGGAAAGAGGACACAGCAGCAGGATTGTTGGTAGCGAGATTCACTTGCTGACATTTGCAGTATGACACACCTTGCACGGCTGACCAATAGAATCAAGCTGTTTGTTGGTAGTATTAGTGTAATGTTTTATCTACAGTAATATGATTATAATGTACCAAGAGAAAGAGAGATCATATACTGTAAATATATGTGGCAGCTCAGGTGACCACCTTGGTCTTCATCCCTCTAGTTTGTCCCCAGTCATGTCCCTGTGCCAAGGTATACTCACATCCATTCTACTTAGTGTTTAAAAAAGTTACTTTACTATAGTTCCACTCTTACTGAAAATTTAAAGTGGGATATCTATTCCATTACAACCCACTTACTTCCCAAAATCCTAGCCATGTCTCAATGTCACAGTTGACCTTTCACAACTCACTTACTTTGTATAAGCAAAAAGATTGTATAGGGAATAATTCTTAATTCAGACTACAGCTGCATTCAGACACAATTCAATTTAAATGGGGACCTGGAGAAATTCCATTCAACACATGTCTCTCTTCTACTATGAAAATAATCACACACCAATTTTTGACCACATTTTCATCCTGGATATCTTTCTGCATGGTCTGCATGGGGACAGTTACTAACTGGTAGGATGAGAGCAAACACATACTTCCTCAAAGGAACATGAAGCCTACCACATCTTTTTCAACTTCTGCTCATGCTTTATCACAGGGCAGCATAACACACTCAGAGGAAAGATGACCTCTTGCTCATGGATGAGCTCACAGATGTGCACAATTGGTCAGTATCATCCTGATTGACAGAACAGTGAGCATGTCATCCCTCTCACCCAGTCTATAACCGATTTTGTTCTCTAGGATGGCTCTGACATCATAAGAATTCATACTCGGCAATCTACTGACGATTGACGCTGAACTATTTTCTGTAGTAGCACTTGAAATACCCCAACATGTTTGCAGTAGTGGAGGCAGACCACTGCTAATAACCATATTTATTGACATAGCACAAATATCCATTTCCCAAACCATGAAAAAAATCAATTCCTTGGAGCATCGTCTCAACAACTAACATCGTCTCATATAACTTAAACGTTGGCAGCCCATTAACAGAATCAAAAATCCCTTTTTGTATAGCACAATGTCCCACAATGTTTTGTTTTCTGAACTATTTATTATCATTAAAGACAGTGGAAAGGGATGTATAACACTTTTAAGAGGAGAAAAAAGCAAACAAATCCAAATCAGCAGGCAAGTTTAAGGTCAGGGACATGGATAAACAGGACAAACTCAGCAAAAGCACAATCAAGAGTCAGATCAAAGCAGAACAGCAAACACAGGATAACAGGCTCAGTAATGTCAGTAAGGCAGGGCAACTGGAAGCTTATTCTTTGTAAACTGTGGGTGACTAAAATCTCTTTTGTAAAGACTGTGTGTGTACTGTATATGTGTGTGTGAGTGAAATTGAGATTTCTGCCCAACCATTGTTCATTGTGAGTGGGGGCAAATTGTGTGCATTCTGGGGAGTATAGTCCAGAGTGGCCATATTTGTAGGTCACAGGTGTGAGCTGGGAACTGGAGCTGACTGGTTTGACCTGACAGAGCCTCCCCCTGCACTGGGATCTGGCATTATTCCTCTGGACTGTACCTCTCCCACTTGATGAGATATTTGAACTGGCTGTTTCTATGAAGGGAGTTCAGGATCAAATTTATGAGTTAAGCAGTTTGGCTCCCAATGTAGAGCTGAGCAGCTGGGGTGGCCTGGAAAATGTTGGTGGCCTTTGGACCAGGTATGATGGGCTTTAAGGGCTATGAGGGAGTGTCAGTGCAAGTCAAACTTGTAGCTGTCTTCATGTACATGCTTAATGACCTTGAAGAGGCAGATGTATTAGGGACTTAGCTTTCTTTTTTTTTTTACATATGGGGTTGATGGAGGTCTCTGGTGATGAGCCAGACCCTTTCCCTCAGGTTATACACTGTTTTATATTTGTCTTTTGGTATGGGCAAGTGGCCCAAAAGTAATGTGATGGGCATGGCATTGACATAGGAGGAGTGGATAAGAATGTCATCTATAAAGGCAATATTTCCAGCATGTCCAGCAATGTGGCACTCATAAAGCACCAGGGCAACAAAGGGGAGCAAGAGAGCCATTATGGCAAAAAATCTAAATTTATGTACCTTGTGTATAGGCACCAGAATTATAAAACAATATATGCAGCATAGAGCAAACTCAAACTAATGGTTATATGTTTCACAAGCAAGTAAAAAACACATATAATATGGCAGTAAATGCCTTCATCATACTTGCTTTATACTGAACCACAATCTTACATTATTAATGGAAAAGATTACGATCTAGTTATAGGTAGTTGGCTGGTATGATCTATGGTGTTTTCACTTATCAGTTGTTTGATGGACAGGAGAGGAGTATGATGAGACAGCTTTTGAGATCACTTGTCATGAATGCTTATAAAATATATATGGCAAGCTGCTTTAACAGCAATTTGCATTAGCGTGTTGTTTAGTCTGAAATCTGAGAAGGAAGAGGCAGACATTCATGCTCTCAACCTGTGGAGTTTTATGTTTCTTGTTTATATACACTGTTGATGTCTTACACATGTATCTAAAAGATACATTTAACAAAGGAAAGCATTGAGGAACACTGAATTTTTTTAAGGGTCTTACTTACATGGTAAAATATGTGTACATTGGTCCTCACCGCATCAATGAAAAAAATTATATAGCACCTTTAACAATAGACATTTTCAAAATCAGCAACAGTGGCAAGGGCAAGCTTAGTGAGATGAGAGGAACCAAACTCAAAAGGAAACCCATCATCTTAGGGGTGGTACTGCAAATAAATCTGTGATTTACACAATGTAGAGTGTAAAGTCTCCAGGGACAAGAGGTTTATATATTTACAGCTGTAAAATTCAGAGACACAGTGTTGTACAGGCCAGGCTCAAACACAAATATCTGTAGTATTTTCAAAGAGCAAATCCAAGGAGTAGTCAAAAAGCCATGACAAGGGTCAAACACAATAAGGCAATAACAATACAAATGCTCATAACCTACACAAAAGATAATCAGCAAGGTTTTGCAATGAACATAATATACCATTATTATGTTCTTTATATAGCCAGTGAACAAGGAGTGTGTTTGATAACAGGAACAATCTCTAGAATACAGGGCATGGGACCTTTGGAAGCATGGCAGAGAAATTTCCCAAACTGATGTCATAATGCCATTATGTTTCTACAATTATATACAATAAAGTTAAACAACAATGAGTGTGTTGCTCATTATGAGCACCAAGGTCTTTAGGACTACAGCAGAGGTTTTTAGGTACAAGGTTCCAAGTGAGTTATTTAGCAAAGAACATTATAGTGAATATTGGGCATCATATGTTCTTATCAGAAACTAAACACACTGAAAGGGTGACTGCAAGAAAAAAGATTGTATTGTGTCAGTTATTGACCATGCCTTACCTGGCAAAGGAGTAAGGTTAAGACTGATCTATGTAAATATATAAATATATGGAATACCATTCCCTTCCAATGAACAATAAACTCAAAATGATATCATTCATTCATTCATTCATTCATTCATTCATTGAGCTTCAGGAATTATTTTATCCTGGTCATTGCTGCATCATATCCAGATCTACCCCAGGAACACTGGGTGTGGTGTGGGAATAGATTAACACTTGGCACCATGTACACTCTCATTTACACATGGGGCACTAATCCACACACTGGCATTTTAGAGGTGGGAGGAAACCACAGAAAATAGAAGAAACCCATGTGAACACAGGGAGTACATTTGATACTCCATATAGACCTGAGCTCAAGCTCAGATTAAGGAGTCTGGAGCTATGAGGCAGCAATCCTACTCACTGCACCACCCTTCCTCCCCAGCTCATGCAAATGAAAAAAATAAAACCCCACCTTGCACGGCTAAATTTCTCACGTGATCAGGTTAAATGAAATGCTCCGCTAAGCATTACTGAATCCCTTTGATATTCCGTTTGTTCATATTCTCCAGTTCACAGAAATTCTTTTTAGCTTTTTTGTGCATGTCCTACATTACATTCATTGTGTAATATACTTGACAAATGCTTAACTCCAAACCCAAGCACCTGATGAAACCAGAGCTAATCGTCCCTCTGAATCATGGAAGATATATACAGTACCAGAGCTCAGAGTTATTCGTTTCATTACAGTCCACTTTACCCAGTGAGAAAGCAGTGTTTTATTGGGTTAGCACTGCTCCTGCATTAGTAAATCACATATAAATGACAGATAGATATGGATTGCTTAATCACTCCAGGGTGTGGAGGTACAGGAGCAGCACCTTATTAGAATAGTGATGAGAGAAGCATAGCTCACGGCAGTTTATGCCCACAGCAGAATCATGTCCAACTGATGAAACAGCAAATTAAATGCAGCGTCGACTCCTATTAACTCTCTGTTGTATCTTTACAATCAAGAGCTGAACAAATGTTTCCAAGGAGTGAGCAAATGGGAGAAACCAAGTAAGACTCTGCATTTGTCACAGAGAACGAGTGTTTTTTTTTCCCCACCAGCAAATGAGAGAGGAATAATACTAAAACAAATGCAAGGTGGCACAAAGGGGGAAAAGGAGAAAAGGAGAAAGTACGTTGAGCAGATTTGAAAAGAGCCAGGACAAATCCCACATCAGTGACAGATGTAAAGATTTCCCATGGCAGAATGCTCTCATCATTGCCCATCTTGTTTACCACATGACGGCTCTGCGTGACAGTATTGTAAAGCACTGATGTAGAACAGATTAAAATGATGCAGATTCTCAGAGCAAAGTAGCAGTTTATAACGCTATTGAGAGTAAGAATGACATGAGCAGACTAAAAGTCTTCTTTCCCATTCCGCTTTCAACTCATTTCATGGCTCTCTTCCTTGGCAAATGCATGACCAGTGTTATTCATGAACTGTGGCAGACTCTACTGTCAACTTCGGCCACACATGATTGGCAGACAACCATCCACTGCTTGACACTGTGAGCACAGCTCATAATAGCTGAGCTATGAGGTGACAGGCTGACTTGGGATGGAGTTATATGGTAACCCTGAACATGCCGCACCACTGAGATGCAAGAAACAATGGAAAACTTCTTCCATTGTCATAATATCTGAAAAACGGAGGAACTAGTGGAGAAAAATTTAATCATGTAAAATCATGCATGCAGCTCTGCAGATCAGCTGTGTATAATTACAGATTTCATGCCTCAGTTACAATGACTAGTATGTCATATGCAGTGTTTCATCTAAAAAAAAAAATTGCACTGAGAGAGTCATAACATAGCATTATACATGTGCTAAAAAAATCAGGCACCTGCATGGACCTTTTAAAAGCTGGACTTAAATTCTGTATTTAAATGCTTACGCATTTATTGTTAAATTACTTTTAGCATTTTGCCTATTTGATTTCAATTTTGCTATACATAATAAACCTTAAATGAAGATGACATTTATTTTCTCAGTCAATGTTTCAGTTCAAACACCTTGCATACTGCACTAGGGAGCTTCAGTGTTATATACCGGCTTTTCCTCTTACTGTGGAAAAAATGATTAGATTGCTGGAAAGTTCCTCCCTTTGCAGAACATATAGACCAAGATTACAAATTATGTGGTGTTGCCTGCAGTCAGACATGTACAGAATACAAAGGCTTTGCCTCCATCTACGAATTTTCAAGAAACTGTTGAAGTACAGAGCAACAGCTATGTCCTGTCAAGAAACTAGAATGACACGTCTGCTTTATAAAACATAGGAATAGTGTCTAAAGGGAAGTCCCAATCAGAAAAAGACATGAATATGGCTAAAATATTAGCTAAAAGATGTATTTGTGGCTTGTTGTTGTCAACATGTGCATTTGCATTGATGTCAATTCTTAAAGATTTTTCAAAAATGACATGGCTTGTTGAAAATGCTGAGGACAAAACCAGAAGGCTTAAAGACATTCAGAAAGTGTTCAATTTCAGAACAGGTAACATGTTGCTAGTCAAGATGGTGATTCGAAACATCAGCATGGACTAAATGTAACCACTTCACATGTGTCTTACAGTATTTATAGGCATGCGCTCATCACCATTGATTAAGCATTAAACATTAACTATTGTTGCCATTCGGTCATGTAAGCTTCTTATTCAGATCTTGTAGGCAAGAAATTTTATGTAGCTGGACTTTCACATAATTCAGTTGAATTCCTTGCTTTAAAATAATTATTTAAAATAATCCCTTGGCTGAAAAATGTGAATAGCAGACCTGTGAGACAGAGACAATGATATACTAAATCTAGTGTGATCGTTAAAAGCTGTGGAATTCTGGGAAAACAACTTTGCAGAGACTTTTTATCATATTTGTAGCCTTTTGGATACTGGTGATATTCACCACTTTGTTCCCAAAAATATTTCTAACAAGGTGCAGTCTGGAGTCATGGTAATATCCATAATGACATGCTGTGACTAAAGAGTATCTCAGTTGATATAATGCATATGGCAACCCATCATACAACCTGCACTACACTGTAATTTCAGGTCATCACTCCAGTACATTCCGGAGCACTACGTGGGTTGTGTGACATTCTCTGGGTCCTGGCAAAGTCTCGGCTGTCTGGAGGAATGTTACAGCACAGAGGGTGATGGATGGCCTTTTTAAATGGCCTTATCTGGGCTGTATGTTTTCTCCCTGTGTGCTGAGAATACCAAGTACTCAGCCTGCCAGTGCACAATTATCTGGCAGGCTGAGCAGACTGGCTTGCCCCAGAGTTGATACACACACACACACACCACACACCCTCACACGTATATACGTGTGCTAACGCTAATGAGCTTGTGTGTGAGGAACAGGAAAACTCAGTACCCAGCCTTTCCCTGAAAATGGCACTGGCGCAGCATCTCATTAACGCATTTAGCTTGGCAAACAGAAAAGTGTGAGGTAATTGGGTTCGTACTGTCACTACTGAGATTCAGGGACATATGATCTCGAGCTTTGCTGTCAGAGAAGAGAGATACCACACAGTGCAAGTGTCCAGGCATAAAACCAATTTTAATTGTTTAGGAAATGAAGACCTGAAATATACAAACCTTTCATTATATAGTATTTTGGTACAAATGTTTTTTTTAAAGAACACAAAGAAAATGTTGAAGCAGGGAAGTTGAGTCCAGTTTCTTTTTGGCCAGTCACTTGGCTGGATTTTATATGAATGAAGTCATGAAAGATACAGTGAAGGGTAACTTAACTTTAACTGTAATTTTTCATTACATTTTTTTCCATTCCTGATTAACTGAGTTTGCATTGCAAAGTTTAATTGATAAAAATGATAACACACTTTCGGGAAGGTGTTTTGAAAATAAACAAACAAACAAACAAACAACAATATTCATCCTATTGGGTGCAATTTATTGTCTACTTTCAACATGAGTAGAGAATATGATGCCTACAATGTTTGAGTGTTCAGATTTGTGAGAGCACTGTTGATAAGCAACACATCAAGCGTAAACTAGTCAATAAGGCATGCAGTTCAAGTTTCCTCAGATTTCCTCTGTAGCACAGAGGCTCAGTGCAAACAAAATGACACAGTAATTAGCACCAACCTCAAACCAAACTTTCATGCATTTCCACCATATTGTGAAACATCAACACTGCCTTACAACTCATTAACAGAACATTTTGACATTCAAAGTAGTAATTAACCCCATCTGAATATAAGATGCTAGACTGCATAACTCATTTGTGTATATCATATTTTTAATATATATAATTATTCTTAATATATATTATTCTAAAGCCCTGCTTTCTTTTTTGAGGGAACAAAACAGCACCTCTGAAGCATATGTGCATGTGAGAGGTATCATATTAACATACTGTGTACATAACAATCAAAGGTTCTGTTAATCAAATCTGAATTTATGCTTTCATAATGATTGCAGAGGTGGTCTTGGGGCTCTGAGGATTCAGTGCGTGGGAGATAAACGAGGTGCTTGGCTGCCTTATCAGTTTCATTTATTAAATGCACCTAAAGAACAGAGGGTTGATCAAATCAGCCAGTAGCAGGGTGTACAGTGCCTTTGCAAAAGTATTCATCCCCTTGGTGTTATTCTTATTTTATTGCATTACAACCTGAAATTAAAATGGATTTTTATTTGGATTTTAATGGACCTAACAAAATAGTCCAAACAGATGTTCTGAAAGGCCCCTGAGTCGGCAACACCGCTAAGCAAGCAACATAAAGACCAAGGAGCTCTCTGAACAGGCCAGAGACAAAGGTGTAGAGAAGTTTAGATCAGGATTGAGCGATAAAAAACAATCCCAAACTTTGATCATCCCACAGAACACCATCAAATCTATCATAAGAAAATGGAAAGAATATGGCACCTACTACAAACCTGTCAAGAGAATGCCACATACAGTACTAAAACTCACAGACTGGGCATTTTTCAGAGATTCAACAAAGACATCAAAAGATAATACTGAAAGAGCTGCAAAGATCCACAGCAGAGATGGGAGAATCTGCCCATAGGACCACTTTAAGCTGTACACTCTACAGAGCTGGGCTTCATGGAAGAGTGGTCAGAAAAGAAAAAAAACATAAGAAAATACATTTGGTGTTTGCCAAACAGCATAAGGCAAATTTCCCAAACAAATGGATGAATCTTCTCTGACCAAAAACCTTTTGACATCTGGGAAACTCTATGTGTGGCACAAACCCAACACTTCCCATCACATTCCCACAGTGAAGCATGGTGGTGGCTGCATTTTGCTGTGGAAATGCTTTTCAATGGCAGAGGCTGGAAAACTGGTCAAGACTGAAAGGATGGATGGCATGAATGACAGGGCAATTCTTGAGGAAAATTTGTTTCAGTGTGCCTGGGATTTACGACTGGGACAGAAGATTCACCATTGCATCAGGACAATGACCCTAAAGATATGCTAATGATAGACTGGAGTGGTTTAAAGCGAAACATTCAAATGTCTTGGAGTACTTATCCACAGTCCGTTTTTAAGATCTTAATTATTGTTTGTGTCAAAATAAAGAAAAAAAAAATGCCCTTCAAAGTGGTAGGTATGTTGTGTGTGAAATATTTTATGACAGTCCCAAATGCTTATGCATGGGTGGAACGGTCTGTAAGGTATTTTATTTTCTATGCCTATTAACATTATTAATATTGCATGACAATATACGATAATATAACACATTCTGAATACCACCAGCACCACTCACTGTTTGGCATCCACCCAAAATCCAAGATGATGTTGCATTTATCAGTTTAATTGTACAGATTATGAGATGATTTAATTTCGTCTATTTCCTCATCCCCACCCACCCAAAATTAATTCCTGGCAGCACATTTTTCACAGCATGACAATAATTTCTCAGGGTCTGTACTCTAAGTTTGAGTTACTATAATATCTAAGCATGTCTTTAGCCACAAGAGTAGTTATGTGAGTTTTCACTTTAATGTTAGTTTAAATGCTAGTCAACAGTTGATGATTTCCTCAGACGGCTAACATGATAGATCAGGAGAAACTCGGAACCAGTGTAAAACATAACATATTGTAGTCTTTGTGTCTTTTTAGCAGTTCCTGTAATTTAAACCCATTTTTCAGCAATTTGAGTCTGAAAATGATAGCATTGCACGGCATCATGCTAAATGACACAGCATTAACATACACTGGCAAGATTGATCTTTTAATAGACTCGGTGTTAGGTGTAGGTCACAGTGGTTAAACTCCCCTGGCTTGTGCAGCAACTATGGCCTACTGCCTCATGTCATTCAACACACTCAAAAAAATGAAAAGCAAAAAAAAAAAAGAGAAAAGAGAAACGGCAAAAAAATAATACTGAAAAATAATACTGAAATGATTAAAATCTAAACTTCACACCAGATGTGTAGAGACCTGAACATCTGCAGTTACAAACCACTGTACACTACAAGCGCCTAGTTAAATTGGTCAAATCTGCATTCAAGGCCTGCTGTTTAACAATGATTTATAAATGATAATATGTTGAAGAATCCATTATACTATTACAAACATTTGGCTCAGACAGAATTGACTGAACTGACTTGTGTAGGTGATGAGCTAAATAATGGACAGAAATGTTCAGAATGTTGAGAATAAATCTTCAGCATGCTTGTCAGTTTATTAATGATCTCAGAAAAAGTCAGAATTGTCATGAACAGTCACTGAATGATAAAAGAGATCATATACAGTAACAAAATTTAGAGATGCAAAGAGAGCTGGCTGTATTGTGTACAGTGTTGTGCAGAGGTTTATATAGTATCCCTGACTTATTTGAATCAAATATTAATAATGTTGATTTTTGCCATGTGACATGTTATAAATATACTAATCATTTATACAATTACAATGGGTCATTTACAATGAATTATCATATGCTGCATACAAAAAAAGTTAATATTATGTTTTTTATGTCCTATTCCTGGGAAACTGAACAGTACCTGTTAAAATGCCCCAGTGGCCAGTGACCAGTACTTGTTACAAATGACCCCACCCCACCCCCCAACACACATACTTTGGCTTTTCTTTTTTTCAAGCCTGAAATCACATGCACATACAGCACAGGTAATGACCTATCATGACCTGCATTGAAAAAAGCTTTGATTGGAGAGAAAAGCCTCTTAAATTTTACTTAATTTTGCTATGATGAATGACTTCTATACAACCAAGCTGTTCTATTCTGTTCAATGCTAAGAGACATAGATCATGATTTTGGATCAGAAAAGGGAAAAGAGATGAGAAGAAAAAGCTAAAAGATGTTTCAGCTTTCACAACCAAACTTTGTTCGTAATCATTAATAACATTATAATAATAGTGTTATTATACATTATATTATATTCCATTATATTATGCTATAAGATTATGTTACTATATAATATGATATCATTATAGCATTATGTTTTTCTTTAAGTAGTTATAGCCTCCTGCTCAGAGAACACAGCAGATACAGAATAGAATATTTTTTATTGCTTATTATACCTGAGATGCTTTTGAAAGACAGTTACAAAGTAAAATAAAAACACATTTTACATTGCATTGCATCTATCTGTTATCTCGCATGGCTATTCACTGCACAACTGGAGAAAGATTAAATAAATATATTAAATATTTTTAAGCTGGATTGGTGGAGCTAGCCTGCTATGACAGTTTTAACATTTAGTCACCCCAAAAGCATAACATGTTGCTACTAATTAGCCTTCTGCAGTGATGCCAAAAGGCAAAGTAAACAAATCAATAACACTGCAGCACTGTAATATTTAATTTTGCTACAGTATGTTACTTTACTATGAGTGTCTAGATTATTTCAGGATGTATCAAAATTGACATGAGCCAAATTGGTTCTGACATGTTTTCAACCCTAACAGTGCTCACATCAGGGCTTCAACATCTACGCCTCATTCTCCAAGCCATCATATGTCAGCTTGATCTCTATGGTGCCTAAGATTCTTCAGCACTACACTGTTGCATGAACTACAGGAGATGAGCTATTGGGTACACTAGGAGGTAATATGCTAGGAGGCATTATGACAAGAAGAAGCTCAGTTGGAGGCTGGCTTGTACCAAGTCTCTGATTCTGACAACATCCAACCTCCTCCACCCCAAGACCCCCCCTAATGCAACTGTGATTTCTTCATTAGCCTGGGTGTGCACAGATAATCAACATCTCCTCTCATTGAAAATACACGTTGTGTTTATCAGCAAAGCTCTCCTTTCCATCTCCATACCTCCCTCCTACCCTCATCTTTCTCATTCACATGAATGGTTTTCACTGAGCTAAACGCTGTGGTTACAGGAGGCAGAGCGAAACGTTTCATTCGCTACTGCCAACTCTTTAAAAGAGGAAGAAGCTGGCTGCTGTTGCTAAGCCTAGGGTGGAAAATAGAGGACTGTGGAAGGATTGTAGTAAAAAGCTGATCTTTTGACTATGTGCTCCAGTGAAGTGGCCTAGACTCAAAACATGAAGAGTTTTTTTTTTTTTGTTATTGCCTCAAATCACATTCTCCAGCAAAAACATTTTCTTTCTGCTCTGTGAACACAGGATGTCCAGGATTCTAGCACATTTTCAGCCAATTATCCATATGTATCTCTTTGAACACTTACCAATTATTAAATCAGAAGAAGCCATTGCATTTATACTCAATATATCTGCTTGGCACTGCTGCCTTAAATTCATTAACCCTAACGATTTATGTGGTCAAAAGGTCTCACAAAGTAAATGTCGAAAATACGGCTTGTTTATAGTTATTAATTCAACAATTATTTGTAAAAACAGTTACAGATTATTCATTTACTCATTCCTTATATTACAAAGATGTGTCTTTGTCTAAAGCTGAATTTGTATTATTTTTGCTGTATGGTTGAGACCACTGAGCCTTTATTTTGTTGGACAATATGTAGCGGTATGCTGTACTGTATATTTTTACATTTTATATTTTTATTTTCTCATATTTACAATTTGAACTGTGCAGGCAGAGGTTTTGTCTGCATGATTATAATATGGATGAGATTTGTTCAGTTTATTATACGCAATATACATGCAACTATATAGCTCAGGTCTTGCAATACACATTTATCACTCTCTGTCTGAATATGAATGCGTAATGTGAAATGTGAAATGTAAGCAGACACAAAATGCAAATATACAGATACAAATATGTGGTGTAAGAAAAAACTTACATGGGAGTTGGGGATTTTCTCAGTCTGGGCACAAGCAAGAGCTTGTGAGACAAAACACATTCAGTAGCTTAGTAGTAGCACGGTCGCGGTTGTGTTGGTTTAATTCAATTGTATATATAATAGGCAAGTACAAACAAAAATGAAAAGTGTATGAAACAGAATCAAAAACTGTTCCATGCACATCTCTAGTTGAAACCAGTTATGAACACATGGCTGAGGTTGATGACCGTCACAGCCAAAATTCACAGACCATGCTGACATGCTGGCCTTTACGCCTCTCTTTTTCCACTGTGTTTTCCAGTGTTTCTCAGGGCATAAGGGGCAGGGTTCATATTTCAGTAAGCAAAACAAAATAAAACAAAACAACACAAAACTGTGGCAGGTGTTATTTAGTGGGAGTCTGTAGCAGGAGTATGGGGAAATGAGCCAACATGGAACACCTGCATCTTATTTGTGACTGTTTATTTAACACCCAGTTTTTTCTCTATTTCTCTCAGTGAGTGGGGCCAATGTGTGTTTGTGTGTGTATGTGTGTGTGTGTGTGTGTGCACGTGCGTGTGTGTGCATGTGAGTATGTGTGTGTCACGTGAGCAGAACTTGAACCAAATTCCCGGAAAACAAGTTTCTGTTATACTGTACAGAGCACAGACAAGAATAAATGCTCACCAGACCCTAACTCTCCCCAATTCTTCAAAAAAAAAAAAAAAAACGCTCAGAGGTTTAGGTACACTTTTGGTTAAATCTGAGTAGTCACAGATAAAATTCAGTGAAATTTATTTGTATAGCACTTCATCATAATTTTGTCCTAAATCCATACTACTAAATGTCCATAATGCAACACATCACCTTTGAAATAAATCAGACTGATGTCCAATAATTTTCGACCATTTTCAAGTAATCAACTGAATTTTGGATATTGAGTAATACTTTACATTAAGGTTCACTGCCATATATAACACATTAGTTAACATGAACATACTATGGTGTTAATAGTCCATCACCACATTTACACACGGAGAGCAGAGTTCAGTAAATCCTCAACATTTAGGCAGTAATTTAGTTACACTTTGAATAAACGTTAGTTAATGCAGGTATATTTCATATAAAGCCAATTAATACCAATTAAAACCAAAGATATTAAATTGGCTGAGTTATTATAGTGCAAGGGGCTGTTGGCTTACACTATAAAATAAGAGAAATCTTGCCATTTGTCTGCTGCTCATACTGAATGACTTGATCTGCAAATGTGATGGTGAAAATAGCTTCACAAAGGAGCTCAGACTGTAGGATATGTCACGAAGCAGATGCTCACCCAGAAATTTAAATATCAATACTACCACTGTGCTCTTTAATGCACTGAAACTTCAAAAGGAAAGGATAGGCCAAAGAAGATGGACAATAAGGATGCTGTTTCAATGGATAGGGCTACTGAGCAACCACACAATACATCTCTAGGGCTAGTGTGGGCGCTGGTTTTTATTCCAACAAAGCAAAAGCCAGACCTGAGTATTTAAATCCAACTGATTAAAACAGGTGGAATCACATGTGCTTGATTGGAATGGAAACTTGCACCTACACCAGCCCTTTGTGGATAAGATTAGACATCCCTGGTCTAAAGGCATTGTTTCTGACATGTGAGAAATTTGATGTGAACTCTTACAGCTTGGGTATAATGCTTCTTTGGTCATCATTACCTTCTCATACTGTGCAAGTCACATGCAATTTAGTCACAATTCAGAAAACCGTCTAAGACAGCAAAATTGTGTCCAAATGTTGCCACAGTCATACAGTACAAGCCTTTTTCCCCAAGGGAACATGAGAATGGAGTGTAACAGACAGATACCTAATGTTGATGTACTGTCTATCTGCTAGTGGTTTCATGCAACTCCCACACATGTCTGAGCAACACTCTAGAGCTAAGCAACCAGCATGAGGCACTATTACAGCAGCCCGAACTTGCAAACGCTTTGCACAACCTTTCAAACCCCTGACCAAAGATTGTCATCATTTCTTTTTTAAGTTGATTAAATTGGAGCAGGAGCCTTTTGTTACCGTAATCTTAGGTCATTCAGGATTTGTCCATTCCAAGATGTTCAGCATTTTAATGGACGTTTGCGTATATGGAAATTAGAGGCAGACTGACCTTGAGGAATGAAATTGGAGGAATATATGAGTCTGAACCGAGAACAGTATGGTCTTAATTAAGAAATAGTGTGAGACATCAGCAATCACTCCCTCCCCTCATGGCTGTTCTAGAGGAAAGCTTATTTCATGCATCACTGAATCTTCCTCTTATACACACAAGGAGGCACCTTCTGGAATCACAATATACATCTGTTATTTACAGTATATACAGTATGCATATGTCTTTGCAGATATTATCGTTGCTTTTCTATGCTTAATATCCTGTATGTCTGTAAATAAATAAAATGCAAGCAGCCCATCCAGTCTCTGAAGTGGCATAACAAAGCATCAGTGCCCTTATGACTACTGCTATGAGTTGCAGTCCAATTAGTATTGGGAGTCTTATTGTCCCTAGTTCATCCAATGTTGCTGTTTGAAAAGTTTTTCTTAGTTTATAAATCTGAC